>NC_135049.1:24596530-25221530 GCF_051014685.1 Ptiloglossa arizonensis
AATCAACAAATGCTTTTTTGCTTCACAATCACATTTATGTCTACCTAACAAAATATTTCCATATTATTTTCTTAAAAAATTTTTACAATTATTGTTTATGAACATGTAATCTACCTGGTAATAAAATTGTTGTTCTGTCTTTGCCTTCTTGTGAATATAAATTAACAAATTTAGTTTTTTTCTTTTCTACTTTTTGAATTTTTAGATTTTCCTGTGGCTAAATCAACAATGTCCAATCAATTATTATATAATTCAAAAAGATAACATAATATATTAATATACTTGTCTGTTTTCTTGCTTTTCTTTCCCTTTCATTTTGCCTTTCTTCTTATCGTGCTGCCTTTTTGTTATATTATCTGTATCATTAATTTTCTTATATCCACCCTGATCTTTGTTTGATGCTAAAATAACAATAAAATTAAAAGGAAGTATTAAATACCTTATCAATTAATGCAAACATTAAAAATATAAACCTTGACGTCTTTTTAATTCAGCAATAAATTTTCTATGCTTTACATTACTATAATCTAGTAAACATTGAAAATATTCATCCAGATCCCTTTCATTTTGCATTTGCATGACACACCTGAATAATAAATAATCATATGGTATTAATTTATTTATTTTATTATTTTCGAATTAATTTCCTTACTCTACTATACCATCCGGGACAGGAAACTCTAAAAATTGAGACAGATTCTTGTGTATCCATTGTTCCATTTTTGTTAAATTATTGAAATAGCGATTTTAAAATATTAAAGCTAAAATAATTCAATTTGAAGATTAATGTAAGGTTATGTTTGAGTTGGAATCTATTTTAGATTTTATATTAACAGTAAAAATAGTTTTTTTTATATCTAAGATGTACAGATTTAAAGGACAAGGCAGACAAAACAGTCGAGCAGTATGAAGAATAATAATCACAGAAGGATGTGAAGAAGTGATCACAACACTAACTGTGGTGGCGGATATACTAACAAACCCGAACAATTTTGTTTTATAAGATTTTTTTTACGCAAATATGAGCACGTTGCAAGATATGCACATTAGAGTTTTATTTTCAGAATATGGTTCTACTTAGGAGTTAAGGTTCTTATTGGTCAATTTGCGTAATAAAATTTGCTTTTATGAAAGCTGCAAAGTGTTTATATGTTACTCTGTAACACCGTCCTTTAGATCCATTGCATGATGCTACAGTTTCCAATCTATATAATTCTGTCTTTATTTCGTAGTTTCGAAATGTTGGCTAATCTGATTCATTTGAACTCACTCCGTTTTCATGAAAGTGACTATTATAATTCCCTGCCCCTTTGTACGGAAATTGTAATTTATTTACAATTTTTACGTAAAAGTTAAACTATAGTGCAAAAAAATAACAGACTGCGTAAAAAACCAAATGTTGGTGTTGCATTTTTTATACTATATTTTTGAAAATACAGTAGAAAAAAGTGTAGATTCTAACTTGAACAAGACCAATTTTAATTTAGTCAAGTAAGTTATCATCTTTATATTTTCATACTTTAAATATAAAGTACTTTTTCCAAAATTACAAGATAACCCAAATTTTAATTAAAAAAAAAATTAACATTTTAGTAGATGGTTCTGCTATCTAATCGCTTTCTGAAACTACAAAATGTTGTATTTGATTTGAATATTCGAGATCTAAGATAGTATGCACAATAATTTTCTCCTAACACAGATATAACTTCATTGCGTAAATAAATAGTATTATACGTACCTACTTACATTTTAAATTAAAGGGCCGTTGTTTTCGTTAAAAAATTATATCTTGTAGGAAACAGGAGGTACAATTTAAATAATCGTTCGATTAGACGAGTAAAATCGGTTAAGTTGATTATAAGACAGCGTAATAAGAAATGTGAAGATTAATAGTTGTATCGTTAATTTATTATGACAAGTTGAAATTAATGATTTGTGCTAAAATTGAATTTTCTTATGTGCTCGTGTCGAGGCGCTTAAAAAATTTGCGTAGGCTAACGTAAGACCTTCAGGACATTTAACAAACGGATCTTCCTGCAGTTAAATTTGCATACTCGGTCATTTGTATGTGATACAGAGTCACATATTCGCGCATACACGAGTCGGATCTCGATTTCTGCCAGTGTTATATAATAATTACTGCACTACGATCGACATCGTTTCGTTTTACGCGTCCATTATAACCTATCCACGTGTTCGGTAATTGTACGAAGAGTCTTGTATCGTAGACATGCAATTTTAATTCTCATTTGAATTTTTTTTCGAATTTAATGCGAAGGTTCTTTTGGGCAAAACTTCTCCGTAGAAATAAAAATAATTACTTCCTCGAAGATGTAAAGTTTATGAAATTTAATTTGTAATTTGTAATTTAGATTCCTCTTCTTTAATTGCTGCGGCGCTCTATGTCGATGTGTTGATATTTTTTGTATCACGGTATTTGCTTAACGATAATTGTAAGCGTATAAGAGTAATATTGTTTTCTATTGATAATCGTTACATCAATAAAGCAGTAACTCAATGATTAAAATCCCGGTAAATGACGAGACACATTTTAAACTGTTCGGAAGTTATAATAAAATCGTTTTCAACATATAATTTGAATATAGGTTCTAATCAGTCTGCAAAACAGGTCAATTAAGTTTGATTTGATACCTATATTGAAACCAATTATTGATCATTTTACCCCGATTAACTATTAACATTTAACGATTTCTAACCCAAAAATAATATGATCTGTATGCACTCTGTAGCGAACTACGCGCTTGCTTTAATTAGCAATGTTACTTGTTCGTTTGACGGTATAACATTGCCCGAAAGCTCAGTTTCGTTTTTGAAGCTCGCCTTGACACGATCCGTAACACTAACAACAAGAGATATTGCGCTTCGGTGCAGCTGTGCGCACTTGAGCCAAGACGATGCAAATAGGTCACTTCACGAATTGTTCCATTAAGATAGATCACAATACATCGTAATTTGATTATTAAAGAGGATGCGTCGAGAAATATTGCCACCGCTAATCGAATTTGAAATGGTTCATCGTTCAAGGGAAATCGAAAAACACATTGAGACGCGCATATTAAACGCAAGCGTAATTTATATTTTTATTGCACAGCATATTCGTTTCAAATGGAGACGTTTAATAATTTCATAGATCGCTGAAGATACAAGGGTGGATTGGTTTGTCTATTTAAAAAAATCGTACGAAGTGTTGCAAGAATATTTGTGTAAAAAGTTTGAAGTATTCGATGGAATATTTTTGAGATGTCGCTGCAACGTGTCTGTGTCCCTTTCTGAACAAGTTATAGCAATTTCCTGTACGAGACATTATGAAAACGTTGCAGAAAGATTTCTAAAATATTCCTGAAATGTATTATTACTATTCTATTATTATATCGTTCTGAATAATTCCCACTAGGTATTGGGTAAATTTATTTTTAAATAAATTCATCGAAATGGACTTCCTTCGTTTTTTTTCGTCTCTCGAAAGTGTGCGATCGTAGTTACGGTATGGCTAGAACGTCTTCAAAATATTTTTAATAAAATATTGCACACATATATCGCTATAATATTTCGAGCTACACGAGTTGTGAAAGATTATTGCTAATTTTCAGGCGCAAAATCCCGTAAAAGATTTAGTCGTCGATGAGCGATTAAAAAAAAAAAACATCGCATGTCATTTACCCCACTAAATTCGTCCTAGATAGTATCCAAAATTAAATTTACGAAGTATGAAAGTGATTTTAAGATCTTTGCGTCTAATAACCGGAAAATGAAACTTTATTACAGTATTACGTTCATTCTTTTGATCCAGACAAATTTGACACAACCTGTTTGCCATATTAACAGTTTCAGAAGTAATCATCGTTACATCTACGGGTGAGCATTGGTCTAATTTCTAACACCGAGTGTTGCGAACAGACTATGGACGTTAAGCTTTGATACTTTCAATCGACAAAAAGACATAACACGCTATTTAACGAAATAAACTTGAAATAACCTTCAATAGTAGAGGTAAGTATCAAAATATCGTATCGTATTAAATTAATTTAAAGCATAATTTCGTACGTCGTTAATATTGTGATACATTGTATACAAAGAGACGTATCTTCAATCTTTTTTAATTTAAACATGTATAAAATATAGGATAGTTGACGAACAAACAGCACTTATCAATACGTTATTAGGTCAATTGCCATGTTAGACGATAAAGGGTTTCTATACGTACAATGAACTTTCTATGCCTATCATTTCGCATCATGATCATTTAATGATTATTTTCAATCGACGGTTCCATTAGGTCGGATGCCGTTGAAAGCCGCCTGCATTATTCGCACGTACAATGCTCAAATTATGCTGTAATAAAGTCTAAATGATATCAACAGATTCACAGTTTCTTCTGTGTCCTTTTGATCATCTTTCTCAGAGTCAGCATCACCATGCACGAATTCGTTTTATTAGGCTGTACGTTCGACAGAAGAAGTTCAACGAGCATCGTTCAAAGTTACGGGCAGTTTCGTTCGATATTTAAATGTCGAGCATCGGGAAAATTTTTGTAATACGTCGGATGTTCTCGAGAAACTTGTCTTAAGACGTAGAGTGTAACACGAAATTTGATTTAGTAACGTTCAAGAAAGGAGCAGAAATTCATATCGAACAGTGAGTTATAAAATTAAAGAACACTTACGCTTTGCGTAATACGCTTTCTGCGACTTGTTACTTATTTATCCGTAATCAGGATACTATAAACATTACATAGAAAGCAAACATAGTTTGATAACACTTATCTTATCAGTTTCGCCCGATATGATCGATGGAGAATTCAATCGGGATAAAGTGCAAGATAAATTGTTTCCGACGTGTTTAGAAATCGCTATAAAAAAAAAAATATATATATATACATATATCGTTTGAGATTTGTATCTGTATTATTCGTTTGCTCGGAATGAAATCAGATACAGTATAATAATAATTATGACAAAGCATTGTTATCTGTGCTCCGAAACAAAGTCATTAGGTAAGATGGAAATATTGTAGATGTCAGAATATTTAGCTAAATAATATTGTAATAATTTTTCATCAAAATAATGCTTTTTTTTTTTTGAAGGGAAACCGTCTCGTCAAAAATTCGAATGGTTAAAAAAGTTTACATTTATTTTATACTGCAGGCAGTCTCATTATGTAAAATTCGCAAGGTCGCGTCATCGTCATCGATCGAAATACAGTCGTGAGTCGTTCAGTGGAACGCGATATCGTATTTATTAGCGTTGTTAGACTTTTTTCTTATTTTCTTTTAGTTGCTCATTGACGAGAGAACGAATAGCTGGAACTGATTAGTTCGCTCCTTGGCTTTAATGTTATCGATGTTGACGTTGCGAATCGCAATTGGTATCCACTAGAGAAACTAAACGCTGTAACCAACGTGTTAAAGGAATATGTTGAATAATAGGAGCTCGCGAAAACGCATGAATTGTAATTTGAGACTCCACGTTGTACTAATTTAGCTTGCAAATGCGAATTACCTGCACGATTATTGATTAAGACATTTTCCCGATCGAACGTGCAATGAAAAACATATTTCAATCTGTGCTCTGTGTATTGAATTTTAGAAAAATATTTAATTTAATTTTAATCGGTACTCTTTGAAACAGAAGGGAAGTCTATTTATAGATATAATATTTATTTCGTTTAAATATTTTATAGACATTCTGTAACGCGTGTAATATTATCGTAACTTCGGTAGACTTACGTAGTTCGATTAAATATCTTATTGAAATTGATATAGAAAGCTTTTATTGGATACTTTATAACAGTATTTTTACCAGCAAAGGGACAGATTAGAGATGATTTTTTTAATTCGTCAAAGGCAAGTTATCCTACAATTTACCTGCATACTGCATTTTTCCTTTTACAACTTTCTATGCACGTTCCACCAACGCCTACGTAAATAGTAAACCTGCATTAGCAATATACGCATTCAATTAGCATTAGTCAGCATACGTAGCACAACAATCATTGGATGTTTTATGAGCTGGGACAATTTTTTTGCATCGTATCTTTTGAATGATAAGTAAAGTAGCAAAGTGTTCATTCAATGGTGTGCAAGATATAGTTTTTAACGTACGAAGTGAATATGCAATTATTATAATTATTTTAAATGACTTTTTCAGTTCATTCAACTTTTAATTTAGTATTAATCATTTAACGTTTGTAATAGAAACTAGAAGTACACTTCCAGGTACGCGATGACGATACGTATTTTCAAAGTTGCCGCCGTACGTGAATTTTGACCAATCGCACGTGCTGGACACAGGGTGCAGTGAGAGGCGCGAAGTTTGCCGTACTATTCGAAAGTACACGAAGTTTGTCGAAGAAATCCGATCGCGTATGCAACTCGGCACAGTCGACCGGCGAACTTCGTCGCGATAACGCGTTTTGTGTTTTTCGTGAACGGTGCTGCACGTTGGATTTTGGTGTCGTTTGTGTTCTCTCTTCTGTTTACCGATTAGTGTCAATATCAGTGTACATCAAGAATATGTATATTTGAGCCAGCTTGGTAGAAGTCGACGATCAACGAAACTTGAAACTTCTCACCTGTTTTGCATACCATAACGACTTGTCATCTAGACGCACTTACGTAAGTCTCATAACTTCGATCATACCTTACTTATTATACATTATCGATACGAATATCAGAATATACCGTCCGAAAGGCTGACGATCCCTTATATGTACGTAAGACAGTTTCGTTGCGATCAACGGTAAAGATTCAAGTGGCCGGTATCGATAATCGAATCGTCACGTTGGCGACGTGCTATTGCGCGCTTTCTCGTAGTCGGTGGATCGATCGAATCGTTCGCAATCTATAAAACTATACGATCCGCAAACAATGTATCGCCAGTGACAGTTTTTCGCTCCAGATTCGTCCAATACTTGTCAAACGTTGTCGCGAATAATGTGAACGTAAGTCGAGAAGTTAACGCAAAGGTGAGCGATACACGTATACATACGTACGAAACAGTGTAAGGACGAAAATGCACTTGGCGATCAATGAAATGAAACTTCCGCATAGGTATTTCATTGTCGTCTAATGTATCGATGTAAAATACGATCGAATGTATTTTCACTTTTCGATATCGCGAGTCATACCTCGAAGTGGGTACATTTTAGCGATAAAAATCGCTTATCGTCGCGTCATTCGTTAATCCGGTATCTTTGTTTTAGCGTGTATTCGATTACATCGAATGTCGTAAAGATAATGGTTAGAACGAGAAACAAAAGAAGTTCACGAATAGAAAAAGATTGCGCGTGCGACTGACTGTTTCTTTTTTAACGTAGCTTTTACTTCACTCGATAGCGTTAACGTAATGTAATTCGGGGCGATAAGTTCGAAACGGTCCGCGGTAGTCGAAATAGAATAGGCGTAGACAAACGGTTTCTTGATCGTGTCTTTTTCGTGGACGAGAGATACGTGTCCACCATGGCACGGCGTAACTCATGCACGATCATTTCAAGCTGCGATTCACTGACCTACATGACGCGTATAATTTAACCGGACACGGTTTCGGGTTCGGTTGATCTTCATGACCTTTTTAACTCAATTCTGGGATCCGTTTCTTCATTACGTTTCATCGAGTCACGTGTAAACAATCAACGGTTATTTTTATCACGACCGTTACTGTCGCATTTTCTACGTTTGCCGCGCTGTCGGAAGTGCACGGAAAACTTGCTACGAGCATACGACACCTGACACATCGGGACGTTAAACGTTCTCCTTTCTGTACTTCAGCATTTTAATCCACGATCATTTGCATCGTTTCGAAGAAATTGTAGCATCGAATCGATACGAATATAGATAGTCTCAGACTTACGACAAAGTTTCTCTTAACTCGAATTCATCGTTATTACATACAAGATACGTAACATCTGTTCCTTTTTTTCTCATAATTGTTATAAATCTATTCACGAATTCTTCCCTCGTCGTTAAAAATAGTAGAGATCGTTTTCTTTTCCATTCTTTTTGTTTCGTCAATTTTACTTCGATTTTCAAGTCTACTATTTATCGTTCTATCGCTCTTTCGATTACCAGACAATACGGATAGAAGAATTCCTTGGAAAAACCTCGAGCAGCTCAAGAATTCACTCGTACACGTATATGTGTACAATTATACGTATACGTGTATAAATGTAGCGCTATATTTAGCCACTGACGTTGACACAAATTTACCGACCGATGACAATGTTATAATACGACGATACTTTATTTTTATTTACCTTTTTACGATCGTAAGTGCGAGTGGTCACAAGTAGTCAGAAACTACCGTGTTCGATGCCCAAGGCACCGATGATCACCGTGTATTCGTCGTTCTTCGTCGTCTCTGCGAACCCGAACCGATTATTTCGAAACGATCGTTCCCTCAGATCGAAAAAATCCGACTTTCAAGGAACTCGTACGAGCGTGTACGCAATATTTGTCCTCCCTATCAATTTCGAAGGGAACTTATCGCGTATTAATACAATATTCCATATATTTTTTTTTTTCCTTGTAAATTTTACATTTTACGATAAAAGGTATCTTTGGTCGCAAACGAGCAAACGAATGACCTCGAACGTTCGTACGAACGAGAATATCTTGACGTAACCTACTTCGCGCGATGGAACACATTTTCGAGAGAATTGTTTGGGAATTCGTTGTCGATCGCGACCCCCGTCGAAGAGAACTATTAAGTTTCTATTTTTACACGCCACGAAGGTTCTCAGCCGCGACGCGAGAACGTTCTCGCGAGCTTCCTAAAATTTTTCCATCGGTTCCTTTCCCCATTTTTTCCTCGAACGCGAGAATTTTCTCGTCTGGATAAAAACTCGACCAACGTGCACCGCGAACGTTTGAAATT
Source organism: Ptiloglossa arizonensis (assembly GCF_051014685.1). Classification (NCBI taxonomy): domain Eukaryota; kingdom Metazoa; phylum Arthropoda; class Insecta; order Hymenoptera; family Colletidae; genus Ptiloglossa; species Ptiloglossa arizonensis. The sequence goes on from NC_135049.1 coordinate 24,605,422, forward strand.
TTGTTCCTTTTGTCTTTGCGCGCCGTACGTTTCGCGCTCGGGTCGACGCTTAGGGATCGCGATAACAAATAAAACAAGCCAGTTTTCGTGGTTGAGAATCTCTGGCATACGTGACTTGGGCTCGTGGCACGAGTTACCGCGAAATAACCGCCGCAAGGAACACGTTTAAGGATGTGTGTTCATAGATTTTACGATTGCAACTTCCAAGCAATGCACGGAAGTCCCAATCGATACTTCCATAATTACCGGAGAACACGAAGGGACCGTAAGGTAGGTACCGCGTGGAAAAAGAACCGACGGTTGCAAAGTTCAAAGTCGTTTCTCCGTCTTTTCGCGAAACTCAAGAGGGTGGAACGTACCTCGGGTCGCCGGTGACCCACGCCGTTCGGGACAACATTTTCTTCTAACGTCGCGGAGTCGAGTTATTAGTCGACTGATCGTAATCGTGCGATTACCAATCGTTGAAAGAAGAAGCTACTTTACGGGAAATTACTTCAACATTTACTTCAGCCTCTTCGTTATCAATTCAAGGATCGATTATTGTATTATTATCGAACAATAAAGATATAAACATGTTACACAAGTGGGTGGTACGCGTTGGAAGAATTAGGCGCGTTGTGGTACCGGACATAATATCGCACATTGTGTCGTTTTTTTCTTCGACAATAACATATTTATTAACGTTGTAGGCAAACGAAGGAACGCACAAATTTCGTACAAATGGGGAAATTAAATTCTAGTTTAATCTTACGCGATACCATAGTAAACGAAACTCCGTCGAGTCGCGATACTACGAATTGAAAATTTCAAACACGTTTTTCTCGAAATTATTCCTCTTCAACGTATTGATAGAGTATCTTGAGAAACCAGTATTCCGATTTGGGGGATTCCGTTGTTTCTTAACAGAAGAAAAAAAAAACAGTGTCCATAGTATAGAATTATGTGAAGAAAGTTACGAGATCAGCTCGTTCGCGCGTTCTTGTCTACGACTCTGACGCAACTTGCGTAAAAAGAATATTATGTATGTATTTCCTAGGAAGAAACCCTCGTGAGGCATCTCCTTGTACGCGAGTTAGCACGCCTCGTTCTTTCCAACGAGTAGTGCGTTCGTTCGCACAATGGAGGCAATACATATCACCTGGGAAGCAAGCGGCTGAAGCATATCGTCGAAGAACATAATAAAGAGGCACTAAAGAGCCGAGCGTAATGAAGAAACGGTTGAACGGAATTTCACAATTATCTTCGTCGATTACGACACCTTGAGACACATATTTTCGTTGGTTGTGGATGAAATCTAAAAGAAAGCGCGCGGTTCTCAGTACCTCGATGCACTCCGCTAATTATATACATTACGCATATAGGAACAGCAATATTTTTATTCTTTTGTTTCAAATCTGTTCAAGAGTGATCAAAATTACTAAAAATATTATTGTAACTGTACACATATAAATCGTTTGCGTTCTGAAACGTTTTAAGGATATTGTAAGATGTTTTTAGAAAAAACAAACAGGATGTTAAAATAGTATGCATTGTAATAGTATTTCGATGATTTTAGAATCATACTTTTTCGTTTCGAAGAGTATCTTAAAATCGAATCAAAGTTGTACTTGATCAATTTCTGCATCATCTTTTATTTCTATTACAAATTTTTATATATCCGAAGTTCTATGATTCTTACACTTTTTGAAGTTTCTAGCGTTTATTAGGTATTTATCGACGGCGCTTATTTAAAGAAAGTATCCCGTGGAAGTATCCGTCTAACGTTTAAAAAAAAAAGCGGGAAAATTGAAGGAAAAAGCCACTGTTCGTTGATAACAGAAATTATTTACCGATGTCGCAGAATATGCGATGGTTCTTTGGCTTTCGTCCAAAAACACGGATTCTACAGGATTCACGAAAGTATTTTTAGGATCTCGGTCGATCGGACGAGATTGCACAATAAATCTTCGAGCTACGAAAAGTTCATCTTTTGAACGTTCGCTTCGAATAAAGTGAATAAAATACGCGATTGTGCGACTACTGTTTCTTTTTCCTAAACGCGCATTAGTTCGTTATTTTCCGTACAATGATTGGTCGAGTTGTCGGAGAAACTACTCGAAATGCACGTTTGCTTTTGAAGTGGGTAATAATTTTAAGTATCTCGCTTACAAACCACTCTGATAATCAGTAACGCAACAAATATTCTGTGAAACTCAATGACCATCGATATGAGAACAGTGGTTAAGATTTATCGGCCAGAATTTCAGTTTTGCGTGTCGCGTAACTGGAACGACCTTTTGTCAATGTCCAACGCTATAGATTCTATGCAAAGATCTCGTGCAAAGTTCTCAAGTAGATATAGGCAGACCATTCTGACCGAGTTTCTTCCAATTGGACGGCCACACGAACACATCAGACGCGAAGTTGTTTAACTTGTATAATCAGCTTTGAATCAACTTGTACAAATTTCGATTGTTTCACAAACGTTTGATTGCGAAACATTTCGATTATTCGACAAAAGTCTAATAAGATTTCGTTGCTTGTTGCACCGAAACAAATATCAAGATTATTAGTAAAACCAATTCGTTCTTCTTGGATAAATTTTCTTTTTTTTATAATATCTGATATATTATATTTTTAGGCTACGTATTATTTTTTATATAATTCTAAAGGTGAAATTGGGTGGTCGAAGATATTAAATAAAAAATGATTAAATTCTAAATAATAGATCTTAAGTATGAAATATTGTAATTCGATTCTTCCTAGGTCTGCTTATTTTTGTAATATTTATGTTTTTGCAAACTTTTAATTACGCTATTTGAAATCGGTATCGGTATTTGAGATCGAGAACGTTTCAATACGATAATGATTATGCAAGTATTCGTAATATTCGTTGCGACGAAAATCTACATATTCCGTTATGTAATAAATAAGTATACGAAAAGTCTAGTCAGGTACGAAAGGCAGATGAGTTAATGGTTCGATGTAAATTAGTCGCAAATTAACTTGACTTTGTCCAAATTGTCCTTTCGTTTAAACTGGGGAACAGTCTCGAAATGATGTTGAATTAAGCTGTCAAGATACGGCCATTAATACTGCTGGAAAAAGCATCTCAATTTTAAATCTCCCCAAGCGACTCGCGGAACGAAGTATCGCGCTCTTCTCAGACTTACGAGGCACGCAAAGGTGAAAACCTGGAGAATGCTATGGAATTGCTTTCTCGAAAGGAAATCGATCTGAGAATTCCTTTGTGAAACACTTACCGGTTCGTATCATTTTTATCGACTCCTCACATTTCGAATTTTCGCGATAAAAATACGGTAGAAATTTCTTTTGGGTAGGAAAAGAATCTATACGAAACGCGAAAATCGCGTGGAAAATTTTTTTTAGAAAATAATTACTCGCTCTCCGGTGTAGAGATTTTCAAGAATTATTGTCAAGTATCAGCAGGGCGTTCCACGGGTGTTCTGCCTCATCACTTCACTCGTTATTCATCGATTTCTTGTTTGTCGTTCGAGGCATTCATAAACGTGCAAACCACATGTGGAGGCTGACGAGGATTACTACAGACCGATGCAATTGCAACAGGCATCGTAAACACAGTACACGGCTAACGACTTGGTTTTACATCGCTATTGTTCTCCTCTTCTATGGTGATTTCAACCAGGGACTAAAAACTAAAATTATTTCAGTAAAAAAATCCAAAAGAAAGAATCAAAATTGAAATAATATCGAAACCAAGATAAATACGTACGGATGTAATCTTTGTGCAACTTCTGAAAATTGATATACAGTACGCTCGGTGTGGACGTAATATTATACATATATAACATTTATGAATATAATTGTACGCAATGTAAAGGTTATACAGGAGAAATGGATTGCAAAAGAAGAAACGTTGTGCGCGAGAATATTTTATAATATAAATACCAATATTTTCGTACGTCTGTTTCTATTTCTGCACAATACAATAACGATATAGCGAGGAGTATAAAAAACAAATGGTCGAAAACGTTTCAATAACATTGAAGTTCGAAGAGAATGTTTATTGTAAAACTTAAGAATATTTTTTTCATTGGTTATACGTGTTGAATTCATCCCCATTTGGTGGTCATCGATAAAGAAACAGTATACTTCATCGCAGTCGGAGTAGCGCGTGAAACATTTTTTTTTTTTTTAGTTAATGGAGCACAGTGACCTTCTCTGCAATTAGTATCGTGTGAACAAAACTCAAACATTGAAACTGTTATCGTGCTTGAGAGAAAATTCGATATTGATTTCACGGAAACTGAGATCGCGATTGGTTTCGGAGTTCTTCTTGTATTCTCGTCGACGTTTGTTTGATTCGATTCAAGATAGTTTAGCTTTAGAGATAAGGCGTTCTAAAATAAATTGTCGAGGATTGTTCAACCATTGTGATGCAAGTTCATCGACGAGTTCCAGATCAGAAACGAACTGCGAGTGCAGTGAGCTAATTGAACTAATTGCGTTCGTTAGTCATTCCTCGTAAGCACGTGATACTTCTCCTCGTCTCATAGAGGACGTAAATATATTCTTCTAGCGAAAAACATCCGTGAAATATTCAACGGTGATTTCTGTGAATCTTTAAAGCTTCACAGAATAATCTGAAACAAGAAACATATTTTTTCAGTTGCGATAACTCGAGCGTAGAATGCGAAACTATCCTCCAAAGTTTCCCTATCATCCGAACGGAATTGTTTCTCACGAGATCGTTTTCTGTACCGTTCCCTGAAAGAAACAATAACCCAGAGACGACAATAATTTACGTCACGCGTATTTTCGCTGCGCGAACATGTGGCACAACTAATTATTCTGGCTCGAGGATTTGTTTCATTTCGCCTGCCGTAAGAACAAGACGCTCGAAGAAGGGAAATCAGGGTACGAGTAGAATGTAATTTTCATTTGTGAGTTAAATCCTGTTCAATCGTCTGTACAAATTTTTCCATGTCGATTTACCTCGATTTTTCATCGTTCATTATTCGTAGGATACGAAGTCTTTCGAGACCGACAGTAAGTGTAATTGTTAATTGTTTCAATTAAACGCTGCGCGAAAAAAGAAAGTTTCCAGCGCGCGGAAAGTAACGAACGGATAAAAGAGTAGCGTTTGTCGAATAAAAGAGAAAAGCGATCGTCGAGCAGCGCAATCGCGCGAATTGTGCTAACGCTGAGAAAGAAAAACATGGTCGTGCAGAGAATTACGTGTGTGTCGGTAATTAAGATGCATCATCGAGCAGCGTGTATTACGTAAACGATGTACCGTTCTCTATTTTCGTAATCTAGGATTAAATGACTACGTTAACTGGGTTAACAGGACCATGTGTTTCGCGTAACGCGCGAAATCTCGAGGAATAACGGGTCGATTAATTGCTTTTAATCGTGGTTGAGTACGGTTAAATTACCGTGAAACTTTTCGGGGAAATCAGTATCGTTTTGTTCACGGTACTGATGAATTGTACACGATTGCACGATGGTGAATCGATTGAAAGAGCAAGAAGACTCTTTAACGACGTGTTCGTAATTGAAAAATTGTAAGAACGAGCAAACGTGGTTCATAATTGTGAACAATTTCCTCCCTTTTGGTCTCGAGCGGGTTTAACGGCAGATGTACACCGTTTCCGAGTTCAACGGATTAACCTACGACTTCATCCTGCAACCATTGGTGCGCAATAATGTTAAATTGGACGAGTTCGCGGGTCGTTCGATTTGAACCGGCAATTGTCGTAACGAGACAGCACAGTACGCGTACGTTCACAATTATATTGGAAAATATAACTCGAAATTGTTTCTCTCTTATCCATCTTCGTTGGTTGATACGCTTTATTCCTTTCACGATACGAGTAACGCGTCGAAATAGTTAGCGCGGTCCAAGGTTGAGATCCATCGAATTGGTTTGCTCGACCAGTTTGCTTAATTTTATTTATTATTTCGTCATGACAGATAACTATTGCTAGTTACGATAGATAACTACAAAGCCGAGACCATTCGAATAATTAATATTTTAATATTTGAGTATACGAATATCGGTATTCGATTATGATTACTCGAATATTCGAGCGATCAAATATCATTGAGTATTTAAATAAATAGTCGGGAAGTATACACGTAGTAGTTTTTCTTTATCAAAGTGGAAATATTTGATAGAAAGAGAATTATAACTTTAAAGAATTTGATTTATATTTCGCATCGCGCTATCTAAATAATAATAATATTCAAATGTCTAATCAGTGCTCAAAGTATTCGAGTAAAATTCGAGCAGTCGAGTATTTAAATTATATTTCCTGAATATTTAAATCACTGACGAATTTGAAAATGTAATGTTATTGGAAGTTATATAATATTAAACATTCTTTTTTTTATTATCAACTGTGAGAGGAAGACGATCCGATAAAATTGCGTGACTTAATCGTGTATGTCCGATTAATTTTCTCGAATCGATCAGAAACGCGATCCCCTAATTACCTTGGACGATAAAATAAACGAAACTCAATGAACGAAATTTGTTTGTCCACACTTATATTGTACAACCATTTCTTGCTAGTCGGATCAACTTCCTGTAAACATCAGTTTCCATCGAATCGAGTGTACGTAATACGTTAAAAATAAATTCGGACTTTATTCCCGATACTCGATACTTTCGGTGCAACTAATAGATTCAATTACTCACACTCTATATACATATTTACAATTAAAACCACTTAGTCAAATTAGACGCGTCTTGATTACAAATAGCCTAAGAAAACAGCTACGGAAAGTGAAAAGAGAAAGTTCGGAGAATTTTTACCGAGTTTAAATTTATCGTCAATAATCTTCATTCCTCTGCAGAATTTACATTCGAGGGTAAATAACATTTTTTAAAACGAGCCAAAGGATAACCAACAAGTTGTCGAATAAAAGAATAATAGAGTACGTTTTTATATTTTCAGCTCGAGGCAAATGCTAAGAGGATGATGACCAGAGATCGGTGAACCTCGTTGACGAGGCGTCTCAATTTCATGCCGTTCCCGAGATAAAACTCGAAGAAACTTGCAGAGGAAACGAGGGTGAATCATGTCACAATCGAGGCGTCCCACTGTTTCCATATACAACTATCCGGAACATTTGAATCCGTTCAACGACGAGATTACCAATAATCAACCTCAGATATACCGCGAGGGGAAAACGAAAGAAACGAAGCACAAATTTTGGACGTTCGGCAGAACCAGAAAGAAGAGATCGAACAGTTTCTCCATCAAGTCTACCTGGTAAAGATTTCCCATTAAGAATTGTTTCTGCGCGATTCGTTCGGCTCTGGAAAACAAGAAAATTGTATCACTCTCTAATATCAGAATTTTCGTCGATTTTTCGGAATCAGGAATCACATTTTGGTATTCGAGTCTCTGCTTCGAAACTTATTGTTAGACCTTTTATTGCTAGTGCCTTTTAAATTGATCCAACTCGCTTGAACAATACGCATAACTCGCCGAGCCTACTATTGGGTTGTTCGGAAAGTCATTTCGTTTTTTTTGGTGAAAATGAAACACGATTTTTTTTAGAGTGTACGAACATTTTATTAAATTATATATTCTACATTTTGGAAAACGAAATTTCGTTTTTTTTGGTGAAAATGAAACACGATTTTTTTGGAGTGTGTAAATACTTTATTAAATTATATATTCTCAATTTTGGAAAACGAAATGACTTTCCGAACAACTCAATAGTTCGTATCTCATCGATATTTTTTTCAAACGTTACTGAACATTTTTTTTGCACGTTGTTAGAGCTGACGATACAAAAGAACGCGTCGTAACAATATAAACTACGAGCGACGTTGAATACAAATATTCATACTGTCGGAATAGGTTTATATCCTTTCTAATAACGAACTCGAGTCGCGCGGACTTGGCAGAGTGCCTCCATATAATTATTTGTGGCACCTATGCGAAACTGTGCGAGCTCGCAACTCGCTGGGATGCGTAGCGCCGCCACTGTGAGGCTGTAATTAAATCTTCCGCGTGTTGGTACGAAAGCAGTCCCGGATTTCAACTTGGAATTTTCAATATAAACTTTTCCATTGCACACGATAGAGTTGCGATGCTCGTGGAAACCTGTATGAAAAAATATTTATATGGAATTTTCAATATAAACTTTTCCATTGCACCCGATAGAGTTGCGATGCTCGTGGGAACCTCTATGAAGAAACATTTTATATATTGTACGAGCGATTTATGCGATCTCGTTTGAAAAAGATTCGACTATGGATTATCCGCGATCTTAAACTTAAACGAACTTAACACAGAAAGAAATAATTGTAGAAGTGTATAAAGGATAGGGACGTAAAGGAATTTATGAATAATAGGGTACATTGCAACGACGTGAAATTCATGTAGGAAAGAATGTTCGCTTCGATCGTCAGGTGTCTTCATCTGTATCGAGACGTTTCACCGAGTTTGAAAGTAAATTGGGAATGATGCGTCCGCAAGTTTGTTGAACTTGAACTTACTAGTAAAAGCCGAACGCACACGTGAATTGAATGCAGCGTGTATACCTGCGTTTGGCCGTCATCCAAACTTCGTAAATAACACGAACCTAACGTACCAGACAATCGACGTCAGGTTGAGTTTCATCCGAAAGGTTTGCACGATTTCTATTTGAAGAAACGATCGCGCGCGTCTTTACTGCGTAATGGCTGGCTTGAAAATTGTTCTGCGGTATTCCTGTACTTGTTACGGTCTACTTTACGTTTGAATATTATTCGATCCATTTTTTATTTTAAACGATCGAAGCACAAATGTTTATCGTTTTTGTAGACAAATTCGTTTTTCGACTGCAGTTGAACGAAAAATTGAAAACACCCGGTTATTGCACTGTACTATTCGATTGTAAAGTGAACATTCTTAATTGAATGTCAAGTTATGAACGAACCAGTTGACACGTACGATAAAATGCCTTTGTTAATTGTTAATACGTATACGCCTGAAGGAGTTACCGATTGTAGAGAAATTATAAGCACAATGCCTCTCAAAGCTCTTAGAGTCTCCAATATTCTCTTCTCGAGCTTGAAGTTATAAGTAAATCGAAGTTCAAACTTTTGATGAGCTTTTCAAGGCTTTTGCATTGGATATCTTCTCGTAATACGATCATCGATCCTTCGATCAAAATACCTATCATTGTTCTTCCGTTTGATCCAATTTTGGACAATAGGTAGATTCTCCACAGCTTGGAATATTTTGCGAGCACGAAGTGTCCTGAAATGCTAGAAATCTTAGAATGCTTTTCAAACGTGCTAATCTTCAAGTGTCCATTTGTATTTGTCGGATATTATGTGTCAATATTTGGTTAATATCTCTACACGAAAGGTCGAGAAAGACGCGTCACCAGAACTATAAATCATTTGAAGATAGCCTGCTGACCCACAGACGCGTAGATACTGTAGATAGTTCTTTTCTTCTGTTGTATGCGAGCTACCTATATATCATTTAGCGAGTACAACAATTGTGTTGGAGTAGATTTGCATAGAACACCGATGTTTGTCATATCGACCCCTCCGCTTTTTCAAAAATGACGTTTTTGTATCTGTTCCGGTGCTTCGAACCTTCTAATGACCGCTTGTAGGAATTCTAGAAAATTTTCTTAAATATTCCCGGTGAAATCTCGATTTTGATTCGCAAAGAAACGCCGCTCCTCGTTGTATTTACATTAGAAAGAAACAGTTCCGGTCTGATTGTTCACCGAAACTGACTTCGGCAAAGTTGATAATGAACGCGTACATTTTACTCTTAATTTTAATTATAGCGCTCAGAATAATTATGTTATCGTTCGGAATACACTTATGAGTCATGTTTCAATTCTTGGCTATTGGATAACGATAAAAGATTCTTTTCATCATTTTTCACCTCGAAAGTTATTCTGCCTTTCACACTTCGAGGTCATTTTTATGATTTTTAAACGGGACATTATGTTGTTCTAAATAAAAAAAATTAAAAATAGTGAAGAGTGCAAGTTAAATAATTTGTTCTGATTTTAGAACCTCATATGGACGAGATTATTAGAAAAATAAATTGACGTTTCGTCTTGATTGATTTACAAGGGTGATCAAACAGTTTCGATCTCTTTGAAAATTTGCAGGCGTGCAGGGAACCTGAAGAGATGTACCGGGCAATTTTTTTTTATCGGTTACAATTCGTTTCTTTAGGGCGAAGACACCTCTTAAAGGTAGATACACAGTTGTATTTATTCTATTTACTATACGTTTTTAAAATTATAACGGATAATTGAAATTAGTTGAAATAGAACGAAATTCTCCACCGCCATTATTTTAAAACATTTTCAATTTTCTATCGCGTTAAGAAGAATGTATGCAATTTTATGATAACATGTTAAATGTATCGGATAATGCGGTATATGCACCGTTGCACTTTGAACAATGTATTATCAGTAATTAAATACATTTTGTAATACATTTTCAATGACGTGAAAAAAAAATTATAAAAAATGACGGAAGCAAAAATATTTATCTAAGTATTGCCAATTAATTAGTAAACTTTGACGAAACATTGCTAAACTTTATTATTGTTGACTAGAATATAATACGATTGTACGTGATTTTTATTACGTAAACGAAAAATATTGTATCAGTTTAATTGAACACTTTTATAAATCACAGAGAACTATTCAAATTTTCGCGATATCGCCGATTTCAATAACCTTGAAGTATGTTCAAGTGGAGCGGTTATGATCGTTTCGGAGCAAATAGTAATGGTTTGGGTCAGGTTTATGAACAAGGCAATTGAAATTGGTGAGGTTATTACTACACATTGTAAGTACAGTCTTGGACAGAATTAAATGGACAGGTTCAGCAATTAATAAAAAGTCAACGAACGATCTTAATAAATCAAAACTTTATCGAATACTTGAATCGATGAAGGACGATTTAATGAAATCGTAATATCGATTCCGATGACTTATACACCAAAAATTTTATCGTTTAACTAGAACTAGCTACATTGACCAATTTCTCTAAAAGTCACATCTCACCTTTCCAATAATGTTAAAATTTTCTTTATCCAGTTCAGGACCGAAGACATTCGTTTCCCATTCCGAGAGAAGAAACTGAAAGGATATCTCACACCTGGACTTCGTAATCCGATATGCTGAGGTTGCTCGAGCGTTTCGCTGACCATGAATCAGTCCTCGAAGTTTATCTCCGCGCAGAAACGAACCGTGAAGGAAGGCTCTCATTGTCTCCGCGACTTGTCCTGATAATTTGTCAAAGCGTTGTTCGCCGATGGTTCGCCCCTCCTGGCTGTTCGTTACCCTTTGTTCGGATCGGGTCTTATCTTTGAATTGCATTAACGGCATCCGTGTGTTGTAATCACTGAGCGACGGTGACGTTTCCTCGGGCATAAAGTCTCGATCCCCTCATCATAAATCTGCTCACTTTCTTGCGACACCGATCGGATAAAATAAGAAAATGGTATTCTTGACGTCAGCCGATCTTGATATACGCGTGACGACGCGTCCATTCGACCGCTACGTTTGTTATTCATTCTCTTCGTTACCTGTGTAGACTCGAATCGTTGATCAATACGGTGTCGTTGAGATTTTTACATCGACACTCGAACCATACCCCCGGCTAGCGGGAATAGTTCTTTTGCTCGTAGTAAACATAGTACTTACATTCGACCAAATACCGTTCCTTGTCCGAATAACGATGAATCGTTAACGATGAACGAAAAGTGGAAATATTAAGAAAATATTAAGCGCGATGTTGTCAGTATTTATGTGGGATTCGAGAACAATTAAGTTGTTTCATTTTCTCGTAATTGGCAATGGTGATTAACATCTCTTGTAAACACGTTCTGAATCCACGAGGTGATTATTGTAAAAATTTTCAAAGCTTGAGAACCTATGAAAATTTAAGCGAGACCTGTGTACTTTACCTAAACGCTTGTGCTTACGGTTGCCATATATTAGACACTGTACATCGGGATAATTGTAAACTATTAGTCATTGAGCCACGATTTATTTTCTCGATGGTTTATACACGTGTGTATCTTTGCGGACATTTTTTGCAAGATTTCATTGGAGGATAAAATAAACGTTGTCTTAGTCCACTTGAGAAAATTAACTGCGGGATATTGTGGGTTAAGAGCGTAGCGACGTGCAGAGTCCTATCATCTTGTACAGCGTATAAATGTGACACAGATCTCTCAACGCGCTTGAATATTAAGCGAGAGTGACACAATTATTGTTTGACGCGCGTCAAAAGTAGTAATTTATTCGTCTTCTTTTTTTTCTAACTGTTTTAATCGTTTCCTTTACAGGAGTGGACTGTTCGGCAAACGGAAGGACGAAAAGTCAGACGCGCAAGAAAACAGGTCCACGATTACTACAGGTGAGATTACTCTTTCGAGAACTTATTAACAGATCTAATGAAAAGTGAGAATTGAAACTACTAAGTGATTCCAATTTAATCAACAGTTTCATCGACCTACAAAAGAGAGCCGTGCACCAAACCTGTGACACCTGCGCGACCAACGAAGGATCAACAGGAGTTTGACGAAGCTCTTGGTACTTTGGCGAGAAGAAGAAAGTATACCTTGGACAATTCATCGAGATACGGCTCGAGTTTAACAGTGAACGGTGATCCGGCGAGGATCTACGATGGGAGCCCACAGGAAACGACTGCGTCCATCATGGGTGATCTTACCCCGAAACCACCGGCCAGGAGGTGGGTGAAATTGAACAGGATATCAGATTGAAACTTTATCGTTTTTACGAGAACTTTGTCACAACGTCTTTGACGAAAAATAGTAAAATAGAAAAAGAAAATTTCTTAACAAGAGTAAATGTAACCTCGTTTAAAGTAATGGAAATTGAAAACGGTTGAATTTATGTCTCCAACTTTGAAAGCACTCTCAACATTAATCACTCGTATTGATTTTTTATCAGATTTGGCCAGGTAAGTCCAAAACCAAATAATAAGATACCACCGTTGGACTTTGAGAATAAAGCGCCAAAGGAGAACGGAAGTGTAACTCTTCGCGACAAGACACAGGAGAGAACGCCCATTCCCCCTTTGTAAGCACTCGTGTTTCTTGCAGTGTCGGTTTGTCGAAATGCTTTGCATTAAAAAGTTCGATTTTCCAGGCGTAGATTCGGTAACCGATCGTCACAAAGGACGAACGCCGCGAGTACTTTGGATTCCGAAGAGGAAGCGAACCGGTCGGGTGACGCTACGTTTTGCGACGAAAACGAGAACGTTCCTGAGGATTATGCCTTCAAGAGGTTCACTCAGGACGCCGTCAGAAAATCCAATCTCTCTATAAACAGCTGCGTTTCTGTTGGTAGTACGATGAGTGCGTACGGTCGAAAAAAACGGAGAGCACCGCAGCCACCACGCCGTGTAGAAAAGTTGGAAACCAGTGAGGTGAGTGTACGATTTTTTTTTTCAAAGAATCATTGTTCCGCTCAATGTCTCTTCTTCGTTTCGTGTGTTGTACAGAAAGCTACTGAAGCACCTAACATTGAACTTCAGATAGTGGAACCAATGGACATAGCGAAAGTTACCGAAAACATTGACGAGATGACGAAGAAGAGTCAAGATTTGCACAAGGAGACTAACGAGGTGAAAGAAAAGCCGTTAGAGTCTGTTTCGGATGATACACAACCGTTGGAAACAGCCACGGTAAAAGATAGTTCTGTCGAAACTGTGGAATGCAATACCGAGGAGACAAAGTCATGTACAAAAGAAAATTCTGCAGAAACCGAACACACTGAACTGAAAAGCTACACAACGGAGGATGAAGAAAAATCGAAGTCGACGGATTCTAAAGAATCTGCGGAGCAGGACGAGGATGATGTTCAGGTCGAGTATCGTAGAAATTCTCAGAATAATATAGAAATCATTAAGGACGTCGATCAAGTGAACTCGTCGTCGGAACTGGAGGACGTTTGCTTTAGGAAGAAGAGCTCTGCGAGTTCGTTATCCAGAAGCGATAGTTTTTCTGTGAAGGATGAAATTGAGAAGATCGAGAAACAAATAAAAGCTCTTGAAACGAAAAATGCATCCAGAGATTCGTCGGAAGAGAGTAATACGGACAGTTTTAATGGAAATACTAGGCAATCGCTTCAAGCGAATCGTAGACACTTTTTCCAAAATATGGTGGACAACGAGAATGATAAAGGTGCGATCAAAATAGAGTTTAAGGAATTCCCAAGGGAGCAGAAGAACATTCACGTTGTGAGATTAAACGACTCTCCGGTTCCCGTGGTTGCGCCCAGAGAACCAGTGAAAGTGATCGAGCTTCACATTTCTGAGCCAATTAAACAAAAGCCAGAGATTGTCGACGATGTCAATCCGATACCAAAACCAAGAAGGCACAGTGCATTAAGTTTGAATGATACTCGGTCGTGCGTAGTTCCAACCGAGGAACGAAAAAGTTTTGAGTCAACCAGAGGAAAGTCAGTTTAAAATTTCAACCATCGACCATCAATTGTGTAGGACATTGTGCAATTGTTTCGGCTTCTAAATTAAATGGAAAGATGATGGTACTTCCGTTGGTTTTAGTCGAAATATTCTTTAAAGACTGTGTAGACATTGTGTACATGTGCCTTTATTTAATGCTTAGAGTTCTCGTTGACCCTTTGAAGTGTCGTTATAACTGCACGGTCATCGTTTTGAATTTAAATCTCGATCTGTATGGCCGGTGATTTACGAAAGAATATCTTATGCGAAGTATTTTCAGCAGTACATATTTTTCAATTGAAATTCGATACCATTCAATAATAATAGTTACTCCTTGTAGATACTTTAAAGGGTTGATAAATGTAATAAGTATACATACTATGTACTTGGAGCCTTAATACAAAGATGAAATAATACGATTTCATCAACTTCGGGCATAGATAATTATGTGATCGTAGATGTTTCCCACTTATTTAGTATTTTCATTATTTATTGATACGGAATAAAGTCTAAATATTTTATCTTGTTTATGCTCTATCAGTTATTTGAAGAAGTCAACAGGTTCCTATTCTTAATTTGACCAAAGTTAAATTACTTGATGGAAGTAATTTGTTCTAAAAATACTGCAAAAAATGTTGTTTTTATTTGCAATATTTACAAAATTCATGGCAATAGAATTCAATGGCTTTGCCATTATATAACTTACAAACTCATATACAAACATCTTTAATAAGGTTTTTATCATTGAAAATATTGTTATATAAATAACATAGGTATATTACATATATTATTTCAGTCCATCAATGTACTACTATACATTTGTTGAGAAAGAAAACATTTAAAGTTACATAAAATCATGATAGTAAAATTAGTTTCAATCATTGTTAACTTTTTAAAGATTTCTTATTCGTTTCTCTTTATATTTTATAAATCTTGTGATATTTGTGTTTACCGTGGACACTACCGCAATGTTATCTCCTAAACTTTTTTTCTGCTGTCGCACCTATTTAGACAAAATATAAAAAATAACCATAATTATAAAAATAAATGGTAATAATTTGATACGTTTAAATATATAGTTTAAAGAAAAGAGTCTTGCCTTATTTTTAAAAAGCGGTAACAGAGTGTGTAATTTTTCTACTAATTTAATTTCACTTGCTAACTGATCACTAGCATCTTCTGAATATATATCCATTATTGCATCCAAAGTTTCTGCCATTACCCAAACCTTTGATTCCATCATACAAGTGTCCAATAAAAATATAGACACATGCTGAAAAAACATTTTTCATTATAAAAAATCATTTATGATCAAGTTTCTTTATAAGATCATAAATCTTACTTTGATTAGTTCGTAACCTTCAGGAGTATCATTATTTATTAAAATTAAAGCAAGATTTCCCAATATTCGTATCAAATTTGTTTGAACATTAGCATTTGGACACTGACGTTCACCATTTAGCATTGGTTCAATGTCGGTTAATGTTAATTGGTTGAAAATGTTGGATTTTGCCTCGGATAATTTTTGGAGAGCTGCCCTCATAGCTGCAGTAGCAGATTCCAATAATTCAATATCATTTGGATTTGCATTTTTGAAGACAGCTGTTCCAATATCAACCCACATTCTAAATTAAAAATATAAAAATTAGTTCAATTAAGCCATTTTTCTCATATTTTATATTAATTGTAATTTGAAAGAAACACAAATATATTTTACCCATATAGATTTTCCATACCACCAAGTACATCGATATCTAAACTGGCTATTAAGTTATTTAAACAGAGGTAAGCTCTACAGTTTAGTGTATGCATTTGCTTTAAAATAGCTTTTCCCTCTAAATTTTGTTCCAGTATTTCTATTGTATTTTTATCTACAGCTAAAGTTTTATCCCATACTTTTTTTATTATGTGAGAACTATTAAAAACTTCAATTACCTCTAGAGGTAGAGATAAATTCATGTTACATAAATTGTCATCCATATATGCATCATCTATACTGTTGGTCTCACAATCTGAATCATTCAAATTAGAATCATTGTCACTTTCCAGTTCTTCAGAACATAAATTAGCTAAAATTTCTAAAGCTTGTTGTTGTGCACCAAACATCTTTTTATAATCCTGTACTTTTTTTTTTGCACTGCTTGAGAAAGCATTTTTTTCGTGAGGTAAAATTGATGATAAATCGTGCAATAGTTGCTTGCAATTAATGGAAAGTGTTTCAGAAAGTACAGTTACTGCTTTACAAATTGTACTCATAGGATTATTTTCTACATTAGCAGATAAACTAATTATTAGTCCACTGACAGCAGTTTTAAGATATATTATATCAGACATATTTGCATCATTTGTCATTACATTTAACAGTTGAAGAAGTGCATCTTCGCAGCCTTTAAGTTTATTAATAGCAACGGAATTATCTTCTGACAAGGATAATAAACATTGCACAGTTACTGTAACAATATCTATGCCATAAACGGTAATGTCTAAAAACTTTATTAAGATGGAAACAAGGTCACCTTCATTTGAATATTTTATTGCATATTCATTACTTTCACACAATGTCCATAACAACGTGACTGTTTGAACAAATGCTTCTTTCTCATCATTTACTTTATGTTTCTCATTTTTATCAAATGTTGGTTGCCAGTCTGTATAATACTACAGATAATAAATTATTAAATCACACATTAATACAAAAACTAAATACTTTTCAAACTTACTTGTTTCAATAAATTAGACAGAGGGGTCATGATATCATCTTTCAATAAATTCTCGTATGCTTCTGCTTTTCCATTTTCTGCAATGTATCTTAGAGCACTGGCAGTTCCTGCTCTCACAAGTACATTGCGATCAACAAGTAATGGTCCTATCAATTTAGCAATTCCATCCTTTGCTATCTGGACAGCAAGTATTGATTCACAAGACATTGATTCCAATGTTTGCAATCCAGATAATATCTCCTCAACATTAACTGACTGTACCTATAACATTTATAATACATTTATCAATTTTTCCGCAGTTTGAGTACATATATGCTTCAAATCAGCTACGTTTAAGAGGATCGAAATGAAACAGATTAAAGGAATTTGAAGGTTATCTTACCTTTTCGTACACTCTTCGCAAAGCAGTTTTTCGGTCTTCATTCGTAATATTTTCAAATTCAGCCGCTTCGAAATCTTTAACAGATGGAAGACCGATAGGATTTTCCCTAAAAGACTTCCTTCTACTTCTCTTTTGTTTTCCCATTTGCTTAAAATACAAAAATCTTTACTAAGTAGGTAAATCCTCTCAACATGCTGTAAAATTGGCAAGCCAAAAACACGTGTTCCACCAGTCTTTTTTTCTTGCAGTTTGTTTTCATGGAAAAGAACCCATTGCATAGAAATACAGCTGCAGATACTTTTCTATATGTGATTGGTTATGCTTTCAAAAATAAATTTCTTTTATTTAAATGTTTTTAAAGAATTTAATTTATAAAAAACAAAACAAGAAATTTAACGAAATAATAATAACCAATATCGTATTCTATATTTTTTGTAGAAAAGAAAGATGTTTCAATTTTTGTTGATCCTCATTAACATTTTTCGAATTGGGGATATCAATCCTACTTGTTTTCAAAGTTCAACTGCAAGAAATTACCTATAATTCAAGAGTTTAAATACAAATGTGTGTTTTGCGCACATTCATCATTTCTTTATGTATTCCCGTACCTATTTGTACAAATATTGAACAGTCTTGAAATTTACAGGTAATATAGAATAATTATTTCTATAATTTTTATACAAAATTTATTTATTCAACTTCATAGTTACTTTCAACAATAATTAACTTGTTGTTGATAATTTTACGCATGCGTAAAACATTCGGTTTAGTAAATAAATATTTTCTTCTTACACTGTGAATTAGTTACATTATTTGTCGGCATTGTTTGGATGAAAATTGTACCGGTAACATTTTTGTCTGACGTGATCAACATTGTAAGTGTTTGTAAGAAATATAATACAGTTAAATTGAAATTTTCATAATACTACATAATTTTGTGAATTTGCTTGAAAAAAGAGTCTTTCTGAAATTATTTCACGGTTATAATTGTAATGTATGTAAATGTTTCTTTGCAACGTGAATGACTCTCATTGTACTTTTCTTAGAAGAAAATTTGACAAATTCATAATACATAATATTGCTTTTTGCTACTATTTCAATTTTAAGAGGAAAAGAATTTTTTTAAGTTCGTTTAGTAATTTTACTAATGTTATAAAATAAATTTGTAAAATTTGGCAGAAGAAATTCAAAAGACCTTTGAAGAGATCAATGTTTGATTAAACTTTCAAAATATATTTCAATTTTTTGTTGTATCTGCATACTTAACCTTGAATCACGTGGGTACAGCACGTTGGATGCAAAGAAGCATAAATTTAGTACAGTTAAATTAGTTGCCGGAAGAAATAATACCGTTTAATAAATTCAATAAAATTTGAAGAGCGACTGTATCAAATTTAAAGAGGTAACAAATTTATAACAATTTTTTAAAAGGAAATTAACAGATTTGCATCAAACTTTATTCTTTTTAAACTTGTAAAATAATTATAGTAATACATAATTATAATTTTTACGTTTTAAAAAAACTGCAGTTTTTAAATAAAAAGATATTGCTAGGAAAAGTTTGTCAGTTTTATTTTATAATCTATTAATTCAATTTTATACATAGAGTGATCCATTATTAATCTTTTTTAGTCTACCATCATGTGTCATGACGCAATGTGTTATGCTGGGTCTTATTTACCTAGACCAGACTTCTATAGTACATCAATTTTGGTATTCAAATATTAATTATTATCTATAAATGCTTAGAATATAGAAAAGAAGGAAATGTGTTAGAAAAATACAAATACTTTCTAAATATATTATTTATTTTATTTATAAACACTGTGTACTTATAATAGCAGTTTTATTGTATGCTGTTCGTATATATGCTTCATGTAGTTAGACATTTTGTATCGTATTAGATATTAATTTTTTTTTATAAAAAAAATTCAATTACAAGAACGTTTTTGTGCTTTTGATTTATTTTTAATAAACATTATGTTTCTGGTTGCATAACATTACATTTTTTGTTATTGCTTGGATTGTGTTAATTGTCTCTCACAATGATTAATTTATCCTATACCTATGACAACTTTTTAAGTAATATTATAATTCCATACAGATATCAACCTGTGTATTTATATCTTTTATTTATCATACAATTTTTAAAGTTGTCAGGTAAACTATGTCCGATCGAGGAAGAGGTAGGAGTCGTGGCCGAGCACGAGGCCTGGATAAAAAGCAACCAAAAGTATTAGGCTCACATGAATCTGTACCACAGTCGACTACAAGTGCTTGGGGTCGTAGACCTGGACCTTCTTCACAAGCAGAGCCACCTACACAAACATCCTACTCTTTATCACAACAGACGAAGGCACAGGTATTACATAGGTATCATAAAGAACCAATATAAAAATAAAATTAAAAGCTTGTCAAGTTCAGTTTTCTAAATTCTTGTTATTTCATAATTTGTAACATTTGTAGGATATGATTTATTTTTATTTTTTTTTTCTCTCTTTTGTCAATATCTAATTGTACCTGACTGTTGTAATGTTTGTCTTCCCTTAATCAAAGTGTAATATGTTTAATTTGTATTTTATGCCAGAAAATAATTTTATTTCAAGTATTTGAATTTTCCACAATTGTATTCTATACATTTTTTGGCATGTATTTTGATAGTTTTTTGAATGTAATAGGGTGCTATTGGTCATGTTGTGCAGCAGTTGACCCTTGGAAGTGCTGAGGTGCCTGGCCATTATGCAGAACAAGGACCTAAGCAAGTACAGGGTAAGTTAAGAAATATACAGTTTCTTTTTCAGAATAATAATGCTTCTACCTATCATTTACAAGAAAATACTTTTTAAGAACAGAATTATGTGCAGTATACTATTATTTTTTATATGCATGAACATACTTGTAGTCATTGAAGGTGGAGATGTTGGTACGTTAGGCAGAGGTGCAATGAGGGGGCGACGTCTTTTACCTGAAATCATTACGAAACCAACACAATTAGTTACTAAGAAAGGTTTATAAGTTTATGATTTTTACATTTGAATTGTATATAATATATTTTACGTATAAAATGTATACTATACAAATATTGTAATTTTTAGGTAACAGCGGTACTAGTGTAAATCTGCAAACAAATTACTTCAAGTTGTTGACAACAACTGATTGGTGCCTATATCAGTACAGAGTTGATTTTTCACCTGAAGAAGATCGAACTATTGTTCGAAAGGGTCTATTAAAACTTCACAAAGCAAAATTGGGAGCATATATTTTCGATGGAACAGTCCTTTATTCAAGTGCGCGAATACCAGATGTATGATTTTTATCAAAGAAAATTTAATCGAATATGTATATATATGTTTAATATAATTTAATATAATATACTTTATGCTTCAGAAGTTAGAAATGTGGTCTGTTCGACAGTCGGATGAAACAAAGATTAAAATTACTATGCGCCTGGTTGATGATATGATCAAAGGTGATCCCAAATACATTCATTTTTTTAATATAATTATGCGAAAGTGTTTGGAACTTTTGAAGCTCCAACTTGTTGGACGTGATTACTTTGATGCACGTAGCAAAGTAAGTAAATAAGTGTTTAAGTGGATTGGTATAGAAATCACTACATTGCAGTACTTGTCATTTTAATATTACTTTATCTTAGTATGTGTTATATTTATATACTTTTATATTAATTAAATTTGATTTATGAGTTATTTAACACGTATCTATAATTACAATCCAGATAGAAATTCGTGAATTCAGACTAGAACTCTGGCCCGGATATCTTACTTCTATAAGGCAACATGAGAATGATATCCTTATGTGTGCTGAAATAACGCATAAAGTTATGCGTCAGCAAACTGTATTAGACGTATTAAATGACTGTTATCAACAAAATCGCAATGAATATAAGGTGAACATGTTAATTATTAATAATAGGCTTTTAATTTTAGCTATGTATTTATACCGAATTATATTTATTTTTAGATGTTATTTGAAAATCAAATTATTGGTCTTGTTGTTCTTACGGATTACAATAACAATACGTATCGAATATCTGATGTAGATTATAGTACAAACCCCAATTCCACTTTTCAATTAAGAAATGGTGAAAGTATTTCTTATAAAGATTATTATAAAAATAAGTATCAAATTAAAATTAACAATTACTCCCAGCCAATGCTCGTAACGAGATTAAAACCAAAAGAGCGCCGTGCAGGTCAACCTGAGTTAGTGTATCTTGTTCCTGAATTATGTCGGACAACAGGTATGTTCTTTTAATTTATTTTTGCTCATAAAGATTTAAGTGTAAGGAGAAATTTCATTTTAGGTTTTACTGACTCAATGAGGAATGATTTTCACTTAATGAGAGCATTGGCGGAGCATACTCGTGTGTCTCCTAAATCACGTATAGATAAATTAATGTTATTCAATAGAAGGTTACGATCTCAACAAACAATAGTGCAAGAATTTAATGATTGGAACCTAAACCTTGACGAAAAATTGGTTAATATACGGGGTCGTGTTTTGGAACCAGAACGTATTATTCTTGGTGGTGGTAGACAAGTTACTGCTGGACAGTTTGCGGATTGGACGAGAGAATTATCCAAGAAACTATTATTTAATACGACTCGGTTAAAAAATTGGGTTTTAATTTGTGTGCAACGTTTAAGACACGATGCAGAGGTAACATATTGTGAATCTCGGTTATTTTTGGTAAAGAAATTTTTTTGAAATTTTGTTCATGTTTGGCTCAAATTGTCATTTTATAACAATAAATAACGTCGAGTATCTTTCTCGACGAAAATATTGGAATAAAGTTACTTTAAATGATTTTGAATTAAAGTAGTTACTAAAGTTAATTGTGACACGTTTTCTTGTTGCATGGTTGGTTTTTCTTTTTGCAGAAACTATTTTGTTATCAAATAGAACAAATGTAGAAAGTCGCATGAGCAGAATTTGGTAGTTGAAAAATAAGGTCCACCCTATTACATAATAGTAGATTATTTATACATTCTATGTTACAGGCGTTCGTTGAAACAATTCGAGACTCAGCGAACGGTATCGGATGTGAAATTAACAAACCCAGATTTTATGATATAAATGATGATCGATCAAATACCTATTCAGAAGTCCTGGAAAGGATAATGAGCAGCTCTAATCCGGAACTAGTATTTTGTATTGTTTCGAATAATCGGGCTGATCGATATAGTGCTATAAAGAAGAAATGTATCGTTGATCGACCAGTACCGTCACAAGTTTTCCTCGCAAAAAATTTAAGAGCAAAAAATGTGAGATCAATAGCCACCAAGGTGGCAATTCAAATGGTGTGTAAATTGGGCGGTGCTCCATGGAGTGTTGAATTACCACCAATTAGTTTAATGGTTGTTGGTTTTGACGTGTGTCACGACCCACATGATAAACAACGCGACTTTGGTGCAATGGTCGCATCATTGGATAAAAATTTGACAAGATACTTTAGTGCAGTAAGCGCACACACTTCGGGAGAAGAATTATCTAACGAGTTCTCTATAAATTTAATGAAAGCGTTACGGAATTACAGAGAAATGAACAACAGTTTGCCATCGCATATAGTAATCTATCGTGATGGCGTTGGTGAAGGTCAAGTGCCATATGTTTATTCACACGAGGTGGAACAGATAAAATCTAAATTGAACGAATTTTATGGTGACCCTGCCTTAGTAAAAATGGCATTTGTAATAATTACAAAACGCATAAACACTCGCTTTTTCTATCATGAGAATAATCCTCCACCAGGCACAATAGTCGATGACGTAGTCACAAATCCAATAAAATATGATTTTTATATTGTGTCTCAGAGTGTACGACAAGGCACAGTATCACCGTGTGCGTATAATGTTATCGCAGACTCAACAGGTTGGAGAGCTGATCAGTTACAAAGAATTACGTACAAAATGACTCACATGTATTATAATTGGTCCGGATCCGTAAAAGTACCTGCACCTTGCCAATATGCACATAAGCTTGCATTCTTGGTAGCACAATTCATACGCCGTCCACCGAGTATGCAAATGGAGAATCTATTATATTACTTATAACAGATTTTTCGCTATAATATGGTTTTTTCGCATTAAGGGTAGTACAGATTTCTTCGATGAGAGCCTCTAACTAGTACTCTTACTTTTCATTCGGGCAGTGTACGAGTGAAATAGTGAAAGGGTAAAGAGAGTGTTTTGCACTCAGCAAGTAAACCAAATCCAGATTTTATTGGGGAAATACTGTACTAAGAAATTTATTTTATAGGAAATCGGAGTTCCTTATATAAACTCGTAAGTAAGATTTTCTACTTCTAAGGAACATATATATTTTGATACTTTTTTATCCGAAAAGAATAGTTTAGTTCCATTTTATTTCTATTTTTTACCAATAGTACAAAGGTACTTACGCTACATATAAAGTTATGTAAAATATTCTAGAAAGTATTATAACTTTTTTCTTTTGATCAAACTAGAAGACTAGACTTTATGTTTTTACATTTTATTGTCCAAAGTGTAAACTATTTTTTAGTTCCTTGTTACTGCAGTATAGCTTCCTATATTCATACTAATTGGGAGACAAAAGTGGCGGAATATGGGAATTTTCATTTTAATATTTAAGAATCTTAACATCTTTTTTTACTGCAAATTACACAGATTTTTTAACATAATTAATAGTTGAAAGGCAAAGAATCGTGACACTGAGATATGCGGATATTAGACGTTCGGATTTGGGAGGCTCTACTGTATATGTAAAGTAAGATGACACCATTATGTTTACTTATAATTTTAACTTCTATTACATTTCAAGAATTTATTAACACAATAAAAGTTTATTTAGTACCTTATTCAACTTATCTTATTAAATTATAACCTTATTCTTTAGTATAGCTTTAAGAGTACATACTGTACATCAAAGAGATCAGATTTTATTTTAATTTTAATGGTTTATTTTTTTTTATTAACGTTTTTGTAAGTATTATACCAATCGAGATTAAAATTTTTAGTAGATATAACTTAAGAGTTTCTTAGTTTATTTACTTGTTTTCAATTGAAAGGATAGACAAGATTGATTCATAGATCATTGCTTCATAAAACAACTTACCTTGCATACCAACTTACCACACATTACACGGTCCAGAAATGTTTAGAAACACGTATAATGTATTCTCGATCGTTAATGTTTGGTTTCAAAGAAAAATGCACGGTTAATCGTTAACAAGGAAGGAGAAACACTCGCAGCAGGCCTCGGAGATTTAAAACAATAATTTATTTCGTAAAGAACTATTTTACCGTGACGCTAAGCCTAATGGACAAAGTTATTGCATCTGCTTCCTTTAAATAATTACCGCTTACGGTACCGACAAATCCATGAAACGTGTAGAGTAATACTTTCTAATACTATTCAACGTATTTACAGAATCGCATCGTCAAAAGATGCTTCTTTTCTTTTTAATAAGAAATAACGACGTTCTTATATTACAAATTCGTTCAAGTAGGTTCACTCCCGCACGGAATATACTCTAACAAATAAACGTAAACTTACACGATACAATAATATTAACGATCAACGTAAATCTCTTCAACGTTTTCACCCACAAAGAAACTATTGCCACCGTGTTACACGTCGATCTCGTAGTCGCGCAACTTTTGCATCCAACACTCTTGCTGTTGTATAAAATAACGATGATATTGATATGTCCCGGTTCTAGTGGGACACTTATAGAATGATGATCTTCTATTTATTTTCATTACACGATGTTTGCCGATGAAACAATGAAATTTAACGCTGTGACTTATACCTAAATTTCTAAACAGAATAAAATTCTATCGTAACGGAATAAAAAGATCGCGTAGAGTTCGAACGTTAACGTGAATAATAAAATTAACAGTGGATTTGCGCGTCGAACAACTATTATCAAGTTTCACGTACAAAAATTGATCCAGTCTTATCATACATATTAATTTTCGTAGGAAGGTGCAAAGCATTTGGCGTTCCGTATTTTAACCAAATTTCGAACCGTGGTGTCGTTGCTCTTTGTCCATTGCTTTACGGGTTCAACTCCCTCTATCACAATACTTTGTATATAAAGCAGTGGTTTCTAAAATTTTTGGAAGGCGCCCCCTTCCTTCGTTCCCCTAAATAGAAAAGAAATTCTATTCTTGAGATGAGTGGTAGGTTCGAAACGATGCAAAAAGAAGTATACTCCTACAGTTGTTGAACTTCGATGATCGATGTACCAATAGAAATAGACGTTTAGTTATATTATATGTTATCCTCATTCTTTTTTTTTACATTACAAACTTTCTTTCACCCTCCTCTTGGATTGTAAGATGCCATCGCTCCCTTCTAGAGGTCGTGCCACCCACTTTGGAAAACGCCGATATAAAGGAATCTTCGTGAAACAATAACGAGCGGTACACAGTAAAACGATACTCCTGACGTCTAGCGGAGGAGACGCGAACGCAAACGCGAGCGCGAAGAACCAGTTTCAACTTCAACGAAAATTCAATCGAACAACGAACACTTTGAATCGATCACAAAAGAAAGTGTAGAACTTTACAAAATTTCCAAGCGAAATATTTCCCAGCATTACTGCCATAGTAATTCGCCGTGGCACCACGGCACACGTATAGCACTCGACGAGTAAAATCATTTCACTGTACAGTACTTACTAGAGACATCTGTCGTCAACTTAGAGAAGTTTAACTATACTATCGTTACTTCATCGTTCGACGATTTTCCTCGTTAATTCAAAAAGCTTATCGATGACTACCGGAACGAAACAAAGTAGATGATTAAAAACGAAACAAATTATTCTACGAAACGAATAGAAACGTATTTACAGTTGTCCATGTGTATAATGATATCGCAGCTCTAGTCGAGCATTTAAAAAATAGAGTGGTAACAGTTTTTTTTTGTTTTTTTTTTTACTTCTTTCGTCAAGATCTACAATTTACCATTATGGATCGATCTTTGCGAATAAAGAAAAACGAGAGCTGTCAAGTCGAGTTACCACCCTAGTGATAACCTCTTTCGGTATCTAAAGCGCTCAGTCGATAAGTATAGTACGTGCATTGAACGCCTATAGGCGTTCGGCGAATATGTTCGATAAACGCAGCTGCGGATCTCTGCAGATAACGTGCGCTTAATGTTCAAATAACGGTACCGAAAGGGTTGAAAACCGATTCGATTCGACCGGGATCGGTTTCAATTCTCTTCGAGGCGCGATTAATTTGAATTCTCAGCGGTAACTCCAAGTTAGTTTTTTTCAAGAGAATCACGATTCCACCTTATCGGCGGGGACAGTTTCCGCGTCGATCTCCGCTTTCAGTTTCTGGTCCGCTTCGGTCTGTTTGTCGGCTTCACGGTCGTTCTGTTCCATTTGTTCGTCGACGTTGATCTCTTCCTCCTCGTCGCCAGCGTCCAACAACAGTTCTTCCTTCACCGTGACACCTTCTTCGTAATTTTGTTCGTCCGTGTCCCTCGCTTTCGCTTCGATAGCGTTCTGCACGGTTTCGTTGGGCGAGGACGATTCACCGGGTCGATGAAACGTCAACACGTGGTGATCCAATTCAGCTCTGAAGAAGAACTTCAGGGTGCACTTGGAACAATCGTACGGACGAGCGCCCAGCCCGTGCTCTTGAAGCATATGGTTCTGAAATCGGAAAAGTGGAACCAGTCTCTTGAAGTCCGTCATTCCAAAAAAGCGAAACGAGTTTCTCGAAGCTGATAACGATCTTCGAGAGAAGTTTTACTCGAAACAAAGATAACGATGCGTAACAGGATCGATTCTTTTCGCAAATACAGATCGGGTTCGTCCGTACGGGGATCGGTAAAATCGAAGTACCCGTTAACTGTTAGAACGAGATACTTTGTCTCGAGTGAAACGTTAAATACCTGAAGACCGATAGGCGCGGTGAACAAAGACTGGCAGATGTAACAGCTGAGAGCTGCGCATCCGGCGAAAGTGTGCTCTATCAAGTGACTCTGCAACTGCAAGGGACTGCCTGCTTCGAAAAGACACAAGTGACACCGCAGCGCTTCGACGGATGCCTTACCAGTTGCTTCCAAGTGTTCCTTCCTAACGTGTTGTTGTATTTTAGCTTCCGTTGGAAACGACATCTGAAAAACAAAGTGCGCAAAATTTATTAAAAGATCTCTACGTTCAACGAAGACACCCCCATGAAAAAACTAATCGAACTGTATCACGAAAACCTTAACAATTGTACCTCGAGCGAAACGAAAGCTTCGAGTTCTTAACAACCGATCCCCCTTAACAACGACTCAAAGTCCCTCTTTACCTGACACTGTATACAGGTGTAGGTATTCGACGCAGATCCGATCTTCTCGTGTTCCGCGAGCCTGTGTTTCTCCGCCTCGTCGGGATCCTCGAACTTCACCCCGCACTCTTGGCACCTCTTGCTGTCGTTTGCCTCGTTGGTCCTGTCCTCCACTTTGAACGCGCGTTCGTTGTCCCATCTGTCCCTGGAGCCGTCCCATTGGGAGTCCTTGCTGGAGATCCATCCGCGGTCGCACTTCGCTCTGATGTGCTCGTACGGTGAGTTCAGTATCGGTAGGCCCTGAGAGTGACGTATGTAGCACGACTTGCAGACCCTCGGTGATTGTCCACCGCCGCTCACGTGACTCGGTGGCAAGCTAACGAAATCGTCCGCGGAGTAGTCCCTCAGACAGAGGCAGCAACCCGGGCTCTGACTCTTTTGCTTGGGGCTGGGACTGGACGCGGAGCTCTGGGAACCGGGCGAGGCCCTGAGATGATACCTGGCGTGGAGACGGCACTCCAGGTCGCTGATCAACGTTTGTCTGCAAACGACACAGGCGGCCGGGAGATGCGGTAGGGATTCGTCGAGTCTTTGTTGAGGATCGACGTTCTCGAGGCTGTGTCTCTGTACGTGTTCGAGGAACTGGGACTCGGTGCCCAAGCTCCCGCGACAGACCACGCAGGTGTCGCTCAATTGGATCTTGCAGTGTTTCTGAAGCTTGTGCTCGGCCAGGGTCGGCCCGGACGGGCACACCTCGTCGCATATGTTGCACTTGTGACGTCCACCGGGCTCGTTCGAGGCGTGTTGGATCCTCGTGTGAGACTCGAGCTCGGCACGGGAGCGACACACCTCGCCGCAGTAAGCGCACGTCATACTGAGACTCGACAACGATTTGTTCTGCAGCTTGGCCGGTGCGTGGGCAAGCTTCTTGTGGGCCTGGAGCTCCGTCTCGTTCGCGAACTCGCCCCTCTCGCACAACTCGCACTGTTGCCCGCTGGTGCTGGTGTAGTTCGGTCGTTTGTTGTTGTTGTCACGCTGGTTCAGGGAATTGTTGTTGCTCGAGGCAGGCGAACGACCTCTTTTCTGGGACTTCGGCTGTAACAGGCGGACAAAGGGTCACGCAAAGTTTCGGAACGATCATCCGGAATATGTTAACGTTGGAAATTAATGGGCAAAGTAAAAAGTTTCGAGCGTTTTTCGTTAGGAGGCTTCAGCGAGCTATATCTCACGACGTGAGATCGTTGCATCTTGTATACGTTGTATCAATACGTATCGCGACGTATACGTTGCATCTTGTATACGTTGTATCAATACGTATCGCGACGTATACGTTGCATCTTGTATACGTTGTATCAATACGTATCACGACGTATACTATACGTTGCATCTTGTAATTCTGTACTGCGACTTAAAGGCGACGTAACGCTTTAAAAAAAAGTTCCCCGACAGTTTTGCGTTCAGTGAATCCAGTTGTGTGTTGGAGCGTTCCAAAATGGAGGTAAAGAAAAGAGAAAATTCGATACATTGTTCAGTACCGCTACGACCAAGGGGAACAAGAGCAAGAGTAGGCGGTCAAAAAAAATGTGTGCTGTTTGTGAACGCAATACAGTATCGAATGCAACAACAAAGCGGTGGTTCCAACGTTTCCGTTCCGGTGATACGAACGTCGACGATCAGACACTGAGTTTATCAAGATGTTGATAAAATCATGAAAATGGTCGAGTCGGACCGACGTAAAAGCACTTATCCCATTGTACAGGAACCGAAGATTAGCCAGAAAACCGTTTGGAACCGTTTGGAACCGTTTGCATAAGGCTAGTCTCACGAAGAAGCTCGATGTATGGGTGCCACACGAATTGACGTAAAAGAACCTGTTGGAGTCGAATCGATGCCTGCAATTCTTCGCCGAAGCGTAACGAAATCGATCCATTTTTGAAGTAGATAGTGACTGGGGATGAAAAATGGACGACATACGAGAACAACGGGTGAAAAAGATCGCGGTCCAAGCGCTTTTTTTTTTCTTGGTGAAAACAAAACACGATTTCTTTAGAGCGTACAAACATTTTCTTAAATTGTATATCCTCCATTTTGGAAAACGAAACGACTTTCCGAGCGACCCGATATTATTCGAATACGCACCTCCTCTTGAGACCTGGGGAGTCTACCTATTCGTCCGTTTTCTCTGGAGCTGCTCCTCGCGGTCGTTTGATGGTCACCGGTGTGATGAGCTTGAGCGATGTGTCTGTCGAGAAGAAACTCGACGGCGAATCCCTCTCTGCAAATCGGGCATCTGTACAAGCTGGTCGAGTGGCTGGCCAGGTGAAGTTGCAGCTCCAGTTCGGAATTGCAACAGATCCCGCAGAAAACGCACCTAGGCCCGGAGGTGGTACCCGTAACACCGGGTGTGGAGGCGGGACTCCTCGCTACAGGGCTGTTGTTCGACACCGTGGGCGGTGCGTGAACGTTTCTGACGTGGCTGGCCATTTCGGATTCGCTTCTGAAGAAGCTCCTTCCCTCCCCGGGCGCGTTACCGGGCGAGTTCTCGTTATTGGGAACGGTGCAAGCGTTGCATCGATAGATTCTGCACTCTTGGCTGTGTTTCACCGCGAAATGGACCTGTATCGCTACCCTGGAGTCGAAAGTGTCCCTGCACAGAGCGCATCTGTAGAGATGATGAGCGTGGCTGTCGAGGAGATGCCTCTGGAGTAGATCCGGATGAGGGTAGAGCTTCTTGCAGGCACCGCAGGCGTACTCTTTGCTGATCTGACTGAGATAGTGTTTCGTCAGATGTACCAGCATGTCCTCCCTGTCTTGAAAAGTGGCCTCGCACTTCGGACAGGGATGTCTCAACGCGTCGTTTCTGTGGTCCGCTTGGAGATGTCTGGCCAGGTGTTCCCTGAACGATTCGAAGTCCTTCAACGCGGCTCCGCACTGACCGCAGAGCAGAGTACCCGCGGTGTAACTGCTCTCGGTAGGTCTGGAATGTTTGCTCGTGAGATCGGTCGGCTCCGTGGTGGATTGATCTCTTCTCGAGCTCTTCTGGCTTCTGGAGCTCTTCGAGTCCCCGTAGCTACCGTTGATCTTGTCCACGAACTCTCGACTGTCCAGTGGGCCCATGCGTCGATTCTCGCAGTGCTGGAGGACGTAATGTTCCGCGTAGGATGCCGCGGAGGCACACGGTATTCCGCAGAGTGGGCACATCATCAACGCGGAACCGAAACCGTCGGTTCTGTGGATCGAGACCAGGTGATCCCTGAGCGAGCCCAACGTGGAGAACTTCATGGTGCATTGGTTGCAGGTGAAACCGTTCTCGTAGAGGTCCTTCTCCATAGATCTGGTCGTCTCCTCTTGGTACTTCCTCTCGTGATCCTTGGACGAAGCCTCGGCCCGATGATTCAACGTTTTCTCGCGTTGGTAGCCGAGTTGCTCGTTGCTTCTGCTTGGCGACGGTGGCACCGTCACGTTCTCACCGCTAAGGATCGCTTGGTGCATCGTGTGCACGTGCATTTGTAGCTGTTGCATACAACTGAACGAGTCTCTGGTGCAGTACATGCACGCGAGTTTCAGTGGCGAGCTCAGAATCGGGGTGGTGGACGTGCTACCGTGGGAGCTTTTCAGGCCCGTTTTTGGATTCAGGGTCAGATTCAACGATGGCGACGGGGAACTCGGTACCGGTGGCGACGATGTGCTGTGCGAGGAGACGCTTCGTCTGCCGTAATCCACGTCCTGCAGCTTAGCCGTTCCCTGGGACTGATGGTGCTTTTTGTGCGATTGCATGTGCGACGTTAACGCAGCTGCCGTGTTGTACCCACGCGAGCAAGCTGTGCACTGGTACGGCTTCTGAGTGTCGTGTGTCTTCATGTGGATCTTCAGGTGGTCGCTGAAAGCACAAGAGACGTCAACCAGCGATAATCACTCTATTGTTGATCGTAGATCAGGTTCGCGGTACCACGATCGTCTCTGTACCTAAATCGTTACGCTCTATTTTACGCAATATTTAGACATTTTCTTAGGATTCTTTTACTAATTTCACTTTTGTACTTTCTCGAAACTTTGAAATCTTCCTTTGTAAAATACACCAAGTTAGAATATAATTGTAGAGTGAATTCGATTACGCGTTGTTCGCGCGTACTCTAAAATTGACAACTTGAAAACGAATTGAAGATTCTTCGAAATTTGGAAAATTAATTAAGAGGAACACACTATCGATTTTCAATACATTACACTCGTTGAATTCGTAATGACAATCGAAAATTATTTCGGTCCAAAGCAAGCTTCCTTTCGCAGTACTGGAAACGTAGTCCGCCATTTTTACCAAATGGGTTCAAACGTTACCCTCTAAAATTGACAATTTAAAAACGAATTAAAATCAACGTTGTAGATACCCGATCGTATTCCGTAGAATTCGAATATTCGAATACTCGAATATTGGAATACTCAAATATTCGAATATTCAAATATTCGAATATTCGAGTATTGGAGTACTCAAATATTCGAATACTCGAATATTGGAATACTCGAATATTCGAATACTCGAGTATTGGAATACTCAAATATTCGAATACTCGAATATTCGAATACTCGAATATTCGAATACTCGAATATTGGAATACTCGAATATTCGAATTCTCGAATATTGGAATACTCGAATATTCGAATTCTCGAATATTGGAATACTCGAATATTCGAATTCTCGAATATTGGAATACTTGAATATTCGAATACTCGAATATTGGAATACTCGAATATTCGAATACTCGAATATTGGAATACTCAAATATTTGAATACTAGAGTACTGGAATACTCAAATATTCGAATACTCGAGTACTGGAATACTCGAATATTGGAATACTCGAATATTGGAATACTCGAATATTGGAATACTCGAATATTCGAATACTCGAGTATTGGAATACTCAAATATTGGAATACTCGAATATTCGAACACTCGAATATTGGAATACTCGAATATTCGTAAAATTGGTCGAGTCTCGAGCCTAATTCGAACGCGATCCGAAATCAATGACGTGCCTCGGACACCATCGTCCGCCATTAGCTCGCAATAGCTGGGCTGGCTGAATCGTTATCGCGAGTAACGGACGTAGCAACGGAGCCAGCGACAGAAATTTCAGAAAGCTGTCAGAGATCTCGCGCGGCAGATAGGTGGGGAAACGAAGCGTCGAGAGTCTGTTGCCAAAAATAAAGGGCGCTGGCGATACGGACACGATAGATCAACCATTCTCACATGCCTGTATCACCGGACGGATGAATAATTCATCCGGCTGGTGGAAAACTAAATCCGTTATAAGGCGAGGTCACACACGTTGGTCCGACAGGTCAGAGTCTCGGTTTCCAGAAACGAAGACAGACGGCAAATTTGCTCTTGCACTTTATGCTTGAATAATTCATAAGTCAGGATTATCGGCCGGTCAGGTCTGGCCACGTCCTATTATCGCGTGTATCGTTTCCCGCGTGTTGTCTGTCCTGTGAAGGGGGACAGGAAGAACGAGAACGGTGACGGGAGGTGGCGGCAGGCGGTTCCAGGAGAGAAAAGACGAGCAATATCGAGAACCCGGTGTCATTTCCGATTTTATTCGGTTTTTTATCTCATCGTTTTCGAGTACCGAGAGATACGTTTGACGTTTCCTTCGATGAGCTTTTTTTCGTACTGCGACACACCTCGAACTGAATATTTTCTCACCGACTCGGATCTCTTCTTGTCTCGAGACTATGTATCTTTGAACTTTGGCAAGCCTCGTTTCTACTTAGGAATCTTTAGCCCTTTGACAATGGCGGATGAACATCGAGAATTAAACTTTGACGTTGTTAAGAATTCTAGCGATTAAATCGTTGCATAGGGTTGCACGAGAGATCTTATTTTAGGTTTTACCGGTAAGATTGCTAAGGATAATGTCGCGAGTTGCTTTTTACGTCGATTGTTATTTCATTCTTATACTTATTTACATTTGCCTGCAAAATTTCTATACTTATTTACATTTGCATACATGGAATTGGTCGATGTAATATTCTGTTTGGTGAAATTCTTTCAAAGAATAATTCTCATCCAGATAATTAAGTTTGATGGTCTTTGCAGATGTAGTTTGTCTTTCTACAACTTGTAATATTTATTACAGCGATCTCGATGTTCGTTTATCTAACTCGCGTTATCGACTACGGATTTTTAAACGATCGACCCATCGGTGAACATTTTTGTCCTTTGGTTGTTCGCATTCCAGAGATTGATTTCAATTCTAAACAATTTTTCGTTATCGCGATCGTAATAGGTGACCTCGCCAACGATCTCGTGGGGAATCCATCAACTACACTCTGGTTACTGTAATCAAGCCGGAGAGTATTGTAAATGAAAAAAATGACCCGTCATTATCCGCAGGGGAGGATAGCGTTGCGTGGGGTCAGGAAAAGAGGAAATAGAAATAAATGGAGCAGAAAAGCTCTACCCAACGAAGCTTTCCTAGATCTCTAGCGAATTCTCGAGGTTTCGTAGCTTTCGACTTTCTCGATCGTACGAGCGGTTTTTGTGCAACTTTTATTCGCTGAATCTCGTCCTTGTTTTTAACCACCTTAACCCTTGACAACCTCGATACAGCTCTTTACTAATTCTAGAATAGTCTAGTGTAGACACAGACCCCAATCGAGAAGCATTGGTCTCTAATTAACACTAGATTTACCAACCAGTCAAAATGCCTGGTTGCAACTGCTTTTACAATGAAATTTACTTTAAATTCCATAGCTCATTTTCGAAAGACGTTATGATTTTTTCTATCCTACACATATAATCAATTTCACAAGTTTCTCCTTCTCCTCGATCATCAATTTTCCTGGAAGATATACGAAGAACACCATAATACACTGGAATCTGTCGGTAGTTCTAGTGTTAATAAAAGTGTAGTGTTTAATGCGATTACTTCTTCGACTTGTCAATTAATTTACTATGCAAATGTCATTAGTATGAAAAGTAGATTAGTATTATTTATTATAATATTTTTTATATATTATTTACACTATTCAAGCATTTGCGAGACATTGAACGCATTTGGACGTATCGTCGGTTCAGAAAATAATTACTGTTAACATGGAAAACATTTCGATCAGATTCTACTGTAGAATCAACGATCGATCGTTGATAATTCTGTAAGAGAAATCCATGGCAGTCGAAATGATAGAATTCTTCGAAAATTCGTTACTCGATCGGGAATAATTCTCACCGATTTTGGAATTAGAACTTTACTTTCCATTCTCGCGGTGGAATAGCAATTGGCCGAGTGTACTCGATCGATCGTCGACGATCTCGATCGTGCATCAGGATCCCCCGTGGCTGCGGGATCTATGTGAGAACCACGGGGGTTTTCACCCTTTTGTTGGGTCACCCAAGCCGACTGTCAAGGTGGGAGAACAAATAGAGATGTGGCGTAAAGATCCAGCAATGCGATTGTAATAACGGCTGACAGGCGAAGGTCTTTGTTAGGACTCTGAAGTGCCACGTTCTTACCGTGTTGAGAAAGTACCGTTTAACCAATGAAAATTACGAAAACTATTCCGATTGATTTCGATCTACTGAAAAGAATACGACCGAGAAGAAATCGGAAAGGAAACCGAAGAAGAAATCCAAAGATCACTGGAAAACTAACTAGTCGAATTTTCTTCCACCGAAACAATTTTGTGGAAATTTATACAACTTGGCTGGAAAAGATTAACTCAACATATTCCACGAATGTTTAATCAACAGATTGTTGATTGTTGTCACTTTCGTAAAAGCTCGTAGCACGAAATAGAAAATAACAGAAATATTTACGTGAAAGTTTGCAGGAAAATTGTTTCTACGAAAAGGGAACTGAAGAGTGTAGAAACAAATAACAATTGAGCTTCTTGGAAGTCAAATCGATCGATTCCACGAAAGAAAACGTAACGAAACGCTATAGTGTGATCTACTTGGTCCTGTAATCGATTCTATGGTAAGCATATATATATTAGAATATTGTAAAAAAAGAAACGGAGAAACACTATTTTTTCAAGCCATCAGAAATTACTTAACCGGTTCACAAAAGATCAAAAATAATGTAATTATTTGAAACGATTATCTTTTACAGCTCACAGACGTAACAAACCTTATCGTAAAACTAGATCCTGCAAGTTCGATTCTATGGCAAGCACACATATATTAGAATATTGTAAAAAAAGAAACGGAGAAACACTATTTTTTCAAGCCATCAGAAATTACTTAACCGGTTCACAAAAGATCAAAAATAATGTAATTATTCGAAACGATTATCATTTACAGCTCATAGACGTAAAAAACCTTATCGCGAGACTAGATCCTGCAAGTTATCAAGAACGTCCCTAAACGATGTTCCGTCTTTTCGCCCATAAGTTGCGCGTCCACCATAGCAACGTTACAAATCCTTATATCCTACGAAATCCTGACCAATAACGAACTAGCCGTTTAAAAAAAATTCTAACCACCGAATGCGAATACCATCGTCCAGCACCTACATTCTTCAGAGCCCCGATGAGAAACACTCGATCCCTCTTGAACGAAATTCCCAATTTGCTGTCAATTGTCGCGTTCGAGTAGAAGTCGTAAGCGCGACGTAATCGTCCAAGTCTCGGCGGAGGAGCAGCAACGAGGCACTTGACTAATGTTCTACCTGTTGTCCCGTAACACCTATGCGCCTACCTGTCCGCTCACCTGGACGCAGAGCCCAGGCCCCTTCTCGTGCACGTATTCACGCTAGCCTGTGCGCAGCTACGGAGCATGCGCGGACACTTAAACACGAAAAAGCTGCGCGCCACCCTCGCGGGCCCCGCAGCAGCTTAGCATTTCAATACGGGACGAGTCAATGCGCGGAGACGCGAGAAAGGGAGGAATAAAGATAGGAAAAGAGGTCGTCGGTTACGCGGGGAGGGTGCGGAAGAAAGAGTCACGTAAGAGAGTAAGCTTGACTAATGCCAGCCGGGGCCGCGGTCGCGGTCGCCGTGTGATCATTATTCATTTGTCACCCGTTGGATCGGTCCCCCGGAATCGGGGCCCTCTGTTTCATTTCCACTTTCCGGGCTGTCTTCTGTTCACCCGAGGACTCTTTCACGTGCTGTTGCTCGCCGTGGGATCTCTGCCGGGATGATTGATTTTTGTGGACGTGGGCTATCGTGGGGGGTAGCGGTTTTCAAACTTGGATGAACTTTCACGAGCCGAGGAACTCTTCGATGGTATTTTTTTGCTCACGGTAGGATCGTATCGAGGCTTGGGCGAGGGTCGACTATCCGAAGGGTTGTTTGGAGAATTTGGTAAGTGCGTTGGGCGTTTGGGAAGCGACGAAGGAAGTCTTGACTGTTCAATGTTTCGTCGAGAGATTGTTGTTCGACGATTTTTAAGTTACAATTTGAAGAAATGATTTTGAAGTACGCGAGTGAACGACGAGAACTCTTCGATGGTATTTTTTTGCTCATGGTAGGATCGTATTGAGGCTTGGGCGAGGGTCGATTATCCGAAGGGTTGTTTGGAGAATTTGGTAAGTGCGTTGGGCGTTTGGGAAGCGACGAAGGAAGTCTTGACTGTTCAATGTTTCGTCGAGAGATTGTTGTTCGACGATTTTTAAGTTACAATTTGAAGAAATGATTTTGAAGTACGCGAGTGAACGACGAGAACTCTTCGATGGTATTTTTTTGCTCATGGTAGGATCGTATTGAGGCTTGGGCGAGGGTCGACTATCCGAAGGGTTGTTTGGAGAATTTGGTAAGTGCGTTGGGCGTTTGGGAAGCGACGAAGGAAGTCTTGACTGTTCAATGTTTCGTCGAGAGATTGTTGTTCGACGATTTTTAAGTTACAATTTGAAGAAATGATTTTGAAGTACGCGAGTGAACGACGAGAACTCTTCGATGGTATTTTTTTGCTCATGGTAGGATCGTATTGAGGCTTGGGCGAGGGTCGACTATCCGAAGGGTTGTTTGGAGAATTTGGTAAGTGCGTTGGGCGTTTGGGAAGCGACGAAGGAAGTCTTGACTGTTCAATGTTTCGTCGAGAGATTGTTGTTCGACGATTTTTAAGTTACAATTTGAAGAAATGATTTTGAAGTACGCGAGTGAACGACGAGAAGTCTTCGATGGTAGTTTTTGCTTCTAGAACGACCACGTTGACACTTAGGTGAGGGTTAACCCTCGAAGGATTGTCGAAGAATTTACCACGTGTGTTAGGTGTTTCAGAAGTGACGAAGAAAGTCCTGACGAACACGAATTCGATCTTTCGTCGAGAGATTGTTGCTCAACGATTCCGAAGTGACAATTCGTAACGACGATTTTGAAGTACGGGGATCAACGACGAGAAAATGGGAAACACAGACCTCTCGATGCGAACTCTGCGGATATTTCGGGCACAGTTGGACAATGTCGACGATAGAAGCGGAAATCAACCGGAAGCGTTCCTAGATTCACTCTGTACGCTGGAAAAGTTGATCTTTACCAGAGAAATCTTCTTAAAGTGCTCACAGTCTTCTTATCAGAAGGCACCCTTATCTTCTCCACTCGGTGGTTAGATTCTTCAGGAACAAAGTCCCTATTCTTCGAGCAATACGACGTCCGGTCGTTTGCTATCTTCCCGTGCATTTGCCTATTTCAAACAGTGACGTCTGACAACCGATAGCTACGCGACACCGAATCACCGGCCAGTGCTCGAGAAAAACAAGAGTTAACGTTCCAACGGATTGCCTCTATCGAAACTGACAATTTAGTATCGTTAGGTATGAACGTTCGGAGGGTTTGGACTCACCTCCTGGAGAAAGCAGCTTCGCAGTGCGTGCATCGGTATCTTCGATCTCCCGTGTGGAGTTTCACGTGTCGATCTCTGCTGCGTTTGTGCTTGAACAATCTGGCACACCAGCTGCATCGATACGGCATTTGATCGCCGTGACTCTGTAACATCGAAACGAATAGGTAACTTTTAACGTGTGTTAACAATGCTCGTTGCACCAGTGGTTCGTGCTGCGAATCTCGGTAGTCAGAAACGAATCTCTCGGATAATGGTCGAACCTTAATAACATTTTACTGTTTTTTGGTTCGTCTTGCAGTACCAGCGTTAACGTTAACTCTAACGGTACACTTGTACCCGACTCAAAACTTACGAAGAAAATTCTAACGAACTTGGGTCGAATCTTTCGTTTTCGAGTGATGAAAACTTGAAAGACCATTCCTTAACCGTTTTGAAGTACGAGATTAAACGAGAAAGAATTAAATACCATGGATCTTCTCTCGATAAAAATTCTATGGAAACTTGGAAACACGAAAAGTCGATTTTTACGAGAGAAATCTTCTTACAGTGTTCACAATCTTCTCACGTACGAACTATGAGAACAAACCACGAGAATCTAAGAAACACCGACCTCTCGATAGTAGTATCGATATCTATAGTAACTGCTGTAGTCTAGATACTGCTACTACGATTACGATAGCTAGTGTTTTCTAACCTCGGAAAGATACTTGAAAATTTTGATATTCGAATACTATCTTCACCATCGGTAGCTCCTCTTTCTAACCTCGAAAAGATACTTGAAAATTTTGATATTCGAATACCATCTCTACCATCGGTAGCTCTTCTTTCTAACCTCAAAAAGATACTTGAAAATTTTGATATTCGAATACTATCTCTACCATCGGTAGCTCTTCTTTCTAACCTCGAAAAGATATTTGAAAATTTTTATATTCGAATACTATCTCTACCATTGGTATCAGTATCGGTAGCTCTTCTTTCTAACCTCGAAAAGATACTTGAAAATTTTGATATTCGAATACCATCTCCACCATTGGTACCAGTATCGGTAGCTCTTCTTTCTAACCTCGAAAAGATACTTGAAAATTTTGATATTCGAATACTATCTCCACCATCGATAACTCTTCTTTCTAACCTCGAAAAGATTCTTGAAAATTTTGATATTCGAATACTATCTCCACCATCGATAGCTCTGCTTTCTAACCTCGAAAAGATTCTTGAAAATGTTGATATTCGAATATCATCTCCACCATCGGTAGCTCTTCTTTCTAACCTCGAAAAGATACTAGAGATATTCGAATACTATCTCTAG
The DNA here is from genome assembly GCF_051014685.1 of Ptiloglossa arizonensis. Lineage (NCBI taxonomy): Eukaryota > Metazoa > Arthropoda > Insecta > Hymenoptera > Colletidae > Ptiloglossa > Ptiloglossa arizonensis. The sequence goes on from NC_135049.1 coordinate 24,645,355, forward strand.
AGCTAGTATCGGTAGCTCTAGTAACGCGACGATAGCGATCGCAGGTAATTAGACACGGTAGACGATAGCAACCAGCGAGAGACCGGTCCCCCGCGTCAGTCACCATCGTCGTTAGCGAAGACATCAATGGTGAACAATGACTCGACAATTAGAACGCTCGATCCGACAATGTGGCCGAACAATGATCGTACGGTCGAATAGATTCCGCGCGTCGGTGGCTCGCGGAGGAAAAAAAGATCGACGGGCAAGAAACTTCGTCGTTGGAAGAAGTCCCTCCCCACCCCCCATCTGACGGTGGTTGTCACCCAGGTAGATCACTGTGACCGATATGATCGCGAACGGGCCGGGTCATTCTCTTTGTCCAGTTCCTTTTTTTAAAAACCGGGACGCGATGCTCTCTTTTCGAGTCGGTGTTCGTCCAGCAAAGTACATAAGCTCGGCACGTACGAGTTTCGAGCGGTTTCGTCGGCTCCTTTGAAGAGACAATCCGGACGGAAGGGCGAAGCGATCGCCTCGTCGTCCACCGCTGAAGAACCGAGCTGAAGACTCGAGACGAAGACCCTAGCCGAGAGCCGGAAGGCTCGTCGATGTCGGTGAAAAGTTACGCGAAGCTATGGCAGGACCGGAGAAAGCGAGATTTTTTCGCATCTTCGAATACTCGACGATTATCGAGGCGCGAACACCGTGACGATGGGAGATACGAACCAATGGAACATCCGTTAGGTGTATCGACTATCGGAGAGCCACCAGATGGTTCGAATTGAAAAACTTTCAGACGCTGCAACAGTCGACTAACCCTTTGCGATTAACGTTCGACGAATACACAGAACTTCCACGCATCGAGGAGTCATCGAATCTTGACACCGAAAGGATTATTCTCGAATCGTTCGAACGGTTCACGATTCGTACTGGAGCTTTGTGGTACAGATACCTGTGGATGGATTCGATCGAAAATGTCCCTAACGATCTAGCGGTTTTTCGGTAAGTTTTGAGATCAGTACTTCAGAATTTTTCCATCTTAGAAAAATACTATGACATTTGAACTTTGAACAACTGTAAATATAGAAACGACGAATCTAATAGCTTCATCTCTTATCGAACGATGAAACTTACCGAGCAATTTATTAACTATTCCCAGGTCGTTAGCCATGATTGTATTCTTTGTTCGTATCTTTCGATCAGTCGTAGATAAGAGGATTGAAGATCGACTTCAGTGGGTGGATCGTGGTGTCCATTTTGTTGTTTTGCAAGGTTCGATCGTTTCTGTTTCCAATTGGATAGAGAAGAGAGTGCAGTGCTCGGCGAAGGAGGAAGGATCTGTTAGCCTCGAAACGAAACGTTTATCGAAGACGTTATCTGCACTGGCGATTCAGCTCGCGTATGTGGAAGCGGCTTTTATCGAGGCTGAAAAGTCGAGAGGAACCCGATGGAAGGAGGAGAACCACCTGGACGAACAACCTGACCGGTACAACCTGTTATGGGCCACGGTACAGATTTTGACCCGAAGATGACCCGCCGACGTCGGCTCGGACGCGGAAGAGCCAAGCCTCTAATACCACCGCCATGCAAAACAGAAAAATTCGAATCGGCCACGCGTCCTCCACGCCTGGAACGTGCACCATCGTCGACATTTCGATGTTTCGAGCGACCACCGTAGCGATGGGCAACGATACGGTGGGCACTTGCTCGTGACACGAGTAATTCGCACTTGGAGAGAATTGAAATGCATCGAAGGGCAAAATGTCACAGAGATCGCGACCGAGCGAGAATACGGAACATTTGCGATCGAAGTCGGTAAATTTCACGCACGAGAGATACAATTACCACGTTTAATCCAAGAGTGACGATAATTTAGACGAGAGCTTCGATTCTTGTAATTTGGAAGTTTCGTCTAGGTGAGTTTCTGCGGTAGTGTTTCATCGGGAATATTTTACAAATTTTGTAATATTTTATTTCGATGATAATAGCAAGGACGAGTAATTACTATTTACCAATAGTAATGCTACAATTGTCTATTGGTAAATAATGATTATTGAAATAGAAGTGGACGATGTGTCTATTGGTAAATAGTAATTATTGAAATAGAGATGGACGATGTAAATGTCTATTGATATATAGTAATTATTGAAATAGGGATGGTGTAATCGTTTATTGATAAATAGTAATTATTGAAATAGAAATAGACGATGTAAATGTCTCTTGATAAACAGTAATTATTGAAATAGGGGCGATGTAAGTGTCTATTGACAAATAATAATTATTAAGATAGAAATGGACGATGTAAATGTCTATTGATAAATAATAATTATTGAAATAGGGACGGTGTAATCGTCTATTGGTAAATAGTGATTACTGAAATAGAAATGGACGATGTAAATGTCTATTGATATATAGTAATTATTGAAATAGGGATGGTGTAATCGTTTATTGATAAATAGTAATTATTGAAATAGAAATGGACAATGTAAATGTCTCTTGATAAACAGTAATTATTGAAATAGAAATGGACGATGTAAATGTCTCTCGATAAACAATAACTATTGAAATAGAGACAATGTAAGTGTCTATTGACAAATAATAATTATTAAGATAGAAATGGACGTTGTAAATGTCTATTGATATATAGTAATTACTGAAATAGGGACGGTGTAATCGTCTATTGGTAAATAGTGATTACTGAAATAGAAATGGACGATGTAAATGTCTCTCGATAAACAATAATTATTGAAATAGAGACAATGTAAGTGTCTATTGTCAAATAGTAATCACTGAAATAGAAACGGTTGATGTAATCGCCAATTGATAATTGTGATCAGCTTACCTGTTCGTGTTTTTTCAGGTAACTCAATCGTGGAAAGGTTCGATCGCAGAATTGGCAAGGATAAGGCGCAGTGGCGTTGTTTCCATCGACGTTGACGCCGACGTCGGCGTCGACCTCGGGTTCCGATGGAAAGCTGGCCGACGTCGGCGTCGCGCACGACGATGGCGTCTCTCCTCCGCGTCTCGAGTTCGGCCCGCCATCCTCGCTGTGCCAGGACGAACTTCCGGTACCCAAGGCTTCTGCAATCGATCGACAAAAATATCCTAAATTTCTTTTCGATCGAACGATGCTATCGACAGGAAATTATTATTTTTTTTTCTCTTTTTTTTTCCAAGCGTCTTCCTGTACTTCTTTTCTAAGAAAAGAAAAGCGTGAACGGAAACAAATGTTTCTTCTCTTTCCGGTGAACGAACGAAATCGTATTGTTTGTATAAATAATGGAAATGGAAACGAATCGGTGGAGAAATCTTACGAATAATAATCGCGGACGATGTGGAAATTTGCATGGAAATTTTTAGGTAAAATTTATTTGGAATATTTTGCATCTTCGAACGGTACACGATAGAAATACGATCGTTCGGATAATTGTCGAATATTTTGTAGATATTCGAAAATCAAGAATCTGCTTGGAATATTTAATCATTCGAATATTGTCGTTCTAGCAAGAGGGAAGGTATACATTTGCACTGTTTGAATATTTGGCGGCGCTATTTTAAAGTATGAGAGGAAGGGAAAACGGAAATATAAGGAAGTGGGGATAAGCGTTTCATCCCGGGCCTGCTAGTGGACTCGTCAGTAAGGCATCCTAGCAGGCCCTGCCTTATACGCCGGGACATTGGAAGATCGGTAAGAGGTCGTATATATAGTGATCGGAGCAGGTACGGGAACTTGCGGGAAACGGTTGATGGTGAGTTTCCCTCTGGTGGCAAGCGTGGGTAGTGCCGCCACATAACCCCCTTGCCAGTGGTAAACGATACTTTGAAGTTCCGTCCTGATGTCCCAGTGGCGTAGGTATTTGTTCCGTTGTTCGGTGGCACAACAAGGCACAGGAGGAGGTTGTCTAGAGTAGTGGACGAGAGGAATGGTTCCTTTTCGTAGTAAGGCCCAGCTGCTGTCGATTACGAACTACGCATGGCGAGCCTTGTATGCTCAAGCCGCGATTTTTGCTTGTTGTCCGACGTTGATGCGTGAGCGTACCGGTACTTATGAAACGCATCCGTGTGGTCGGTGAATAATGTCGACTAAAGCTGCCTGCTGTCCTCCTGGGGTTGATCCTGATGGTTAGCCGGAAGTATAGCGTCATATCGTCGCTGGCAGGTAAAGGAGTCAACCCTCGGAGAGGGGGATTTACGAAAAATCGGCCTTTACACGTTGCGTTCCATCCATCGTCTTGTGCTGCACCTCTACTGCTGCTGTGCTGTTGTCCAGAAGGTTGCGTGTTGCTAGACGGGGTCACCACTTTGGCGGCGCTATTTTAAAGTATGAGAGGAAGGGAAAACGGAAATATAAGGAAGTGGGGATAAGCGTTTCATCCCGGGCCTGCTAGTGGACTCGTCAGTAAGGCATCCTAGCAGGCCCTGCCTTATACGCCGGGACATTGGAAGATCGGTAAGAGGTCGTATATATAGTGATCGGAGCAGGTACGGGAACTTGCGGGAAACGGTTGATGGTGAGTTTCCCTCTGGTGGCAAGCGTGGGTAGTGCCGCCACAAATATAACGATTCAGGTGATGTATTTAAATATAGTATCTTGTAATCGGTCGATTATTATTGGATCGTGTACACGAACGACGGTGAGCGAAATCGATGATTCTTAGATGACCAATAATCTGTATGTATATAATACAAATACAGCAGCTCGTTTCGGTGATACATCGTTGTGTGTGCAGAACACAAGATGAAATTCATCTTTCGTTAATGCTTGTGCACTCGAGAGGGTAGTCGAGTTTAAAAATTTTCGTAAAAACCGGTTTCGAGATTTTTAACCGGTTTGCGCATTTTAAACTCTGATTTATTAAAACATTTCGAAAATCTTGACGTGCGTCTACACACACACGGTTATTTTTTTATCCATATAGTAGTACTCCCTCAGAGATCCTTTTAACGGACATTTCGTGACCGATTCGCGACTTCCTTCATTTAAATTGTTAAAATTAAACCTCGATCGAAGTATCTGCACGAAAAAAATATCTAACCCAAAACCCAAGTGCTCGTTTTCTCAGAATTCCGTTTCCAGTCACGATGAACGTAAAATATCGAAAATGGCTCCAACGATTTCCTTCCAAACATTTATACCCATATTTAGAAAGATTATCCAAGATGTACCGAAAGCAACGTTCCGAAAAAAGATTCCTAAAATAACGTAGAAAAATCTCAAAGTTTCATCTCCATACTCTACACCCTCGACAGACGAGACTTACACAATTCTAAACAATAAATCCTTCGACGATTACTTTTCCACACTCCTCATGAATTTAAAATCGTATTCGCCTCAGAAGAAAGCTACCCGTTCGTTCAATCGAACGCGACTCTCCGAACACATCTATTCCCATTCAATTTCTGCAAAGCATCCGTCAAACAAACAACAACAGCCTCCACCAACCTCGCATTATCGCGATTGTTATTAGAAACGTCGCGACTCGACGCTCACTTCGAGTTCCTATGACAAACTCTCGGGTAGATCTCGGAATAGTCCGAGTTGAATTAAATCCGAAGTTGGTATTAAAACCGAGGAGGGGGGATGGTTCTATTTTTCGCAGGAATGGGTAACTATCGACGTAGATGCGGGGTCGATGCCGAGGGATCCAGTCCGGCCGGCGATCTTTTTCGGAACAGGTTTATAAATGTCGTAAGAGGAGACCAGTTCCATAAGCGACCTTACGAACTCGATGCGTACATGTAGGAACATTACGAGGCCCGGTGACCTCACCTTGCCCGTTATATGTCCCTTTATATTGTTTTCGTAACGAGTGCGTATGCGGTGAAACTGGTACCATTAACCGTGGCTCGTCGAGAAGCCTCGCGGTCCGAGATCCTCGAGGACTGGTCTCTCGCCGCGGCTAGAGAAAAGGAGACATTCCGTACCGAGGAATTGTTGGATCGAGTTTTGCTACCCCTTTATCCGCGGATCCGACCCCGACCCTGCTATCCGGCTCGCATCGTGTTAACGTGCGTTGTAATTTTTGCACGGTAACGCGGAACGGTGGTGTCTCTAGCCTAGACGATATCGCGACACGTTCACCCGATTCTTTTGGCTCTTCTACCCTTGGCCAATCGGACGATACAGCGATTGTCGCGCAGAGTTACACGGTGGAGAGTTACATCGGTGATTCGTTCGAGTACGTTTGCTTCGGTCGGAGAGCATTTTTGGGAAATGGTCGAAAAATAGGGGATTACTTTAATTCTGTAAATGGGGGAGGTTTGGGTGAAGTAATAGTGATTTTTTGCAATTTTTTTTTCTAATGTAGAACTTCGATGGGAGTTTTCATTTTGGATATATTTTTTGAATACTTTAACGAAGTTTTCATTTTCTATATATTTTTTGAATACTTTAACGAAGTTTTCATTTTCTATATATTTTTTGAACACTTTAACGAAGTTTTCATTTTCTATATATTTTTTGAACACTTTAACGAAGTTTTCATTTTCTATATATTTTTTGAATACTTTAACGAAGTTTTCATTTTCTATATATTTTTGGAATACTTTAACGAAGTTTTCATTTTCTATATATTCTGTTATGTTTCTATGTATTTTGTCATATATTCAATGTAAATTTTGTTTTCGTTACAAGTGACATTCCACGAAGCGATAAATATCGTTCTCTGTGAATGTGTACTCATGTTCGAATTTCCAGGGAAATTTCAGAACAGTGTCTCGTCATTAATTTTGTATATTTAACACAGAATTTAAGTTCACGCGACGCGTAATTATAAATAATACTCCGTTCTATGTTCCGATCTGTAGAAGAATGCGACTTAAATATAAAATTTCAAAAGAAACTTTTCAGAATCGATATTTTTCAAACGAGATATTACGCGAGTAACACTTTCACTTTTTCAGACACTCGATCGGCAATAAAATCCAATGTCAAAGATAAACGAAACATTTCTTTCCCGGATAAAAAGAATCCAGATCACCTCGGTTCTTTTAAACGGTAGATCATTTCTTTTATTCGTACACGACACCGAAACGGGCGAGTTAAATCTATAAAAAACACCATCGTACCAATCTATAAAAAATATCAACGCATAGGTATAGTTTATCGTACGTGAGCAAGAGTCGCGTTTCGACGGTGCATAATGCGTTAAAGGGACTCCTCGGTTCAAGGTTTCCCCGAGGTGGTGATCCGGCACTGTGTTCCCGACTTAGGGGTTGAAAGAGACGCTTTCGTGCCTCGAGATATAGAACAACGCAGCTGAAAGAACGCGCGATAGAAGAAACCGGTGACGAAGGAGACATCCGGACGAGGCGAGTCGAATAATTAATAATTGCCAGGAATGAAGACTCCCACCGGCTTGGATAGAGCAAAGTGGCCCTGGTAAACGGTGGAAATGACTCGGCTAGTTGGCCGTTTCCTCATTTGCCCGGTCCACGCTCTGGATCCGACACCCACCACTGGATTTAAGAGATTTTACGGAATCCGCGCGGCTTGGAACGGAGAGGAGAGACACCCAACGAGATCGGATCACGGTCTCGACGCGAAGTCGCTTAAATGGCTCGCATCCTCCACCCACGTGCCCGCGTACGGTTTTTCCTTTTCTAGCTTTCCGCGTGCACGCGCGACCACGTACGAATTTTGCGTGGAATTTCCAGACACCGGTTGGGATTCGTACGGCGAACGATTCTCGCTCTCTTTACGGTCATTTCGGAAAGGATGTGGGAGCGTGTATTTAAAAATGTTTCGTCGTGGAATACTTCGGAAATTTAAAGTATCAAAATTGTAGTTTCGTTTGGTGAATTCTCTTTTCTGTAATGTATGAAAACCTATGTTTCTAAAAATGTTTCGTAGTGGAATATTTCGGAAATTTAAAGTATCAAAATTGTAGTTTCGTTTGGTGAATTCTCTTTTCTGTAATGTATGAAAACCTATGTTTCTAAAAATGTTTCGTAGTGGAATATTTCGGAAATTTAAAATATCAAAATTGTAGTTTCGTTTGGTGAATTCTCTTTTCTGTAATGTATAAAAACTTATGTTTTTAAAAATGTTTCACAGTGGAATATCACGGAAATGTAAAGTATCAAAATTGTAGTTTAGGTGGATTGTATTTTCGGTAATGTATAAAAACCTATGTTTTTTAAAAATGTTTCACAGTGGAATATTTCGGAAATGTAAAGTATCAAAATTGTAGTTTCGGTGAATTGTATTTTCTGTAATATACGAAAATCGATTTTTCCAAACTTGTAAAGCGAAAGATCTTAATTTCATCGTTAATTTGGTAATCTTTATTCTCATTCGGTCATTTATCTAGGTATTTAAATATTTTGATATTCAAATATCGAGTGCTCGAGTATTCGAACAATGTGATTCGAAGATACTCGTAATTCGTGGTATTTAAACACCTATTAAATATCCGAGTAGACTCAACCCTGGTCGAGTAACCGCGAATGTTTACGTCTGATGGACAAATGTCAAAATATTTGTTCTTCGAGCTTGTCGCGCGTGCGATGCACAGATTATTTTAACACGTTCACTACCATCGTTCGGCTGGAAAAGCTTTTCCGCTCGCGATATCCTTTCAAAAGTAACGGTTGGTATTTTAAAACGTTGAAACGAACGAATAGAACAATCATGTTAAAATTTCAAACCAGTCGCGTTTATAATTTTCTTAGAAAAAATACTTCCTCCTTCCCTCTCACCATACCCCCTCCCTTAAAGGTAATTGTAGGTGTTTTAAAACATTGAAACGAATTGATAGAAGAATGTTGTGTTTGAATAAATATTACGTTTGCAATTTTACCGTAAAATTTCAAACCAGTTGCGTTTATAATTTTCTTAGAAAAAACACTTCCTCTTTTCCTCTTATAAAACCTCCCTCCTCCTCCAAAGATAATTATAAGTATTTAAAAATATTGAAGCACATTGATAGAAGAATGTTACGTTTGAATAAATATACCGTTTGCAATTTTACGTAAAAATTTCCAATCAGTCTCGTTTATAATTTTCTTAGAAAAAACACTTCCTCTTTCCCTCTTATAAAACCTCCCTCCTCTTCCAAAGATAATTATAAGTATTTTATAAATATTGAAACGAATTGATAGAAGAATGTTACGTTTGAATAAATATTACGTTTGCAATTTTACCTTAAAATTTCAAACCAGTCGCGTTTAGAATTTTCTTAGAAAAAACACTTCCTCTTTCCCTCTTATAAGACCTCCCTCCTCTTCCAAAGATAATTATAAGTATTTTAAAATATTGAAACGAATTGATAGAAGAATGTTACGTTTGAATAAATATTACGTTTGCAATTTTACCTTAAAATTTCAAACCAGTCGCGTTTAGAATTTTCTTAGAAAAAACACTTCCTCTTTCCCTCTTATAAGACCTCCCTCCTCTTCCAAAGATAATTATAAGTATTTTAAAATATTGAAACGAATTGATAGAAGAATGTTACGTTCGAATAAATATACCGTTTGCAATTTTACGTAAAAATTTCCAACGAGTCTCGTTTACTATTTTCTTAGAAAAAACACTTCCTCCTTCCCTCTCACAATACCTCCCCCAAGCCCTAAAGACAACCGTAAATATTTGAAAGCATCGAAACGAATCGCTAGAGCAATGTTCCGCGATCGATACGTACTGAATGGAATAACAAGTGAAGTAAATCGAACTCGACGAAACATTGTAGCTTCCTCGAGGCGTTTCATTGGCGGCAACCCTAAGATGCCTCGGTCGATCAGGTGTTCCTCCAATTGTGCAATTCGCATCGTGCACGTATCGGGGCACTCGCCCAATTGGCATCTTGCATGACTCACGCGCGCCTCTTCTTGCAGAGAAGAGAGACACGGCGGATCGGGTGAGCATGCAATAAATATAAACCGAGCTACCGAAAAGCACCCAGCCGGGCCCCTCCCCCGTGATCGGGAATTCGTCGGCGATTGCCAACAGGTCGGAGGGAAACGGACGTCCCGTTCGTGGAAAATGCAACGACAACGCGTTTCCACGAACCGGTGGACATTTCGCGGACGGAGTAACGGAAAGACGACGATTACCTTTAAACCCGTTTACATATTTCGAGAACGAGTCGAGTGTACGGGCGCGCGCGCGCGTGCGCAATGGCGTAGCGCGCTCGAAAATGTTTGATCGAGGTCCGCGATACCAGTGGATGGAACTCGTTACGAGACTCGACCGTTCCCGATCCTACGCGCGAGAGACACACGGACTTTCCAATTTTCCGCGACGAGGTGACGAAATCGTCCCTCCCTCGAAGGGAACCCGTGCTCTCGAGTATCGTTCGCAATGAGCGTGACCGTTAACGAACCGAAAGGATTCGAAAATCGCGTAACGGGTACGCGCGGGACGTACGATTCTCGATCCTTGGTGTCGAAAAGGGGGGCAAGATTGTGTAGGAACGATAGACAAGGACGTAAAGGTCTGTTGGTGGATTCGAAGGGGTTTTATTTAGAGTCTCGATTCCGTCCAATCAGCGGCGATGTGTCATCGACGCGAAAATAGTCGCACTTAACACTGGCAGCTCTTTTCTGCGACCTGCCGATGCCAGCCGTATTGCATTGTGTTTTTATCTTTTGGACGTGTGCGTTCGCCCATACAGGCTCCCTTCTCGCCTGTAGCTGCGTAATGTTGTCACCTCGTGCCCGTGGCTATTTATAGGATGCTTCGACGTCGCTTATTAATAGGGGGCCGACTTAACGCCTTCGTTAATTGTGACTTATGTTCGGACGCGAACTTCGACACTCGCTGGTGGTTTGCGCGGATTTCCAAACCGACACTGGCGCATGCGCGGTCTTGGACGTCGAAAATTTTTTTTCTTTTTTTTCTCCCGCGGACCAACCCCCGACGACTCGCGTCTACCCACGAGTCTCGAATTTCGAACGATATGTTTCGGATCGCTACCGAGGTATTCAGGTCTCGGGTCCAGAATGACCCGGTATACGTCATCCGAGGGTGAACGAGAGACAAGATCTTCGAACGATCCGAAAATTTCGATCGAGGACGAGATCTACGAAACGTTCGTAGTCTGAGGTTTGTTTAACGAGAAACGAGATTTTTTTACAATTTCTGATCGATCGTGGATCGTTAGCACGGTGGAGAATCTTATTGGACCTCCTTTTTCAATCCTGGCTCGAACAGAGACGATACTTCGTGTGGGTTCGTCGATTTTTACGATCGAAGCTTTAGAAAACCGATGAGAAACGGTTACTAAGTGTCGATAACGGATTGTTCGCAAGGGTCTAGATAAATATTTTTTCGTTCCGTGGTGTTCGTCGAGCCCGTTTGTTGCGAAAGTAGAACCGTCGAGTGAAAATTTGATCGTACAGTTAACGGCGACACGCCATTGTAAGTGGCTCTCGGCAGCGAACGAGTTAACGATCAATTATCAGATCAGATTGAAATTGAAAAGGAGACGCATGAATCTTGCAATTCACTTAGACGAACTAAGGAGCGCTGTATCCGATAAACGACGCATTTATCATTTTCGTTGCTCGGAACTCGAATCGCGGTAACCACTCGAAACATAAAATTGAACAGCCCCCGAACACTCTTCCGTGTTTGCAAATCGATCGAATTCCACTGACGGGAATTCAACAAACGTTGCGCCGTTAGAAAATGTTGTCGATTCGGCCGTTACCGAACACCTCCAACGGTGTCAAACTTCTCGAATCGAAGTTACTTCGTAACGCGAAGTCAAGAATAAATACGTATCTATAGATTGACTTGTAATGTCTTCGTACCTTTGGATTTTTGTCGTTCCTCCTGCGACGGTTCTTTGTGAGCCTGGATCTTTCCTATCAACAATTCCAATTTCGAACTGTTCCCCTTGAACAACATTCTGGTTCCGTTTGGAGCACTCGTGTACCAAAATGAAAATGTTCGTCGGTGCCGTGTTCAATCGGACTTGGTGGTTCGCGACGTCGACATCGCGTACGATATTATTTGTTTATTTCACAGAGTTCACAATGCGCTAGGTACACTAGCTCTCGTCGTCCGTTTCACTCGTGACGGCACAACTTTCAACGTACTCGAACTCGAAACGATATCTCGGCCGGTAGTCGCGGAGACTCGTTGGACGCGCGAATGATCGCGCGTGACACCGTAGAGGTGCCGATCCTCCTCGAAGGATCCAACGGGTGGACGATCGATCCGTCCTCGATCGTTCGATCGCAAGGACTGGCGTCGGTCGTCGGATCGCGCGCGCGAGCAACCTGAGGAGTACACTCGGCTTCGAAACGCGCGCTAACCGGGAAGAAGCCACGGTGACTATTATCGCGCGCGATGCAAACCGACGCACCGAGTCCTCCTCCTGAAAGCAAAAGAGTGCCACGTACGAGTACGTGGAAGGAGAAGGGACTACAAAAGCCGACCGAGAGAGGCTAGGGACTCCCCTGGGAAACCAGCCACCGCATTGGACGGTAGGCGGGATCGCGCACTAACGAGTACACCCACCTTCCGGCTACCCACTGCCACCTATTTAACCTTTCGTCCCAACTTCTCCACCTAATCCACCTCTACGTGCCCTTACACGGCGAAGTTGAGCGACCGGAGTCCCCGCTACCGGAACTCGCTCGTTCGCGCAACGGGCTACGAATTTTTCTTTCGCTTTTCCAACCGAGACGCGATTTCCAACGGAACGCGCGGAAACTCACGGCAGCGTTCCTACGATCGAAAATACAGAATGGCCACCGGGAACATTCGGATGATGTGAAGTATAAAAATAAATTCAATATGTGTACCATTTAGCTTCAGATGGGTACAATTCATAGATTCTTTTTGGTATTACGTAGACGAACCATTGACTGGGAAAACTGAACTGATGTAAAGTATGAAAATAAATTGAAAATGTTCTTTTAATTTTGTACCATTTGGGTTTAGATGGGTATAATAAATAGATTCTTTTTGGTATTACGTTAGTGAACCATTGACTGGGAAAACTGAACCGATGTAAAGTATGAAAATAAATTGAAAATGTTCTTTTAATTTTGTACCAGTTAGGTTCAGATGGGTACAATTAATAGATTCTTTTTGGTATTACGTAGACGAACCATTGACTGGGAAAACTGAACCGATGTAAAGTATGAAAATAAATTGAAAATGTACTTTCAATTTTGTACCATTTAGGTTTAGATGGATACAATTAACAAATTCTTTTTCGTATTAAGTAGGTAAACCCTCGACCGGGAAGATTGATGTAAAGTATGAAAATAAATTGGAAAGGTTCTTTCAATTTTGTACCATTTAGGTTTCTATGGGTACAATTTGAAGGAAAAATATGCATAGTAGTTTTATACATATTTATTATATATTACACACTTTGTATTTATTTTAATAATATCTGAATCTCACTCACATTGCATGTAGCCACATTCACGCTCGCCATATCACAGTCTAGATCTTCTTTTGCTTTCTTTTTTCATTTTCTCCTGTGCATGCAGATGTCACCATCAATAGAGGTATTCTCTTAATACAATTAACGGATTCTTTTTAGTATTACTCTCGAACGATCGTGAGGAGAAATAAGCAATGATTTTTTAGAAGTCATTCGATCTTTCAGTGACCATTTTGTAGATACAGGAATATTGAATTGAGAGAAGTTCGGTAATTTAGAACGAAAGGAACCATTTTTTCCCCGAAAACTCGACGATTCTGTGTATAAGTTGCGGTGTATTTTAAAGAGACTAATTAGATACGAATGCACGAAGAATGTTTAATTTTTTTTTCAAAATAATGAATATTTATAGTTAGTTATAGAGAGAGATATATTTGCTAACGACGATAATCGTGAACGATAGTCTTGTGCGCGAGATACAAACACTTCGCTGCATTTACAAAAATATCGACGTTAACGAAGTACACGATATATGTACAACTCCGACAACTTTGTCGACAAGTTCTAGAAAGTGCGTTTTTGAAAATATTTGTGAAATAATTTTACATACATGTACGTATACATTGAATTGATTAACGTGTATTATATACGCTCAGTGTGTCCGATATTTTCGATTAAAAATAATATAAAATTGTCGACGATCGTATAACTTGATCACTCATGACCAGTTAAAGTAGATACGTTCAACTATAATTATAAACGGAATAACCACGATAAATTAACAAATTGTACTTCGATGAGCGAAAGAAAAAATAAGTCGAGAGAAGAGAAGAAACGAGATTTTAGTCGAATGTGTAAAAAATGGGACCGTTTATCGAATTTCTAACGATAAAAAAAAAATCTCCGAACGAACGCTGCCATCACGGTGAATCAAACCGGTGGAAATTTCACGGAGTTGGCGATCACTCTTGAAAATTTCAAACGCGGTCCTCTTTCGGATCCAGAAGCGCAAGAAATCGTCGAGTTCGTTTATCGCGACAGAACGATCGGTTCGAAAAACGTTTCGGAGGATACGCTCGAAATAATAACTAGAGTTTAGACGCGATCTGGCAATTCGTTTCGAAACGTCACTCTATATATAAAGTGCAGTCTGGTCTGTCCGCTCGACTGCTAAAATCTCGGAAAATACCCAATCGATTCCAATGCGAATTCTCAACGTCAGGTATCGAGGAAGATTTTCGCTGTACTAGGTTCTTTAATAAGTTTCGTCGTTTTTTCCATTGTAAGAAAAAATATCGTGACACTTTAACTTTGAACAACTTGTAGATATACGAACGAGTCGACAGATCTACACGAAACTTCACATAGGTTCATTGAACGATAGTACCATTTTCAGAAAGATAAAACGATGAACATGATAGCTCCATTTCGTTTCAAACGATAAAATTTATCGAGCAACCTATTAGATCTTCGCGTTGTGTCTTCACAGGGGATTGAGTTACTGAAAAATAAAGATTCTATAAATTTCGTGTTCTCTCATCGAGCAGAACGATCGAGTTTTCGTTTTCTATCGAGAAATGCCAACAGGTGCAATATCGTTTTGTTCTTTTACCTCTTTTGCGCAATACTCGAGGATAGTTCTTGCGATTTTACTTCAAAGAGTTCTTTCATTCGAATCATTTTTGGCTAACAAATGTTCCAAATGCAGGGAACTCGTGTTTTTATATTTATAACACAGTGAAAGAATATTTACAATCCTTCAAAGTTGAAGTGTCGTAGTATTTATTTACAATAGAAAAAAAGACAAAACTTATTCAATACTCTAATAGTATATAGCATTGGTACTCCGAAACTGTTTGTGAAAGATTGAAGTAATTGGGAGGAAAAGTTTCACGAGAATACCAAAGAAATATCTTCAATTTTATCGATTTGTATTTTTTCATTAATCTCTGAAAGTTTCGTCGCAAGGTATTTCGTCGTGTTTGTAAATTTACATAAACCGAAACTCGTGCAAGAATTTCCATCGATGAAAATTTGTGTCTGACGACGCAACGAGACCAAACGATCCAGAAGGAGTAGCTTTTCGGATAAATCGTCGCTCGTGGACTATAGTTGTGACACACGATGATGCTAAGAATGTAAGAATTTACAAACGCGAGTACCATAACGAACATGCGACACGAAACTCGTTGGCGTAGCGACCGAAAGAATAATATATCGCATAATATACGTTCATAGGTACGTGATAGCGGTTAATATCCGCTGACTCGCAGTATTTTAATAATTTAACTCTCTTAACCTCAATTTCAATTCTCGCTTGTAGGTAGGAGCACGGTGTACGTCCCGTTTTCGACCTACAAAATCGGGAACGACAATTTATTCGCGCACCAGGTGGATGGCGAATTTGATTTCGAATGTAAGAATCGATCGTCGAGGTAATTTCTAAAATACCGCTAGTTTATATTTACAAACGGAATATTTATTCCAACTTTGAAAAATATTCGCTCACGAGTTGTTCATTTATTTACGCATCATTTGTATTTATTTGTCCGATTTGATTGTGGAAGAAGATTGGTTGGATAATCGAGAGGTTTGGAAATCGAGGATTCCTTGGAATAATTGACAGGTATATATAAATATATACAGTCGGTGTAATAAATACACTTATGTAATAGATACAAATGTAATAGTACACTTAAATAACGAATCTCAGGAATATTCGTCGAGTTGAATTTTTGGTAGAGAATTAAATAAAAAAATGACGATACAATTTATCGTCATTACATCGCAACGTGACTCGTTTACTGTAATAATGACATAATTTAAAAGGCTACGATTCCCGATTTGATAAACAAATTCAAATTCACAAGTTGCGTAGTTTTAACTCGTATCGTTATTAAGGCAAATGAGCTTTTTATTTTACATTTAGGTAGTTTTCTTGTTTTACATTAGTGTACAGTTGAGAAGAATATATGCAATCAGATCGATATTTCGATCGATCCTCTAACGTACTATTCGGATCTTTGAGTACCTTCAGTACGTACTTTAATATCAAAAGAATACAAACTTCTTGCAAAATTGTCCTTTCTTAATTTAAACGTCGACAAAGAGCAAAAAATTCGGTCGCGATGAAACAAAAGAAAAATGGTCCTTTTAATAAGAAATTAAAAGCGCGCGCGATTTGAAAATCACGATGTAACATGTATACATCGTTGCAACATCTCCATTCGTTCGTCCTGGTAATCTTCGATAATAAATGTTGCTTGCAATCGACACTTTGGTCGTACTATTCGATGATTATTTAACGAGAGTCGACGAAGCATAGTTTCCGCGAAATTTACTATTCGAAGGTCCACCAGCGGGGTTCTTATCGAGGATCGGTTAAGTCCACGTTTAGGTGTGTACCACGCGACCGCGGGAGTTTCGAAAACACGGCCGAGGAGAAAAGAATAAGGGGAAAGAGGGCCAAGAAAAGAAAGCGACATCCGAAGCGTGGACCCCCTGCAACCCCTGTGAAATCGACTGGAATGGATTCTCACACACGGTTGGAGTTCTGTACCACCTTATGGGGGCAACAGAGGAGCCCGACTCCCTACGGGGACCCAGAAGGTTGTTCCTCTAACCCGTGCCCGTTTCGAAAACTCGCGAGCGCCCACCCATCGCGATTATTTATCTCGTTGCAGTCGTGACGTTAGGTGGTCTTGATTCCGTTCCATGCCATTCACACGCAGCCTCTCCTGTATTTAGTACGCGTTAGATACTCTTAAAACACCCTGTTCGCACGATTTCCACCGTTTGCGTTCCAACGTGGCTCGAACGCCTCGACAGGGGATTTCTTTTTAACTTTCTGGACAAGTAGATATTTGTGATGGGTTGCTCTTCGAATAAAACGAACGAAAATTGCATTTGTTCGATATGGAGCAATGTGGAGGATCGGTGTAATGTGTGGACAATTTTTATAAGAAGTTTTTCCAAAATTATAATTCTATAATAGGTTGGTCTATGAACGAAGGGAACGAAAATTGTATTTACTTGATATAGAGCCATGTGGAGGATCGGTGTAAAGTGTGGACAATTTTTACAGGAAGTTTTTCCAAAATTATAATTCTATAATAGGTTGGTCTATGAACGAAGCGAACGAAAATTGCATTTGTTCGATATGGAGCAATGTGAAGGATCGGTGTAAAATGTGGAAAATTTTTACAGGAATATTTTCCAAAATTATAATTCTATAATAGGTTGTTGTTCGAGTAAAGCAAAGGAACATTGCATTTACTCGATATGGAGCAATGTGGAGGATCGGTGTAAAGTGTGGAAAATTTTTACAGAAATTTTTTCCAAAATCATAATTCTATACTCTACACGATTGGTGTACGTTTAAAACAGCTTGAAGATTAGACAGTTTAGGATTAGAAGGAAAATTGCATTTGTTCGATATGGAGCAATGTGGAGGATCGGTGTAAAGTGTGGAAAATCCTAATTCTAAACTCTCCACGATCGGTGTACGATTAAAACAGCTCGATGATCAGACAGTTTACGATTGGAACAGTTTGAAGAGACCCGAGTCTTCCAAATGTTTATTCGTGCCCCGAGTCGAACGCGTGTACGTTGAAAAGTCAAGAATTTGTCGCAATGTTCTACTCGTAAGTGACATCTGGTCCACGTTGTTGAGCACAACGCAAAATGCTCGATCGTCGTTTACGATGGGCAGAACACTGCGTTAGACTTTCGAAACTCGCGTCCCAAACTGGCAGTTTAAAGTCACGACCGCTAAATCCGAGCACGCGGTGCAACTTCCCCGAAACTATGCGAAACTTCGTGGTAAATGGTCCGTAGGGTTTCGCGGGATTCTGGGTAACCGAAACCGCTCTTTAAACCTAATGATTGATTTCCTCGAAGGCGAGTAACTCGACACTTGATCGCGTTAATCGACTCGCGCTTCGTCGCGAACTTAAAATCCAACAGCGATGCATGTGCGCTATACGCTCGTCGATACGAGACGCGAAGCGATCTGCGAGTCAACGAGTTGAATTCTTCTGTACTCGAACGTTTAGTTGGTTCGAATATTCGGCGAATAATTCGTAATTCGAATACTCGAGTTATCGAATACTTCGCGTACTTACCGACCGAGTACTTGGATATTCCCTGGTGTTCGAGTAGCTTCGAGGAGTAATCTCTGGTGCAAGTACGCGTACACGTTCTTATTGGAACGTAATAAAAATCAAACGTTTAAATATTCAAAGATTACTAGTAGCATTGGAATTGTAAAATACTCGATCGGAAAATACTGGAATATTGAACGATTGGACGCTCCGATTCGTACGCGTCTGGAACGTAACCTCTGGTGCAAGTACGCGTACATTTTTAATCGGAGTAATGAAATCGAAGTGTTCAAAGATTCGAAGTAGAGTTCGAGACGTTGTAAGATAATGGAATGTTGAATTATTCGGTGTCTGGATTTGTATTACGTTTTGGACATTTTCGAGAACGTTGTTTCGATTTTTTCGAAAATTTGTACGCAACGTTCGGCAAGGTGTCGTTTAAAATCGGAACCGTCTGGGTTGTTGAAAGCTCCGATCAATTTGGCGGAAGAGGTTTCGCGTTGTCGCGGTGCACGTTGTGGGTGGGCTCGTTGATAAGGCGCATGTGCCGAGGTTCGGTGCTTCGTTACGATCGACTCCGCCTACGCGGCCACGGACGGTACACGGAGTCGGCGTTTTCCCTTTTGGCTCGTTCACACGCGCACGCGACGCTTCCGTCCGCCCCGGAGGTGAATCGCGTCGGATCGGTGCTTCGCAGCCACCCACGCTTAGGCCGCGTCCACACGTTCCGTTTCCCCCCACCACGCGGCACAACGAACACGCAACCCGTGGAACCGGCACGCGCGATTTCATTCATGCCCGCGCTACGAGCCACTACGCGTACTATGCTCCGTTAACACGCGACTCCTTCGGCCCTACTGGAGCGTTCCACGGGATACGGGTCGAACGATTCTTTTCTTTTTCCCGAGACCGATTCGAAGCGACATATAACGACTCTTTCTCCAATCGTTCAACTCACAATTTAGCCTAAAAGTCTTTACAAGCACTTTTCGAGCAAATCTTTGCGCCATTCGAACCGAAAACAGGTTAATAGATAGAAATAACTTTCTTTCGTTCGAAGAGAATTCTTTCGATACAGAATTTTCACCGATCGATTTAACAAAGGAATAGATCGGGATAGAAGAGGAAACTATTGCAGGTTCTAGAGAAGTCGATACGCGACATTTAATGGTAAAGAAGTACACGCAATTGTGTACGAGATAATTAAAACTGCATACCGGGAAGTGTTTCGAAAAATGATATTTTTTATCAGTATTGAAGTATCGTTTCGCTTTTTGCTCGAAATCGATAAATGCGTGCAGATTAATTGGAACGAGACGAAGACGATCGTTCGAAACGTAATGGATTAAAGAGCTGTAAAAACAGAAGTCGTACGATATTATCGGCGATCGTGGACGATTCGCTTTCACGAGCGATCGGAAAAATTAAAATCGATAATTTTACGGAAACCGGTAATGAGAGAAAAACATCTGCGGCCTGGACGGGACAACAAAGGTATTCGAGTGTACTGATTTGCGGTCGAGAGATCACACGGAAGCGGTAGGAATTGCTTCGATATTCTGTGAGAACGCGGACGATGTTCCTTCATGAATTTATTAGATTGAGACGCTCTCACGCGAGCATCCCGACGCTTTAGAAGCCACGGAACCAATTTCTGCGTTGCCGATCTGCGACGCTTTCACGGTTTCGTCGTACGGTGAAATTCGGACGAATCGCGCGCCAAATTCGTTGGTCCATCGACTTTGTGAATAGAAAGACCAATGATTACTAGTAATTTCGTAAATTCGAATTTTCCCTACATTATTATGGATAAAAATTCTAACGTTCGTTTGGTTTATAAAAGTAAATGTTGCAAATATTTACAAGCGATGTTCTTCTCTTTACACATTGGAATTTTCTGATTACTGTATAGATCTCACAAATTTGAATTTTCCTGGATAAAAATTGTAACGTTGATCTGGTTTGTAAAAATAAATTTTGCACATATTTACAAGCGATGTTCTTCTCTTTACACATTGGAATTTTCTGATTACTGTATAGATCTCACAAATTTGAATTTTCCTGGATAAAAATTGTAACGTTGATCTGGTTTGTAAAAATAAATTTTGCACATATTTACAAGCGATGTTCTTCTCTTTACACATTGGAATTTTCTGATTACTGTATAGATCTCACAAATTTGAATTTTCCTGGATAAAAATTGTAACGTCGATCTGGTCTGTAAAATTAAATTTTGCAAATATTTACAAGCGATGTTCTTCTCTTTACACATGGGAATTTTCCAACTACCGTATAGATCTCACAAATTTAAATTTTCCCTGAATAAAAATTGTAACGTTGATCTGGTTTATAAAAGTAAATTTTGCAAATATTTACAAGCGATGTTCTTTTCTTTACACATGGGAATTTTCCAACTACCGTATAGATCCCACAAATTTCAATTTTCCTGGATAAAAATTCTAACGTTAATCTGATCTGCAAAAATAAATTTTGCAAATATTTACAAGCGATGCTCTTCTCTTTACACATTGGAATTTTCTGATTACTGTATAGATCTCACAAATTTGAATTTTCCCTGAATAAAAATTCTAACGTTGATCTGGTTTGTAAAATTAAATTTTACAAATATTTCCAAACGATATTCTTCTCTTTAGGCATTAGAATTTTCTAACTACAATATAGATCTCACAAATTTGAATTTTCTCTGGATAAAAATTCTAACGTTGATCTGGTTCGTAAAATTAAATTTTACAAATATTTCCAAGCGATATTCTTCTCTTTACACATTGGAATTTTCCAACTACCGTATATATCTCACGAATACATTACAACGCGGAAAAAATATATTCAATACATATTTACCAATCCTTTTCCATTTTATTTTACGATAGTAACTACTTATCACAAGTTTTCAACTTATCACTTCACCTAACCTCGTATGATACATTTCTTGAAAAATAGAATTACAATACATTACCGAGAAACGTTCACGATTATCAAAATTTATTTTCCATCTTACCATTTTCTAAAGACACTCAAGTTTCCACGTATAATTGAAAACGTGGTTCGAACGGTTTTCCCTTTCGTTTCGATTATTTCGAGCTGACCACCGATTAGCTTTGTTCGTTCGTTGGTAAATTATAAAATTGGTATTCTCTTCGTATTGGAGCGGTTTGCTTTAGTTTCTATCACGAGTAATTATTGAATGAAACGTTTCGTCCGTTCATAGTGTCCTACTTGATTTATGGGTGTTTTTCTCCCCGTTACTTACGTCACAGCTACGTTCCGCGATAGTAAAACCGTTTTTCCAGGGAATCCGTAGTCACGCAGTCTGGAAATGTACTTTGAGCGTGTATCGATGGTAAATCGACACGAGTCATTCGCAAACAACCGGTACACGCGTTCATTGAACAGAACGTGCCGAACGAACTCCTTTCGTACGAACTTCGTAGATACGAGATAGATTAACACCAGCAACTCGTTTGCTCTGTCTGTTTGTCCAGGCACGATAAGTTCGGTAAAATCCAGTGAGTAACAGGGAAAGTCGTGTTTTCCCTTCGACCGGATGCATTGGATTATTTTGTCGATAATTCGTTGTCAATTAGGCAGCACGAAGATAAGATTCTCATCTTGGTGTTCCAAAGATACTGTTTAGCATTTTACGGCCACTCGAAAAGAGAATTACTTTTTTTAATTAATTATATATATATGTATACGGAAATATAGAAAATTTTCTCGGAAATTAAAAATAATATCTTTCTCGAGTGTAGGTTTGCTGTTCTTATTACTATGATTACTATAAACGGGATATTATTCGTTAATTTACAACGGATGTATTTATAGCCGTAAGAATAGAATCAATAAAGCGAAGAAATAAGAAAGAAGGAAGCGTACATTAAATAATAAGTACACTTCCGCGGAATACATTATTCAAGTTAATTATTTAAGTCGCGTTTGGAGCGGTGAATTCTAAATAGAAGCATATATAGCCCGAGAGTCGTTATTTTAAGTATTGCAACCGGAAAGTAACCAATAAAATCTCGAGTAAATGTTAATCGGAAAATTTAATTTCCCGATGCTAACGTCGTTACAAAATTAATAGATGTCGCGATACGATATGCGGTCCGAATTTTTCATCGCTTGGAATAAATTCCTCCAAAATATCGAGATTGAAATAATTTAAAACATCGAATTTATTCAATCGTGCAGAGAGGGTCAAAGATAGAAATGTTTTCGGAATACTAAGTTTTTATTGCGAGTGCTAAATGTTCGCGAATGCGATGTAAATAAAAGATACTTTAATTACAGTTAAGAAGGTGCTCAATTCCAGATATTTATGGTTTTCGATCATCCATAATCGTGGAGAACAGTTTCCTGTTTATTTTTCTTCGTTTCTTTCTTTTCGAACTTAACAAACTGCACGAAAATTTATTGTTGCAACCTATGGTGTTCAGAAATGTAAATTCGAGCGGTAAACCATCGAGTAGTCTTCCTATAACAGGAGCAGCTTCCGGTCAAGGAACATAAACTCCTCGAAACTGTCTTAACAACCGCGAGAAACACTCCGACCGGTAGCTGCTACCCTCTCGAGCCACTTCCGCTCTGCCGTTGTCATTACGACATAATCGTTCTTCGTAATAATCTCACGAAATGCGACATGCAATGAATTTGATCGTTTCGATCGAAAATTGTTTGCTTTTGTTCAAAAGCACACGTTCAAAGATAATGCACAAACAATGTATAAGAAATATCTCACGTACAGAAGATTAATGAAACGAAAAGGAAATCTTACCCGTTTGGAAATCCTTGTATCCAACGGATTTAATCGATTTGATAGAGAATTATTTGCATTTGGACGTTCAAAAGAAATGCACAAACAATGTATAAGAAATATCTCACGTACAGAAGATTAATGAAACGAAAAGGAAAGCTTACCCCCTTTAAGAGTACTGATACAGTTAGTTTTTAAATTATTTTAAATATCACAACAAGTGATCAATATCACATCCGTTAAAATTGCGAACAGAGGTTTGTAATTAAATTGGTCAATGACACAACACGGTAACGTCGTCTCAAGATCGATAGATGTCACGTACCGATATCAATTTGTATATTTAAAAATTGAATTTTCTTAACAAAGTAATTTTCCGTGAATAAGTCGAATGGAAAAATAATTATTCAATTACCGTACGCTGGAAAATAGTAAACGAAAGTGCAACTTTATAGATTGAGATTTGTATTAATATTAAATATTGATAGTGTTATTTTCCCACTGGTAGATGTATAAACAATTGTCAGTAATTTAAGGAATCGTATTTTAAACGCGATCGAGCGAAAGAGAAGCAAAATAATACTTCGAGAACGAAATACTCGAGACCGAAATGAAACCGGACGATCTTTTACGAGCAGTTGATCGCGGAAATACAATACTTGACGGGCGTCGAGCGCGGTAAATTTAAACCAGAATGGATCTACCTAGGAAGAGGTAACTAGCTTCCGGTTCGGTCGAGGGTAAGTTCAGCCACGGACAGGAAGCAACGTCCTGACCGGAAGCGGCTACCCTTGGTAGACGTTGCACCCTCGACGTGGTTTATCTTAGCCTCCATCTTGGGACTGAAAGACCCCGGCACCACTGTCTTAAGTCGCGAAACCATTAGTCCAGAGCTTTACGACTCTTAGTTTAACTGCCGACAATGAGAAATATCCCTTTTCGAGCAACAATTAACGTGTATAAGCACGCTCGATGAGTTATTCAAATTCGACGCCATTGTTCCTTGCAAACGATCACTTTCGAAGCTTCACTTTTTTTTTTTAAATTCTCTTAAAAATAATCGACGTAACATTTTCTTTCTCTGTCATTCGACGTCATTGTTTGTTGCAAACGATCACTTTGGAAGCTTTATCTTTTTTTTAAATTTTCTTAAGAACAATTGACGTAACATTTTCTTTCTCTGTCGTTCAACGTTAACATTCGTTGCAAACGATCACTTTGGAAGCTTCAATTTTTTTTTAAATACTCTTAAGAACAATTGACGTAACATTTTCTTTCTCTGTCATTCAACGTTATCGTTTGTTGCAAACGATCATTTTGGAAGCTTCAATTTTTTTTTAAATACTCTTAAGAACAATCGACGTAACATTTTCTTTTTCCGTCGTTGTCGAGAATCTTAAGGCACGTTTAGAAGATATGTATGTTTTGCAAACTTTGTTATTGGATCATTCTATGAAAAATTTAACAAAGGATACTTCTTTGAGAAACATCTCAAATATTACCGAAACATTGATACGTTTTAGTTTTCGACGATATTTCGAAATCTGTCTTTAAGAATTTTTCAAAATTTGAAAAATTGTCGATTTATAACTAGTGAGCCCCTAATTGGGTGGTTTAGATAATTTCCATTATTCAAAAGAAGTTATTTAACGTTATTTCTGCCCTGAAACATCTCTGAAATTACTCGAATGACGTAAATGAATATCACGTTTGGCTCGTAACGACTCGTCGAAACAAATTCATACGGAATACGGATTAACTTCTAGGGTTTCTTCGATCTCCCATATTTTCTCTTAATTTCACCTTCTTAATGATGCGCGCTAATTACATTTCGGGCGCTATTACGAATTTACGGCGGTCACGATTAAAGAAAAATTTGAAGAAATCGTAAAATTTCGTCGTTAAAGAGTTTTAAAAATCCATTTTATATTTTGCACTCTTTTGTGCAACGTTTGTATATGTGTGTATGACGTATAATTAAAATTATCACTCATTCGGCGTGCAGTCCAGATCATGCTCCATCTAATTGTTAATAAACTGGACTTATTTATAACTGGAGACTTATTTATAATTGGTCTCGAAACGCGATAAAAGGTCTAGATAGCTTTCGATGATAGAAAACTAAGAAAATAAGTCGTTACGTTTGAAATGATTTTTTTTCCATTTATGGTTTAATAAATTAAATTTTCGAGACGCGCGATATTTTACGGGAAACCTCGACGTAGAGCGGGGATTACAAAATCGTCTTTGTTGAGGGAAATATGGCATCGAGCATTGGTTTCGAAGGGAGAGACACATCCAAAGTGACTGGCAGGTTCTGAAACCCTCTGACCGGCGTGTCTAACTGGAAAATTCACGGAAAGCTCCGGGGAATCGAATGATTTTGTCAGCGAACAAATTAGTTTTCTATCCATTTCGTCGCGTCGAAAGAACTACTTGAAATTCCGGTAGCAATCCCTTAACAAAGGGGATCGACCACCCTCCGAGCACCCACTTCGACGGAAAATTAGGATCATGGGTTTCCATTATGAGCTCTCGAAATAAAATATCTCCCTTCCTTCTTCGTGTCTTCGTACACTTTGCCACTTGTATCGGAGTAGTTTTAAATTAATTTTCACACGTCGAAGCAATTAATGAATATCGGTAACGAAATCAGTATTCGTTCATTTTGATTATAATTTAATCTTCTGTTCGTTACATTTTTAAGAATAAGAGTAGGAGAAGGAGGATTATGGAACAATTTTGCAAAAAGAGTAGTTGGAAGGACCGTATTCGAAATAATGTTACCTAGAAGAAAATGAACTAAACATTGAGTATATTATCCAGAAGAAAATTAACTAAACATTGAGCATATTATCCAGAAGAAAATTAACTAAATATTGAGAATGCTACCCAAAAAAAAATTAATTAAAAATTGAGAATATTACCCAAAAGAAAACGATCTAAACATTGGGAATATTAACCAAAAGAAAATTATCTAAAAATTGAGAATATTACCTAATAGAAAATTACCTAAACATTGACAATATTACCTAATAGAAAATTAACCAAAAATTGAGAATAGTACCTAATAGAAAATTACCTAAACATTGACAATATTATCTAATACAAAATTAACTACAAAAATTGAGAATAATTATCCAAAAGAAAATTATCTAAAAATTGAGAATATTACCTAATAGAAAATTACCTAAACATTAACAATATTACCTACAAGAAAATTAACTAAAAATTGAGAATATTACCTAATAGAAAATTACCTAAACATTGACGATATTATCTAATAGAAAATTAACTAAAAATTGAGAATAGCACCTAATAGAAAATTACCTAAACATTGACAATATTATCTAATAGAAAATTAACTAAAAATTGAGAATATTACCTAATAGAAAATTACCTAAACATTGACAATATTATCTAATACAAAATTAATTAAAAAAATTGAGAATATTACCCAAAAGAAAATTATCTAAAAATTGAGAATATTGCCTAATAGAAAATTACCTAAACATTGACAATATTACCTAATAGAAAATTAACAAAAAATTGAGAATATTACCCAAAAGAAAATTAACTAAGCGTAGAGAATATCCCCTAAAAGAAAATCAATTAAAAATTGGGAATATCTGGTGTTCTTTATTCTCAGTAGTTGTTCGAATAAAAATCGACCTATCGCAGATGTAGAGTCAGTCACGGAGGAAGAGAGGAGTCTATTTTCACTTCCGAGGTGTTTCGGGCCAGTGATTTTCGTGGCTGCCGAATTCACCCTTAATATCGACGCGAGTCGAGCTCATTTATTTTTTACGCGGTCTCCCCCGCGAGGGCCAGCACCCCGCGCGGAGTTTTTGTCGGCTCGAGGGTACTGGTTCCGACCACGAAGAGGTCAGGCAGGTGAACCTTAATTCGTTGGGGGCCAGGATATCAAAGCGGACCGCCAGGATCCTCCGGGGAATTCAACGAAACCGCCATTAAGGGGGCCACCGAACCGTTCACTCTCGTCTGCATTTCGCTCGACGATTTGGGAAGAACAAACGTTCAACGCCCGCTTCTATTCCTCCGTGTCTTCTCTTTTTGTTTTTTTTGTTTATTTTTTTTTTTCATATACGATTGTAAATTACAGGTATCGATGGCAATTGATAATGTACCGGTAACGGAATATTCTTCGACCCTGTTCGAAATGGTCAGGTTCACACCGTTAATAGTGTTAATATTCGTTACAATTGCATTACGAATATGATAAAATACAAGAAGGTTATATTTTGGAACGATTAACGCGAAGAATAAAGTGACGGATGAAAATAATAATAACCGAACACATACGTTCTTTCCCTCTTCTCTTTTTTTTCAATCTTTTCCCGTGCATTAATTTTTTACCCATGTAATTTACCTCGGGTATTATTGTTCGCTTTTCGATATTTACACGTGAGTGTTTTTTCTATCAATTCGACCATTTCGTTTTATCTGAATATAAAAAGGAAAATTACTATAACTTCTCTTCTATATGTCTGTCATTTTTATAAGTTTATATTATACATATTTCTTAGCTCGTCGAGACCGCTGCAAATACGAATCTTAATAACCTTTCTCAAGCACATACAATCGTTCCAATTATAATGCCGACTGAACTGTTAACTTTTCATATATCGGTTCGTACACCTAGATAGAAATTATTTCGTGGACGAAGCTTGGCATAAATTCGACTATTCTTTTCATTCGTATCCAATTTCAAATTTAAGCGGTAAAATACCTCTTCGGAAATTGAAAATTGAAACGAAATATAAAAAAAAAATTCACACGTTCTAGATTTTAGCGTTACCGTGTCTCCCACGGAGAAGAAAGTCAACGTGAAATACTATTATACTTCGATATCGTCTCCCACGAGTGTTAAAATTTTGATCGAACAATCTTAAACGGATGAGTAGACTCGAACCGCTTAAGAGCGGAAAGCCGTTAAGGCCTCGTTTCCAATTACGTAGTTTGTGATTAAGTCGCGTGCCCTTTCGTCACGGCTGGCTCAGAGTCATCGAAGTATGTCGAAACCGCTGATCACCTGTCTCCTCGGGGTCTCTCGTCGCGGTGCACGAGCACTTCCGTTTGAAAAATAAAGAAGCTGCAGGTAAGAGCCACCTGACAGAGGCGGATCCGCCTCGTGCGTGTGCGCCAGCACCTGCTTCTTCGATTTAACTCCGATGGACCAGAACCTCCACTGTAATGATTTTTACTCATTTTTTATCATCCTGGAGAATCCTCCAAAGATCCTTTCGACCATTAACGACTCCAACGAGGAAATCCTGTTTCCTGATACTCGTTGCAATCATCGAGTCCGATCGTAGGTGAAATATTTTTAATTTTTGTAATTTTAAGATTCTTCCAAGGAAATTTTTACTTACAAGGAAATTCTTCCAAAGTCGGTTTAAAAAGTTTGCGATTATTGTAAAATTTTCTGACACCGCATAAAAAACGACACGAAGCTACAATATTGTCTCGAAGTAGGTCTGGGTCTTTCGAGATTCCTTCACGAACGTTTTTACTCGCAAAGAAAATTTTTCAACGTCGACTTAAAAAATTTGCAATTATTGTAAAATTTTCTGTCAAAGCATAGAAAACGACACTAAGCTATATTGCCTCAAAATAGATCTGAGTCTTTCGAGATTCCTTCACGAACGTTTTTACTCGCAAAGAAAATTTTTCAACGTCGACTTAAAAAATTTGCAATTATTGTAAAATTTTCTGTCAAAGCATAGAAAACGACACTAAGCTATATTGCCTCAAAATAGATCTGAGTCTTTCGAGATTTCTTCATGAACGTTTTTACTCGCAAAGAAAATTTTCCAACGTCGACTTAAAAAATGTGCAATTATTGTAAAATTTTCTGTCAAAGCATAGAAAACGACACTAAGCTATATTGCCTCAAAATAGATCTGAGTCTTTCGAGATTCTTCCAAGGAAATTTTTACTTCCAAGGAAATTTTTCCAACGTCCATTTCAAAAGTTTGCAATTGTTGTAAAATTTCCTGTCAAAGCATAGAATACAACACGAAGCTACAATATTGTCTCGAAGTAGGTTTGGATCCGGTAAAACGGAAATCATGGAAAGCGGTGACTTCCCGTTGGCGGAATTGCCGATATCCCTGTACGAGCACCAACAGGGTGGAAACGTGGGTTCAATGGGGATGCAGAGAGGTCGAAGGTTAACAAGACTACGTCGACTTAAATGTCACAGGTATGCCGGCTCGATACTACTTGTTGCTTTAGGAGCATATACCGTGCACACGAATTCCCGTTGCGATTCCCCTACCCGAGATCGCGCGATAGATCCTCCTTCGATCGCCGGATAAAATGCTGACAATGTTCCAATAGTAGGTTGTTCGATAAGTTTCGTCGGTCGAGAAAACTTATCGAACAGTAGCATTGAACAGTACCATTGAACTGTTTAACGAAGTGTTGTTCAATAAGTTTTATCGAACGACAGAACTTACCGAACAACCTAGTACTGTTTAATAAGTTTTATCGAACGAAGAAGCTTATTGATCAACCTAGTACTATACTGTTTAATAAGTTTTATCGAACGAAGAAGCTTATTGATCAACCTAGTACTATACTGTTCAATAAGTTTTATCGAACGACAGAATTTATTGAACAATCTAGTACTGTTCAATAAGTTTTATCGAACGAAAAAGCTTATTGATCAACCTAGTACTATACTGTTCAATAAGTTTTATCGAACGACAGAATTTAGTGAACAATCTAGTACTGTTCAATAACTTTTATCGAACGACAGAACTTACCGAACAACCTAGTACTGTTTAATAAGTTTTATCGAACGAAAAAGCTTATTGATCAACCTAGTACTATACTGTTCAATAAGTTTTATCGAACAAAAAAGCTTATTGATCAACCTAGTACTATACTGTTCAATAATTTTTATCGAACGACAGAACTTATTGAACAATTTAGTATTGTACAATAAGTTTTATCGAACGACAGAGCTTACCGAACAATCTAGTATTGTACAATAAGTTTTATCGAACGACAGAATTTACTGAACAATCTAGTATTGTTCAATAAGTTTGATCGAAGATAGAACGTACTGAACAATTTGGTATTGTACAATAAGTTTTATCGAAGACAGAATTTACTGAACAATCTAGTACTGTTCAATAAGTTTTATCGAACGAAAAAGCTTATTGATCAACCTAGTACTATACTGTTCAATAAGTTTTATCGAACGAAAAAGCTTATTGATCAACCTAGTACTATACTGTTCAATAAGTTTTATCGAACGAAAAAGCTTATTGATCAACCTAGTACTATACTGTTCAATAAGTTTTATCGAAGACAGAATTTACTGAACAATCGAGTACTGTTCAATAAGTTTTATCGAAGACAGAACTTACCGAACAATCTACTATTGTACAATAAGTTTTATCGAATGACAGAACTTACCGAACAATCTAGTACTGTTCAATAAGTTTTATCAAACGACAAAACTTATTGAACAACCTAGTAACTTCAGAAACCTTAAACCCGAGTACCATGGAGAAAATTCGAGTAATTTTATCGTACCGAGAAAATATTTGCGTTCCTGACAAATTTAGGTAAATATGCATAAGTGCAGACGAATTCCAGTTGCGATTCCCCTATCCTAATCGCGCGATAGATCGTCAGATAAAACGGTGACAATGTTCTAATAATTTCGGAAACCTTAAACCCGAGCACCGTGGAGAAAATTCGAGTGACTTTATCTTACCGAGAAAATGTTTGCTTTTCTGACAAATTTATATATAAATACGCATAAATAAACGTTCTTGCGACTAATCGACACGCTGCTAAATCATTGCTCGCGAAGAACATCGCTCAACAGTCAATTTGTACAAAACTCGATGCACCGATGGAATATCGAAATAGATTAGACTCGTATCGTTTCACAACCTTTGAAATCGCGAATGAAGTATCCGTTCGGTCGAACGTTTCGAGTTCAGCGAGAAAGCGCGAGCATAATTCCTCGATCGACTGTCGAACGAGAAATCCGACGAACACCGGAACGGGTGGGTCTCGTTAGGTGGCTGTAAAGGTGCCTCCTGGGTGCCCAACACCGAGACCTAAATCTCAGATTACAATCTCCAACCGGTGAGTGGAGTGGGGAGGGACAGTGCCAAGATTAAGGGCCTCTGTACCTCGGCCCGTGTATTCGAAGGTACACGCGCGAAACGAACGTGGAGAGAGAAAAAAAAGAACGAAGATATGGAAGCAACGAGTACCGACGGAAGGGAGAAAAAGAAAAAAAGAAAGAAAGAAAGAAAGAAAGAAAGAAAGAAAGAGAACGTCAAAAGGGCGAACACGCGAGAGACAAAAGGGAGCAACGGAATGACGCGGAACGAGAATCCGAGGGAAACTGAAAAAATCACGGGCGCAAACGGAACGAAAAGCTCACCGGCTACGAGAAAAGAAAGCCTCGTGACCGGAGAGATAAACATCGAACGAAGAGGGGAAGAACACCAGAGAGGGAGATGGAAAAGGGAGAGAGCTCGCAGCGATAGAAACGGATAAAGGAAAACGGGCGATAAATAAGAAAAAAAAAAAGAGAAAAGGAAGAAAAGAAGAAAAGAAGGAGTCGTCAAAGGGACGAGAGATACGCGGTAACCAGATAAACAGATAGACGCAGAAGAGAAGGCGGAGGAAGAGGAGAGATTAAGATGTCACGTGCACACCGAGGGACAAATACGCCCGGTAAGCATACGAGCAGCACACACGTGAAACTCGTCGCGCTCGCACTCGAGCTCGTGCCACCTCCGACTCGTTTCACCGCTGCACTCCGCCGGGATCTCGCATTCCTCTGGACTCGACCGTGGCTCCCAGATAAGCTTTAACCTTCGTGTAACTTTGACGCAGGTTCGGGCTTCCACCTACTACGCTGTCTATGAACTTCCACCGGCGGATTTTTTTCCCTATACGAGAAACCCGTCACACGGTGGACGACATTTGCATTACAAATTACGGATGTATTTTACGGTCGATTCTTTTCCAGAATGGGTCCCGGACTATTCCATTTGCCCGCTTTTATGTACGTAGAATAGATTTAGATCGTTTTGAACGCAATCGTATCGATGTTGGTGGTATGGAAAAATCGGGTACCATTTTTCACGTATCGTTTGTACTGGGTTGTTCGGAGAGTCGTTTCGTTCTCCAAAATGGAGGGTGTATAATTTAGTAAAATGTTTGTACAGTCTAAAAGAATCGTGTTTCATTTTCACTAAAAAGAACGAAATCACTTTCCGAACTAGCTAATATTATTATTATCGGAGTAGGATTCTTTATGCGATAGTGTATCGCGATACACTTTTGGAAGTGTCATCGAAGGGTTATGTGTGTCTATTTAAAATTTAACTGTCTTCTACCATCTTGCTCTATAGTTCAAGGAGGATAAACGCAATTTACCTTTTAAGAACCAGTTACCACCTACCAACCGTATCTCGATACCAGTTTCGGACATTTAGCACTCTACTTGCAACATTGTCGCAACAATATCAGATTCGCGACGTTTCCTTTCACGAATCCTCTCTCTCTCTCTCTCTCTCTCTCTCTCTCTCTCTCTCTCTCTCTTGTTACACATTTCCTACAAAAGGAACACCAGCTAGCCACGGTCTCCGCGAGGTTAACGCGAAACAAAATACACGTAGGTGTGCGTTCGCATGGTCGTCCCGCGAACGACACTTATAAATACGAAGAATCGTTTCTACGTTTGTATTAACGCTGCCGGTTAAGAGACATAACGAAGTACCTTAACCGGCGCGGGAAGGGGCATACAATCGCGCGTCCATTAATCAAGAATTATCTCCCATCGTCGGCCTTCAATGGCGTTTCGAATTTAAAGGAGAAACTCGAGCGATTCCGCGGTGGTGGAGGGGAAATCCCGCGGTACCGTTCCGTGTCTTATTCATATTCATGAAGATTCGGCTTTATTTCCGAGCCGAAGGGCCACGGGACGTGGAAAGGGATCGCGTGGGTGTTGGGGAAACACCAACGAGGGGACACCGTTCCCCGTGTCACGCGACAGGAGGTCTCTGATACCTCAGCCTCTCGGACTTTATCAGAGAGGACCCTGGCACCTCGCGCGCACACCGAGAACCATCGATCCTGTCCTTCCTACAGAGTCTAGTTAAAATTTTGTTAACGTTACACGAGCGGATTTCCCTCTCTTTTTTTGGTCGGGCCCAGTACACTCTTAGCCAAACCGGCCGAAACACTTTCGACATTGAATCCCAAGGTTTAATTAACATTAGCGGAATTCTTTTTATTACGAACGGACACACTGGATAATTGAGTTTGCAAACGTTGTATGTATAGTTATACACTTTTGGAAAATCGAGTATATTTATTCACGCGTCATCGAAGGGTTGTTGGTATCTTTTTTTGAGTTCAATTGGCAGATATCATTTTGTCCTGTAATTGGAGGAGGATAAATGTAATTTACCTTTTGAGAAATAATAGGTGGTTCGGTAAGTTTCATCGAACGACAAAACTTATTAAACTTATTAAAACTTATTAATACTCTTCAGTTTATTGAACAACCTAGTACATATTACAAGTAGAAGCGAGTCTACCGAAGGTATGTAAACAATTTTACACAATTTTACACAATTTTGTACATTGTACACTCGTAGATATTACGAGTAGAAGCGGGTCTGCTGAAAGTATGGAAACAATTTTACATAATTCTGTATGTTGTACACTCGCAACATTGAAAATTGCGATACACTTTTAGAAACTTGAGTATTTATTTACACGTCATTGAAGGGTTATTGGTATCTTTTTAAAATTTGACTATCTTCTACCATCTTTGCCAATTTACATCGATAAAGGTATTGGTCGATCATTGATTTGTATCCCCTTAAGAATGTTATTGCAAAATATCAGAGAAGAGAGAACGTATACATTACCTGGAAGAGTATACGAAACACTCTTCAAAGTATTGCGTTACGTATTAGTTTCAATTAATGGAATAATATAAAATTCTGTGTACGGTACAATTCAACGATATATTTTCCCATATATATCGAATATTATATAGAATAATATAAAATTCTGTGAAGAATTGTAAAAAATTGTCGCTCGAAAGCGAGAATTATCAAATTGTCCAGAAAGTCATTTCGTTTTTCTTTTTTTGATGAAAATGAAACACGATTATTTCTAGAGCGTATAAACAGTTTATCAAATTATATATTCTCCATTTCGGAAAACGAAATAACTTTCCGAACAATCTAATGCTACATGCGAACGCGAATAAAGAATTGTGAAAAATCGTGCACACCCTGAAACGAGAATGCAAAGTGTCCGTAAGATAATCCCTTGTAGCGTCGCACAGTCGTTTGAAAATTGATCCGAGGTTAAAACAATGGACGTTAGAGGAAGCTGGTCGTTGTTCGGGAATTGAATTATTTTCCTGTCGCGGAACACGTTAAAAGGGATTCCACTTTCCGCGAGGGATATCGATATTTTAATGGAGCATGAAGAGCGTCAATGTTTTCGGTTGTACTCGAGAGGAAGGGCGCGTGAGAGCGAACGTTCCTCGGGTTCGATCTCGTGTCGGACCCCCCCAGGATCATCGCCGGACCCCTGCTGATCACCGGTACCGTGCTAACTGTCCTGTCATTGTCACGAGCCACACCGCGGGGACATTCATTCGGGAACGAAGGATCCACTTCCTTCGCGTTAGTCACGCCCGATTACTCCAGCTGCAACTTTGACGCAGTTTCCATACGGGGACGCGGCGTTCTCCATTTCGCGTGGACTTTGCAAACTCGAGATTACTCGGCGATGTCTTCGCACGGCACCGTAAAATTTTATCGAACGGCCACTTTCTTTCCTCGTCGTATTCCTCGGAGGGATATTCGCCACGCGTTTCACCGGTTTTAAATCCAGGTTTCACTTTTCGTTTAAAATCGAAGTTCTCGGCCTTTTAACCGTGCTCGTACTTACGAACTCCGTTCGACCGGAACGTCTCGTTTGACCGATAAACGCGAGGTTGTTCCTTTGCGCTGCGACCGAACGATCGCTCGAGAAACTCGGAACGACTTCCACGATTAATTATCCTATTTTTTTTTTGTAATTTTTTCTTGTTAATCGTAACAGCGGGGAAACGGTGTTTCTCGAACTGTGCTCGGAAGAAAGAGAGGGGAGAATTGTGTAGCGAAGGAAAAAGGATCGATATTCATCGGGGGGAAATTGTGAGTAAGATGGGGCTGGGTGATTCGTTTCTATCATCGATTGATCGAGTTTTGAAAAGGTTGAAGGAAATCATTCTTGGGAAGGGTGTAAAAAATTGAAATTGTTGCTAACGACAGTAACGTATCTTTCATTTTATAAAATTACTAACGATAGTAACGTCACTTGATAGTTTACCGGTGTATTTTTTATTTTATAAGATTACTAACGTCAGTAACGTTACTCGATAGTTTGTCAGTGTATTTTTCATTTCATAAAATTACTAACAATAGTAACGTTACTCGATAGTGTACCGGTGTATCTTTCATTTTACAAGATTCCCATCGTCGATAACGTTACTATATTGTGTCACTATATTTTTTATTTCAAAAGTTCGCTAACGACAGTAACGTTACTCGAGAATTCATCCGTGTACTTTTAATATTGAAAGTTCGCCAACGACCGGCAACGTTACTAAAAACCTTTACGTCTATCAAGGTTCGTTCCTTGTAAACGAGTTCAACGGAAACGTTGTAAGTTTATATCGACGCGGCTGGATCACCGGTAACCACCGTACCATTCGACGTGTACGGAAATCGTACCGCGACACGA
The DNA here is from genome assembly GCF_051014685.1 of Ptiloglossa arizonensis. Taxonomy (NCBI): domain Eukaryota; kingdom Metazoa; phylum Arthropoda; class Insecta; order Hymenoptera; family Colletidae; genus Ptiloglossa; species Ptiloglossa arizonensis. The sequence continues at coordinate 24,681,372 of NC_135049.1, forward strand.
TCGCGGAAAAATCGTTGGTACGCGCCTAGCCCGGTGTCGATCGCGCGAACGATCGCGCGGTGAGTATAAAAATCGATGGGAGCGAATCGAAGCGGCTCGCTTTCCGCTTGGTCGTCCGAGTCTCGAGTCCCAAGGAGCTTAAGTCACGTTTTCCGTGGGAGCAGAGCGAATCGTACGGAAGGAGAACGGGGTGACAAGACAAAAGATATAAGAAAAGTTCCGTGGCGGTGAGGTCGTCCACGGAGTGTGGGAATAACTTCGCTACTACGCTCTTTAGAGCCGATAGACATTCCGTTTCTTTCCATTTCTACAGTAGTTTTTGTCGGCGTTGTCGCGCCGTAAAATCGCTCGTTACGCGCTTTTTACAACGAGCGAAAGAAAATGTATAATGTATTAGAGACGTCGAGGAGCGACGCGATACAGTTTCGCGAAAGAAATCGCCTCGAAATCACCGTGACCACTGATTGCGGTGATGACAGTATTATCGTTTTTCACGATTACAATTTTATTACCGTTACTACCGAGTACCATCGTAACGTTTGCCACCGTGCGTCCGAGCGATTAGATTTTACGCGAATTCGGTTTCGTTACGAGTTCTTCGATCACACCGAATATTTCGAATAGAGATTTCATCGTCTCGACGTAGTCGAGTCGAGTCGAGTCGAGTCGAGTCGAGTCGAGTCGTCGCGGGAACGTAATTATACAATATTACGGCCGGTGAACGCTCGGAAATTTTTAAGTCTCGAAACCTACGAGGACTACTTTAATCAGACTCGATTTAAGCGTCGAGAGCCAATAGTCGACTCCTCGAAATTGGCAAGCTCGATGGAAACCTATTCAGCTGGAAATGTCCGGGAATACTTACTCTGTATTTAACTCGATCGACGTGTTGACTCGGTCCGATGATGTCTCGAATTAATTGAGTTTAGGTGTCGGATGTGTTTCGTTCATTTTTCAATGAATTTTACGTCGTGGAATCGTTTCAAGACTTTCGAACGATGAAATTGCATTCGTGGATACCGACGTAATGTGAAGTTCAACTTTTTGTAAAATAGTGACATTTTTGGCAATTATTCAACTAGCTTTTAAGTTGATTACAATCGATGGGTTAAGACTACTCGTCGAATTTCTATGTATTCGAATATTGGAATAGTGATTCATATATTCCGCGGATACAATTCGAAGACTATTCGAATAATTCAGTATTCGAATATTGGAATAGTGATTCATATATTCCGCGGATACAATTCGAAGACTATTCGAATAATTCAGTATTCGAATATTGGAATAGTGATTCATATATTCCGCGGATACAATTCGAAGACTATTCGAATAATTCAGTATTCGAATATTGGAATAGTGATTCATATATTCCGCGGATACAATTCGAAGACTATTCGAATAATTCAGTATTCGAATATTGGAATAGTGATTCATATATTCCGCGGATACAATTCGAAGACTATTCGAATAATTGAGTATTCGAATGTTTCGTGTACCGATCGAGTACCTGAGTATTTTTAGTATTCGAATAGTGCGAAGTAGAATGTTCTTTAAGTTCTTGATATCAAATTATCGATATCTAAACTATCTAAATTTATAAACGTCTATTTCGAATACTTCGTTATTTGAATAACGATACTCGATAAATGACTTTATTACTTTCTTACACGCGTCAAATTTCATCTTAATGTTCGAACATGACCTGTAAACGGACTAAAACGTTTACATCTACAAACTAATGTAAACAATAATGCTCGTTCGAACAAATTTCACCATCGTTTCAAAAATTTAACAATCGTTTCACGAATCATGATTCCTCGACGAAATGATTCAAACTTTCAGAATTTCGAATCTTTAGAAAATTATAATTTTGTTCTCGGTACGATGTTCGTGAAAACTTTCAGAATTTCGAATCCTTTAAAAATCGTAAATTTGTTCTCGGTACGATGTTCGTGAAAACTTTCAGAATTTCGAATCCTTTAAAAATCGTAATTTTTTTTCTCAGTACGATGTTCGTGAATACTTTCAGAATTTCGAATTTTTAGAAAATCGTAATTTTGTTCTCGGTACGATGTTCGTGAAAACTTTCAGAATTTCGAATCCTTAAAAAATCGTAATTTTGTTCTTAGTACAATATCCGTGAAAACTTTCAGAATTTCGAATCTTTAGAAAATCGTAATTTTTTTTCTCAATACGATGTCTGTGAAAACTTTCAGAATTTCGAATCCTTAAAAAATCGTAATTTTGTTCTTAGTACAATATCCGTGAAAACTTTCAGAATTTCGAATCTTTAGAAAATCGTAATTTTTTTACTCGGTACGATGTCCGTGAAAGCGTTTAAAAATTTGCGACGAGCACCTGAGAACAAATTATCGTTTTCATTCGGAATCGAACGAATTTAACTTCATCCGTGAGCCTCGAATCGTCGGTTATCGATGCGGGGAGAATCGAGAGGATGACTTCGAGGAGCTGGGTCGAGGAAGAGGTGGGGGGAGTGGGGGCCAGGTCTGGCGCATATCATCTTAAAGTTTAATTGAGTCTTGGTCCCACGAGAAGTCAACACCGGAGCCAATCTTACTCGACGCGGGCCCTTGGGAACCGGGTTCCGTCCCTGCACCCTTCCGCACTGTTCCAGCTTCCTCCACGTTTCATCGACTCTCATAGGATTCTCTGGATATCTCCTGACACGACCTTTTGTCGAGAACACCCTCCGAGAGAGTCAAACTCGAGTGGAGCCAATGGTGGGCATTTTTTTTTTTTTCAATGACGATTCTGATAATGTTTTCATCGGTGACGATTTATCTCTTTTGCACGCAATTCGAGTACAATCCGAACTCGATCGATTACCTTCTGAAATCCAAATTTGATTCTTCCTCGATTTTTGAATGATTTTTCACGTCAGTCACGAGTTGGCTCAAATGTAGCATAATATAATACGTAGCATAATAAGTAGCAGTCTTTTTATAGTGCACGATTCGGGCTATGCTCGTGATAACCAATCAAACGAAAGCAGAAAACGAAAGAGAGAGAGAGAAATGAGTGTAACTATGATTACCACTACCTTGTTATTTCCTTTTGTCGAGAACACCCTCCAAGAGAGTCAAACTCGAATGGAGCTAATGGTGGTCTTTTTTATTATTATTAACGATTGTGATGATGTTTTCATCGGTGACGATTTACCTCTAATGCTCGCAATTCGAGTACAATCGACTTTCTGAAATCCAAATTTGATTTTTCAACGATTTGTCAATGTCGACTGTCACGAGTTGGTTGAAATATAGTATAATTTCGGAATATACGATTGAAAGTCTTTGTACAGTGCACGATTCGAGCAATGCTCGTGGTAACCAATCAAATGAGAGAGAGAGAGTTGAGTGTAACTATGATTACCACTACCTTGTTATTTCCACCTGTAACTTCAACGTTGCTAAGTCACCATCGCTTCCACTTGTCAACACGGTGCAACAATAGAAAGTTTCGTACAATCGTCGAGGTTCTACCGTGATCTGATCCACGATTTCGATTTAACACGATTCAAAAGGTGGAACAAGATTCAGTATTAAGAAATAGAAATCTCAAAGAAATTTCGACGATAAATATTCATCGAACACATTCTCGGTAAAGGAATTAGAAAAAGCGAATGAAATCGACAAAACGTGTGAAGAAAGCATCAAAAGAGGAGAACAACTATTTTATCATCGACTGCTCGATAAATCTCGAGAAAGGACTATTTAACGTAGAAAAATAGTATAATAAACATAGAAGTAAACTGTGTCTTTTAAATATCGAAAACTTAAGAATTCCAAACTCTCCTCTCGTTTTTCTATATCAATATTAATTTCAATCTACCCAGAACTTTTACGAAAGGAAAAGTTCATCTACCGTGAAAATCAATGATAAAACGCGTCTACTTCGTCTCGTGGGATCTTAGTTATAAATTTCTAAACAAGACCAAAAGGTCGAGTTTTCAGATTTTCCGAACAATCGACCGACGAAGCGATCACAGATTTGTCGAAAAATCCCACGAAGCTTCTCTTGTCCCTGTGCAACGAAGACACGGAATATCCTCGCATTAAAACGAATTAATTCGAAGGAATTACCGTTGGGATTAAATTTTAAGGGATGAAGACGGTTCTGCTTTAGAGGTAGGCAGCGGAGTTGGTCCAAAGAAGTTTAAACATTTACAAGTAATTCGGCATCCCGACCTTGCTCGGTCGACTCTCTAGTTGCTGAAGGTGGTAGGAGTCGAGGACGAGAAACCTCTTGCGATGAATTACAGGAGGTCCCGGGGGAGAAAGAGGGAGAGAATCAACCCCGTCGTGCTTCGTCTTGCGTTAATTTCGACTCCAGACGCGTACCTTATTCGGTGTTATCCTCGGGCCAAGGTTAACCCTGACACGGTTGAATTCAGCCATCTTTCGGCGATACGTTTTCTTCTGCGCGCTACCTAAGCTTTTGATGTACATTTTCTGCTTCGTTTCGAGCGGTTCGCCGAGTCGATACGCGAGCTTCGAGAGCACGGTTCGGTATCGAAGAAATCGAAAAGCTTTCCTTTTTTTCTTATCGTTTATTTCCTTTATTTATTTTATATATAAATTTTCCCTAATATGTTCTTCAAATTTTATCTCGATATTCGAAAAAAGTAAAGCAAAGAACGTTTTACTTATTGAGTTATCCGAACTGGATGTTTCAAGATTTCGCACGAGTTCGAAATATTGGGTTGTTCGGAAAGTGATTTGGTTTTCCAAAATGGAGAATATATAATTTAATAAAATGTTTATACGCACTAAAAATATCGTGTTTCATTTTTACTAAAAAAAAATGAAACGATTTTCCGAACAACCCAATAGAAACTATTCTAGTACTCCAATGGTAGTACGTTGTACACTTTCTTTCTGTTAGGTGTTTATGGTTTCTTTAAAAGTTACATCTTCTAACATCGAATATCGATATAGAAGTAACAATAGTCCACTTAGGCATAATTCAAACGATACTATATTTAAAGATTGCGTTTCAATGTTACGATTACAGTAGAAATTTCACTAGAGAAAATATTAGTCCATAATACAAACAAGAAAGTAACGACTCAGAAAGAACCAGTAAGCTAAAGCATCAATGTACAAAAAGTAAAGAAAATTCACACATACAGCTTCGATACACAAACATACCCACCTCCTTGTATTAATTTCTCAATATACACTCGTTACAACCCGCAAATTTTAATTATCCCAATAACGATTCCCTAAATTTTCAAATGGTCCTTTCGAACTATTTCACTTTCCACTCCACCTATCACGTTTCGTACCACCATTGTCCCCCGATATCCTTGTTCCAATTACTCTAAACCGTGGTTGTTCCCTTTCCAACTTTTCCACGCGCACGAATCGCTCGATCTTCCCATACGAAGATTTCTCTTACGATAATTCCATCGTCTATGAAATTGCTCGAAAATTTTCATCGAAGCGGTCGAAGGTTCCGCGGTCCCGGATGGTATGCGTAATTAGGGCAATTAACCGAAACCGAGATACCCCGGGCGGCGGTGGTATCGGTAAAAGCAGGGGTAGAGGTCTCGGGAATCGATGATTCCGGCGGATGTTCTAAAGTTTCCAGGAAGGGTGGATCGTCGAATCGGTTCGTTTCGCTCCATTTCGCGCGGCGTGGCGGTTCGGTTCGGTTCGGTTCGGTTCCGTGCGCGTCTAGCAGGGGTCCCGGTGTATCGGATGTCCCTCGAGCTCGACGCGCGACAATGGGCCCCGAAGACCAAAATCAGCACCGCCCTTTCTTCGTGCCCCCGCACACATCCCGGCCGCCCCGTTCACGACCGAACGATTCACCCCCCACTCCGGACCCACGACTCTGTTCCACGGCGTCGCCGAGGAGAACGGAAGAAAAAACAAACGGGCGAGGCCCAGGATTTAATATAATATAGAATGGATATCCTGTCCGTGGAGAACCGATGGGGCCCACACCGCGTCCCTTTTATGCCATTAGGTGGTGCCGTAACCCGATCCGTTCGCGGCCAACGGGGTATAAAACAAAGTATGGGCCCCTCCGGGATACGTCCACGGTGACGGGGAGTTCTGGGGGCGCGTGTTCCACCTACGAGGGCCCCGGGCCCCATCATTTTCGATCTCGGCCGTACCGACGCTGCTTGTGGGAAATTCTCCGTTACTAGAAATTCCCGATCGCTTGGAAATGATGCGTGGTCGTGGTTGAATTTTTCTCGAGCGGGAGGATAGTGTTACGAGCAATTCGTTGCGAGAGTCGCGTGCGGTGAACGCCTATGGGCGTTCGGAGTGCACGCTAGGTAAACGCGACTGTTGGATTCGCGCACGGGACGGTTGCTCGAAGGTTGAACAGTTGGGAAAACGACTCGGAGGAGAGTAATGGAAAGCTGTGTTTTCGTACCAGTTAGGGAACGTCGAGTTCCAATGTTTGTTATAGCGATTGCACGGGGGAGAGTACGAAATTGGGAATTTTTTCATAGATGTTTAGAGAAGAATTTAGAGAGAAATTTGACTCGAAGATAGTATCTTAAATGTGTATATATATATTTTTCTTTTTTGAGCGTTGTTTCTGAATCGAATCGTCAACCAGTTACCAGCAGACGACTAATAAAACATTCGTGGCGTAGTTTTTCTCCGTACCTTATGAAACGTCGAGTGCGAATGTTTGTTATAGCGATTGCACGGGAGAGAATACGAAACTGGGAGGATTTTCGTAGATGTTTAGAGTGGAATTTAGAGAAAAATTTAACTCGAAGATAGTATCTTAATTGTGTATATATATATATATATTTTTTTTGAACGTTGTTTCTGAATCGAATCGTCGAGTCAACCAGTTACCGGCAGACGACTAATAAAACATTCGTGGCGTAGTTTTTTTACGTACCTTGGTCACGAACCGAAAGATTTTTAAGTTACCGGAACGTGTGCTCGAAAAATGCGGGGATCGCAAAATGTGTTAACAAACGAAACAGGAAGCTAATCCTTGAAACGAGTTCTGTTGCTACCTGTATTCGCCGCGACGCTTCTGCCAACGACAGACCAGTTTCTTGAAGCCGTCATCTCCACATTCTCCTCAACCAGGTCCTGACAGAACTATCCGCGGTATAATAACGCTGGATCCACGCTATCTACGAATCAGGATATTTGTCAAAAGTCACTGAGAATATCTTTGCGAAAACATCGAAGAATGTTTCGACCGACGGTTGTCCAATGACATTAACATTACCTTGAAAGGTAACGCGACTAATTATTCGTTTTCTACGAAATACGAACGCTTCATCAACGTTACAATCAAAATTCCTTTCTCTCTCCAACTAACAATTAGTCCAACTACTGTTACTCTTCATATACATTATTTGATTCACACTATATCTATACGTTATTATATTCTTCCATCTGTTTTCTTTTGTCGTGGACGAACTCTTACATTCTATAAATGTCACTTAAAACGTCACAAGGTGTACCATCTGCGTTAACTATTATACATTAACACATCTTTACAATCGCAACTCCCTATGGATGATTCGTACTTTTCCACAATTTTATAGGGGTTCGAAAAGTCACTTCGTTTCCAAAAATGAAGAATATATAATTTAGTAAAATGTTTGCGCACTCTAAGAAAATCGTGTTTCATTTTCACCCAAAAAAGCGATACGACTTTCCGAACAACTTAATATATGTTGCATCACGATTCGCATCTAAGAGTTTGCATTTTTATTCAAATTACGGTAGCAACGTTTCGACGTAATTGTTTGAATCAAGCCCGGTAAATTTAACGGGAATAATTCATCTCGAGAGATTGGCGAACTCAGCGGGTCACAGGTGTTCCAGCTATTTTTCACGACGCGGTTGTCGCTTTTATGCGCAGACGACATCAGATAGCGAACACGATATCTTCCCGGGCAAATGCGATAATTGCCGCAAAAAAGAAATCGACATTATGCCCGATGTTTTTTCGACGTTTAACCCACGGCGCGTATTCACCTGCGAGAACGAAACCAGATACCCCAATCATCTTGTCACGGGTTATAGAATCGTGTACAAAGGGTGGCCCACAATAAACCGCCCCTGCAGGACACCAAGGGCCGCTCACGAATGCTCGAACACGGATCTATTCTCTCACGAAACGACGCGTCCCTGTTTTCTCGGATTCGAACCTTTTTGTTCTGAAATCGCGGAACTCTTTTCCCCTGGCCCGACGAATGGTAGAGTCGCCATTACCGGATCTCGTTCTTCGATTTCCATCGAATCTACCGCGTTCGTAATGACCCCCGATACCGATCGTTTGCGCGGTAGAAATTTCATCCCCTGTTACTCGAGAAAAAATATACAATCGTGTCGAGAAAAATGGCATCGAGAGCTATCGAGAGACGTATTATTTTCAAGTTTCGTTGGAATCGGTGATCTTCATTTTTCAAACAAATAATTCGGTTTAGGTTAGTTTTATAGAGCTCTAGCTCGATCGAAGGTTACAATTCGAAGAGAAGTATTTTTCAATATTGATCAATTGTTCCGTATACTTTTCAACTATATGTAATTAAGAATAGTACAAATAAGATAGTATTTGATATTATAAACATCGACAAAATTCCACTGGATCGTAGAAGATACTCTCGCGAAATAATAAGAAATATACTTTCCATTTTACTTTCCATTGGCGTAGAGAGGATTTTAATTCACCGTGTTGCCGATCGCGAAATTCCACGAGTCGTTAAAACGTACGCGAATGCCGTTGTCGTGATTTCGTTTTGCAGTTATCCGGGGAGATATTGTTTCAGTTATCCGAGCGTTAACGATATCCAACGACGAGAGGTGGGTATTCCCGCGGGAGGACCCGTACGATTTTAGTTCGCCACGCGATAATGGTCCGAATCTTATCGTAATGATCTGTTGGTCGGTATCGGTGTCACCGGATCGTCATCGAGCGGAATCAGGAATTATTCGATCGAGCACGTAACGGAAGCCAGAGGAAACGTTTACCGGGGCACAGGGTGGTTAGCCAGCAGCGGCGGTGGGCGGACGGGGAGGTATAATGCATTGAATTAGACGCAAATACACCCTGGACACCAATTGAACGGGCTTCCTGTGCTTCGTGCTCCATCTCTCCCACGGGGACCACCGCCTTTCCTGGATATAGCACGCGTGTATACCGCAGGATGCCTGGACGCGATACCACCCAAGATCTCCCCGTCGTGTTACGCTACTGCGCGCCACCCTTGCGCGAAATACCGTACAGGGTGGTTCGAGAGCCGACCTGCGACTACCAACGGACGATTCTACATCTGGAGAGAAACAACCACCGGGGAAAAAAAGAATGTGATTACGGAGGGACGATTCTGAGTTTGGAGAGAAACAACAACCGGAAAGAAAAATAGATATTTCTCGCGAGAAGTTTCTTTTTTGAAGAGAACGATTTACAAGTACTTAGGAGCGATCGAGAGAAACAACGAATGGAAAAGAAATTCGAGTACGAAGGGACGATTCTACGTCTGGAGAGAAACAACAACCGGAAAGAAATATACATATTTCTCGCGAGATGTTTTCTTCTCGACGAAAACGATTTGCATGTAGGAGCGATCGAGAGAAACAACGAATGGAAAGAAATTCGAGTAGGAAGGGACGATTCTACGTCTGGAGAGAAACAACAACCGGAAAAAAAATACATATTTCTCGCGAGTTGTTTCCTTCTCGAAGAAAACGATTTACAAGTACGTAGGAGCGATCGAGAGAAACAACGAATGGAAAAGAAATGTGATTACGAATGGACGATTCTACATCTGGAGAGAAACAACGACCGGGGGAAAAAAGAAATGTGATTACGAAAGGACGATTCTGCGTTTGGAGAGAAACAACAACCGGAAAGAAATATACATATTTCTCGCGAGATGTTTTCTTCTCGACGAAAACGATTTGCATGTAGGAGCGATCGAGAGAAACAACGAATGGAAAGAAATTCGAGTAGGAAGGAACGATTCTACGTCTGGAGAGAAACAACGACCGAAAGATAAATGTGATTACGAAGGAACGATTCTACGTCTGGAGAGAAACAACATCCGGAAAAAAAATACATATTTCTCGCGAGAAGTTTCCTTCTCGAAGAAAACAATCTCGAAGTACGTAGGAGATCGTTTCTTCGCGAATTTTTTCTCTACTCGAATAGTATTCGAATACTTCGGTGTTTTAAATATAAAGTGAGTACAGTTCGATTCGTTTGAATATTTTGCTCATCGAGTATCTGGATAGTGTTTAATAGTGATTCGACAAGTTGTCTGGTTCGAGTATACAAATGTGTATCAACTTTCCTATCCGAGTAGAAGTACTTGAATACCTATATTCAAATATTGACTTTCGAATAGTGTAATATTTGACCTATATGTAAGTTAAACTCTGAAGTTTATTCGGAGTGTTCGAATGGTTGTAAAATATTCAAGTGTTAAATAGTTCCTATAATTTCAAACCTATTTTGAAATTCAAGTGTGCAACTGAGAAATGTGGGTTAATACATATATGTAGGAGGACCGAGTTAAAATTCCTGTGGGTTTTGTGTCGGACGTATTCGTCTTGGTAACTTCTTTGCGGATAAAATAATATTCGAAGGTTTCACATTCTTACTGTAAGTATTTATTAATCGTTTGCAAGTTAATTTAACAATACTTATTCGAGGTCCTTTTAGAAAATACCGAGCTACCATTGTATTATAATTATTGCGATCAATGGGATATTCTCGTTTAAATCGATAAATGAATGTGTCTTTTAGTTTCGCGGACGTCGGTGTGTTCGACTCGTTAAAAATAACCGTGAGTAACGTAAATGAAGCGGTTTTGAAAGAAGTGATCCGTACGGTGGGTAATAATATGCACGAAGTCACGTTTGCAAATAAAACTCCGAGCGCATTGTTCTGGACAGTACGAAGCGATCCACCTTGACCCAACGCGATTCTCAAAAACGACCACTTACGCGCTGCGAAATACCTACCATTCGGATGTATTTGTCATAATTGTGCTCGGAGAGACGACTCGTTCTCTCGTTTCGAATCGTTTCGATGTACAAGTATAGTACCAGCTTGCTCTGGTAAAACTTATTGAACATTACTGTTCAATTTATTGTGTCGTTCGGAAAGTCATTTCATTCTTCTGGTGAAAATGAAACACAATTTTTTTAGAGTGTATAAACACTCTAAACACTTCTTTATTAAATTATACATTCTCCAAAATTTAGAGATATTCTTCTTTCTCCAGTTTAGAAGAAAGAAAACTTAAAAAATTCAAGGTTCCTCTACGAAAGTCGAGTTTGAGGTAGAAAAATTGCGAAAGAAATATTGGATTGTTCGGAAAGTGATTTCGTTTCCAAAATGGAGAATATATAATTTAATAAAATGTTTATACACTCTAAAAAAATTTTATCTTTACCAAAAAAAAAAAAAACGAAATGACTTTCCGAACAACCTACTAGAAAAATTTGTAACCGAAGTGATCGAATAACTTTCGAGGGTTGATACGTCGAGTGATAGATAATTAACTGTACGCGTGATAGTTAATTAACTGTACGCGTGATGGTTAATTAACCATTTTATCCGTTGGATAATAGGTCAGACCGGGCCCACGGATCGCAGTTTCTCCGGTTCGGAAGAGTCCGGTTCCCCGTGAGGAAGTTCGAGGAGGAAGAGGGCAGCAGGAGCGACGAAGTACCAGGATTCTCGAAGGATGCCGTGAGGGCCGAGGGATCGGGCGTGGAGCGATAAGAAGGCACCCGCAGGTGTAATTATGATTACCGCAGTGCAGAGAAAGACGGAGTATTGCGGGGCTCGTATGGCAGCCGTGGGATCGTGGGAAATAGGAATCCTCGAACGGCACTTTCGCGTCTCTGGCTCTTGCTACCAACCGGCGTCGACCACCAACAACGCTGTTTTCCGATTGTTGGTCCCCTGGCCTTTCGCCGTGGCTTCCTCTTACTCTCGTCGACGGGCTAAGACGTGTTAGGTTATATACGTCGCAGCGGTTGTAATCAAATATTAAAAAAAAAAAAAAAAAAAAGAAAAGAAAAGAAAGACAGCTTATTTCGCGACGAGAAACACCTGTTCTACGGACACCGAGGAAGAATTATTTAAAGTGACGTTCGATCGAGATTCCCCGTTTGAAAGGCGCGCGCGTCCGGTCCGCCATTTTTTTTTTTTTATTTCGAGGTTCGTTCGTTGTTCGTCGATTTTCAAATATGGCGGTTCTTTTCGCGTTATCTGGAGTAGTTAAATATCGAAAAAGAAAGTTTACTTCGCGACGAGAAACAACTTCTACAGACTCTGAAGAAGAAATATTTAAAGTGACGTTCGATCGAGATTCCCCGTTTGAAAGGCGCGCGCGTCCGGTCCGCCATTTTTTTTTTTTTTTATTTCGAGGTTCGTTCGTTGTTCGTCGATTTTCAAATATGGCGGTTCTTTTCGCGTTATCTGGAGTAGTTAAATATCGAAAAAGAAAGTTTACTTCGCGACGAGAAACAACTTCTACAGACTCTGAAGAAGAAATATTTAAATTAACGTTCGTTGGAGATTCTTCGTTTGAAAAGCGTGCAAGGGCCGCCATTTGTGTCTTTTTTATTTCGAGGACGTTTGTCGATTTTCAAATGTGGCAGTTTTTTTCGCGTTATCGGGAGTAGTTAAATATCGAAAAAGAAAGTTTACTTCGCGACGAGAAACAACTTCTAGAGACTTTGAAGAAGAAATATTTAAATTAACGTTCGTTGGAGATTCTTCGTTTGAAAAGTGTACGAGGGCCGCCATTGTGACTTTTTATTTCGAGGTTCGTTCGTCGTTTTTCTCGTGTTATCGACAGTAATAAAAAATTGAAAAGAAAGTTTATTTCGCGACGAGAAACAACTTCTACAGACTTTGAAGAAGAGATATTTAAATTAACGTTCGTTGGAGATTCTTCGTTTGAAAAATTTGCGTTAGCCGCCATAGTGTCTTTTTATTTCAGGATTCTTTATTTCCTTTTCTCATCCCCGATCTTTCGATTCTGCTTCGAGACTATCAATTATCAAATATAACAATTCTCGTGTTATTGGATCAAATTTCGATTCCTTAACACTAGAACTCCCAAAGAATCTATTTGACCTGTTTCAACCTTCTCTTTCAACGTTTTCTCATCCCCGATCTTTCGATTCTGCCTCGAGACTATCAATTACCAAATATAACAATTCTCGTGTTATAGAATCAAATCTCGATTCCTTAACACTAGAACTCCCAAATGATCAAATCTGACTTGTTTCAATCTTCTCTTCAAAGTTACTCGATAATTAACAACGCCCTTGCCTACAACATCCATAGACATAATCGTAACTTTAATCAGTAACTTTAAACATCAGGTTGAAACAAGTCAAAGTAGATCCTTTGCTAATTTCTAGCGTTAAGGACCATTTCGTTCATTCAAAATAGACAACTAAAGATACTCGTAAATGAATCAATGCCCTCTCCCCATCCAACATCGAAGACACATCCCCAGTCCGATACAAACGGTAACAAGTCCACCGTTGATAAATTCCAATAGCAACTACCCAGACAACATCTCCGTCTCGCGTACAAACGCTCCACATTGAACAACACTCGAAAAGAAATTATCCAAGATTTCCGAATACCGAATCGCGATCCAACGATCCAATCGTGGCTAGGACTCGGTAGCCCGATCTTTCGTTTCTGTTTCCACGTTTCGTTACCAGGAACGATACAATTCCAGTTCTAGAATCTCTCTCTCGCGCCGTGGAGTCGATTTATAGTCCTAAACGTATTCTCCATACCGAATTCGGTCCATTCGTCAGCCCCGGCTCGTAAGAGCATCCGCGAAGGTTGGATCCACGTTATGGGAGGCTCGTGGTCCGCAGTGTACAGGCGATCGCGGTGGCGAGCAGGAGGTCGAGGGGTGGGTTGCGTATAAAGCATAGGTCGAAACGAGACCTCGGGGTGCCGTGGCACGGGCCCATGGGGTCCATGCTGGAAAAACTCGGCTGTTAACTGCTCCGACCGAGAGGCGAGCCTCCATCCCTACCGCTACGTGTATTACCCAGCCCCGCACCACCTACGGACTTTTTTCACGATTCTTACGGAGAGACACGGCCACCGGGGTGTTTTCTCGTTACTCGTGCTTTCTGTAGTTTCGAAACGATTGCGAGCACGTCGAAGCCGGTGCCGCGTGGCGGGCTCACCGAGAACAAATTGAAAATTGCTCGCTTCCGATGAAACGACAACCGCCGGACGAGACGTTACTCGCCTTTCGAACACGGTCGGCTCGGAACGATTCCTTCGATTTCATTTTATGCGACAACGCTGTTCGCGTAGATTTTTATACGAGATTCGTGGATCGATCGTTCGATAATCGAAGCCCGAGGAGAATCGAATCCGCGAGCGAAGAACGATGCGTTTGTACGAAATAAACGTTGGATGACTACTAGACTTTAGCGAGTGCGCGAGCTGAGGTCACTTGTGATCTTTGGTATTGCAATTGTATGGTAGTGGAACAGTAGGGGTACGGTTGTGTTGTAGTGGATTCGTATCGGGTGAATTTGAAGTAGTGGAAGGAAAGTAACGATAATATTGACTAGAAAAATCACTTTTTGGAACGATGTTACTCGTAACGAATATTGGTATACTTTTACGATAAGAAAGAATAGAATTCGCATCAATGACTCGTCTCAAAGTAGAATTCACCGCGAGAGATTATTATTTGCGAATTCTAATTCATTGTAGGTAATAAATTTGATACGATTTAATTACAAAAATATTTGTAATTAAATTAAACGAAAGTGTACCGATCGAAAAATTCGAATACTCGAATGCAGAAAGACACGGTAAGTGTTATTATTCGTGAATCTGATTCGATGCAATTCTCGGTATATAATCTCGGACGATTTTCAATTGAAAAAGAAAACTCGAGCGTAGTATCGATCGATCAGCATTTCGAAAAAACTACTTCTCCTCGAGTATGGCTAACGTTGCGACAACTCCGCAACATTGTGCCTCGTTTCAAATTGTCACTCGAACGAGCCACTTGAAGCTCGATTCACAATGTCCCAGGTGAACTTACCGCGAAGTATACGATAGATAAAACAACCGATTAGTGATTCGGTGTGATCGAAACAAGCGGGAAAATTAATAATTCGATACTCGTGTATCACACTTTTAACGTTCTTATTACTTTTTTACAAGCGGTAATTAATTTGTAATTTGTAAATTTGTTTGAAATTTGTAAATTTGAATAACTGGTAATTGTATCGTTTCGAAAATTGCACTCCTCAACAGCGTGTTTACCTTTGAAAATTTACTCTTCAAGTAAGTTTCAAACTATTTTTCCAATAGTGTATTTATATTTCTCGGTGCCATTTACAGAGGTAATCTATCGATTTCGTGTGCGACGAGCTTAAAGGATACGGTATTCTTTCTCCTGTTTTATTGTCCTTATTCCAAGTTGAAGCCCTTATCCATCATCTTCTCTTTCGATTACGATCCACGACATCGAGTCGAGAGCCGCAGCGGCCTTCGAGAGCCCGAGCCATCGGCAAGAGTAACAGAAAAGGAGAACGACGAGGGACAGAAACGTGGAAAAAGGAAGAGGGAACTGAAATAAAACCAGCCAAGGAAATACAGGAAAAATGAAATGGGAGAAGTTGTAGACATAAAGCGTGAAACCTCTTACCTTTGTTTCTACAAAACTATCGAAATGAATCGTATCCTCGGTGTGTTTTCGGAAAATTAACAAATTCGGAACGAAGTTTAATCAACGATACTCGCTGCATCGACAAAGTGGGACAGAGTATCGAGAACGAAACGAAATTGACGGAAGACTACGAGAGGAAAAAGTAACAAAAGTATACGCAAACCTTTAATAACGCGTGCATCCTCTTTTCGCTGTTACAAGGTGTCCGTTAGAGGTTTACGAGCGGATAATTACAGAACGATGTTGCAACATGCATGCTAATATCTTTCTTTTCATATCTTTCGGGCCCTTTCTCAACGCTCCTGAACAAAGGTGTTCCCTAACAAGCCACATCATCGAACGGTTATTTAATTTTCGATTTATCGATTTCAATCGTGATTTTTCAATTGTGCAACTTCAATTTCACATCTTTCTATCGAATTTCTAATATATTGTTAATTTCTAAACAATTAATATTCTACTAATTTCTAAACAATTAATACTGTACTAATTTCTAAACAATTAACATTCTACTAATTTCTATACAATTAACATTCTACTAATTTCTATACAATTAATATTCTACTAATTTCTAAACAATTAATATTCTACTAACTTCTAAACAATTACCATTCTACCAATTTCTAAACAATTAACATTCTACCAATTTCTAAACAATTAACATTCTACTAATTTCTAAACAATTAACATTCTACCAATTTCTAAACAATTACCATTCTACCAATTTCTAAACAATTAACATTCTACTAATTTCAAAACTTTGTATCAAATTACGTATATTTCCAACCACGATTTTTACATCACTTTCAATAACAAACGTGAGAGTATCTAAAAATAATCATACCTACGTGTTTTCGATAATAATAAGACAAAATTCTGTAAAAGGTATTCTTTTCAACGGATCACTGATTGTCAATAGACAGATTGTAATCGCAACAAGAAAGAATTCTTCTCAAGAGGTAACTCGAACAAATGCGAAACTTATTTCGACGTTCATAACGAATGCTTTACGAACTCGTACTCGTTGTTTCCAAATTGTTGGAATTCCCGTGATTCGAAATATTCGTTTTAAAAGGTCTCCGGAGCGAGAGTATTCCGCTGAAAGGGACGCGGAGAACGAAACAATCCTGTAACGCGAATGTCAATTAAGTGTAAGCGTTTCTCTGCGGTTGACGCGTGGCCACACGAGGTTTACAGCGATGCGCGCACGATGCACGATGCACGATGCACGATGCACGTGTGCACGTGTGCACGTGTGCATCGCGGGCTGCGCTGGCCAGTTGCAGCGGACTCGGGGACCTCCGTGGCTCCTTTTTCTCCACTGCTCTTCGTGCCGACGGCGAAAGGGCAAATTGCTTTGATCCTTGTCGCAACTGCCCTCAAACCGCAATCGTTTAAGACCCGGACAATTAAACGGCGCGCGCCACGACGAGATTTACTCTCCGGGGAGGTCCTCCCTTGCCTACTGTTGCAAATCCACAGGACAAGCCAAAGGATCCTGCGAATCGCCAGACGAATCGCTCTCGAGATACTCGTTTCGAATCGATTCCCTCGAAGCTTCTTCCTCCAAGGTTTTTCCGACCACGAGTCGTTAATTGTTTTTTCTCGGGTCTATGTACAATTTCGGTCTAAGAAACGGTACAGTGTATTCGTGCACACGATTTTGTGATTCAATGTATTAGGTACTTTGTGTACGTGGTTCGTTTAAAATATGTTCTTATATAATTATCACTTCGAAGGAGAAATTAATTTCGATTATTGTTTCGAAAGATGGGTTACTCGTTGTACTGCTTGTACGAGGTTCGTTTAAAATATGTTTTTATATAATTATCATTTCGAAGGAGAAATTAATTTCGATTATTGTTTCAAAAGATGGGTTACAAATTGTACTTCGTGTACGAGGTTCGTTTAAAATATGTTCTTAAATAATTATTTCTTCGAAGGAGAAATTAATTTCGATTATTGTTTCGAAAAATGGGTTACTCGTTGTACTTCGTGTACGAGGTTCGTTTAAAATATGTTCTTAAATAATTATTTCTTCGAAGGAGGAATTAATTTCGATTATTGTTTCGAAAGATGGATTACTCAATCTTGATCTCGATAGGAGTCTCGAATAATAAATGAAACATAAACGATCCTCTGTTGAGGATCAATTGTTGAACATAAAATTGGAGTTTAGAATATACAACGATGAACGAGTAATAATTTACCTGTCCGATTGACTAACGAATGCATTGTACGTTGATTTTATTCGAATGAAAATTTACCTATCTTTGGTTTCAAGGGACTGTTTCTAGAATATTAACACAATAGTTAAGAATTCGATACCTTTCTCGAAACATCGGATTAGTTATTTTTGGGCCTTTTATTCAAAAATCTATTGTTTCGTAAAGAGTACGAGTAATAATGTAATCGTTTTCTTCTAATATTAAGACCACGGTGAAAGAACAGGAACAACGAAATCGTCTCAGGTGTGACATAATTTCTCAGTGAAATCCAATGAATGTTTAACGAACGGTATAAACGAATGAAATTTAAATGACTCGATGACAAGTGCTCGTTGCGTTTAACGAAGACGGGCATATCAGGTCGTGATGAAAATTTTCTCTACGGTTTCGTATGTCACTCTTCGTCAAACTGAAGTCTCGTCGTTGGATCGATAACGTTTCCTTCGAACGTCGCTTTAATAATTTACTCCAACTGTCTATAATCGGAGTCTTTGAAAAATTGTACATTTGTATCGTCAAAGCTCTATCAAGTTTTTCAAACAAACCGTAGCAGTAATTCCATCAATGGTGGTTTTTGCTCACAAGCTCGGGATTGAGCTGTGACAACCTGACAGACAGGTATGCGAAACTTTATCGTTATTTCTCCGATCTCTATTGCACAACGTAAACAAACTATTCGAGTATAGTTGTTGATGGGAGACTGACACGGAAAGACTACACTAAATATAAACAAAGTTTCTTAATCGGTAAGATTGGTAATTTCGAGAATAATTAAACGTGAAAATAAAAAGAAAAGAAAAATTTCTCGGAGTTTGCACACATTGGAAACAAGAGTGCGAATCAGTGAGATTAACAAGTTTGAGAACAATTAAACGTCAAAATATAAAGAGAACAAAAATCTCTCCGATTTGTTTTATTTTGCACACATTGGAAACAAGAGTGAGATTAACAATTTTCAGAATAATTAAACGTCAAAATAAAAAGAGAACAAAAGTTCCTCCGAGTCAACTTTGCAAATATTAGGAACAAGAGTGAGAATCAGTGAGATTGGCAATTTTGAGAATAATTAAGCGTCGAAATAAAAAAAAAACTAAAGTTTCTCCGAGTCGACTTTGTAAACATTAGAAACAAGAGTGAGAATCAGTAAGATTATCAATTTTGAGAGATAACTCTGCGAATAACTCCGATAACCACAAATAAAGTACAATACGAACTAACAAAGAAAGTTACGACCACGTCACGAACAATCTGATTCTTCCTCGTAATAAAATCAGCGAAAGAACTTATTTTTCTAGAACAAAAAGGGTTCGAATCGAGAATTGTACGAATAGTACCCGAGAAGAAAAACGAAATAAAAAACGTGATCGTGTAACGAGCCGCTGCGTAAATCTCCGATAACGCGAAACATCGGATTCGTCGTCCAGAGTCTGGAGTCCGTCGAAGGTAGCCGAGAGTAGGTCTAGCGAGAAAAATGATCACGGAGCGGCAAAGTGCAGGGAATGCGAGGAGTCACCGCTCGTAATAGAACAACCACGAGGAGCCGAAACGTCTCCGCTGCATGAACGACGTGGAAGGTGATCCGTTCTCGTGATCGCCGAACGCGAAGATTTTATCTGACCGAGCCGGTGCCCAAATACTAATTGGACACGGCTTTATTTATACCCCACGTTACGCTTCAAGGCAGCTCCCACAGTAGCCCACGTGACAAAGGTTATACGCGGCGTTCCTGCAGCCGTTCCGTTCTGTCTAGCGTCTATCGTCCCCTTGGTGATCGAATGGGTGCCTGTGATTCCCGATGCGTGCGTAACCGCGAGTCTTTCGAGTCGTTCTTTCGGTGGACACCGACAGGCTACCCGAGTCACCTTCTTAACCCATTTGCAACCTCGCGCTGAACGTGAGGCTCGCTTTACAAACCGAAAGTAGTCTCACGAGCTTCTCGTTGAAATTAAACGACGGAATCTTTATTTGTATTCGATTTGAAAGTTGTGCGTCACTTCGAACGATATGGACGAGAATGGGTGCCTGTGATTCCCGATGCGTGCGTAACCGCGAGTCTTTCGAGTCGTTCTTTCGGTGGACACCGACAGGCTACCCGAGTCACCTTCTTAACCCATTTGCAACCTCGCGCTGAACGTGAGGCTCGCTTTACAAACCGAAAGTAGTCTCACGAGCTTCTCGTTGAAATTAAACGACGAAATCTTCATTTGTATTCGATTTGAAAGTTGTGCGTCACTTCGAACGATATGGACGAGAATGGGTGCCTGTGATTCCCGATGCGTGCGTAACCGCGAGTCTTTCGAGTCGTTCTTTCGGTGGACACCGACAGGCTACCCGAGTCACCTTCTTAACCCATTTGCAACCTCGCGCTGAACGCTAGGCCCGCTTTACAAACCGAAAGTAGTCTCACGAGCTTCTCGTTGAAATTAAACGACGAAATCTTTATTTGTATTCGATTTGAAAGTTGTGCGTCACTTCGAACGATATGGACGAATAGCGCGTAGGTAATCAAAAGTAATTGCGTCTATGTGGAACGTTCTACTCTTTGTGACGAGTAACAGTTACCGTGAGCGGACTGTCCCGTTTAACGATACAAATGGGATAAACGAGAGCACCACGGTTCGTCGATCTTTTCGTATAATTCAACGATACTCGACGAAGGGCACGAAACGGTGCAACCTTGTAGGTAGAAAGTTTTCTCCAGTTGTTTTACTCGATAAAACGCTTTCGACGCACTATTGTGGCTCCTTTGTATTGCAATAATGATCGAAACGATTCAAATCTTTAATGGGTTGCGGTGTAGGGGTATACGCGTTTTCGAAACGTTGGTCAATTGAGAAATTACTGGTGCAAACGTGTACTTGAAAATCGATCAAATTTGTGAGAATGAGGATCGTAGTGTATAAAGCGAATTAAGTTTGTGAGACTTTACTTCGAGCAATGGTACGATTCTTGAATTTTTCTTAAATTAATATTTACATTAAGAATTACTTACGTGTTACAGATAACACTGTAAAAATACCGAAAGTAACGAAAGTGCGTTAAATAAAACTTTAAAGGTTTATTTACCTTATGGGAGATTTTCGTAGATAATTCTCTTACATTGATAATTCTCTTACATAGATAATTCTCTTACATAGATAATTCTCTTACATAGATAATTCTAGTTACATTTTATTTATATATATTTACATATATATATACAAAAATAATTTTATATATACACATATATATAAAAAAATAATTTGATATATACACATATAAATAAAAATAATATTTATCCTAAAATATGCAAGTGCATTCGGACGAGTTCTGAAATAATCAAAGTTCGTAAATATTCCTCCATCTTTGGGAACTTTAGCTCGTATTTCGAAGCTACCTGCAAAATTTCTTTGCAATTCGAACGTTGCGCGCCAGAGGAGGAACGCATTGGGTCACAAC
Organism: Ptiloglossa arizonensis; assembly: GCF_051014685.1. NCBI lineage: Eukaryota > Metazoa > Arthropoda > Insecta > Hymenoptera > Colletidae > Ptiloglossa > Ptiloglossa arizonensis. Next base: position 24,702,747 of record NC_135049.1, read on the forward strand.
GAAACAGGAGAAACTGTCGAATGAAAAATTACACGGCAACGTAATCGTACGGAAGTGCGTTTACCAACGGGGAAGAGAGAAGGACATTGTCCCACAGTTTGCAATTCTCTTCGCGGAAAGAAAGGATTGCCGTTGAGGCGAGATTTGCGGTTTCTTTCGCGATAAAAGTAAGGGGACATGCCTAACGCTATGCAGAGTACGCGAGAGTTATACTACACCTATACGACACGCTGCTTAAACGCTTGGCAATACACCGGGCATTAACTTCGTGGAATTTTAATTTGAAATCGTCGTTGCTGCAGCGTACGGGCACGTTCTCCTAACGATTTCGTATTTTTCGCCTAACTCGCGACGATTCCGTTCACGAATCAATCTCTGTAAAGATCGAGGGAAGTTTCATCGAGAATCTTGGGATTCGAGAGTCGAGGCAACTGGTCGAAAACGAGAGAAAACGAATCCAAATTTTTAGGTATTGTTGCAGCTTTTTTTTAAAGAATACAACGTGTTTCTTGTTATTTGAAAATTAAACAAAGAACACTCGTGGTATACGTTATTAAGTTCTCTTCGGTGTGATTTATAGAAAGAAGAGAAATCTTATTTGAACGAGATAGAGTTACAAGTTGTTTGCGATTAATTTCATTGGTAATTAGAAATAAATGAAACAATATGTATACACACTTTCGAGTTGTTGGAAATAGTGGATGGTACTATTTAAAGCAATCAACCAACTCGATTTCTCGGTTTTTTGAGTTTAAATATTGTTTATGTTTCTAAATATCTATATAGACCAATTAACATAGCAGTGAATATTTTACCTCCTTTTCCAAACGATGCTTAATATTGTTTCTATGGTATGGGATATTTTTCAGGCATGGAGAAGCTTCCAGGTTAATTGTAAGAGGGATGTTTGTCGAGATAAAAAACGGTCTGAGCTATACGTGGATAAAGACTGTGAAAATGTTAAACATTGCGTCTATATCTATTCAGTGTGCGACGTGCAGCGTAAAAAATGCTAGTCAAACTGGAACTTTAGCACAGGAACTTGGTACTCGAACTATTGAAGCTAAAAACAGTAACTTAGTTGAGGTCGAGGCTGTTTAAACTATGTATAGCAATCTCACTGGGGGATTCGCGTTAACATTTCTCGCGGTTGCAGAATATTTTTCGAAACGTAAAATATGTTTTTTCAATATTTTGAAATATCTGAAATTAGATCGGTTCACCCGCCAAGAATTTCGTATTCACAGTATCTGTAAATTTGATCAAATTTGGGGGTTTGTTAATAACTTTATTTTATGAAAATAAAATACCGTCAGTAGTCTAGGCGATAGTTCTTCGCTTCTGAGAACATCATCGAACGTTCAATACGATTACCAAGTATGTTCCAATTGTAACACATGTATCCTGTACGAATATCTTTGGATAAACTAGTATTTTTCTATTTTCTAAATTTTCATCGTCGATTTCTTTCTCGAGTCGAAGTACTCGAAATAGCAACGAATTCGAAAAATGATCTCTCGATACCAGGCATATTCTAATTATAACACATGAATTCTTTACAAATAACTATCGATAACTTATTTTTCTATTTTCTAAATTTTCGTCATTGGTTTCTTTCTCGAATCGAAGTATTCAGAATACATATTGGGTATTTCGTTATTTAGCAACGAATTCGAAAAATGATCTCTCGATACCAGGCATATTCCAATTGTAACACATGAATTCTGTACAAGTAACTATCGATAATTTATTTTTCTATTTTTTAAATTTTCGTCGTTGGTTTCTTTTTCAATTCGAAGTATTCAAAATACATATCGAGTATTTCGTTATTTAGCAACGAATTCGAAAAATGATCTCTCGATACCAGACATATTCTAATTATAACACATGAATTCTTTACAACTATAAATACTACCTTGATCAAAAAGTTTTAGGACTTTATTCATAAAATCAAAAATACAAATTTATTCGTCCAAATCGATATGGTCCCCTTCAAAGTAGTCCCCATTGACTGCAATGCACTTGCGCCAGCGCTTGATCCAATCCTCGAAACACCGCTGGTACTCAATTTTCGGTATGTCCATCAGAGCCGTCTTCGATTTTGTCATGACCTCCTCTCGGGTACTGTAACGCGTTCCGCGAAGCGGTTTTTTAATTCGGTTGAACAGAAAAAAGTCGCAGGAGCCAGATCTGGTGAATTTGAAGGCTGCTGGATAGTGTTCGTGTTGTTTTTCGTCAAAAACTCGCGGATAAGGATCGCATTGTGCGCCGGTGCGTTATCGATGTGCAAAATCCACGAGTTGTTTGCCCACAAATCTGTCCTTTTTTGACGAATTCACTAACCAAAACGTCTTGAACGGATCCATAAGCAATGTTCAAGTCCTCTGCCAGCTCTCTGATGGTCAATTTGCGGTTTTCGGACAACATTTCTTGAATTTTATCGATGTTTTCATCGGTTTTCGACGTTGTCGGCCTGCCACTGCGTTTGTCATCCTCGACCGACTCACGACCACTTCTGAAGCGTTCGTGCCATCGAAAAACATTTGATCTCGAAAGAGTATCGTTGCCGAAACACTTCTCCAACATATCCAAGGTCTGCGGACCGTTAAATCCGTTTTTTACACAAAATTTAATGCAAACTCGTTGATGCTCAAATGATGCCATTTTCAAAATCGAAGACACGAACAAAGGAGATGTGCTCAGTACAACGTAACTTTTACAAATATCAAGCTATGATGCTGAAATTGGAAGGAAGTGTTAATGACAGATATGGTAACCTAACAAAAAAAAAAAGAAACAATCGGGTGATTGACAGCGACACACGGGGGACAGTCCTAGAACTTTTTGATCAAGGTAGTAACTTATTTTTCAATTTTTAAAATTCTCATCGTCGATTTTTTTTTCAAATCAAAGTATTCAAAATACATATCGGGTATTTCGTTATTTAGCAACGAATTCGAAAAATGATCTCTCGATACCAGACATATTCCAATTATAACACATGAATTCTTTACAACTATAAACAACTTATTTTTCAATTTCTAAAATTCTCATCGTCGATTTTTTTTCCGAATCGAAGTATTCAAAATACATATCAGCTATTTAGCAAGAAATTCGAAAAATGATCGAAAAATCAGTCTTCCTCGTAGAAATTACAACGTAAATCGATCCTAGCTCGAAAGCCTTTTGCTGTTAATTTAATACCTTATCCGTAGCGTTTATCTTCGATCGACACCGGCAATCAGGAGCAGCCACTTCTGGCCCGCGTATCTATTTGTTTCAATATCAAGGATCGTCGGGTCCCGGTTGTGTGTCCCGCAGTATGCGGCGTCCTTCTCCGAAGGAGCCGAGGTGTAGGTCGGCAGATTTTATCGCACAGGAGATTCCTGTACGCGGTACGTACGTCCGTACTGTCTCTCCTCGGCTCCGTTTTGTATTTCACTTGCCGCGACATGCGTCTCTGGCCCCTGCGGGATGACGCGAACCGTCTTCAATGACGCCGGGCCGAAATTAAGAATTCTAGTTCGTTCGTCTGATTTCAGCCGCGAGTGGGGCCAACCGCGATCCTCCAGGATCAGAAATAAGCAATTTCCTCGCTGTAGTTTCCAAGAATAATAAGGGAGCGTTGCCTTAATCGTATCGTCGTTGGATCTGGGTTATAATTTCGGTTTTACGGAAAATTAATCAAGATGGAAACAAGGCTGAATCGGCGAAACATTTTCAAACGATTTCTTCCCGATCTCCGATTTTCACTGGAAAAATTATTTCTCTTCGATCTTCGATTTTTATCAATGAATGATTTCTTTTCAATCTTCGATTTTTATTAACGAATGGTTTCTTTTTTATCTTCAATTTTCAGTCAAAAATGATTTCTTTTCGATCTTCAATATTGTTTAAAAAACCATTTGTTTTCGATCTTCAAGTTTCACTAAAAAATTATTTTTTCACTCTTCAATTTTATTAAAAAATAATTTCTTTCAGATCTTCAATATTCACTCAAAAATGATTTCTTTCCAAGCTTCAATTTTTCTTACAAAATGATTTCTTTTTTTATCTTCAATTTTCACTCGAAAATGATTTCTTTCCAAGCTTCAATTTTGTTTAAAAAACCATTTCTTTTCGATCTTCAAGTTTCACTCAAAAATTATTTTGCCCCTCTTCAATTTTATTAAAAAATGATTTCTTTCAGATCCTCAATATTCACTCAAAAATGATTTCTTTCCAAGCTTCAATGTTTCTTACAAAATGATTTCTTTTTTTATCTTCAATTTTCACTCGAAAATGATTTCTTTCCAAGCTTCAATTTTGTTTAAAAAACCATTTCTTTTCGATCTTCAAGTTTCACTCAAAAATTATTTTGCCCCTCTTCAATTTTATTAAAAAATGATTTCTTTCAGATCCTCAATATTCACTCAAAAATGATTTCTTTCCAAGCTTCAATGTTTCTTACAAAATGATTTCTTTTTTTATCTTCAATTTTCACTCAAAAATGATTTCTTTCCAAGCTTCAATTTTTCTTAAAAAATGATCTCTCACCGATCTTCAATTTTCATTCAAAATTCATTTCTTCCCAAGTTTCAATTTTTGTTAAAACACTACTTCCATTCTAAAACGTATAATAACGATCGGAATTCTCATATACGAAACAGTCCTCGGGAATGGGTTACAAACGACCCAGGTTTCGTTACAGGTGGACACGATGATCCGATGCGTCGCATTTAATTTATTAATGTAGAACGTTCCTTCCAAAAGGAAGCGTTATCCTTTCACGGAACTCGGTATATTTCGTCCAGAGTCCGCTATTCGTCCGGTTGGACCAAAAAACTGGGGCAAGGTTCGCTCAGTCGTATCTGTACGAGATACGAATGCAGAAGACGGTGTGTTTAACATGCGTGACATATGAGATCCGAAGAGAAATCGCGCTCGCGCTCGGCATAATGCTGCGAAATAGATCGTAGTGCGCTTCAAACTTATCTCCAGCTGGTATAACATCGCGATGATGGTTCGTAATTTCATATTACGTACCGAAGTCTACGATTCGAGAGAAACATTGCACCGATATTGTCGATGAGAAGAACACGTTTCCAAAGTATCGTAAATCGAACGAAGAAAAGTATCGTATCGGTTTACAAGTAACGTGAAATTTAAAAAAAGTGAAATTTATTTTTTAAGTGAAATTTAAAAAAAAAACCAAAAGGTCGATATTGTGTTCTCCACGTCGATGAATTTTTAACATTGGAGTTGAAGGACCGAAGAAAATTTTGCTCGATTGCGTAAAGTTGTCTCGGAGCTTCGAAACGGTGAAGCTACAACGAAAATCGAACTCTAATCGTCCATTGGAAGAGGTCCGTGAAGCACGAAATGGCGCAATGGTTTCACGGACGTCACCTTCCCGCCATGTATTACCGTTCGCTCGCAGAATTTCAGAAACTCGACGCACCCGGGCGCCCCAGGAAAACAATAATCCCGGGTAATGATGATTACCGAGCACTCAGCCTCGCCAAGATTAATTCAGGCCATTTGCATTCGTAAGCGAGCTGCTGCACGGATACTGTTACCTTGTCGCAATCACCACGACAGAGTACACAACGCGTCATCGACTCCCGAAAAATAGATTTAATAAACGTACGGGTGGAACGTGCGGTAAATTGTTGAAACGTTTGAAACGAAGAAGGTTGAAAGATTTTTTTCAAGCTCGAGAAACGTTTTCTTCCATTGTGAAGAGAAAAGCTTTATCTACAACCCTTTATCGCACACACGACGCGTACTAATTTATTTAATATTTTATTTTTGTATAAATCGCGTAGTTGTACGAAATAATTTATACAATTGAAATTGAATTTTATACGATTGGTGTTACGAATTCGAGGGGTTTAAAGTTCAACTGCATAATTGCATAGAAATTCATGCTACGAGGGGTTCGAGTCGAACTCTGTGTGTATAGTTGCATAAGAGTGTAGACAGTAAGGGTCTCCAGTTGAACTTTGTGTAGTTGCGTGAGAATGTATGCAGTAAAGGGTTTAAGTTTAACTTTGTATAGTTGGATAAGAATGTATATAGTAAGGGGTTTAAGTTAAACTTTGTGAAGTTGGATAGGAAAGTATATAGTAAAGTGAAGGTCTTCGGTTGAACTTTGTACAGTTGGATAAGAATGTATATAGTAAAGTACAGTAAAGGTCTCCAGTTGAACTTTGTATAGTTGCGTAAGAATGTATATAGTAAAGAATTTAAGTTAAACTTTGCATACTTGGATAAGAATATATATAGTAAGGGATTTAAGTTAAACTTTGCATAATTGGATAAGAATGTACACAGTAAGGAATTTAAGTTAAACTTTATATAGTTGAACACGAATGTATATAGTAAAGGGTTTAACTTTGTACAGTTGAATACGAATGTATAGTAAAGGGTTTAAGTTGAACTTTGTACAGTAGAATACGAATGTATGCAGTAAGGTTAAACTTTGTGCAATTGTAAAAAAATGACTGCAATCGGACAAGGATGCTGAACGTTGTGCAGTCGAATAAGAACTCGTGCAGTAGGGGAGGCAAGTTGAAGTTTGAGCAGATGAATAAGAATATTCGCGCGATAATGTTTATAAGCTCGGTATCGCGGTTCAGGAGCAGGTTGCAGCAATTTGAGCGACTCGATGTGCATTGTTTCCTTGGAACGACTTGTTCCCTGCGTGCAACAAAGTGCACGAGCTATATTTCGATGTACAACAAAAGAAAGTCGGGTGAGTAATCGAATGTAAATGGGTCAACAGCTCGATGCGGCATCGCAGCCGAGGCGCGCGAGTTCGAAACGCCGTTCATTAAGCGTTTGGGCCGCTTTCCAATTCGAGATACGATGAGAAAAGCCGGCTATTGTGAGTCAACCGGCTCAAACGATCGTCGCGCACCTTTTGTGAGGCGAAATTGGCACTCTCGAGACATCACCCTCCTTGAATGAGTCCTTTTCGTTCGGTTGTCAAAAAATTTCTGCGCCTTCCTGGAACGTTGACGCACGTGGCCCCGCGACTCCATTTAGAGAACAAACTCGACGCGACGACATCGAATTTCTCGCGTTCGGATACACTTGTTTACTTTAACCACCGATCGCAATTACGGTTGTTCTTATCGATGGAGAAGCGAGTATTCTTATTAGTGGAAAAGTGAATACTCTTATTAGTGGAAAAGTGAATACTCTTATTAGTGGAAAAGTGAATACTCTTATTGGTGGAAAAGTCAATACTCTTATTGGTGGAAAAGTCAATACTCTTATTGGTGGAAAAATCAATATTCTTATTAGTGGAAAAGTGAATACTCTTATCACTGGAAAAGTGAATACTCTTATTGGTGGAAAAGTCAATACTCTTATTGGTGGAAAAGTCAATACTCTTATTGGTGGAAAAGTCAATACTCTTATTGGTGGAAAAATCAATATTCTTATTAGTGGAAAAGTGAATACTCTTATTGGAGGAAAAGTGAATACTCTTATTGGTGGAAAAGTCAATACTCTTATTGGTGGAAAAGTCAATACTCTTATTGGTGGAAAAATCAATATTCTTATTAGTGGAAAAGTGAATACTCTTATCACTGGAAAAGTGAATACTCTTATTGGTGGAAAAATCAATATTCTTATTAGTGAAAAATGAATACTCTTATTACTGGAAAAGTGAATTCCCCCTTCGATTTTACTAAGCAGTTTCGATCCTTCGTGGTAACATTGTTTGCATATTTTTACCCACTTTCGCATCTTCGATTTTTGCCTCAAATTTGTTTAGAACATTCTGCACCACGATTCAGTTTATCGTCCTGAAATATTTCTCAAATATATTCGTCGATCGTGAAAACGTGTCGATCGAGTGTTAACAAGACGTAAATATTGGAAAGGGTTTTCTTACATCAACGATACGTAAAATTCAAAGTTCGATAAAACGAAGATTTCCGAACGAGGAAATACTAGTTGCAAGTTCGATTCGCATTAAAATTACTGAGCCAGCAAGATCGAGTTGCCTATACGCGTCATCGAAGATGCATAATATACGATACAAGAGATCGCGAATGACCTGCGACCACGCTGAAAAACATTAATGGATCGTGACTAGCACATGCCTCCGGAAGTTACGAGTTCCCCCTCGTCGTTTTGGAATTCTTATCCAGGTAGCGAAGTTATTAAATCGCGAGCGGGTATTTAGTCGACGAAATCGAGGAAAAAGCCTTTAAAGGGTTAAATACTTCCGCACTCTGGGGGATTTTTACGTATTCTTGATCAAAACTTCGAAACACCGTATCTCTGCTTATCGTAGATAGTGTTACAGAGTTCGTTTACCGAAAAACAATTAAAAGAGAAACTACCTGACTTTCTTCGCGAAATTCTGTATAGTTTCTCCGTTACGAGACATAGTGAAAAAAATTCGAAGAAAGTACCTTCCTTGACGAGTATCGAAATCAGGGAATATTTACGTTTCCTATAAATTCGTTTTTGAAAATTTTAGAATTAGTGACACATTCGCGCCAATACTGCCGATCAGGGCCCTTTGTTACCATACTTGTAAACACATATACACAAATGTGCAATATACACACACAATGCATATTTGGGTTACTTCATTCGTTACACACGACACGTACGCATGTACCATCCTACAGAAAAATACATTCCCTCTAATTATTATCAATCGATTTTTCAGGACTACTTAGAACTTTACCATTAGTCGCTATTTATATGTATTATTACCATTAGTCGTTACTTGTTTAGTCAGCGATGGTATTGGGGCAAGAGTGTTCCTCTTCTTGCAGGAGCCATCCCTAATCTCAAAGTTCTCAATTAGTATCGATTCGACAACGTGGAGTATCTCTTCCTGATACTCGTTAATTTGACACAAGTATCCGTAAACCTAATGTCAGCAATGGTGTTGGGGCAAGAGTGTTCCTCTTCTTGGAAGAAGTATCCCTGATCTCAAAGTTCTCAATTAGTATCGATTCGACAACGTGGAGTATCTCTTCCTGATACTCGTCAATTTGACACAAGTGTCCGTAAACCTAATGTCAGCGATGGTGTTGGGGCAAGAGTGTTCCTCTTCTTACAGGGACCATCCCTGATCTCAAAATTCTCAATTAGTATCGATTCGACAACGTGGAGTATCTCTTCCTGATACTCGTCAATTTGACACAAGTATCCGGAAACCTAATGTCAGCGATGGTGTTGGGGCAAGAGTGTTCCTCTTCTTGGAGGAAGCGTCCCTGATCTCAAAGTTCCCAATTAGTATCGATTCGACAACGTGGAGTATCTCTTCCTGATACTCGTCAATTTGACACAAGTGTGCGTAAACCTAATGTCAGCGATGGTGTTGGGCTAAAAGTGTTCCTCTTCTTGGAGGAGCCATCCCTAATCTCAAAGTTCTCAATTAGTATCGATTCGACAACATGGAGTATCTCTTCCTGATACTCGTCAATTTGACACAAGTATCCGGAAACCTAATGTCAGCGATGGTGTTGGGGCAAGAGTGTTCCTCTTCTTGGAGGAAGCGTCCCTGATCTCAAAGTTCCCAATTAGTATCGATTCGACAACGTGGAGTATCTCTTCCTGATACTCGTCAATTTGACACAAGTGTGCGTAAACCTAATGTCAGCGATGGTGTTGGGCTAAAAGTGTTCCTCTTCTTGGAGGAGCCATCCCTAATCTCAAAGTTCTCAATTAGTATCGATTCGACAACATGGAGTATCTCTTCCTGATACTCGTCAATTTGACACAAGTATCCGGAAACCTAATGTCAGCGATGGTGTTGGGGCAAGAGTGTTCCTCTTCTTGGAGGAAGCGTCCCTGATCTGAAAGTTCCCGATCAGTATCGATTCGACAACGATCGAGGACGATTCAATCTTCCTGGAACGATTCGTCAGCTCGTAGGGTCCTCGAATCGCGCGACTTCTCGGTTCCACGAGCAGGCTGCAGGTTTCTCCCAGGGTGAAACGATAACCGTGGCGTTCGAAGACGGTAGGGGCGATAACGCGAAATCGCCGGGCGGTAAAGTACGTCGCCGAGCTGCTCTCTGGCAGAAAGTTTCCGGCGCCGTAAGAATTTCTCGCCTCCGGCCGGCCCGGCGAAAGTTTTCGCCTAAATTCCCGCGGGTGCCATGAGAGAAAGGGGATGGCGAGTACAACGCCCCCATCGTACAAGAAGCCGCGGCAACTGGTACACCTATACGCACACACCACCCCCACCTGACACACAAATTGAAGAAATTGCAAAACGCTCGAAAATACCGATGGTATTATATACGAATTAACCGATTGTTTCGTTCGATCGATCCAATTGCAAAGAATCTTCCCAATAAACGTTTCACGTTCTTCGTACGCAACGTGATACCGATGTTTCACGTTCTTTGTATACAAAGTGATACCGATGTTTCAGGTCCTTTTCTACACAACGTGATACCGACGTTTCACGTCCTTTTCTACACAACGTAATACCGACGTCTCACATCCTTTTCTACATAATGTGATACCGACGTCTCACGTCCTTTTCTACACAACGTGATACCGACGTTTCACATCCTTTGTACACAACGTGATACCGACGTTTCACATCTTTTCCTACACAATGTGATACCGACGTCTCACGTTCTTTGTGCACAAAGTGATACCAACGTTTCACATCTTTTTTTACGCAACGTGATACCGATGTTTCACATTCTTTGTACACAACGTGATACCGACGTTTCACGTCCTTTTCTACACAACGTGATACCAATGTTTCACATCCTTTCTACACAACGTGATACCAATGTTTCACATTCTTTGTACACAAAGTGATACCAACGTTTCACATCTTTTTCTACACAACGTGGTACCGATGTTTCACGTCTTTTCCTACACAACTTGATACCGACGTACGAATTAATGGATTGTTCCGTTGGATCGACCCAGTTGCAAAGAATTTTCACGAATAAATTTCTGGTACCTTCTTCGTACGTAGCGCGCGAGGAAAATCGAAACGGAGTTCAAGAAACTCGCAAATCGATCGCGATTGCCACCGAAATTCTCTCTCTCTCTCTCTCTCTCTTTCTCCGAATCGAGCGTTTCGTTGAAAGCGAGAACGCACGAGGGTTGCGGTAGTGAAAATACTCGCGGTGTCTCGAACTCTCCTCTGGATTCGAGCGTCGCTTCTATGCGCGTAAATAAGCGTGCTCGCGCGAGTGTGCGTGCACTCGCGGCATTCACGCGGGAAAACTCCCTGGAGAAATAACCGGGTTGTATGTAATGTACGCCAAGGCATTGTAAGGGGGTGTAAAGCCAGTGCTACGGCCCTGAAGGGGGGTTGGTGGGCCGTGTAGCGAGGAAAAGGTGCGAGGAGAAGAAGAAGAAGAAGAAGAAGAAGAAGAAGAAGGAAGAGGCACCTTGCAGGTGCGAAACGCCATCGTCCCCCCCTCATCCACATCCCCCACGACATGTATTTATTATTTTATTAGCACCGGGGGCGGAAGCTATGAAAGTAGGAAGCTCCGAGCGAACGGAAGACGCGATGCCTCGCCGCGGATGCTAATTTGTTAACCGTAGACCGAGACCACCGAATACGGAGTGTTCTTCTTTCAGCGAGGGAAGATTACGGTTGTTCCTCTTCTTTTTTAATTGTCAATTTACCGAAAGTAATTCAACGTCTCGATGAACTTCATTGGTACGCGCGCGGTAGTTTTCGAGAAAACTAAAAATTGTAAATTCTTTGGAACAGGACTGTTAGTTCTAATGGTGTTAACTGTTTTTAGTGGAAATTGTAATATCGATGGTAATAGCGATAATAGTAATGGTAATAGTGATAGTTGTACCTATGGTAGTGATAATAAGTGATTTATTAAGTCGTTAGTAATCGATTTGTAGAAATTGATTTAACAGTTGTTCAGAAGCTTTTAATCAGTATTCGTATTGCAAAGAATGTACAAGGTGTTTCAATATTGATACATTTAATGAAATATTGTGAATAATTTCACGTTTCGAGTCTTTATATCGAATTTATTCCAGTCTTGAATTCGTTATGTATTTTTTTAACGAGATATATATAAATACTGAGCGCAAGTTAAAATTATTATCGATAGAGTACAGCGCGGCGGGAAACCAGCAAACTACGAGCAAACTTTGGTTATACTGATGGTCGGTAAATTAGAGAACTACCGAGGGAGCGTTGTAGAGTGCTACTATCGCGGGGTAAATGTTGAAAATTTTATACTTTTTTTAAGATTATTAAAAATTATATTCTGAAAATAGGTATACGAACGAATAAATTTCAAATTCTGGAGACTGAAAAAGTAAACAAGAGTAAACGATGATTGTATCGATCTACTGTTGCATACATTATAATAAAGTACTGCTAATTCTCGTGAAAGTTTAGATAAATTTTCAATGCGACAAACTCTACAGCTTGTGACAAATATTACAATTTATTTCTGAGACATAAGAAAATATATTAAAAGAAATAATTTTTACTAGTCTGACGTCGATGACCATAATTCTGCTTTAATAATCATCGTATCCTATTTGAATTTTGGAAAATGAAATACTTCAAAGATTTATACAGATATTCCATTTATAGAAGAATTGTTAATAACAATACTTGACTAATCTTCAATTATTAAAATAGAATAAGATCGTTAAAATAAGATCGTTACTTCCTGAAACTTGATCAAACAATACCGAATACGATCAAGCATACGTTATTATTCGAGTATCTTTTCCTACTCAAAAATTAATTTTCCAAGTTACAATCAACAAGTGTCGTAATTTCTATTCCACAAAAATATTGCCAATTCCATAAAACTTCATCTAAGATTATAATTTACTCCTTTATCCCACTATTTGAATATTTATAGTTGCGAGAAAATATATTTGAAAACGTCTGTCGTAAATTTAGTATTCCTCCTTTTATTTCACTCTTTATTATTCCAGTCGTTCGGCACGATTGTAGTTGTCCATTTCACCACAAAATTGGGCAAAATTTTGTTCGCATAAAAGACGAGGAGAAGCAACGAATGCGATTTTCTATCAAGTTTAATCGACTGGACGGTTAAACTTTCATTCGTTCGTTGTTGTATATTTTATTCTACGATTCGAAATCTAATTTTTATTCATCGAGTAACGGGTAAAAGGTTGCGAATCTTTTATTCGTTATCCGGATAAAAATGTTATTTTCGTTTCGTCCATTGGAAAATGTTAGAATAAATGCAACAATGATTTAGGTAGTTATTACCACTTAGATAGTGACACATATTGGTAACAAACGGTTTGGGTTAGGTTTTGGGGACATTGGTTCTAGTATTAAGTTTTGGGCATTGTGTTCGTTTTGCCAAGAAAGACAGTCACAAGCAGACTACGCGAGTTCTCTGCGTGTTATAATAAAGCAAATAATATAATCTGTACTTACACAACAGAAAATGAAGAATATCACGATTTGATCCAACAACGCGAGAAGAACCGCCAAATTTGAAAATCGACACTCTCGAAACAGAACTTACATTATTTCTACTATTAAGTTTAAGGCACTGTGTTCATTTTACCAAAGGGTCAATCACAAGCAGTCTACGCGAAACCTCTACGAGTTATAATAAACCAAATATTACAATCCAAACTTTCACAACAGAAAATGGTAACCAGAAGAATATCACGATTTGATCCAACAACGCGAGAAGAACCGCCAAATTTGAAATTCGACACTCGAAACAGAACTTACATTATTTCTACTATTAAGTTCTGGACCTTGTGTTCATTTTGCCAAAGGGTCAATCACAAGCAGTCTACGCGAGATCTCTACGTGTTATAATAAACCAAATATTACAATCTAAACTTTCACAACAGAAAATGGTAACCGGAAGAATATCACGATTTGATCCAACAACGCGAGAACCACCGCCAAATTTGAAAATCGACACTCTCGAAACAGAAGTTACAACAGTCCCACTGTTACAAAACCTTCCGATTTCGTCGATCGGGGAATGTCAACCGAAAGAATATCGAAACGAAGGCTCCCCTGGATCGAATTTGAAAAATATCACGATGTGATCCAACAACCCGAGAAGCACCGCCAAATTTGAAAATCGACACTCTCGAAACAGAAGTTACAACAGTCCCACTGTTACAAAACCTTCCGATTTCGTCGATCGGAAATTGTCAACCGAAAGAATATCGAAACGAAGGCTCGGCTGGATCGAATTTCGCGCTAACGCGTAGCTAAGATTCGTGACACGGGCCAGCCAGCGGTGTCGGAACTTTATTAAATAATAAGCGAATTAAACCGGGTAGGACGACGCCCGGCGGACATTTAAAGTGCTCGGCCGTGTCCACGTCCGTCCTCTCTAATTATCGTTGACTTGAACCGTGTTGGCCCCGGACACGAAATTCGATCCGGGACAAAATAATTTCGGGCGCGGCGAGAGCTTTTCCTCGTCCCACCGATTCTTTGTTTACCTTCGCCTCTGTCATTTTCACGCCGATCTTTTCCCGCGTTCCTCGTCACCCTTGCTCCGATTCCGTATTCCCCTCGTGTGTGTTTCCACCCACACTCCCTCCCTGCCACCCTCTAGCTACCCACCGCCATTTTTACCCTTCTCCTTCTTTTTTTTTTTTTTCTTCTTTTCTTCTTCATTTTTTTTTTCAACGCTGTTTTCCCTCGCCGATCGATGCCGGTTTGCACGCGCGATTGACACCGTTTTCACTTAACGTCAATTAGGCGAAATCGACGGGGATAAATCGGAAGGAGTCGCGATTGAAATCGCCGACACGAACCTCCGGAGATTTTCGGTACGCGCCAAGTGGAGACGATGATATCGTTGGATGTAAATAAATAGAGGAAAAAAAAAAGAGAAAAGAAGAAAAATGATTTGTCAAGCTTCTCGTGGACGAATCCAAGTGTCTGCGAGTAGATCGGTGACGATTTAAGGGGGTGGTCTAGGAGTTTGTTTAAGTGGAACTTTATTGTAATTTCTAGGACATTTGTAAGTGTTCCATCGAGTGTTATATTTAATTAATATTGTTCGTTCTGTGATTACTCAATTTGGTAAAATTTTATTGAAATGTTAAGTAATTGAGTGAACTTTTTTTTTTATGGTGAACACGATTTTGGAGTCGTGAGGAAACTCTCGATGAAGGGAATTGTCTTTGGCAAGGGGATGAACGAAAAATTGCATTAGGTCGTGTATAGCGATATTTTAACTTTACCTATAATCTTGTAATAAATACTTCATAATCCTACATTCGAAGTAATATTTTTATCTTGCCTATAATCGTGTAATATATACCTTATAATCTTACATATAAAGCAATATTTTAACTTTACCTATAATCTTCTAATATATACTTCATAATCCTACACGTGAATATTTTAACTTTATCTATAATCTTGTAATATATACTTCATAATCCTACATGTAAACTAACATTTTAACCTTACCCATAATCTTGTAATATATACTTTATAATCTTACATGTAAACTAACATTTCAACCTTACCCATAATCTTGTAATATATACTTCATAATCTTACATATAAAGCAATATTTTAATCTTACCTTTTGTAGCTAACGTAAACCCAGCTTTGGCATCGTTCCCATTTTCTTCAAATATCTACCTACACATAATTTTCGTGTGTTTGCAACATTTCTCGCGGTCGCAAACTCCTCGTTTCCGGATTAAAATTTCACCTTCCCTATGAACGACACGTTATTTACTATCGTTAAAGTATTCCCTTTTCGGAACTCGTACAACACCAGTTGACCAAAATCGGCACGTATCTCGCTTATTCCATCGAGTATTAAATATAAAATTCTCGTAACGTCATCGACCCGTGGCTTTCGAATGCCTTCGACGAACTAAACCGAAACACAACTGTTTGGTCACCTTCTCCGTGTTTACGAAACGTAACGCGAGAAGTGCGAACACATCGTGACGCGAACTCGTAGAATTACGTAACGTAAATACTATTGTATATACATATTTGTGAAAGAAAATTTTGGGGATGATTTGATTTTTACCATTTATTTACATGTCCCTAATTAAATTCCTTTCATCGAGAAAATGGAGAAAATAAAAGATACACTCCGAAATAGATGGGAGAATTGAAATTATTTGAATATTTCTCACATTCTTTTTCTACCAGATTCGAAAGCTCAAAAGAAACGTTTCTTCGTTACGTTGATAATTCATGCTCCGTGATCTGTGTATTGTATACGTATCAACGAGTAAAAATGTTCAACGTATATATCTGACAAATGAAAGCGCGCGAAAGTCGTTACGAGTGTGCTTAGAATTATAGGCGATGGTTGAAAATTCGTAATCTGGGATAGAACAGAGTTTTGATAAAAACCTAGCGAGTGTGTTTAGATTTTCGAACAGCAGTGCACGGAGAAGGCAGGCTCAGTTCCTATCGAATAATTAATCGTCAACTGCAAGGATCCTCGGTGTCCGAAGACGGACCCGAGTTAAATTTTCAACGTGTCCACTGAGGCTGTTAGGGCTTAGCTAATCAGAGAAGATGCTCAGCCAGTCTTGTCTCAATATGTAGCTGACGGAATTCTGTGTTAGGTCAGACTTGAATGTAAACTTAGCAAGTGGCAATTTAATACTTTGTAATAATTGGACCGAAATTAAAAAATATCCTCACCGATTGAACTATCGAACACGATTGTGAACGATTCGGAAAAGTGTAATCTTAATATTAAACTATTTTGAATATAATACGCCTTGATGTATTTTAGATCATCGAGTGTCTACTCGAGAATTAAACGGTAAAAAAAAATCAAAGTTCGTGTCTAATTTAACCTAATAATAGGTGAACTGTTTGATATTTTTTATATTTTTAATATTAAATTTTAATATTTTAATAAATTTTCAGATATATCGTCGCGACGGTTTGTCTTTGTCGCATGCAAACCTCGAAATACCGATTCCGTGTTTTCCAATTCGCCTTTTCTCGATTTCTTTGATTTTTACCATTTATTTACACGTCTCCTCCCTTTTTTTTTTCTTCTCTCACGACTATTCGTTTCTTTGGAGAGATAACGAACTTCTCCGTAGACTGTTCGTCATAAGCAAATTTCGGTGCCACCCTGGAACCAAAATAAATAGGTAGAGAGATAAAAGGATACGTGTCCTAGCGTTTCGGACGTGCATTGTCCCAGTCTCCGGCCACTTTTATTTCGAGTCACCGTTAATACCGTGTTCATAAATCAGTGGACCGATTACTGGTACAGAAATTCTAAATTTAAAGCCGTAAATTTAAATCCAACGGAGAAAGCTTCAACGTTTTTAAAACCTCCGTCTAGAAGTGCTCGTTCGCCGATAATAACTAGAAAATAATGCAAGGACCTCGTTCCCGAGCAAATGTTACGAAACGAAACATTTGCAAACTGTAACCAACCCTAACAGAAAAAAAGACTACAGAATGTGCGTTCGCGTTTCGATGAAAATAATCGTTTCTCAAATAATACACTGAACCAAAAATATCGAAAATAGCTCCAACGATTTCCTTAACAATATCCACACTCGCGTTCGAAAAGATCGTGTAAATAACAAGTACGTGGAAAAAAGAAACAAATATTGCAGTCTGATACTAAGAATATTTCTGGTTCATAATACACTGAACCTAAAATATCGAAAATAGCTCCAACGATTTCCTTAACAATATCTACACTCGCGTTCGAAAAGATCGTGTAAATAACAAGTACGTGGAAAAAAGAAACAAATATTGCAGTTTGATACTAAGAATATTTCTGGTTCATAATACACTGAACCTAAAATATCGAAAATAGCTCCAACGATTTCCTTAACAATATCCACACTCGCGTTCGAAAAGATCGTGTAAATAACAAGTACGTGGAAAAAAGAAACAAATATTGCAGTCAGATACTAAGAATATTTCTGGTTCATAATACACTGAACCTAAAATATCGAAAATAGCTCCAACGATTTCCTTAACAATATCTACACTCGCGTTCGAAAAGATCGTGTAAATAACAAGTACGTGGAAAAAAGAAACAAATATTGCAGTCTGATACTAAGAATATTTCACTTCAAACTTTATAACGCAAAATAAAACAACTAATAACGAACGATAGACTTCTTCGAACGATTACGCTGATTGATCTTCCAGGAATATAAACTTAACGAGAGATTTGAAAAACGTCCGAGATTAGTCCCTTGAAAGGTTTCGCGCGTTTAAATAGAGAAAAATCGCTGAAACCGCTCGATATCAGTCCCTTACGTTACTCCGTAAAAAGTTTCATCGAAATCGTTCAACGAAAGGACTCATCACGCGTTTCGACTAACGGATTCATAAATTCAACGTAATCACGAAACATAATTAACGCCCGCGAGCGTCCCAATTATGGAGCGAAAAATAGGAGAACGAAACACGATCCGCGTTCGTGTTACGCGCTCGTCCCGACCCGCGAGCTGTGCGGGAGAGAGAGAGAGAGAGAGAGAGAGAGAGAGAGAGAGAGAGAGAGAGAGAGAGAGAGAGAGAGAGAGAGAGAGAGAGAGAGAGAGAGAGAGAGAGAGAGAGAGAGAGAGAGAGAGAGAGAGAGAGAGATACCTCGGTGCAATTAATCATGAGCCGGTAACCCTTTGTTGCTTTGTAAACCAACGCCGGAGAGCTCGAGTCGCGCAGCTCGGTCAACTTAATCCGTCGATCGCGAAGGATCGAGTCTCGCCACGGTGCGCGGATGAACATCCAAAATAAATTCCAAGGGTGGCTTGAGGGACAACAAGCCACGGTGCCGGCCAGACTCGGCCGTAGGGGCGGCTAAATTAAGAGCAGAAAGAAGGGAACAGCTTCGAGCGATCCCCGAACCCGCCAGAGGCGAGCCGAACGCTCGTAATGCGAGCCGCTTAAAGTTGCAATGGGTCTCCGGGGTATAAAAAAAAAGAGAGAGAGAACGAGAGAGAGAACGAGAGAGAACGAAAGAGAGAGAGAGAGAGAGTGGTGGGCAAGAGGAGAGTGAGTGAGTGAGTGACTGACTGAGACCAAAAATATGCGACCCGCCTAAGAGATTGGGATCCTCGCGAATCCGAGAAAGTCCACCGGGACCGATGTCGAATCGCGATGGCCTTCTATTGGACGATTTCTCGATCCGGTGAATCGATTCTTTAGTTTCGACGACAGGTCGAAGGATGTTTAAATTTCTCGCAACGATTGGACGATGTCTTTGCTGAGGATTGTTCGCGATCGCGTTATCGTCTATCGAAAGTGGTGGGAGTACGTGGTTGTAGCTTGTAAAATTTGCGAACGCAAAAGTTGTGATAGCGATAGTAGTTGTGTTTATGGTGGGGACGGTGGATATAGGAAACGATGGAAGTGGTGGTAGTGTAGTTGCAGTGGTTAGTAGCGAGGATGGTAGGGATGATTGTGGATGTAATAGTGAGAGTGGAAGTTGTGTGTATTTGATATTGTGATAGTGTAATGGTAATAGTAGCAGTAGTGTGCATGTAATAATGTGATAGTGTAATAGTAGTAGTAGAAGTAGCAGTGGTATACATGTATTAAGGTAATTGTGCAATAGTGATAGTAGCAGTAGTGTACATGTAATAATGTGATAATGTAATAGTAATAATAGCAGTAGTGTGCATGTAATAATGTGATAGTGTAATAGTAGAAGCAGAAGTAGCAGTGGTATACATGCATTAATGTAATTGTGTAATAGTAATAGTAGCAGTAGTATGCATGTAATAATGTGATAGTATAATAGTAGAAGCAGAAGTAGCAGTGGTGTACATGTATTAATGTAATTGTGTAATAGTAATAATAGCAGTAGTGTGCATGTAATAATATGATATTGTAATAGTAATAGTAGCAGTAGTGTGCATGTAATAATGTGATAGTATAATAGTAGTAGCAGAAGTAGAGGTGGTATACATGCATTAATGTAATTGTGCAATAGTAATAGTAGCAGTAGTGTACATGCAATAATGTAATAGTGTAATAGTAGTAGCAGAAGTAGCAGTGGTATACATGTATTAATGTAATTGTATAATAGTAATAGTAGCAGTAGTGTACATGCAATAATGTGATATTCTAATAGTAATAGTAGCAGTAGTGTACATGCAATAATGTGATATTCTAATAGTAATAGTAGCATTAGTGTAATAGTAATAAGTATGATAGTCGTAGCAGTGTTCCAACTTCGTTAACGCTTCATTTGTTGACGAATCTACACAGCGGAAGAATCATTGTTTTAATTTCCGCTGGACAATTCACTTATTTTCTGTGCGAATAGTCACGTGCAAAGCTTCCTGAAGTCCATTGGAATTCTCGCAAGATGCGAGCCAAAGTACTATTTCAGTGGTCTAAGGTAATGCAAGAAACGAAGAGGGAAATGGCGGAGAACTTGAAGGGTTAATTAAGTGTTTGCTCGCTCGACAAGCCCTACCTGTGTACCTCTAAGCGCAAACTGCTTTTATGTGTATACGAAGATTCCATTAAATCTGCTCGATGGATGTATTCGTGTTAATTCCAGAATTCGAAAGAAATCGGACATCTCCGCATTCCGGATTCAGCTTTATTTGTAGCAGATAAAACACGCCATTCGTATATTTACAACGTTCAATCGAGTTTATCGATCACTTTCGTACTTGAACGATACGAACGATCTCAGAATTTTTAAGTCCCTCTTTCGCAAAAATTACAGATTCCAAACTAGCACCGAAACTAATCCAATAATAAAACACTCGAATAATTTACAGATATACAAACGAAGCGAATAAACATTAAACATCGTTATTCGAATATTAACGTTCGAATAAGAAACTATTCGAATACTCTTACACCGTATCCTCTTTCATTCACAATCCACAATCGCTCTACTCGGATACATACTCGATTCGTTCAAATACTCGAATAATATTCGCAGAAAAATTCAAATACCGAACAATTCGATGAGTATCCACTCACAGGGTCATTCGAAACCCGATAGAAACAATCCCTGCAAGCTTTACCGAAATTCGATCGCTCGTCGTTTAGTTCGTGTATTGATCAATTCGTGGACCGTGAGACGATTTCCTCGTCGAAGGTTGAAAAAAAAATTCGTGCAACGGAGGGTTAAAAGGTTCTACGACCGCCTAATTACGTACATCCACTTGTTCTCGGGGCTACGAGGAAGTTACAGAGCAATCGTCCAGAGACGTAAAAAATCCTCTAATTACGCGTTTCGCGACGCTCGACGAAGTTGCGTGCGCAAAGGGTGACCGAATCGGCGAGCCCTTCGGCGAGCATACGCAGAACGGAAGCTGCCACTAAAGGGACACATTTATGTCTTCCCAGGAGTACGTTAGCTAGCTGGCTAGCCGCCGGCCAAACCAACCCACTCTCGGTCTTATTCACGGACCGGGAACTTCCTCTATCCGCCAACTAAAGCTGAATCTCTGTGTTACTAGACGGTAATCGAATCAGCGCGGCCGCATCACGATTCCGCGAGAACTCGTTCGTCGACAGCGAGGACACAATTTCGATCACACTCTCGAGGAACACCACGTTTGCCCGACCCACGAACCAATACGGTATACCCGGTACAATGGTTCAAAAGTAAAAAAAAAGAAAGAAAAGGGGGAATTGAATATCCAATTGGAATCGATCCGAAAGTTCTGAAATGGGACAATTTTCTAGAAAACGAGAAATTTTCCAAAAAATCTATCACTTTTCGACAAAATAGGACAAATTTATTTAGTAGTAGATTTTTTGGAAAATCTACCACTTTTACAGATGTTATGGAAAATTTACTACTTTTACAGATCTTTTGGAGAATCTACTTCTTTTACAGATTTTTTGGAAAATTTACTACTTTTACAGATCTTTTGGAAAATCTACTACTTTTACAGATTTTTTGGAAAATTTACTACTTTTACAGATCTTTTGGAGAATCTACTACTTTTACAGCTCTTTTGGAAAATCTACTACTTTTCGACAAAATAGAACAAATATATTCTTTTACAGTTATTTGTCACAAATATACCGTTAATAAAATATAGTGTGCTTCACAATTTAAACCGAATCATAGCGCGCTACGAAAGACGATTAAGATGTTAATTCGTTAAAAAATGAAGCAATAATAGTAACAGGATTTTGACCAGCATCTTAAGAATATTCCAGATTAACAATTTTCGTTAAAATGGAAACTGGACTTTGTCGAACAACGGAGTAATTTCAATGCAAACATTTGCGTTGTGAAATTGAATATTGTTCGTTTGGTGAGAGAAAGTCTCGAAAATTTGAAAGACAACGCACGGTTTCTTCCGTTTGAGCGCGAGACGAAAGATCGATTCGTACACCCGAATTTATTGTTCTTGGAC
Source organism: Ptiloglossa arizonensis (assembly GCF_051014685.1). Taxonomy (NCBI): domain Eukaryota; kingdom Metazoa; phylum Arthropoda; class Insecta; order Hymenoptera; family Colletidae; genus Ptiloglossa; species Ptiloglossa arizonensis. The sequence continues at coordinate 24,725,051 of NC_135049.1, forward strand.
GAACGATTGGATAAAATTTACGCATTTGGGAACGACGACGAACACCCAAGGGAACGCGTGCATAGCCCCCCGTCTACGAACCACTGTCCTAGATCAATCAAATGAAATGGTTAATTGTGTCTCTGACAATATTCCTGTATCTAGTAATGGACTTGGGAGGATTGGTCGAGTAAAACCGAGTCAAACCGAACTCGGTCCTCTGTTACCTCCCTGGTAATCGAATTACATAAGCGTGTGTCGAGTTCGTGGAAACGCACGCTCGTAGAAACCGAATATGCAGTAAATTGTGAAAGTGTCCCGGGAGCCCGATGTGAGTCTTGAACTTGGTAAAAGACGATCCCGATACTTCGAATCGCACGAGCGAAATTAATAGAACGTAAGTGGACGAAAAAAAAAAATGTATCGAAATCGGTTCGAAGTATTATATTAATCTCCAAGTGTTCGTACGATGGAGAACTTATTAACGAGTAACGTCTTACCTGTTGTTCTCGATAAAGTAAAATTATACCAAAGGTTGCAGCTATCTCCGCTCTCAAACATTTACCTCTAAATTCCCCTCCCCCAAGTCCGTCTCCCTTCGAACCGATGTTCGTCTGAAAAATTCACCCCTAAATCTTCTTTGAACAGCGAGACCAAGAAACAGGAAGGGAGACAACCCTCTTTATCGCCCGAGCCTCGCTGCTTGTTAGGATCTCGTCGGGATCACCGAGATTTTTATGGGTCACGGGACTACTTAAGAATCTCGGTCTGCGAGCTCTTTGAGGCCGCCTTTCATGGATCGTCGATCGTGTCGTGGATCCAAAACGCGCGTGAACGCGCGTGCACGCGTGTCAAAGGAAGCTGGGGAAATTATAACGCGATGCATCGACACTCACCGCTGTCGAGACTGTTCTGGTTCTCCATGTCTGGCCCTTGAACGGACGATGGCCTGCCGTCTTGCAAGTACTCTGTAACGAGACGTATTTCCAATGTTAATCTCCATAACGAACAACGATTACGGTGAATAAACAGCGAACGTTGCGCGTGCACACGAAAATTACGACAAACGCGTGACCACCACGGTATCGAAATTTTTCATACAGAGATCTGGTCTTTTACAGACAATTTTTATTTCGAATTTCGGACCAGCGGTGTTCCTTCGATCGTTTCAATTTTTCCGGCACGAGTAACCCACAACCGACACGAGTAACAGCGATTCTTGTCGAACTCGGACAAAGATCGCTACCTAGCCCGCTTACAAGCCACGGTATCGATTTTATCGCTTGGAAGCTACCGTGATACAAAGTACACGAGTGATCACAATCCTGTAGTTTATACACTGGTTTAAGAATCGTATTCGTCCTATATTTCTCGATAGCTTCCTAACCTAAAAAAAGACCGTAATTCCTCGCTATTGAGTGACACAACCGAGAGCGTGGATTCGCTTGAAAGCGAGATAGATAGGTAATTTGTACTCGAGTCGATTTTCAATTCGGAAGGTATCGGTAGTTTGATCAATTTTTGGAGAATGTTAACCTCGACGATACAACGTGGCAGAAAATTTACTCATTAGTTCCAATCCGACGGAATCAATTTATTTTCGCGAAGCGCGCCGACCGCGCTCGTTTCTCCAATCGTCCCCCGAATTCCATCGGCGCAATTCCAGGCACCCTGGCCCCCCCTAATAGGGGTCAACATTGAAATTTCATGGGATTTCGGGCGATCGAGCAGAACAGGCTCGAATACGCGGCCTACGGTAAGCGGGCCAGCGCACACGACCCCTTTGCTACACGGATGCGTATAATACGAGAAAGGGTGGAAAAGAGCTGAGGTAATCCCACGGGAGCCATACTCCGACGATATTGGCTCCCATAGCCCATTCCTGCGCATAGGAGACCAAACCACCTTGGGCCACCATCGAGGAACACTGACCAAAATTCAAATTTCCCACCGGACGTATGCGCAACTTTAAACGTAACTTGCGCGAAACAACCGCAATCGCCACTGGATCCGTGATCGGTGTTTTTCTGCTGCACGCGTATCGATCATGCCAACCCGAACCAAGTGTAAACGCGGATAGAAACTCGACGAGCCGGAGCTGGAACCCACGTGACGACAATTCCTTCGAAAGGACTTCCACGCGGTGACGATTTCTTCGAAAAAATTCTCCACCCCGGTTTCAAGTCCTGGAATCGTCCCACGTTCGTCGTTCGTGACTCCAAGACGAACACGACCCTCGTTTTTGTGTTCTACGCGAGCGTAAGGTTACCGTCGCTTTCGTGTAGACCTGGGACGATTACTTGTCGTGTGAGTTTCTTCGTATTCGAGTATTTGAATACACTTTGGTGTTCTTTGGTCTTCTCGACGAATGTCAAATCGAATTTGATTATTGGATATTGGATTGCAGTCATGCAGAGAATAATAGAGGTTATATATAATAGTAATTACTATTTTAAGTACTATTTCTCGGTATTCGAATATTTGAGTATACTTTGGTGTTCTTTGGTCTTCTCGACAAGTGTCAAATCGAATTCGATCGTTGGATATTGAATTGCAGTCGTACGGAGAATATTAGAGATTATATATAATGGTAATTACTATTTTTAGTACTATTTCTCGGTATTCGAATATTTGAATACACTTTGGTGTTCTTTGGTCTTCTCGACGAATGTCAAATCGAATTCGATTATTGGATATTGGATTGCAGTCGTGCAGAGAATAGTAGAGGTTATATATAATAGTAATTACTATTTTAAGTACTATTTCTCGGTATTCGAATATTTGAATACACTTTGGTGTTCTTTGGTCTTCTCGACGAATCTCAAATCGAATTCGATCATTGGATATTAGATTGCAGTCGTACGGAGAATAATAGAGATTATATATAATAGAATAATTACTATTTTAAGTATTGTTTCTCGGTATTCGAATATTTGAGTATACTTTGGTGTTCTTTGGTCTACTCGACGAATGTCAAATCGAATTCGATCATTGGATATTGGATTGCAGTCGTACGGAGAGTAATAGAGATTATATATAATAGTAATTATTATTTTAAGTATTGTTTCTCGGTATTCGAATATTTGAATACACTTTGGTATTTTTTGGTCTTCTCGACAAATGTCAAATCGAATTCGATTATTGGATATTGGATTGCAGTCGTACGGAGAATAGTAGAGATTATATATAACAGTAATTACTATTTTAAGTATTGTTTCTTAGTATTCGAATATTTGAGTACACTTTGGTGTTCTTTGGTCTTCTCCACGAATGTCAAATCGAAATCGATCATTGGATATTGGATTGCAGTCGTACGGAGAATAATAGAGATACTATATATAATAATTACTATTTTAAGTAACAAATAGGAATCACCGATTCACTTGGAGAGGAAGTAGGTAGTACTTTTTATCTCGAACCGATACCAATCGACTAACCACGTAAATACAAACAGTGTGAGAAATTGTTTCGTTATTTTTGAATTCTGTGTAAAGATTGTTCCTCGAAAACGGGTATTAACGATGAGAACGATAACGGTGATCCAGTTTATCTCGTTTTCTTGCTCGTGGGATCGATTTCGAAGGAGTACAACTTTGAAAGATTGTAATTCGAAAAGAAAATCTCACCTACGCGAGATCATCTTCATCGTGACAATAGAATACAATAACGTAGAATGTATTTTTTAATCGATCTCGTTCGTTTCGAATCCTTCACGAATCAGAGTTGAGTGCTAATTTCTTTTTCTCTTTTTTTGTTCTTTTTTTTTTTTTTTTTTCTCGAAAAAGTAGGGCGATTCTCGATGGAATTACGCGGCAAAGAGTTTCACGCTGGCTGGACGCTTCGGTCGGCTCCTCGAGGCGCTTCGCGAGTTAATTGTTTATTCGAATGCGTTAATAATTCATTGATAAGACGCTAAAGGAGCTAGCACGAGAATTACGGGGTAAGTAGTCGGCTGCGAAAAGCTGCGGTACTCAAGCTGCCGGAATTATCATCGCTCATAAGTCACCGGCCGTGAACATTGCAGCCGCGCAGTTCGTGGTTTCAGAGAAGAGATAACTCGTATAAATAACCCGGAAGTCCGCGGTGTACAATAGTCTTTTTTTACGAGTATGACTTTTGGGAGTTCCAAGGCCACGCTTGGGACACTGTTGGTAATCAGTTTCTCGTTGGTACCGAAATACACTACGTGAACGAGGAGGGGAAAAAAATAAAAAAAAAAAAAAAAACAAGAAAAAAATGAAAAAAAACGCACACACACACGAATTCCACGTCCAGGAATTTTAAATTTCCCGTTACATTATGACGAGGCCGTCGCGCTCGCTACGGAACACCGAGACCTTAATCCGGAATTTTTTGCAGCTTCTTTCGCGCCATTGTTTCGTTTAACGAATCGTTTAATCGCGATCGAAAGGCTTCCGGGTCGAGGGTTTCGAGATTGTTTCTCACCCGATACGTATCGACCCGACACGTTTCATCGATTTTCAAATTACCGATCGAACGAACGGTATCGTTTTTATCCGTACGAAATTATACCGTTTCGGAGAAGGTAAAATCATACGTACGTGACAGCGGCCGATAACCGCCGGCTGATGGAACCGCGTACGTTCACGTCGCGAACAGCCATCAAGGTAACAACGGTTAAATATGCGTCTAGTTAGAAATTTATTCAGAACGCGTCTAAATAAATCGAATCGGATGGAGTAAGTGCTTCGAGTCACGAAAGTATGTTTACTCTTGTAACAAGCCTACACGTTCCCAAACAAATTATGCAAACTGCCCGCGGTTGGCATTGCATTCGCTACTGGTACGGTCTTTTTAATTTACGAGAAACTTGATACACGTTCGTTGAAAAATTTCCTCAACCTTGGACAAAAAACGAAATTTAAGCTTCTTGGAAACGAAGTCGAATCAATGTACACGTTCGAGCGATCATTTGGAAAACGGTTTCGGCTCGATATCCACCTAACTCAATCACTACCACGATTCTCCCCCAAAAGAACACCACCGCTCCCCTCGTAGTCGGTAAAACCGAATCCACCGTGCCTCTAAACCCTATAAACAACCGGTCCAAACGTCCCCAAAAGCCAAAATTAACTCTTCCAATCGTCATTCGTCCAACGTCCATCGCGGAATAATCAACAATTTGTCGATACAATCAAACGTTTCAACGATTTAATAACATCGATAAAATATTGTTTCAGTTTTCCAGATAAGTCTCAAATTGTGCTAAAAGTATTCAAATGTTTTCTAGGTATTCGAGTGGTACTGCAGACGCTGATAAGAGTTGGCGATGTGATTGAATATTACACCTCAGCATCAGCTGTTCACTGAATCGTGCTTCGATGATTGTGATCGATGATTCTTACGAAATGATCGCTTCCGTGACATTTCTTGCATTAGTGTACATTAAAAGAGAAATATACTCGAAGTTGCATGAAAAATTTATACATCAAAATAAAGTTTATCGAAGAACTTTATTTACAGTCATCGAAGTATTCGAATACCAGAGATCGTTACATAAAATATATTCAAGTATTCGAATAGTATTTGAAAATAATCTCAATATAAAACGTTATATATTCTCAAGTATTCGAATAGTATTCTCAAGTATTCGAATAGTATTCTCAACTGTTCGAATAGTATTCTCAAGTATTCGAATAGTATTCTCAAGTATTCGAATGGTATTCTCAAGTGTTCGAATAGTATTCTCGAGTATTCTCAAGTATTCTCGAGTATTCTCAAGTATTCTCAAGTGTTAGAATAGTATTCTCAAGTATTCTCAAGTATTCTCAAGTATTCTCAAGCATTCTCAAGTATTCTCAAGTATTCTCAAGCATTCTCAAGCATTCTCAAGCATTCTTAAGCATTCTCAAGCATTCTCAAGCATTCTCAAGTATTCCCAAGTATTCTCAAGTACTCTCAAGTACTCTCAAGTATTCTCAAGTATTCTCAAGTATTCTCAAGTATTCTCAAGTATTCGAATCGTTTGAATCATCGAGTATTTGGACAGAGTGAAACATGATTACGAACCGAGAGGTTCCACGGAACGGTTCGAACTTGGAGCGTAAATCGGTGGTATTAAAACGGGTCCGATTGTCGGTACCATCGCCGGATACGTTAATTGTCGAATAAAAAAAAAAAGAAGTAGCTAAATTCGAAATTCTAGCGGTCCCGAGGACGCAAGAAGAGCCCATTTACGATTCGAGTCGTACTCCTGCGGTCCGCGAAGGGTTCAGGACTCTTCAGGTCCTCGACGTCATTACGATTCTCGTCGGTGGATGCGTATATATGTATGAATTTCGACGGCACTCGAAGCTGTTGGGAACCGGTTTTGGTTTTGTATTAGCATGTAACTCCAGCAGGAGTTGAAGTTGCGATGGCTTGTGGGTGGCTGGGCGAACGTAGGGAGGGTAATTACCTCCTTGGGGAGTCCCCCCTTCCGTGGTGTAGCCGGGTATAGCCCCAGCACGGGCACAGAGGCTTCCCAGTGGTCCCGCGGGAACACTGCAGTGGTCCTCATCCTGCTGGTTCTCATTCGACCCAAATTGGATCCTGCGCGCCCGCGCCCTTGCCCGCGCCCGCGTCCACGCGCGCACGCGCGCGTCTCACCGTCAGCGCATCGTCTGGAATTTCTTTCATAAACGCGCCGAGGGTTTCAATTATGCAACAACTCGGACACGCTTTACGACGAACCTCGACCTGTATTTTTCTGGGACGCGTGATTTTCGAACCTCGACGCGTCGAATGGCCACCGATGCCCACCGATCACCAACTCCCTCAATTCGCAACGTTTTATCAAAGTTGGAAACTTATCACAAACGAAACTTAAAATTTACGAAGTTTTAAATCAAAATTGTTACCGATAATGCTGCCAGCTAGTACACCGATTAACTATTGAACACTTTTACTCGCCATGATGCAGAATCGACGAGAATATTCTCAAGTATGAAAATTTTAGACTAGGTATCAATAATACCGAAGATCGAGGTGGTCGAAGACATTTCGAAAGCGACCACTGGTTACGTCACGAGTTATCATCGCGGCAATGCGGTTCCAGTTCCTCTCTCTCTCTCTCTCTTTCTAAAAATCGATAAAAAATTCTTTGCAAGGGGAACTCGATTCTCGAAAACATTGATTTTGAAAATAGTCGGTGTTCTTTGTTGGATCGTTCGAGTACTGGAAGAAATCGAACGTCGTTGGGAAAATATGGAAGAAAATTAAAGGAATACGGCCGGTTACATCGGTCCGGTGAACTCGAGTCGGGAAATATTTCTGTCCCATTGGCCGTTCCTGATCGCGCACAAGCAAAAAGAACTGTAGGCCGTCGCGCAGATTTTCGAGAAAATTAACGAGGCCGGTGTCTGTTCGATGCCCTCGAGTTGAAAATTTCTCTAAGTCCCAGCGGCTTCCCGGTGATATCAGTTCGCGGACAAAATTCCCTCCGATCCAACGTCACATTCGACTATATGGCGTCTTTTAGACCGCGTGTAAGCGGAAGAACCCGTAAATCGATATGCAAATTTTCGAGAGAATTACGCGAGACCGGTCGGTCACGTTGGTCCGGCGCACTCCAGTCGAAAATATGTCTGTCGCATCGGTTCTCGGACAAAATTCTCACCGATTGCGAATCCAACGTTACACTCGACCGTAAGTGGTTTTCTAGACCGCGCACGAGCAGAAAACACCGTGTGGGGGCTATTGTGGGGATTTTCGAGGAAAATTCTCTAGCCAGGAAATACACTTTGAGGAAAGCGGTCTTTTGATGCAACATACATTAACGTAACGTTTATCGAGAAGAGAAACATTGGTCGAAATTTGATAAAGAAGAATATTTAGATTCCACACTGTACGAAGATCCGTTAAAGGTGACTTTTGATCTCTTTGTATCACTTTAAGGAAGACTGTCTTTTGATACAAGATACATTAGTGTAACGTTTATCGAGAAGAGAAACATTAATCGAAATTTGAGAAATAGGAGTATTTAGATTCCACAGTGTACGAAGATCCGTTAAAGGTGACTTTTGATCTCTTTGTATCACTTTAAGGAAGAGTGTCTTTTGATACAAGATACATTAGTGTAACGTTTATCGAGAAGAGAAACATTGGTCGAAATTTGATAAATAAGAGTATTTAGATTCCACACTGTACGAAGATCCGTTAAAGGTGACTTTTGATCTTTTTGTATCACTTTAAGGAAGACTGTCTTTTGATACAAGATACATTAGTGTAACGTTTATCGAGAAGAGAAACATTGGTCGAAATTTGATAAATAAGAGTATTTAGATTCCAAACTGTACGGAAATCCGTTAAAGGTGACTTTTGATCTCTTTGTCCCAATAATTCTCTAATTGTTCTCACCGGTACAGATTGGAAACTAAGATCAACAGTAAAAGATTCACCTCGAGAACACAGCCACTGTTAATCCTTCGACGAAAACTCTGAACGCGATCGTTCACGAGCGAGCTAATAAGTTAACGAGAAATAATTCCGCGCTGAAAACTAGAGGCTAATGGTCGTTTGGGTTCAGCCACGTGGAAAATCGTCTTCGCTGTCGGGGTCATTAGTAAAATTTCGTTGGAAATAATCATAGGTCTCCGGATGGACTAATAACCATCGTAGCTGTCTTGTTTAATCGACGAGACACTCGCACCTTGAGTAATTCGAATTTAATGTCCGTCGCGAGGCATACCGATCACGAGAGGATCCGACTCGACCCTCGACAATCGTAAGAGTCGGGGACATATGTCGGCGCGTGTTATAAATCGGCGCCGAAATCGCCAATTCTAATTTATACGCGCGCGATCGTGCAGTCGCGCGTTTAATTACCATCGCGAGGCACCGACGCGCGTGTTTTTTCCCCCGTCGAAATCGACGAAATCGAGATCGACGGAGAACACCCGGATGAAATCCAATTCGACCGACGCGACGTTCGCATTAATGCAAGCTTTCATAAGAAATTTATACGCTGTTTAATATTTATTGCCGCGATTTTGGTAGCTACGCGCAAACTCCGCGCGCAAACATTTCTGTCACGGCCGAAAGCACCACGGCGAAAACCCGGAGAAACGTCGAAACGAATCTCGATACCCTAAATCTAAAATCGATACCCGAAAAACCACGAGAACCGTCACGGTCTCGCATCAACCACCTCCAAATTCGATTTTAATCGTTGCTCAACCCCAATTAAGGTGTCACCGGTATACTTTCACGATTATATCGCTGATTTTCCTAGCGTACGGATACAGGGGGGATTCAATTATGATCTTCCTTCGGTCAATTAGAATATTTCGGTGCTTTCCATGTCCCGAAGCACCAACGGTATCGTGACCGTTCGATAACGATCGGGGTCGTGTCACCTTTTCCTCTTCTTTTTTTCTAATTAATTGTTTACGTCGTACCGAATCGCTCGAACGAGTCGTCGGCAGTTCGTGAACGTAGTCTCGGGCAAGATCGTTTGATTGGTTTCGTGAGATCGTTTCGTTGGAAGGTGTTCGTTTACTTGCAATGTCTTCGAAATTGTGACAAACAAAAAATAGAGGCAAGTGAATTGCGTTTAGAAAAATTAAAGATCTTGAAAATTTGTAGAGAATAGGGACGCACGATAACTGTAACGATATCAGAGAGTGGGACTTTGTATAAAAAAAAAAAATATTGAACGGATAGCTGTGAGAATAAAAATAATAAGGGGAGACAAGTTACGCGGTTCACCCTAGGGACTTGAAATCGAAATTATTTCGATACCGATAATCTCTCGGTTAGATCATACCGGAACGTTTATAATATCAGTAATTTACAAAAATAAAACAATACAATTTTTCGTATCTTTTAAATTTGATTATTACAAGTCGGTGAATTCCTTTTGAAATAGCTACAAAACTGTTCCATTACTACAAGTTCCATCGCTATTAATTGTCTATTTCAATACAGTCCACGAATATCGTAAACAAACACAACAAACCGTTGACAATCGAACAATTCGAAAAAGAATTTCGAAACTTATGAAGATCGACCCCTTCCGATACTTCCACCATCGATACGTAACCACGATACCTTGAACCGTCTCCATCGTTAAAATATTTCTCGATTCGGTTTCTAGGTTTCAGCTTGCACACCGGACACCCGGTACAGTGTCATCGGCACATGCCACTGTTAAGGGCAGGCCCGTCCCTGGGGATCACCGCAAACAATAGCAATAGGCTAGCCAGAACCACCCTTCGAGCAGCCTTCGGCGTCCTACGACGATGTCCTGCGCCGGTATCCTACGACCTTCTCACCCTTACGGCCGCGAAGGAACGAGTCGAGCGAAGGGAGAACCTACCGGAGAAAAAGAGACGGTATACCTCCGGGAAAACTTTAATTTCTTTCCGAGAAAGATGGTTGTTCCTTGTACTTGGCCGCTGCACAAGGATCACCCTCGGTTGGCCACCGTGTGCGTGCACCGACACACCGATGCACGCGTTTGTCTACACCTCGATGGACCCGTACCTACGTGGGACACGAACACCGGCGGCGGCGGCGGCGGCGGCAGCGGGCTTCGCAAGGAATTAATTTGGCCGGATGTCCCTGCTGGGACGTCCTCCTCGCAACGGCCCTGAATCGTTTGCCCGCGACGACTTTTCGAAACGTACGACCCTACTCTCCAAAAACGAACTTCGAATCTGCGGAGCTGCGTCCTTGCGACGAACTGGGACCTGGACCAGGTGACTGGCTAGCGATGGGATCGAGACGCGTTTCGATAGTCTCGTGTGGAAGCGTTCTGGAGAACGGTCTGTACACTTACGCGTGATCATCGACTCAGACGTCGGTGTGTGATTCTATCTAGCGAGAATATTCTTAATTCTATTTATCGTTTGTAGTATGTGTCGTACATACGAATAAACGAGTCTATGATCTGTATATCCTACGAGGGTATTCTTAATTCTATTTATCGTTATATGTTGTAGCATGTATCTTAGATACGAATAAACGAGTCTACGATCTGTATATCCTACGAGGGTATTCTTAATTCTATAATATTTATCGTTATATGTTATAGCATGTATCTTAGATACGAATAAACGAGTCTACCATCTGTATATCCTACGAGAATATTCTTAATTCTATTTATCGTTATATGTTATAGCATATATCTTAGATACGAATATATGAGTCTACGATCTGTATATCCTACGAGTGTATTCTTAATTCTATTTATCGTTATATATTGTAGTATACATCGTACATACGAATAAACGAGTCTACGATCTGTAAATCCTACGAGATTATTCTAAATAGTTTATATATATTCTAATTGTATATATAGCATACACCATCCGAATAAACAAGTCTACGATCAGTGTATATTAGTTTACGAAAATATTCTAAATTTTAATATCGCGAATATTCCAAGCTTGAGACACTATTCCGTGTTACTTGCTTTATCTTGGCGATCTTGGGAAATATTGCGCGCAAGAGTGTAACTAATTAACGATAGCAGGAAGTTGAAGACGAAATTAAGCTGTATTTTAATTCAATCGTTAGGAAAGGATTGTTTTCCTTCTCCTTGTCTTCGTTCTTCTCGAGAAGCATTTCAATACCGGCAGTTAACTTCGTCAAGGGGTCTTGGAGCGCACACAGCGATTCTTATCTCTTAATTCCGTTACTATTGCAATCACTGTTAAATAATTCGAGTCGCTCGAAAGCGGAAATTAGCGTAGCTGATAATGACACGAATCTGACATCGATCACACGTTCGAATCACACGCATAAGTATAGCGGGATCAATCTCACGAAATTACTGATAGTCGACTGTATCGGTGGTATCGATCGAGGCCATAGTTCACGACTCGAGATGAACCATAAAGCGACGCACACACCTGCGTATCGTAAACATGACGCCACGAGACCGTAAGCTCACCCTCGTCCCACCCTCCATCACCCTGACGTAGCCAATTAGTCGAGGAATTAGCGTGACTGCGATCTCGAAATTATTACACTAACCGTGCCTTCTGACGTAGCTGCTAACGAAAGGGTTGTAGCTGTTCCAAAGGGATCGCGTATAAATTCCAACCCTTCGCTATGCGTCCCATTTAAGGGTGTTTTTTTTTTTTGCCTTCTTCTAATGTAATTGAACCACCAATTTGACGATACTACTTACCGTCCCGTGTAAAACACGTGGAATTAAACTGCATTCCAACTCGATTATTAAAAAACCATAGCCTCGCTCTCGTCTCTTTGTAGTCGCATTCATTTTAATAATTAAGGATTATGATTGCCGTATAATCGAATCGGTGATTAATGATTATAATTACCCAGCGTCCGGCGATCGTGATTAATGAATAACAGAAATAATAAAAGAGAATACAATCATCGGGTGGAATTAACTCGTTAATCGTTAATCTGGAAACGATTGTACCGTTGATTACGATCGAACCGGTTGGATAATAACGAAAGAAACTGAAACGAAGCTGGTCAAATCTGAACTAACTTCTCATCGAAGATGTTACAAATTAATCATTTATAATTACAGATCAGAAATTGTAGTTTACGGTTGGCGATTCATTTCAGCGATAATTAATCGATTAATTATTACGATTGTTTCGATCGATCGGTGGCAAAAATAATTACGATGTAATCGATCATTGGCCAACTTTGTGGAATTTGCTTCAACAGAGGTTTTCGTGTCTGAACAATACGAATAAACATCGAACGTTTGAGTACTCGAGTATTATTATTCGTGTATTATTATTCGAATCGTTAAAGTGTTCATATATTCTAATATGGAAAAATTCAACAAGTAGTCCTAATTCTATCCAATGTATTCTGTAGTAGTGTCAAACAGGTATACAAGTTTCTCGTTGATATTATTAACGCGTTACATGTCACGTGTATTACTAGTGGACTTTCCATTCGGTTCCTTTGATATTTCAATTATATACAGATACATTATCACATAATATTCTGTAATATTAATTTACATTGAACCGGTATTAAATGATACATCGATGTAAAAAACTAAATATTATCTAACAGTACCTATATTTCTCTATATAAAATGATACCACAATAGATACTTTTACTACGTAGTATCAAACATCAAGTATCGCCAAAACGAATACTTTCATAAATTAATAAGATAGTCATTGTCTAAATAAAATCTAACAGTACATTTCTCTAAATAAAATAATGCCAGAACAGATACTTTTACTACGTAGTATCAAACGTCAAGTATTGCCAAAACGAATACTATTATAGATTAATAAGATAGTCATTGCCTAAATAAAATCTAACAGTATATTTCTCTAAATAAAATGATATCAGAACAGATACTTTTACTACGTAGTATCAAACATCAAGTATCGCCAAAACGAATACTTTCATAAATTAACAAGATAGTCATTGTCCAAATAAAATCTAACAGTACCTATACTTCTCTACATAAAATTACACCACACATACTATCGGGTTGTTCGAAAAGTCATTTCGTTTTCCAAAATGGAGAATGTATAATTTAATAAAATGTTTATGCGCTCTAAAAAAAATCGTGTTTCATTTTCCAAAAAAAAAAAAAACGAAATGACTTTCCGAACGACCCAATATGTAACGTATTCGAAAGTTTAGTAGGATTGCGCGCGGTGTAATCAGTTGCGGAAGTCGTAGCCCTAATATATAATTACGCGTGCCTCGAAACCGAAACTCCGTGCTGCAGAATGGTAATGGACTTTCCGATTTCTCTTGACACAAGTAATCTGCATGTTTGTGTTCGGTCCACCGTTCCGGGATACTCGTGACAAAAGGGTTCCTCTTGAAACCGAGGGCAACGTCGATGGCGCTCGAATATGGAGTTGAATATCGCAAACGCGGCATACGTTGAAGTTCGTTAGAGTACAGAGGAAGAAATTGTATTCTGTCGGTGGATGATGGTCCCGGAATACGGTATCAAGCCCAGTATCGAAATGTGACGGAGCCAGGACAGAGTATCTAGGGACTGGAGAGCCGGCAGCGCAACCCAACTTAACTTTCGCGCGAACATATAGGTATCGGCTCCCGTGCTAACTTTATGCTAATCTTTCTCTCCTTGGGCTGTATCGTCGTTCCGTGGAACAAGAGAACTGCACGTCCCGAAACCCTTTCGAGTCATTCGCGATACTTTGCGCCAGGATAAACGACCAGATAATCAAGACGATTTGAAAAAGACTCGCGAGACTTTTTCGGTTTCTTGCAATTGACTCTTGAGTAGTTTCAGTGTGCAAAGAGTAGTTTCTGTCGAGTGTGTGGAGTAGTTTAGTACCGCTCGATTGTAATAAAATTATAGATCTGGTTGAATATAGGTAAGTCGTTGCGTTGATGCAAACGCATTGTCAGTGTTCTACAAACAGGTGTAGTATTGTTCGATAGACAATAGGGACTCGATAGGGACTCGATATAACACTGACGTAACTTTTTCCCGTGAAAGTAAGCATGGTTGCTCAAATTTATACCTACGTGTACCTGTACAGAGTATCCGTTCGAAAATTTCACATTTAAGTATCTGTGATACGTACAAAAGCTTCTCGGTTTCGAGGAGAACTACTTTGTAGATATTATACTGTACTGTTCTTTTGAATTAGCGTATTGTTTGCAAAGAGAACGAGCACGAAATGTATCTTATAATAATTCACAATCCTGGTAACTTATCCTAAGAGAAACATTTTACGTTCTATCTTGGCGATCTTGGAAAATACTTGATTCAAAATTGCAATATTTTGGTAACGTTATTAATATTGGATTATTCGGGAAGTCGTTTCGTTTTCCAAATTGGAGAATATACAATTTAATAAAATATTTATACACTCATTTTCACAAAGAAAAAAAACGAAACGATTTTCCGAACAACCTAACACTTCCTTTGATGCAACACGTAAAATAAGATTGCACTGTAAGTGGATCGTTAAGAAAATATTTCTCTATTGTTCCATTCAGAGTATACAGAATTGACGATATCCATATCGACTTCGGTACCAATATCGGATCTACGCACGTCGCGAAAGATCGAATCGCATCCGAGATAGATCGTACCATCGAGAAAGTGAGCGACCACGTAAGAAAAATTGTTGGAGGAACCCTGTGCGCGAAGTGCACCGCACCGTAACTAATTTTCTTTGCCAGACAATCAAGAAAAAGAGATTAGTGGAAATTGAACGGCGGTAACGTTCCTTCCAAGAAAGACTATTCTGTAGGGTATTAATGGCCGGAAATTACGATGGAATTCAACATTTTCCTCGCGAAAGAGAACGTGGCGGGTCCACGGGCGTATTTTCGAGGGAATTGGCAAGAAAAAGGCGAAATCGAGGCAGGACAATTTCCAGGGAGGCTGACAAAGCTCGCTGACTTGGCGGCTAGCTGGAAGACGAGATCTTCGGGCTGAAGATGAGACCGGGAGATACGAGCGCGATCTAGGAGGAGGATCGTTAGTATGGCCTCGGGACACTGACTCGTGCTACCTTTATCTCCTCGAGTTACCAAGTTTTACCGCGGAGACTAAAGCGCCTCGACAACGAGCACCGGCGCCCTGGAGTTATTAGCGAGCCTCGGAAACTTCCTCGAGGCTTTCTCATTCGTTCATACCGCGAATAACAGGTGGTGTTCTATAACGTTCCTCTTTGGCCGTCTCTCAAAGCACTGCCGGTTTGTCAAATTCTTCGTAACCGTACGCGCAACGAACACTCCTTGGCACACGTTCCTACCGTTTCCGAACTATTTTTCGTTACGAGGTAGTCCCCGTTACAAGAGACGTACGAACTTATTACTGCTTCGTACTACTTGCTCGAATTTCACCAAGCTCTTCGATGCTTACGAACAATGTTAACTTTATGTACTACTTGTATCAGTACTTCGTGATAGTAACTTCGTAGCTCTCCAATACTTACGAACAATGTTATTACTACGAAGTAGTAATGTAAGTAGTATATAAGGTTAACATTGTTCGTGGGTATTGGGGAGTTACGAAGTCATTACTACGAAGTAATAATATAAGTAGTATATAAAGTTAACATTGTTCGTATGTATTGGAGAGCTACGAAGTCATTACTACGAAGTAGTAATGTAAGTAGTATATAAAGTTAACATTGTTCGTAAGTATTGGAGACCTACGAAGTTATTACTACGAAGTAGTATCTATCCTCAGATCGACAACACTGATTACATTTAGATGTAATAATCCTTTGAACGAATTTAACCTTCTCTCCAATACTTACGAACAATGTTGACTTTATATACTACTTATATTACTACTTCATGGTAATAACTTCGTTTAATACTTACAAACTCGTCTTACTACTCGTCCAATACTTACGAACAATGTTAACTTTATGTACTACTCATATTACTACTTCGTAATAATAACTTCGTAGTGTATGAAGTTAACATTGTTCGTAAGTATTGGAGAGCTTGGTCAAATTCGTTCAAAGGATTATTACATCTAAATGTAATCAGTGTTGTCGATCTGAGGATAGAATTAACCCTTTGGACTCGAGAGGAGATCCTTGCTCGCCACATAATTTAGTATACTATTTTCGATTCGGGAGAACTTCGTGATTTAGAATTCAAATTGGAATTTAAATATCACGTTCTTGTAGAATGTAAACGCGTGTATGCGAAGTATATAAAAATGTTCCATTTCAGATTAATTTTACGACTTGAAAAATTTTCTCGAGGTAGCAAAAAAGCCTCGAGTGCAAAGGGGATAGAATACTTTGACAGTAACAGTTTTCGAGGTGGTTCGATTTTTCATCTAATTCACAGGTGATATTGTTTACAATGCAGGTATCGATGAAGACAGTATTTGACGAAGACTCGATTCTGAAACTCTTTAAGAAAATTAAATTCTCTTTCTTTAAAATTATTCAAGTTTTAAACTAAGGTACTTAAATATGGTCGATATATTCTTCGATCGATTAATGTTCTTTGTTACGAGAAGAGAATATATTGAATTATTCGGAAAGTCCTTTCGTTTTTTTTTTTTTTTGGTGAAAATGAAACACGATTTTCTTAGAATGTATAAACATTTTATTAAATTATATGTTCTCCATTTTGGAAAACGAAATGACTGTCCGCACAACTCAATATGTTTTCTCGAAATAGATACGAATAAACGTGGAAATTTTTGAAAAGCAATGAGTACGAATAGTGTTCGAGGAAAAGATTCATTAAGAAACTGTTTCAGTGTTCTAGCCCGGATAACACTCTTGAAGATGTTGAATATACAGGGTATCTCGTAAAGTATACAGTACTAGCCACTGGGGTGTGATTCTTCGTGAAAAAATAAATCGAAAATGTAAAATGAATCTTTTTTATGCGAAGCTTCGTCTTTGGGAAAATCCATCTCGAAAATTCTTTGGGGACTGTTCGATCGAGTATGACTTGCCTCGCATATATATGATCATTACTCGTTATCTCTATCTTCATTGGTGTTTGCAGTATTATTCGTTTTTCATCGATTTTACCATTTTCTAACTGGTCAGAGTCAGTTAAGACAGATATTACCGTTCCACCATCGTTATTTACAAACACCTATATAAGTAGAAATAACAAGTCTTGGTCAGACACACCAGCCAAATCGTACTCAACAACACGTGTATCGTAAGAGTTTTCATAAACGATTTTCACGAAATGATTTTTTATTCACTTTCTCACGAAGAACTGCTCTCTGCACTTATCAAATATTAGGTTGTTCGGCAAGTCATTTCGTTTACCAAAATGAAGAATACATAATTTAATAAAATGTCTATACACTCTAAAAAAATCGTGTTTGATTTTCACTAAAAAAAACGAAATAACTTTCCGAACAATCCAATATTTTACGATATGTCTTCTAAACACAGAGCTGTACAAATTCAATCTTTCGAAAAACTTCAATAAAGAAACTATTTCTCTACCTTTATTTTCCTTGCAAATAACGTACATGGAAACGTATTTTTGGAAATTGAGAACAAAATTTGAAACGTACGTAATTACTTTCGAGAAAGCATCGATGGTTATTTCTAAACAAATAACTATCTCCGTGACGATTCGGATCGGTTCGCGCACTGGATTAGAATCAATTAGAAAATCTTCTCGTCCGGATATGACTTCTATCATTTACTAAACACATGCACCACGTGTAAACACTAATCTAGCGTACATCCGCGATGCCTTCGGAACCGCGAACGCTTCATCCGGTTGCAGTTGCAGTCGCAACTGCACGAGTTTACCATTGCGAGTACAATCGTATTAGATATGAGCGGGGAATAACGGTGCCGGGAGAGCGAGTTTATAATGACGAAACGAGAAGGTCTAGTCGCTCGAGACCGTATCACACATTTTCCTCGTCTGTTGGCTCCCTGTTCGCCTCTACGTTCTCGAAGCGCACGCATCCAAACACGAACACATAAACGAGAAAGAGAGAGAGAGAGAGAGAGAGAGAGAGAGAGAGAGAGAGGGGCCTCAAAACCAAAAATCAAACATCCGATTAAACTTCGATTCGTCCGTCCAGTAACAAAACTATATTACACTGACCCGAGATACAACCGAAACGACGATACAATTCTATTAAAAATTGTAAATAATATATGTCTTCGATTTTTTTTCTATTTCTCGGTCGTCATTTCGATAAAAGTTTCATTAACCCTTTCCACTCGAAGCTTTCCTGCTACCAGAAACTAGCACCTCGGTGAAGTACTTCGAATCGTGTAATTAATTTAAAACGGAACATTTTCGTTTCAGCATTTCGTACGCATATGTTTACATCTACTACAAGAAAGTAGTAATTGAATTTTAATTTCAATTCCAAACTACGATGGTTTTCCAAATTGGAGAAAGTACACCGAATTAAGTGGCGATCGAAGAACGGGTTAAATTCTAATTGAATGTAAATTTTGATAGTAATTGAAGTAGATTTTGATAACAGTGATCGTGTAAAGAGAATCGATCGAATTTAATTAAAATATCCGGGATGAAGAATTTGAGGAAAAATCGTCGTGCTTTTCGAGTGACATCTCGCGGGCCACCGATCGAAAAATGTCGGAGAAATTCGGCGGAAAGAATTTGGAATCGGCCATCTCTCGACCCATTTCCAGCGTCCATTTACCTCTCGCGGTGAAACAGAGTGTCGCACGATGCGGGCCAGTCGATAAACTTCAACCGTTTAAAAAGAGCTACTTAAAGCCGGCTGACCCCGAAGCAACCGTCCGGTGTTTCCCACTACCGTGGAAAAACCGGCTGACGGTTTCCGGAGCTTTCAGATACGGGCGTGCATCGACGCGAAATTAAAAAAGTTACAAATTACACAATCAGCGCCGGGGGTTCAGCAAAAGGGAATATCACATTCTGCGCGTAAGGGCGTAATTACGAGCACGCGCAATCCGGAGCGGAGCACGCCGCTCTGACGATGAAGAAAATAATTACGTCGAGCCACGGAGATTAAAAAACCATGCAATTTTTGCGCCAAGCATTTTTCCGCGTGTACGTGGTAAAGCCGGTCGAATAACGCGAGGGTTGATTTACAATGCACGCCGGTATACGCGCCCGTGGATGTTTCCACTGCGACGCACGCGTATTTCACGCGCGAACACACGCGTATTTACGCGAGATCGTTGCACGCGCTTGCGCGTTTATTGCCGACACAGTGGCAGATGTTCGTGAACAATATGTGGAAACGTGTCTACAGAGTGTCCAGGAAATCGTGGTTGCGGACGGAGACTTGAATTATCGAGGCGTGGGACTACTTAACGTGTTACATTCCATTCGAGTACTTCGGTTACGTGATTCGAATTTTCTACGAATACTTCGGTAACGTGATTTCGAATTTTATTCGAATATTCTGTAACGTGATTCGAATATTGTTCGAATAATCGGTAACGTAATTCGAATTTTATTTGAATACTTCTGTAACGTGATTCGAATTTTATTTGAATATTCTGTAACGCGACTCGAATTTTATTCGAATACTTCAGTAACGTGATTCGAATTTTACTCGAATACTTCTGTAACATGATTCGCATTTTATTCGAATAATCGGTAACGTGATTCGAATTTTACTCAAATACTTCGATAACGCGATTCAAATTTTGTTCGAATACTTTGGTAATGTGATTCGAATTTTATTCGAATACTTCTGTAACGTGATTCGAATTTTACTCGAATACTTCTGTAACGTGATTCGAATTTTATTTGAATATTCTGTAACGCGACTCGAATTTTATTCGAATACTTCAGTAACGTGATTCGAATTTTACTCGAATACTTCTGTAACATGATTCGCATTTTATTCGAATAATCGGTAACGTGATTCGAATTTTACTCAAATACTTCGATAACGCGATTCAAATTTTGTTCGAATACTTCGGTAACGTGATTCGAATTTTACTCAAATACTTCCGTATCGTGATTCGAATTTTACTCGAATACTTTGGTAATGTGATTCGAATTTTATTCGAATACTTCTGTAACGTGATTCGAATTTTACTCGAATACTTCTGTAACGTGATTCGAATTTTATTTGAATATTCTGTAACGCGACTCGAATTTTATTCGAATACTTCAGTAACGTGATTCGAATTTTGTTCGAATACTTCGGTAACGTGATTCGAATTTTACTCAAATACTTCCGTATCGTGATTCGAATTTTACTCGAATACTTTGGTAATGTGATTCGAATTTTATTCGAATACTTCTGTAACGTGATTCGAATTTTACTCGAATACTTCTGTAACGTGATTCGAATTTTACTCGGATACATCGATAACACGATTCAAATTTTATTCGAATACTTCAGTAACGTGATTCGAATTTTATTCAAATACTTCAGTAACGTGATTCGAATTTTACTCGAATACTTCTGTAACATGATTCGAATTTTGTTCGAATAATCGGTAACGTGATTCGAATTTTCCTCGAATACTTGGAGTATTCCGATAGTACGTCGATCGAGTACCTGAATTATTGCCATTTTTGTGAACGATTCATTGGACTCGTCTAGTTTACTTTAAATATCATTTTCATCTTAAATCTATCCGAAACATTTTATCGTACGAACATTTATCGTATACCTCGCATTTTATGCTATCTCCTTTTTGTAGTTATACTTTATGGTATTGTATTTGTACACGTTGTATATATTGTCCAATGCCTGACTAGAGGGCTGGTATACATTGTAGTTAAATATTTAAACACTTATATCCATTGTGGTTTAAAAACTACCACGAGAGAATATTGAGATCGAGTATTGGGAATTACTACTACTCCAGGAGGAAAATATTTCACCTGGTATAAAAATCAGAAACGCATCAGCTTCGCGGTGCAACGTCGCTCGAACGCTTCAAAGGAGACCAGAACTGCTCGTCGGGAATCTAGATCATAAGAAAATGACTTCTTTTAAGTATCTGAGAGAATTTATTACACGGCCCTGAAATAGATGAATAGGCAAGACTTTTCAAAAAGGTAGTCGTCGATGAAATAATGGTATTCAAACTTTTCGCTACGATTTTCTCAAAATCGTCCCTCGAGATTGATCGCGCAAAAGACCTCAAAAACTACTCAGTCGATGAAATGAAAATTTTTTACGCAGCTTCGATACACTTGTATCCAGAAATCCGTAAAATTTTGAAAGTACACTCTCGTGTTCGAATATTACAAAAATTGAACGGTCACAAATTGAAATTGAACAGACACGAGTTCGCAAATTGTGATTTTACGTTCATAAAGCCCGACGTGTGTAACTTTTAACGTCTGCGCAAATTCGTAAATACAATTTTGTACTTCTGCATTGATTTGTGTATTTTAAACGAACGCCAATTTATAAATAACATTTGTGCGTGGATCGATCCCCGCAGATACAAACGTCGCGAGCGTACCGATTTACAAGTACGATTCTACGTTCAGAAAATTCCACGAATGGAACGACCGAACGTTTCTACGAATTCGTGAGTACAATTTTTTATTTCCATCGATATCCACGTTCCGATTCCGGATGTACACGAATTCTCGAGTAACGTTCTACGTTCATCGATTCTCGTAGATACAATCGTACAATTGTAGACCATTCCACAGACCCGATTCTGAGTTGGTTGTAATCTCCTAGATGTAATTTATATTGTTTACGACGAGCTGGATAGAGTAATCGGATTTGTGCATTGTCGCGAACGCGATTCCGCGTTGTCGCGAGCGCAATTTTACGCGCGTGGAATATTGCGGATGGAGGTCGACCCATATGCGGTTCCGCACGCGTTAAGAGTTCACGGACGTAGTTCTACCTTTGTGAAACTTTTATACGGGAAACAGAAGCACCCTTGTAGATTCCTTCAACTTGTAGATTGCTCGTCTATGCGCGGTTCCCTGGACGTCTAGACGCGATGACCATATTTACAGCGCCGTTAGGTTGGTAAATGCTTCTTTAAATCAGGCTTTCCGTGTCGTTAAATTCTGAACGCGGCTTTAACGACTGCTCATTCAAAATCTGGCCTGGGCAGCTTTACACGAATCGATACATCGACAAAATTACCTCCGTGAATAGTGCAACGTGATCGTCAATTGTTTTCGACGATGTTTCTCAAGGCACAAAATGTAAAATGAACATGACTTGATCAACAGTGAAAGTAATTAACATCGTACACGAAACGTGTGCAAAGGGGTTTTTTTTTCTACAGAATCATTCGGCTTTTTAAAATATTTTTTATTCTCTCAGGAATGCTACGAAGTAAAAGTCGTTTCTTGTTCTCGAAATTTCACAATGATATTTATTACATCTGGTAATATCGTTTTACTTTATAAAATATAAAACTTTATAATTGTAATTTATTTTTTTATATATTATATTATAACACTCGTATAATATTTATTAATACAATGTAACGAAATTACTAAAGTATTTAAAGTCAAACGTAATATTAATAATCAAGTTTGGTACGATAATAGTCCAAAGCATGAAACCACGCATAAGTCAACGTCACATCGTGAACAATAGTACCTCGACTCGCGTCTTTTTCCGCGTTTACTACAGACGATACATTTTCAAACTTGATTCTTTTTTTTCGATACCTCAATCGAGACATTTGTGATGCCAGATACTCGATTAACAAAAGTATCTCGTTTAAAGTATGAAATAAAAGTATATATTGTATGAACGTATATATACGCTCTTCGTACCTCAGCGACCATTTTTCTAGAGCGTATATATACGCTCTTCGTATACGAATGGTGATTCTTGGAGGTCGTATATATACTATTATTTGTTTAGAGCCCGTTAAGTGGAAACGTGTGAATAATAAGATTCTCGAAACACTGTGCGACTTTTATAAAACAAAAAGAAACAAAGAAATTATTTTAACCGTACATGGTGAGACGGAACTGTTTCGTAATTTGTTGCGAGGATTCTTTGTGCTCAGAAAAATGTCGGCTAAAAGTCACTTTAATTCCTCGAACTTCAACGTAGAAATGAGAAGATTTGCAAACGAGTCTGCCGTAAGCTCTTCGAAACAGCTGTCCGCAGCCTGCCACGCAAATTAATAACACACATCGCTGGATCTAAACGCACGAGAATTATTCAACGTACGCGTACAAAGACAAACACCTGTCTATGTACACAATGTTCATTATACGCACGTTCGTCTCGTTGTACAAAGAAAGCACGAGTACGCGTATATTGTGGCACGCCCTGACTGCAGTAGAACGAGGAAAGCAAGGTCAGACTGGTATCTTGTTCAAGCAACGTTAATTTCAATTGACTTACAAAGCAATTTGACGCATTCCGTTTACACTGTGTAAAAATTCTTTTAATTGAAAACTTCTAGACAACCATAGCGATGATACCAATCTATAACGTACTCAATACCGATACATTTCGATCGAGAATACCATTTTGAACAATTTCAAATAAATCTTTATTGAATCGTGAAACGAAATCAAGAAAGTAACGACTCTGGAGATTATTTTTATTGATAAAATATTTAATAAAAAAATGAACTTCGAATGGTTGAGTATTCGAATATCATTATTCGAGTACTCAACGTATAGTTCAGTATTTGAATATCATTATTCAATGCATAGTTGAGTTACCGAAGTATTTAATGAGTATTAGTAGGCTTCGATAGAAAATACTAATAAGTGTTGATATATGATCACCATAAAATACACAAAATGTCAGATTATTCGTCACTGTATACGTACTTAATATTTTGATGTATTTCAATCACTATAAAGTCGTTCGAATGCGTCTGTCCCTGGTCGCTATTAGTATAAGTAGAAGTATCTCAAATAAATATCTCAAATCACTTTAAATGTGTCTGATCTCGCTTTCCTAATTTTACTGTAGACAAAGAGTGTCAGATCGCACACGTGTGTTTTTGTTTTCGTACAGTGAATAATACGAAAGATCAGCCCTGAATTAAAGAGTATATGGCCAATGTCAAGTAACGTTTATTTAATCGTAAACCTTACGAAGACCGACTACCATGTCTGACCCAACACGATACGTAATTCCTTTCAGAGTTGATCTTCCTTTCTTCCAACCGCGCGATACTTTAAATGTAAATTTAAATACAAACGACTCGAAATAATCAATGACCAACGAAAAGTTCAGCCAGCGTATCGGCCAAGCAAAAAGATTGGAAACGTTTTCTGAAATTCAAACGTCTCGAAGAGGTTTCACGGACCAATTAATTACTCCTAATGCTTTCACGATCGATGACGTACCGCGTCTTTTCGCAAGCCGAAGCTAGAAGCATTTACCCTAGTACTTCAGTCTCTGTTATAACCGACAACGGTTTTTGACTCTTTTCCTTAAATATCCAATTCTCGACGGTATACACTGGCAAATAAGAGCAACTGTGGACTTTCTCCTACGGTGTATGGCCTCTGCAGAGCGTTAAAATTGCTTCAACGTCGTTAACACGTAGACTGCCACGGAGGTCAACGACGATCTACGCCTATCGAGCTGATTCGAAAATTAACATTGTCAATTATCGTAAACAACGAAACAATCGCTTTGTCTCGTCAACTGGTTCGTTATCGCCCCGATACTTCTCTAAGTACGATAACGATGGGATTCGGTCTGTAGAAAAAAAAATAAATACATTTTCCCGAAGAAAATGCACTTGCATATTTGCACTTATAAAAAGGTACGATCCTTTTCAGTATAGTACTCTTTGAACCATTCATCTTCTCCCTTTGACCCTTCTACAATTCTCTCTATATACACACCACCCTCTATATATACATATTACGAGTAGAAGCGAGCCCATACTGAAGGTATGTAAACAATTTTACACAATTCCGTGTACTGTACACTCGTAACATTGAAAATTTCATTTTGCAACGTAAGCAACGAGACGTATCAAATTTATCGAGGCGGTGAACATTTTCCCGAAGAAAAATTATTAATAGGCAATTATCAAATGCACTTCTACTCAGTATAGTACTCTTTGTACTATTCATTTTCTCCCATTGACCTTTCTACAATTCTCTCTATATACACACCACGAGTAAAATATGTAGATAATTAGAGCATACCTTCCAGGTCTACTGAAGGTATGTAAATAATTTTACGCAATTCCGTGTACTGTAGACTCGCAAATGAAAATTTCATTTTGCAACGTAAACAACGCGTCGTGTCAAATTCGTCGAGGCGGTGAACACTTTCCTGAAGAAAAATTATTAACGGGCAATTATCAAATGCACTTCTAAAAAGGTACGATCCTACTCAGTATAGTACTCTTTGTGCCATTCATTTTCTCTCTTCGACCATTCTATAATTCTCTCTATATATCGGAGTGGAAGCAGTAACGAAGGTACGTAAACAATTTTACACGATTGTGTCTACTGTAGACTCGTAACATTGAAAATTTCATTTTGCAACGTAAGCAACGCGTCGTGTCAAATTCGTCGAGGCGGTGAACACTTTCCTGAAGAAAAATTATTAACGGGCAATTATCAAATGCACTTCTAAAAAGGTACGATCCTACTCAGTATAGTACTCTTTGTACCATTCATTTTCTCTCTTCGGCCATTCTATAATTCTCTCTATATATCGGAGTGGAAGCAGTAACGAAGGTACGTAAACAATTTTACACGATTATGTCTACTGTAGACTCGTAACATTGAAAATTTCATTTTGCAACGTAAACAAGCGTCGTGTCAAATTCGTCGAGGCGGTGAACACTTTTCTGAAGAAAAATTATTAATGGCCAATTATCAAATGCACTTCTAAAAAGGTACGATCCTACTCAGTATAGTACTCTTTGTACCATTCATTTTCTCTCTTCGGCCATTCTATAATTCTCTCTATATATCGGAGTGGAAGCAGTAACGAAGGTACGTAAACAATTTTACACGATTGTGTCTACTGTAGACTCGTAACATTGAAAATTTCATTTTGCAACGTAAGCAACGAGACGTGTCAAATTCGTCGGGGCGGTGAACGTGTTAAAGGAGATTATAATTTCTCGGGGCTATCTACAGCTGGAAGTGATTCGAAGCGTTTCGAGCCCATCCGCTGGCAACGCGCGCAGCGTTGCACAGGTGCATCTGCGGCACGCGCGAGCACATGTAACTCGCGTATCGACGATCCACGTGTGTGCACGTACGTCCGTGCACGTTCGCCAATCCCCTGTGCAAGTACTGGGAACGAGAGGATCAGAAGAGCTAGAAGGGAGAGAGAAAGAGAGGGAGACCGAGAGGAGAGGAAACGGAAGAGAGAGAGAGAGAAGAGAGAAAGGAGAGTGGGAGGGGGAGGGAAAGGGAGAGACCTAGAGTCGGTCCCAAGGGATACGTAGAGCTGTGCCACGGCCCGAGGCAGCTCGTCACCTGGGACAGCCTTATATCGGCGAGTACAGTCGCACCGAGAAAGTGCCATTGTACCTAAAGCCGTTTTCCTTGCTCTTGATCAAGAGCCATTCGAGAACAACCGCGGTTCGTGACTCGAAATGTTCTCTCGCGAGGGATCTCCGCTGATAGATAATGGCCGGGAGGGATGAAAGGGTGCGCACCGTACTAACGCGAGCTTCTTATGTCATTTACCTGGCTGGAAACGAAGAGATACGCGTTCGACTAGAATGTCTCGTGTCCGGTCGTCACGCGTACCGTAACGTTACTCGCTAAAGTCACAGTTCGTTTCACGGAACTTACACACACGCTCTTAATGATTTCTTTGCATAACATTCCGAGGTATTCCGTTACGCGGGATTTTCTTGGAACAATTTCAGATTTACTCAAATTCCGAATTTCGGGGACGACTTACGGGTAATTTTTTAATCGAAACGTATCTCAAATATGTGTACACATTTATCGAATACTCAGAACGTACAGGTAATCGATAGATTGTACTTTGTTACGATTAAATATCGGTATATGTATCTCGTCGTGTGCGAGGATGACGAAGATGGAGACATTTTGAATAGAAATTTGGAAAAGATCTTTTGGATTATTTAGATATTTTGGAAAAGATCGCTTTATTTCGCGACGCGACTGCTCGAGAACCTAAGAAAAATAATCACTGCGAAGTTCGTTAACGAAGTTCCACGGAACCGGAATTTCTTTTCATCGTTTTTGAAAACACAAAATAAAATTCGTGCAACAGAGGATTAACTTGAGCTTCCTATAGACACGTAGGGGAGAGCTGCCTTAATTGGACCCTGTCAACTACGTTGGACAAGTGTTATAATTTGAGATTTAGGATAAATATGACTCGCTTGATTGACAACACTGGTCGCCCACACTGTTGCGTTGCATTGGTTAACAGATCAAATATTTAACCAATGGATCGAGAGGTCCTATCGCCATTCTATTCTAAGTAACGAATAATTACATTGTCTCTTTAAAAAGTCCGTTTGTTCAGCTATAAAATACTATCGTCGATTAAAATTTCTAGTCCAGAATTAAAGTCGAACCACATGTTTTCAATTACGCGATAAACTTGCCTAGTTTGGACCGCAACCTGTTACCTGTATATAGACCGGTTGGTTGCAAACAAAAACTATTTATGAATTTTGCCTTTATACGCAACTAATTAATTGCAACCGAAGAAATCCCGGGAAAAACTAAATACTAAATATACATTGTTCTGTATCGTTCGATTTTACAGTTACCTCGTAATTTTCCTTAAGAAAATTTCATTATTTCTACCATTTATAAAAACACTTTACCAAAATGGACCAAACCAAAATACCATTATTCCAATACGTAAAATAAATTCCTTAACTCGATTACGCGTACTCAACGTACAATATTTTCCAATACCGTGATACGTTTATCGAAAAATTAAATCACACCGCTCCGAAACACACATTCCGATCAATTTACTTCCCTTCAGATCCTCGAGAAATTTCAATGTCCACGTATCCGAATAATTTTACACGTAAATTATGTAGAACGGTGAGAAGTTGTCGAAAATTCCCTCGCAGCCTTCACCTACGTGACTCTTATCGTACAGAGACGCGACCGGTTGTAATTCCTCGCATATTGATTACATATTAATTAGAATTTATCGAATGAAGCTAACCGTTGGACTTTTGGAAGTGGCTCAAAATTCTCGGAAAGCTCCGAGCATCGAAGGAAAGCTTCATTAGCGGTTGCGATACCCGGAATACGTGGAAACGTTGGGGGAGGTGAAACTACGGTTGAACGAAGAAGAACGAGGACAAACCTACGAGAGACTGGGAAGGACAAAAATCCAAAGAGAAACAGAAGACCGGGGATCGAAACGAAATCGAGAGAAACGGAAGGACGGCAAAGTACACAGAAAGCGGGAAGAGGAGGAGGGGTCGGAGTAGGAGGGGCATGGGGAGGGAGAGGGGGAGGAGGAGGTGAGCAGGGAAGAAGAGGAGAAAAAAGGGGGACGAGGAGGGTGGAAAGTGCGAAGAGGCAGCGGGGCCAGATCCCTCGGGAGTCCGTGCTCTCCTCTGGCGCTGCCAGCACTCGGGAACGCGAAAACGGAGAGGAGAAGGGAAGAGGGAGAACTAATCAGCTCGACGCATGCGCACTGGGCTGCTCTCGCGGTCCCTCGGGATTCCCCTGGCATTCCCCATAATATACCCTCTCGCCCAACTCCCCTCGCGTGTACCCTTCCTCCCCACCACGTCCCACGGCGCCCTCTTTACCTCCGCGTCCTCTTCCTCTTGCTCCTCTTGGATCTACGTCGCGACTCTACCCGCTACAGGGACTTTCTACCTTCCCACAGAGAAACGAAGATCTCTCTCGTTGGTCGAGACCTTTTTCAAATTTTCTATCGCTTCTTATTAACCCTTTGCGGTCGAAGCGCACCGAACGATGTGTACCCTGCCGGCCTGTTGCCAATATCGCTCGAAAGCTGTTCAGTAGCTGCACGTGACTATGTATTAGAATTTTCTAACGAAATTATCGACGGGCGAACCGTTACAAATCGTCGGATACTTCGTCGAGAGGGTACGTACAATATTCTTTCTTAGTGGTTTCTTTATCCTTGATTGAAATTCTTATTTAATTTTTGGAGAGGGAAAAATTGCGATGTTACAGTTTTAGAATCGGTCAGTTTTCGATATAGATATACGTTTAGCGTGTAGATATTTCTAAGCAATTTAATGTACAGTGTTTAATACGATTTAAGTAAATGCGAGAAAATATTGCTTCGAGAGAACTGAGACGCTTGTAACGGACAGAAATGTATGAATAAACATCCGAGAATACATCTCGTGCCGACGAAACACTGCGATACGTTTCCAAAGTCTACAAAGTGTAGCCTGCGGACGAAACGTCAACAGTGTTCTGGCAAGTCCGGTCGCCATCCAATCGTGAAGGGTTAAGACCAGTCGAATATTTGATAGGAATATTTGATAGTTATTCGAATATTGTTACTTGTATTATAGAATTGAATATTCGAATATCATTACTCGAATTGTTGAGTATTCGAGTATCGTTACTCGAATTGTTGAGTATTCGAGTATCATTACTCGAACTGTTGAGTATTCGAGTAATCATTACTCGAACTGTTGAGTATTCGAATATCATTACTCGAATTGTTGAGTATTCGAGTATCATTATTCGAACTGTTGAGTATTCGAATATCATTACTCGAATTGTTGAGTATTCAAGTATCATTATTCAAATTGTTAAGTATTCGAGTATCGTTATTCGAATTGTTGAGTATTCGAGTATCATTATTCGAATAATAAGAAAGTACAGTAGACGATCAGTAGACGAGACATTGGAATACTCGAATATTTGAAGTATTTTAATCGTTGAAGTTTTTCAATGTTCGGACGAAGAAAAATTCGCCAAGCATTCGATATAATATATGTAATTCATAAATATATTAAATAAAATAAACACTCGAAGGAATTTTTTCTTATTAATTTATACATCCGAATATTCGTTCCACTCTCTCTTTTCGAGTATTTTTAGAGAAATTGGTGTATCCATATTTATCGGTGTTATTTAAAAGGCAGAGCAGACGCTCCTTCTCGAACAGCTTTCGCATAATCTTCCTAACGCTCTCTCGCTTTTCGTCACCCACCATCAGGTCGAAGGACCTTCCAACTTCTCCCGCTGGGAGCCAAGAACCCCCATTTTCTTAATGTCAGAGATTTCAATCCGTCACGGAATCGGCTCGACAACTTTTCGTTCAACGATTCTCGGATTGCTCTACGAACCTGCCCGACTATTTTCGCTCCTATTCGCGACAGGTATCATTATTCACACTACTACGCAATCAGCAGGATAATCAAAAAAACCCTTTAGTGGATGATACAGATCAGAAACCCAATAAGACGAACTCGCTGTAAAATTTCGGTATTCCTACAGATTCGATCGCTTGTTTCGCTGAAAGAATAACTTTTTTCCATAATTTTTTAAAAATAAAATAAAATCCATGGAATTGAAGATTAATCAATTTCGCTTCGTACACTTAAAGTATATTCAAATACTTGAGTATTCGAATTTTACCATTTCGATAAGAAAGTATTCGTGTACTCGCACTAGCACCGGGAATACTCGTCACACTATTCAAATACCACGAATACCCAGATAATCGAGCACTGTACAATACATTCGAATAATCGAGTATTCGATTAATCGAGTATTCGAACAGCATTCGAACTGTATTCACCGACTATTCGAATCTCTAAAACGTACATCGAATATTCGAATACGATACGAAAGAATTCGTCGAATCGTCCCAATCCCGACTCAAACTATCCATTACGCGAAGACATATAAAAATTGAGAATCATTTCGAATTACTTGCATACCAAGTACAATGTAAACACCGACAGGATGTTTATGAAGTACAGTACAGCTACGAAGCTTACAACCCGACAGAATACATTGAAATTACAATAAAATTGTTCGACAACGAGGTAATCCGGCCTGTCTCGTGACGATCGGCGACCCCGTTCAACTCTTACTCAATCGTTTCCAAGCGAACAGTTTCCTATTCAGCTAGCTGAACGCAATCCTCGAAAGCTCGTCCGCGACGTCCGTTTGTTGCTCGATAACGTACGCGCGTCGCTAATTTCTAATTGGCTGCATCCGGCTCGATGGAAAGGGGAAAAGAAAGAACGGATACACGAGCGTGTTGTTCGAATAATCGCGATCCACCGGGGTTGAGACCCGAGCGACGACAACCCTTTCGGTGGGGAAAGCTAGCGAAAGCGTCGCGGTGAAACCACCCCCGTTGAATTCTTCTAGCGATGGCCGCTGTAAGGCGTTAACCCACCTCATCCGCCTCGCCTCTCCGCTACGCGATCTCCAGAGGACGAGACCGAGCCAATATTCCCAAGATAATAATAATACACCGATGATATGCATTTCAGGGGTGTATACAGGCCAACCCATGGAAATATTCGCGTACAATGTTTAGCATTAACCCCGTGTCGCATTGTCGTTCTTCCTAACCGCTGAATAATGAAACTTGAAGATTTCCACAACGATCAAAATACGTTCCTCTGTAACCGGTATTAATATTCACCAAGCTGTGTGATCGAACTTTATAATCGAAACAGGATTGATCCGATGCTAATGTCAGAATTCACGAAATATTGCAAACCAAGATGGAGGACCAAGATGGATCCCTGATTCGTCCTGAATGAAATAATCTCAATGTACCACCGGTGATAGAGAAAATCGGAAGATTCCAGTGTGTCGAGCATTGACAGACGTTCTGAATAGAAACTTGAGAATTTTCATCTTCGAATTTAAAATACAAATTTAACCAACCTCGAAGCGTTTTTCAGTTCAACCCTCTTCGAGA
Source organism: Ptiloglossa arizonensis (assembly GCF_051014685.1). Classification (NCBI taxonomy): domain Eukaryota; kingdom Metazoa; phylum Arthropoda; class Insecta; order Hymenoptera; family Colletidae; genus Ptiloglossa; species Ptiloglossa arizonensis. Next base: position 24,757,239 of record NC_135049.1, read on the forward strand.
CAAAACCGTTCCGAGTGTATCATTCGTATACTCTGCATTTGTACACTTTCGACTCAACAACGAGAGGATTAGGGAAACAGAAGAACGTATCCAGTCGCGTTTCTTGTAACGGTTTAAATTTCGGGGAAAAAGGTTGTATTACGAGGACCCAATGGGTCAAGAAAGATCATTACGCGGAATACGTAGTGCGCAGACCAATTTGGAAAACGATGGTACAAAATATTCGAAGTCGGTGTTCGAGTTGTACTGGTTGAACACTCGAATCCACTCCAAAGTGGAAAAACTCGACGAGTAGTCCCCGTCTTCCGATTTTTGGAGTTCGTGGAACGAACGAACGTCTAAAAATCATCGTGTTCGAAGAATTAAATATTTCTGTAGAGTTCGAATGGAATTTCTAGACACCGGTGAAAACGTGGCCGTTGGGTTGTAAAGGGGGTTAACAAACGGCGTTGGAAAATCCTATAGCACTAACGTTGCGTCATTTTATTCCGAGGTAATGAGCAGCGTCGGCGGAGGCCATGTATTAAAGAAACGAAGGAGCCTCGATGTTTTCAGGCGAGCAGGTAGAGTGGAGAGGGCATCGAGGCATCTCCCGTGGGAGTCGGTGGCCTCCTCGGGGATACAACCTCGTTCCGAGCTCCTCCAAGCCGGTTTTACCTTGGAGTATAAAGCGCGCGCAAGTACACTTGGCGAAAGGTAACCTGAAATAATAATCGGCCGGTACAGGGAGGAAACGGATAAAAGTCGGATCTCGCTTCCTCCTCGGGGAGGAAGAGCGCGGCGCGTAGAAAGGCACGAATCTTTCGAGCCAGCTCTCTTCCCGGTTACGTAACAACGGCTCGCGAAATTTTATAGGGCTGGAGAGATTGGTCTCGGAATCGTTAGGCGAGATTATACGAGGCTTCTCAAACGCGCCGACGAAGCCTTCGGGTCTTTTAACGAGCTGGATACGTGGCTGGTAAATGAAACGTGTCGACGCGTAACGCGAGAGTGGGTTTCTAGGCCTCTGGAAGACGCTTTCCAGTTGTTCGACCGACCGGACACGCCCTCAACATCCAAATCGGCCATCTAACCATTTTTTAACAATAGATCCGCCACTCCGCCGCGGTGTCGAGACACTATGTAGTCAACCACGTGAACAAATTTGTAGGTTTGGGAACACTTTCTTAACGACGTGGTTCTCGAGTATTCAAAATTCGGAGTCGGTTGGGATACGATTGCTCTTAAGCTCGGTACAAACGAGACCGGCAAATTTTACCTGGACCAAACGTTAATTTCTTTTTACAACCCATCTCCTTTGACGTTTCGAACTCGAAACGAATCGATCGATGCACATGGGAAGCGTGTACGTGCTCTCGGAATTCTGAACACTTTCGAATTAAGACTAGAACTATTCGAATATTGAATTACTCAAATATTCTATGTGTATTTAAGTACCATAAATCAACTTCAAATACCATTATTCTAATATCATTATTCAAATATTATTCGAATGCTGACCAAGAAAATAGTAAGGTGAGTAGGTAAGTTTGAAGTATTTGTTGCAAAATACTTTTTCTTTGTGTATTCGAGTATTCTGTATGTATTTCAGTACCACAAATCAACTTCAAATACCATTATTCTAATATCATTATTCAAATATTATTCGAATGCTGACCAAGAAAATAGTAAGGTGAGTAGGTAAGTTTGAAGTATTTGTTGCAAAATACTTTTTCTTTGTGTATTCGAGTATTCTATATGTATTTCAGTACCACAAATCAACTTCAAATACCATTATTCTAATATCATTATTCAAATATCTATTATTCGAATGTCGACCAAGAAAATAGTAAGATGAGTAGGTAAGTTTGAAGTATTTCTTGCAAGATGCTTTTTCTTTATAATTTAGTTTATAAAATCATTTTATTTATACTATTTTATTCAACTATACACGTACATGTATACGTACTACGAATATCCAGATACTTAGAGCACAATTTGATCAGTGAACACTCTGACATTCGATCAGCCAATATTCGAATAGTATTCGAATCATATTCGCCTAATATTTGAATGGCAGAAGTCTTCGAGTACTTGAATACGAAAAACTACGAGTAAGCACTCCCAGCTCTATTCCGAACCTAAATCTTCTACCGTTTCCAATGCACACTTGCGTCTGTAAATTCTATTCAATCGCGAAAGAAGCTTACGCGAACAGTTGTATTTCGTTTACACGATCACATTCATCTGGAAAATAGTAAAGTGTACACGCGACGAAAGAAAAATAGATCGATTCCCGAAACGAAAACTCGAGCTTACCAGGATAACGAAAACCCTCGGGTATCGATTTTATTTCAGTTGCAAACGGATCGTTGCATCCGGTATGATTTTAACGATACGAACAAATGTTTCGGACATAATTCGAGGGGTTTCGAAGAAAAAATACTCTGCAACGAAACGGTCACCGCGTACCGAGAAAAAAATTCTATTCATCGGTCGATTATATCTTCATTAGTTCATAGTCGGGTTACATTACAAACAACGCTAAACTTTTCGACGGTATAATTATACAACCATTCAACTCGCAAAGGATGAACCCTCCGGGGGCGTTCGATTTCCGAAGAATATTATGCTCTGGGATGCATAAAGCTGTTCGTGGAAAATGTTCGTGCTCCGGGCGTTTATTCCGCGCCCGCGCAAATCGATGTAATTCGTTTAATTGAGATTCACTGCGTATTTTCGAGGTTGCAATCGCGCCGGAAGTAGACAATTTTTCGGCTAATATCTGATTCATTGTTCCGTATGGCGATTTTTTTCCACTGTCAGAGATGAACGACGCCGCTTTTTCAAAGAGACGATATGAAAACGTCGGTAGATTACTAGTATAAAAATAAAAAAAAAAGAAAAAAAAGAAACGAAGAGAGGAGCTCTAAAAGGATATTTGATGATGCACGAGCAGAAAAACTACATATGTACCTATCCGCCTCTGTATCGTTAAGATACTATTGTTCCGCGTCTATACTTTACACACGATATATCGACATAATAAGCAGGGTCGAATCACCTTTGCCACCTGAGCCCCTATTACCATTCTGAAAGGAATTGCCATGGCTAGCACGCACTTCTTCTCCACCCCATATGCTATGCACGATATGTCGAGAAATTCATTGCGACAACCGAAATGGGAGACAACGTTGTTAAATTCTGCAATTTCACGAACGATACTTGGATTATTATTGCGCTCTTTATCTTCGAATATTGTGTAAAATTATCGACCACTCTACGAAGTGTGTAAATACAGGTAGGACGAATCGTTTGTTATATTCTTTAAACGTTCGAAAAGAGAGATAAAAAGACATCGTAGATTTTAGGCTGACTACTGGGGAAAAAACTCGACAGTAAGGAGGTTAAGCAGCTTTAAACATCACACGCGATACCGTGTCGTGTTATACACTAATGTCAAGACATGTTAGAGAAAGAAGCCGTTGTATTTATATATATATAAGTTTCTATACAATGTATAGACCGATTATCGATCGTCGTCTAAGAATCATTGATTTCGCTCAGAGGAACCGGTTCATTCGTATACGCGACCTCGTAATCAATTCGTGACAAAATACAATATTTAAATACATCGCCAGTACCTTTCATGAATTGCGCAAATATATGAATACTTTCTTGTTTGAATAATAATGTTCAAATAATGATATTCGAATACTCAAATATTCGAACGATGACAATCGAGTATTTGGATATTCGAATAATTTCCGAGATACTCGAATGATATTCGAATACTCAAATATTCGAACGATGACAATCGAGTATTTAAATATTGGAACAACTTCTAAAATACTCGAATGATATTTGGATACTCAAATATTCAAACGATAATAATCGAGTATTTAGATATTCGAACCACTTCTGAGATACTCGAATGATATTTGAATACTCAAACATTCGAACGATGACAATCGAGTATTTGGATACTCGAACAACTTCTGAAATACTCGAATGATATTCGAATACTCAAATATTCGAACGATGACAATCGAGTATTTAAATATTGGAACAACTTCTAAAATACTCGAATGATATTCGAATACTCAAATATTCGAACGATGACAATCGAGTATTTAAATATTGGAACAACTTCTGAAATACTCAAATGATATTCGAATACTGAAATATTCGAACGATGATAATCGAGTATTTAGATACTCGAACCACTTCTGAGATATTCGAATGATATTCGAATACTCAAATATTCGAACGATGACAATCGAGTATATGGATATTCGAACAACTTCCGAAACACTCGAACGATATTCGAATACTCGAGTATTCAAAGTTCCTCGTTTCGAAAGTTCGAAATTGTAGAATACCCCTGAAATATTCGAATATTAAATTATTCGCTGGGTCCCAGGCTCGCTAGAAACAGATAAACGCGCAGTCATCGGTCGGCGCGCGATCCACGCAACACTGTCCGGGATCCTTCGGGACGAAGGAATCCCATATTCATAGAGTCTAAGGTGGGTCTATGCTTCTTGAGCGCCTACGAACAATGACGATGCGTCTGAACGCATTGTTGCGTCGCGGTAGTGCAAGGCAACGTCCCGCGAGAACTGATAAAAGTAATGCACCAGAATGCACCGACTACACACGCCTCCCTCAATTCTTGCCCCATTGTTACGTGCATAACGACGGTTGCCTGGTTGCAATACTTCATTGTGCCGAGTATTCAAAACCGGTGCCGGAGATTCGCGAAAGTAGATCTCTGAACAGGCTGAATGTAACCGGTGTTGATCTTTTAACTGGCCGAGCGAGAACTGAATACGGTGCTCGAAACCGTCGGGGGATCAGATTTTTTCAATCTTTTCATTCAACAGAGTAAATCAGATTCGTCGATAATTCGATAACGTTCGTCATTGTTTTTACATTGAAAGAATATCTTATCGATGGATAGAACGGATAATTCTCTATTCATTTCGGGCAATGTATCTTCGTTCGTGATTCCTGTTACACACGATTCTTTGCGTTTCACCGTACAGTTAATTACGCAACTGTGCGAATGAAAAAATCTATATTTTCTAATTCTAAACGGAAGAACCGAATGTTCATCGAGGTACACGTTATCTTCTTTCTCTACTTGTGAAATTACACGATCACGACGATAATTCTACTCACCCTCGGAATGATTACTGAACGCACGCTGAATTTCCTCTTCCTCCTCCTCGTCCTCCTCCTCCTCCTCCTCTTCTTCGTCCTCTGTAACGAACAATTTTCCCCGGTTAAATTCCTCGTGATATTTTCCTTTAAAGAAACGGCCAAAAGAAAACGAAACGAAGACACGCGTTACTCTGCAGATTTACGCAAACATTTGATAACGGGGGAAAGTATTTAGTAACACTCACGCTTAATTCCCGTTGTCCCATTATCCTGCTCGGCTACCTCCAGGACATTCTGCTCGTTGCCGTCGTCCCACTCTTCGTCTCCTGCGGAGAGACAAGCAACCATTAATTCCGTTTCATTTGCATATCACCAGCGAAGAATAAAATCAGTATTTGCCAAGAAAAACAACCAACGAAATTGTAATTCTACTCTTTCTCTCTCTCTCTTTCTTTCTCTCTTTCTCTCTCTGTCAGTGTTTTGCGCGCGCGCATGCCGCATTCCACGTAATATGAATATGGATTTCGAATAACACAAAGAGACTCCGAAACGATTAATAATAAGCTTTTTGCGGACTGTCGGCCAACTACTAAACAAGATTTACGCATCGAACGTAACGACACGGATAACTTTGACGAAGTACATTTCAGAAGGACAATGCAAGATACGCGATAAAATGCGGCAGTAATTTTAATGGTAAATTGAAAATAATTGAAACGAGATTAGGTTATGCTCTAATACTTCTGTTTTCAAACATTTATGACAAACTCACGGTACACGCGATGTTGCGCGAAATATTAATTTTAGTTTCCGGACACAGATTCCGACTATAAATCATCTTTTTATGGATATTTCAATGTTGCGAAAAATGGAGAAAAATGCAAAAGTAACGTTTGCAGTATAATGTTCTGTGTATTTCATTGTAAAGATAAAGTCGTGGAAAGATTTTTAACAATTTTCATTTTTCGAGCGTTTCGTTTCGCTTCTAGTGACAATAAAATGAACAATTGTTCGAAAAGAATAATGCGAATTTAACACAAAAAGGAACGTACCAACGAGTAAATATAAGTATAGAAATATGAATGGTAAACGAATTATAAAAAGTAGTATGATATTGTGTCAAAAATTAAAAATAGCTTTCTATGAAAACAGAAATAGATAACTGTTATTTAATACATACAGTAACGTGTAACTTGTTAAACTAATAAAATCAATTTTTTCATTCCTGAAAAAGGTGAACAAAATTAATCGAAAACGTTTTAAGAAATTACATTTCTCCGACAAGATTTAAATTCAATGATAGAAACATTGGGATAAACAGATACATTTTTAAGAAACAAAAATTGTTTTTTTTTTATCCACGAAAGAAAAACCTCAATGTTTCTAGATCGAATCCACCTCTAAACCAGAGTATCCACGTATCAAAAATCGTACCGTACTTTCTTCAAACGCTTTCCATCTTTCATCGTTGTTCGCGAACACAGCGGTTCGACTTACCAAAAACTTGATTTCGTTGAAATTGAAAATCAATATTACTCGGAAGAAACATCACCGCGGAAACTCGTCCAAGAAGTTTTTAAATCGCATCCAAAGGTCTCGCGATCGTAAAGCATCGTGTTCTACCAAGCGTTTCGTTGTGTGTCAGATCGCGACACGAATTACCACGCCGAGGAACCGTTCGTTGTTGTATATCATCAAAAGCGAAACGACGAGCCGTGTTTTCGGAATGAAATATACCCGCGGAGCGCACTGACGTGGCTGCCGTATAGTAGAGCCATCCGTTTGTCACGTGGGACCACAAAATTAAACTTAAAAAATTACACCCCTGTCCACGTGGCCAACAGGTCGTTTGTTATTTTGCATGCAACCTCCTCCTCCTCCTCCACCACCACCGCCACGCTCCCTCTCTACCGGTTCTACGTTCCGTCTCGCTTTCTCTCTCTCCCTTTTCCACTCTCCTTCTTTCTCTTTCTCCCTGTCGCGAGCTCGCTCGACGAACTTGCCACTCCAGCCGATTGCCAGCGTTTTCGAAGGTGTCGAATGCGGATTTTTCTTTTTTCTTTTTTTTTCCAAACCAGCTTCGGTTATTACCTAAACGAGAACATTCGTCACTCCGCGGGACTGATTAACCCATTTCCACGTTTGAGTTTCTTCCCGCTTGCATCGTTGCTACACCGTTCGAATCGAGTGTCTCGAGGATTACTCGCGGAGCGACGAAACCGTGATTCGTATCGAGGTGGACAAAAATCGAGCAGAGAGCAAAGTTTGGATCGTTGTTCGAATCGTTCGATATTCGAATCTTCGAGTACTTCGGTAAATACAATTCGAGTTTCGTGTTTTGCACCGTTCGAGTGTCCGAGTATTTTCAGATCTATGAACTGTAAATTGAACACTTATTATCGTTCAAGATGTATACCTGTATGTATACAATGTTTATACTCTGAGACTCGAATTAACTCAGAGTAGAAGTACAATTACTATTCCTGCGTGATAATTATTGGGTTGTTCGGAAAGTCATTTCGTTTTCTTTTTGGTGAAAATGAAACACAATTCTTTTAGAGTGTATAATGATTTCATTAAATTATATATTCTCCATTTTGGAAAACGAAATGACAATGCAAAGAATTATTATTAGTAACGATAACGATCTTTCTCGCGAGAATGATCTGCAAAGTTAAGAAGCATCGAGCATACCGAGAGATTAGGTACCAGGCAACGATGTGTTTCTCGAGAGCATGGTAATCGCGAAAGTTTGATGAAGCTAACAGAGAAAAGTCCTGCGACCATCGACTTTATCGGAAAGCTTCGAAAGAGAGAGAGAGAGGAAGAGAGAGAGAGAGAGAGAGAGAGAGAGAGAGAGGAAGAGAGAGATGACTGAACGTCCTTCCGTATAAGAGGCATTAACCTGCAAACGAGAAACAACGAGCGCATCGAACCAAGGGATGGAAGCTGGTCTTAAATATTCCAGAAGACATCAGCCAAGGCACCGCTGGCAACCGCCCTTCGATTGAACCTTCGCACCCTCCACCCTGTCAGCTGTCAAGGCTTCTGTCGAGCAACGAACGCGTTTCGTGCCTCCAACGATACCAAGAGTTAATGGTTTGTCCATCATCGAGTCGACTGCCGGCGAGGACTTTTCCATCAGTTCCTACCTTGTCTCGTTAATTGTCGCTGAACTTCGCTCCCCACTGAACAACCGGTTACCCCTTAGGTGTGACTACTGTCGAAGAAATTCTCTTACAGATCGTTTTCTAGTAATCTCCACTTTCGAGTAACAATTTTCACTCCGTGTCAAAGTGACTTGAATTATCCACGTTGCGCATGACGAGGAACGACTTGCTAAGACGATGGAATCAGACGAGAGAGACAAGTGAGCGAGCAATTCCAAGGAAGATGAACCAACCTTTTAATAATGTCGCAAAATCACCACCTATCCCGTTTTCGAGCGAAACTGAATCGGTTTCGAGTTTGTCGCTCGAAAGCAGAAATAACCGAACTCGATTCTCTGCACAGTTCCTTTTCAAACTTGAACGTAAATGAAACTCGTCTCGTTTGGTATCGAGAGACACTATACGTTGAACGTTATCACGATCAGTCCACGTTCGATCTTTGAATCCGTCTATCGACCGATCGATAAACATCGGATAACTATAAGTCGAATAACTCGTAAAAATTCCAACCACTCGAGACTCGCTCGGCAAGACGTCGTCTCTGTCTCTAAATCTTTTCCGAGATCTCTCGTCTCCCACCTCCCGAAAGATCCAAAGAAGGTGGTCCCGGGTCAACCAAAGTTCATCGATTAACGACTCGAACACGAATGTTAAAGTCTCCTCGGTTCTCGGAGGAATCGACGTTCACATCCAACACCGTTCTCCTAAATTTCTTTCGACTTGGACCAAGAGCTCTACGATCGAACACCCATTCGAGTTTCGAAAATTAAGATCCGTAGTTCGGGTTAAAGTTCAACTCCTAATTTCCCCGTCTACAGGGTTAACAACCCAGTATCATCTGGCACACGTAATACCGAATAACCTCGCGGCTGCTTCGTATGCATCCGGTCGCTCGCTGGGACTCGATCTATCGTAAATACTGTAAACAATTCGGCGGCGAGGCAGAATAGCCCGGTCGGACAATAATCGTAAAGGTAAGGGGATTGGCTATCATCTCGATGGAGCTGGTCCACGTGTAGCTTTATGCGCGCGTGCACCTGTGTTTACGTACGATATGAGCGTAAGAAGGCACGTAATACTGTCTGGCCTAGACATAGAGCAGTTCCGTGGCTGTTCAGAGGGCAGGACGAAGACGACGATGTAAGCTCTCGAAAATACAGGTCGCAATCTCGGCCCTCCTGCCTCTGCCCGCTCGACGTTAAACGGATGTATTATTATGACCCGCGTGCACCCTCGTCCGGGGATAACTGCATATTGCGGCTTAACCCCGTGGCGTTGTACTTTCGATAACGCCTTTAGATACATTCGTAACCGAGCGTGACAAAGGTGACCGTAAAACTGTAACCGGTAGCGTTGAATTTCAGACGTGTTCCGATACTATCGATACTTGTACCATCGAAACCGATACTCTTGTATCAAATAGTTGGAAAGGGACGTCTTCGAACGATTCGTGACTTACCGGGAAGATTAGACGCGGCTATCGATTAAAGTTCGACGTCTAGGTGTCGATATTTTTTCATCTTAATTGTGGAAAGTTTTCATATTATACTTACATGCATATTTTATTCAAATGGTTTAATTTTTATCGCCGAATCTATCGTCGATAGAGATTTCATCATTTTATAATTTCATCGTTGCTTCTCTGGTTATCGTACGTACGAGTATACTCGTTAAAGTGTTAATACCTCGAGTGTAAAAATACTTTAAGTGTTAATACTGCCGCGTCTTTTGATTTTTCAGTACTATGACCGAGAGAAGAATATCGCTAGAATTTTTATTATTATTATTATTCGTACGCTCGACGAATCCGATTAGGATCGGAACAATCCTAGAAGAGGAATTACTATAAAATTCTATAAAATTACTATCAAATTCTTTTACAAAACACCCTGCACGAAACATCCAAATTCTGATCGTTCAACTGTCCCAACTGTTATCAAACAAACTATTTTCCTATCCAATCGTCGCGTTTACCAAGTACTCGCGAATTAAACCCGGCACCTCTGATAAATTACCTCGACGACACGCACCGCGATACAATTCTCTTCCGTCGATTTCTGGCGACCGATCTGCAAAAAACGATTCCCGTATCTCGATCCTGTTCCGTTTTATCCGTCCAAGAACCGCGAAAGAATTCCTCCGCCACGGTCCCGTTGTAACTCCGGAAAGGGTCACTACGCTGGTTAGGATGCCTCGAAGGAAAAGGAACGATGACTGCCGATTACCGGTTACGATAATCTCGCTAACGATATCTCTGGGGGATCGGCAGGTCGCGGGATGCCCCGAGACGTCGATCCCGGAGGTTGGAGAGGAGCGGTTAGGAAGCCACCAGGGCTTCGGAGTCATTAATCGATATGCTGTGAATAAAGGAGCGCCCTGCGGGTTATCCGGAGCGACTGCTATCTCTGCTCCCCGGTTGCAGCCGCCGTACGTCTTGGACTCGTGACAGGCAGCCAGACAGCCGAGCGAGCAGCCATTGGGAAGGGCTGCTCCGCTGCGGTAGAGCTGGCTGCTGGGTGGCTGCTACAAGGGAAGTCGAGCTGATTCCCGCGGGAACCTAACCCGGCCAGCTCTGACGCGGGCTCAGACTCCCGCGAGACCCTCGCATCCGCCGACGAATACCCTCTGGCTCCGACACGCTACCTGGAGCACACCCGGGATATTGCGGGTAACTTTCGCGCCGCCATTCCGCCCGAAATATTTCTTCTATCGAGCTACCGACCGACCGGTTGCTACGGCTGTCCCATCCAACGAGCACGGTGCAACGCTTTAATTGTATTTATTCAACTGATAATCTTTCGTTGAATTATTCCTTCCGCTGTTGGACGATCGACACTTATGACCAGAGAACATGGTATTCTTTCACACTGAATTTTCTTATTCGTGTGACATCACGAAGATCGAAAACTAGGAAGCTAAGGATTGTAGAGAGAAACAGTGTTTGTCGTGTTCGAATCGGTTTTAAATATTCTCGAAATTACTATGACCGAGCTTTGAGACAGTGTCGGAGTAGTTTATCTACCAAAGGTTGTACCTTTGATATTTATTGACTTCGATGTATTGGAAACTGTAAGAGATCGATTACTCGAAACAGTCCCGAACGGTAGGAATACGTTCTCGGTACGGTATAAACAAGTTCCGAGACATGTTTCGGGAATGCAACACGGTCCGACTAGCGGCCCTATCCGTTTACCAGATCGCGGCATACCTCGATGCAAGGATACAAATACATCGTCTGACCTTTTTATCGCCATCCGAAGCTCGTGAGAGAGTAAACGCGCGATGCGAGAGGTCGGCTAGACGCAACTGGTGCACGCGACACGTACAAGAGGTAGCCGGTGATTGTGATTCTCATAGCACGCGACGCACAATTCGCCGCAAAAGGGACGCCAAGCCGGCGAACGTCAACGCGTGGCCTCGCCTCAAAGGAATACCGCATCCCGGGAATGTCTCGCTGAGACCGTCTTCCCCGGCGTCTCTTCACCATCCTGGGGGGTAGGTACCCAGCCTTCCGCATACCGGGCACTTTTAAAACAGTACCGTTTCAAACGTCTCGAACACCGCCCACTTTATCTCGGCTTGTATACTTCTTATTCGTTCCTTTGCACGAGTTACACCGAACTGACTCGCGCGTACGACGGAGACGAACACAAACCTTTTCCTTTGTTCGACTACTTCGTCCGCTCGTTCGATACAGAGCGTATAGCAATTAACCCTCAATTGGTGGATCGATCTATAACAGTCGGTTGAAATGTACGAAAGGAAAGAACAGTGTTCTTTAGCAAGGATCGTCCGCAAAGCAATCCCTCCACTTTTTCTACAAATAGGATATTTATCGTAGAGTGACTTTGTAGTTATAGCGCCTGTCCTCGCATAGAAAGTTTTCACAAGTAACTTTGGAATTAACGATTCCACTCATAGCGATTAACACTCGATTGGTAGATCAATCTATAACAATTGGTGGAAATATACGAAAGGAAAGAACAGTATTCTTTAGCAAAGTAACCCCCTCTTCTTTTTTCTATTTATTGTACAATGACTTTATAATTGTAACACCTATCCTCGTACAGAAAATTTCCACAAGTAACTTTGGAATACAAGGTAGCTTATATAGCGATTAACACTCGATTGGTGGATCGATCTATAACAGTCGGTTGAAATGTACGAAAGGAAAGAACAGTGTTCTTTAGCAAGGATCGTCCACAAAGCAATCCCTCCACTTTTTCTAAAAATAGGATATTTATTGTAGAGTGACTTTGTGGTTATAGCGCCTGTCCTCGTACAGAAACTTTCCACAAGTAACTTTGGAATACAAGGTAGCTTATACAGCGATTAACACTCGATTGGTAGATCAATCTATAACGAAGTTGAAATGTACGAAAGGAAAGAACAGTATTCTTTAGCAAAGTAACCCCCTCTTCTTTTTTCTATTTATTGTACAGTGACTTTATAATTGTAACACCTATCCTCGTACAGAAAGTTTCCACAAGTAACTTTGGAATACAAGGTATCTTATGTAGCGATTAACACTCGATTGGTAGATCAATCTATAACGAAGTTGAAATGTACGAAAGGAAAGAACAGTATTCTTTAGCAAGGATCGTCCACAAAGCAACCCCCTTTTTTATTTATTGTACAGTGACTTTATAGTTGTAACACCAATCCTCACACAGAAAGTTTCCACAAGTAACTTTGGAATATAAGATATCTTATATAGCAATTGACACTCGATTGGTTTTTATCGTGGAAACTTTCGTTTCAAACTTGTCACCATTCTAAGTAGAAACAGATAGCTCGTGACAGACATCCGGAGAACGTTATAGTTCTAGGCAAATAACCTTTGAAGTTGCATCGCGTTTCAACGATACTTCTCGAGTCCATCGTTACAATTTTTACATTACGTTCAAGTAATAAATTACTCCACATTAGTGGTTGACACACCGATAGAGTCGCTCAAAGTTGCTCAATTTCGTTTCCTTTTGGTGTATCCAAACTTTGGATAAAAATCGCTTCCAAACGAACCGTTCCGATCGCGTAACTTAAAAACAGAAATTACTATACCCTCCTCTAAATCCACCCTTTCGAATTTACTCGTTAATTAAGACGAAACATAAAGAACGTGTCGAATTCGTGAATAAAAAAACGAAGAAAAGTTACTTCAAGGCATTTTTACAATTTCCGATATTCTCTTTAGATTCGTTTAGATTCCATTGATAAAACCACTCGAATGATTCAATAATTCCTCTTCGTTTCGTATTTCGAACATTCGTCGAAATCCTTGTATACAACTTCTTGTTTATCTGCTAAAAAATTATATACCTACAAAAATTCGTACGGCTACTCGAATCGTCCATACACACCCCGGAAAAGAATCACGATCGCGCCTTGTTTCCTTTGAAACCAAAAAACAAACCCCAAGAAGCTTCTGCAATTTATCTTCGAACGGAATCTCTAAACGAATATCGTCGACTCTTTTTCCAGGAACGTTGACACCGACCCCCGAAAACGAGAATCGCTGGACAATATTCCTCACGAATCGATCGGAGCTCCGAGTTAAGAACTGTTTGTTTCAACTGACCGAATCGAGCGTATTCTGTCGTCAGATTCGTTGCAACGAAAATTGCGAATCGTTGATCGAGTTCGGTCCAGGCATACACGCGGGAGCATAATTTCGTTGCTGAAGGAACAGAGCGAGCAGAAATCGCGCGTTTCCGGCGAAAGCAATTCGATGTCGTCCTATCGGATCAGCAGGCACCACCACCAGCGCGTACAGAACACATCACGAACACGCGGTTAGCCACGAAATAGCAAGCCTGGCCGATAGCATTGCGAGCATAGGTGATATAGGGTGTCGCTAATTAATGCACGATAATGAACCTGGGCGCAACCGAAGCTGTATTAATGGATTCCAATGCCCGTCATAACGTGGACGATCCGTAGGTGCATCGGAACCGTTCGTAATTGCGTTAATGGAGGCCCATCTGTTTGCGCTGTCGGCTTTTGGGCTACTTCTGCTCGTCACTCGTCCACGAAATAATCATATCTCCGTTGAGCTAACTGGTTCCGCGTGCTTGTCGTCGCTCGAAATTCGCGAAAATTTCACGGAATTCGACGATAACGATTTTCACGTTTCGTCGACTCTTTATCACCTTTCGCAACGGTCACCGCTATCTCGCCATTTTTCCAACGTTGGTGTTAAATCATGGCCAGTTTTGTAACGTTGATGTTCAATTCTGGCCAGTTTTGTAACGTTGATGTTAAATTCCAGCCATTTTTGTAACGTTAATGTTGAATGCTGACCAGTTTTGTAACGTTAATGTTAAATTTTGGCCACTTTTGTAACGTTGATGTTGAATTCTGGCCAGTTTTGTAACGTTGATGTTGAATTCTGACTACTTTTGTAACGTTGATGTTGAATTCTGACCACTTTTGTAACGTCGATGTTAAATTCTGGCCAGTTTTGTAAAGTTGATGTTGAATTCTGACCACTTTTGTAACGTTGATGTTGAATTCTGACCACTTTTGTAACGTTGATGTTAAATTCTGGCCAGTTTTGTAACGTTGATGTTGAATTCTGGCCATTTTTGTAACGTTGATGTTAAATTCCAGCCATTTTTGTAACGTTAATATTGAATGCTGGCCACTTTTGTAACATTGATGTTGAATTCTGGCCACTTTTGTAACGTTGATGTTAATTTCTGGCCATCTGTAACGTTTTTTTTACCAAATGAAAGAAAATACGCGAGCTGCTCCTTTTCAAAAATTCACACGCTCGATTTATCGATGACACCGAGAAAGTTGCACGACAATCGTTCAGAGAGCGATGGAAATTAAAGAGAACAAGAAATTTTACGCAAACATAGGCTCTAAATATCATATTTTGTGAATTACGGTAGATCGAAGGTGACTCTCGATGTCTTAACCAGGGCTAAGTGTATTTGAACAATTCAATATTCTAAAATAGTTCGAGAAGGATTTAAAGTCGAAGAACTTGATTTGCGATTCGCATCGCGCTATTCGAGTACTACGAACGCTTAAATAGTACCCACTCGAATCGTGTATACATAAATCGTTGAATTTTTCGAATATTCGAATTTAAAGGAATTCGACAAGCAGTCTTACTCGTAACTAATCGTAACTTCGATTAATTTTCAATCCACTCTTTACTTTTTCTTGCCGTTTGTGAACATTTTTAATTTGTCTAAAATGAGTATTCGTTTCCTGTACGAAGAAACACGAAGCATTTCTTTTAATCCTCGAACGACGAATCTAGGTCATTTCTGACCCGTACCGAGGTCTTACGTTCCGGATACGAGTTCCGAATTAAATTCGAATCTAATTATTTTTCGAGCTCCAGATGCAGAGTTAAACTTCCATAAATATGTTGCACACGTGTACATAAAAGCGACGTTCCTGTTACATTTTTTACTTGTACGGGATTCACTCTCTCAAGTATCACGGTGCAGTGAATCCTCCCGTAGAACGTTATTCCCATTGATATCGTGAGTAAATAATTACGGTGATATCGAGCCAGGATTTTTGCACCGCGAGATTTGCAATTAATATTTGTCATTAGTATTCGGTATTACGTAGGAATATTCGTGTGTTTCTGATCGTATAAACGTAAACATTATAATCGGGAAGCAGGACGCAACGACCCGAATCACTGCGCATTATGCTTCAGGGTCGTGATTGTAATTTGCGTCTCTGGTGCAAATGCATAATAATAATCTCTTAATTAACACACCGACCTGAACGATTATTAACGGGTTTTCATTCGATCGAAGATTTTCGCTGCGACTTTTGTGCCTATTCTTGCGAAATATTACACATACGTGTATCAATGACCACCATTCTCTATAATTTTTACCTATCGGTAAATTAATTCGTCTGTGTATAAATGTGTATAAAAGTAACCTACATTTTTATTCGAGTAATAATATTCGAACACCGATAATCGAAGTACACCTATAAAATATTCGCATAGCCTCAATTGTAATTTTACATAGTTGAAAAAGCAGACGTACGAAACGATACGAAGCTCGGATACCCGGAAAGAATCGAACGATCGATTATATCATAAATCATCGTAATCGATTAGCCAGAAATAATTCAAGAAACATCGCGCGAGGCAAGCTGGAAGCCAGTGGTACAATGTAAATTTTCAGCTTACGGTTTTAATCCCTTTAATCGTGGCTCCTCTAAAACTTAATCCGCTATTAGTTTTTGCAGTGACAGCCCTAATTCCTGTCCCGGTGGTTATAGTGATTATAATGCAACTTCTAACAAGGATTAAGTTAGCGGATTTTCGTTAAATTATTGTAGAATGCGGGTGCATAATACGCGCTACAACTGAAAAGGAGACGATTCTTTGTGAAAATTAAAGTCCAGTGGACGGAATGAATTTTCCGCGTCCTCTTTGCCAAATAATTCTCGATGAACCACTCTGTCGCAGAGCGGCTTAGTTTTCGTATTCATTGAAATTCGATGCTCGAACTGGACAGCACAGGACACAGGACATTTAGGTTGATTTCGATAGAGATAAATTACGTTTAAGTCTACGTTCCTTTATCAGGAACGAGGATAATTTGTACCTCCACTGACGAAAATCCAAAGCTCAGACATCACTTTGACCACATTTACTTAGCTAAAAATCCAGATCGACCGATTCCCTGCACTTCCCGCTTAAATTCCGCTGAAGATTCGAGGTATTCCAGGCGTTCGTAACGCGCGCTCGGCTCCCCCGAAATCGCAAGCACTGGATGTATCGTGGTCCACCATTCCCGCGGAATTTACCTGGCACGTCATACGCGAGGCGCGGGACACGTATGACGCGTATGACGCGTGTGGCGTGCGTGACGCCTGTGACGCGCGTGACGCCCGTGACGCCCGTGACGCGCGTGACGCGCGTGATGCCCGTGACGCGCGTGACGCGCGTGATGCGTGTAACGCGTATGGAAACGCGATTTAAACCATTTGATTCGTAAATAATGAATCAATGGCGGCGTATCTCAACGTAATAACGGAAAGATGATCGAAACGGAAGGATACAGCGCCACGGAAGAAAGACACGAGCCAGAGACGAGGTGGAACGTAAGACGAAACGTGAGAGAACGTGACGCATGTGACGCGTGTGACGCGTATGACCCGTATGACGCGTAAAGGACGGTGTATCTCAACGTAATAACGAAAAGATGATAGAAACGGAAGGATACAACGCCACGGAAGAAAGACACGAGCGCCAGAGACGAGGTGGAACGTAAGACGAAACGTGAGGGAACGAACGAGAAGAGGGATGTGAAGTAAAAAAAATTAAAAAAAAATAAAATAAAAAACAAACAAACAAAAAGAAACGATGGAAAGAGCAGAAAGAGGAAGAAAGTGAGAAAATAGTAAATGTGAGAAGAGGAAGGGAGCAGCGCGACCAGAATTGGATAGGATAGGAGAACTGGTGATTACAGAGGCCGGGAATTCCGTGGGGAGAGGCACCAGTCCCGCGGGTTTCCACCTAATTCCATCCTGGCTGACTACTGACTCTGTCTCCCTCTTTCCATCTTCCTCTTCCCGCCTCTCGTCTCTCCCTCTGCTACGAGACCCACTCTACAGGGTGTTCTACTGGAAACAGGCCACTTTAACATCTTCGCTGTGTTAACCCTGTTGTTCTCTTTGTATTTCTTAGGGTAAGACAGAAAAACTTTTACTTATTGAAAGAAAAATGTAACATCTCCGATGAATTATCATTCGTTACTGTCTGTGTAACAATTTATCAGAAACCTCGGTTAGGTCAATTACTGATAGAAAGAAGGGCTTATCGAGGGAGTCGGTCGATTCGTTATTTACGAATGAAATTATTTAAATTGCGTTTCCATCGAATTTTTCGCGGCTTAAGGAAATGCTCTTAACTTGAGTCTCGTTTTTCGAAAACTTTCTTACTCTTTCACAACTTCCGGTTTATTCTTCTTGCAGCCCGTTTCTTAAGGATTCGTTCGGGTCTGCTTAGTCTTCGGACACATTTGGCGAACGGGTTTCAACCGTTGTTACGTTGTTTCTCCCTTCACTTTCCCTTTGTTTTCATCGTGTCCACCTGTTTCACTTTCCCCGTTAACTATCTTCCTCTGTTTCTACTTCCCTCTTTCTTTTCCATTTCGTTCAAAAACGATCGCAAACCCTTACGACACTTTCCGAGAATTTTCCGAGTCACGATGCTTTGTCACGCAAAGTTACTCATGGTCGGTTCATTTCATAATTAATGCATTGTTCAATTATAAACAATAGACCACTTACATGATTTCATGTTCATAAGTACATTTCATTGATATTTTCGAATTTCTTTTTCTTATCTTACGTATTACCAAACGATTGAAAAATTTCGACGATACAATATGTATATATATTTCATTCTTTGTATAATTTCGACTCGTATCGTAAGACGATCGAACGAAGGGATTGTTCGTCTACGACTAAAGAATTTTATTCGTTTAGTTTCTCGTAATAGATCGAGTCGATGCAATTGTACAGTGCGTCTGCCACGTACAATTCTCCTCGATCTTTTTGTTTGCTTTTAGCGATCGCCGACAAGTAAATTTAGCAAGTGTTTAAATCATTGCGGTCGCCAGCAGACCGAACCGATTCATATTGCAGTCCATACGAAATCAACTGATAATGTCTGTTCGACGAAATTTTATTTGGCGCATATCCCGAACAATGTAACACATTATTTAGAGACAAATATTGATCAATTCCTGGTGACTAGTCGCCACAAACAGCTTATCGGTCAAATTTTAAATCAGTGGCATTAGCCAATTAAAACGTAAACACTGTGCACGACTGGTAAGTACCATTGGCGGACCGCAATGCATCGAACACCAATTTTTCGATCCGAGAAATTCTAATTTTTATTAAACTTTCTCGCGTAAGAAATGTACGAGTACAAGATAAGCTTTAAGTTTAGTTTACTTAAGGGGAGCTCCGACACGAGAAACCTTTTCACCTTCTCGCCAAGACCGATGTCTTTTATTTAGGTTTTAGACCGGAAGTGCGTTTTAAGAATCAGTCATCGCCGAACAAGCATCGAGAGAACACGCGTTACGTTTTACGTTACTTCTCATAACTTTTACGTAATCATTATCTCTTTCACTCTCCTTAATTATCTTCAATAGTAACCCCTACTAATACATACACGTATACAAAACTTAACATTGTAGACAAATTTTTTAAAAATAATTTTTTAAAAATACCCTCCCAAAAGTATCAACGAACAAACAACAACGATACGGCTACAAACCGATTCAAACAGATACAAAGGTGTTTGTACATCTCCACTCCGTTAACCCTTAAGACACGAGAACCTTGATCGCTTCTGTCCCGGTTGATTTCCTGTTTAACCCTTTGAACTTGAGAGGAGACCCTCGGTCGCCACACAATTCAGTGCACTTCTTCCAATTCGGGAAAATTTCGACTTGAAATTCAAATTGGAAATTAGGTATTGGACTCTTTTAAGATGCAAACGTATCCACGTCGAGTATTGAAATAAAAATATTCCATTAATATTAATTTGCGTATTAATTTTGCGATTTGAAAGATTTCATCGAGCATTTCATGCCGAGCGCTCGGAAGGTTACTTTGTTTCCCTTTACAAATTATAAACAAAAAAAGATAATGGAAAGAGGAAAGAGAAGAAGGCCAGATCCAAAAGACAAGTTTGTTACAAATTTGTTGTATACCAAAAATTGTTTAGACCTCCCCAAGGAGTCGGAGGGGTCTTTTGAAGATTTCCCCCACGAGAAAAAAGAAAAACCAAAAATTATTATTGACTACAATAAGGGAAAAACAGCGATTGATCCCTCCGACCAAACGAGCGCGTACAGCGGTCCATTGCGGAGAACAATAAAATGGTATAAAAAATTAGTATTTGATCTTTTTTAAATACCGTGGTCGTAAATGCATTGCACACGTTCCGAAGTGTAACGGGAAGCAAAAAATCGATTACAACATTCCGGAAACAATTAACAGATGCACTCGCACGTCGTTCGCACGAGGAAACTCCAAGTGTAACCGTCAACACGATTCACAAATTTGAAAAGAAGGAAGGAAAGGCGCGTAACGTTCGAAAATATTGTATCGAATGTTGTAGCACAAATGGAAAAACATTCGGGCGTACGTTGGCGAGAAAACAAAGCGAAAAAAGGTCGTTACTTGTTGTAATACGTGGGGTAAATCTGAATCGCACCATTGTTTGAAATGTTTGAGTAAACTCCGTGAAAATTGTAACAACAATTTTTTAATCGTTGACAATGCCGGTTTCGCGTGCCAATGTCGCCGAAACGAAGAGTCCGCTGTCAGTCCCCAGGGTGTGACACCGCCTGAACGAAAAGTGTACTGTCAGTCCCCGGGGACCGACGCCGCCTGAACGGAAAGTTCACTGTCAGTCCCGCGGGACCGACGTCGCGCTCAACGTGTTAAACTTAAACGCAACGGACGACAATACGGAGAACTGGTAAAAAAAAAAGAAAGGAAAAATTAAACGCGTCTCGTGTAAAAAAAAATGGAATAACAACCGTTCGCGAAAGATTGTTCGCCGAGATGCGAATAGTGGATGGTTGTTTCCAGTGGGTCACCCTGTATCACGCGCTACACGCGTCTATCACTTTCTCTTACCTCATCGCGAGCACAATATCTTCTTCTCTCTGTCTCGATTTTATCCTGTTACGTTCGTTTTCTCTCCTCCTTTCCTCCCCCTCGGTACTATTATCCACTCTCTCTCCGTCAGACGAACGCGTACCACCAGCCATCCGTCTCTCTCGTTATCCCGATTATCCCGGAACACGTATGCCCCGCGTCCCGCACGGATCGTCGTCGGCTGAGAGGAACGCTTGCGCCGATGTATTCTCCCTATTGTAACGCGATGTTGTCACCGTTCTCCTGTCCCCCCCCCACCCCCCCCCCCTCCCTCCGCCCTGGCCCCATCCACCTCACGACACAACTCGTCTTTTTTCTACCCGTTGCGGACACCTGTGCCTCCGCGAGAAACTAATCGAACGTGTAGTATCGTACTTTTACGCGTAGCGTAGGAAAACGTAGCTTTAACCCTTTCGCTTAGAATATCGTTGAAGACTCATGGTAAGGAAATTAGATAGAAACTTTTAACGTAGCGTAGGAAAACGTAGCTTTAACCCTTTCGCTTAGAATATCGTGGAAGACTCGTGGTAAGGAAATTAGATAGAAACTTTTAGCGTAGTTTGGGAAAATGTAGTTTTAACCCTTTCGCTTAGAATATCGTGGAAAACTCGTGGTAAGGAAATTAGACAGAAACTTTTAGCGTAGTTTGGGAAAATGTAGCTTTAACCCTTTCGCTTAGAATATCGTGGAAGACTCGTGGTAAGGAAATTAGACAGAAACTTTTAGCGTAGTTTGGGAAAATGTAGCTTTAACCCTTTCGCTTAGAATATCGTGGAAGACTCGTGGTAAGGAAATTAGATAGAAACTTTTAGCGTAGTTTGGGAAAACGTAGCTTTAAACCTTTCGCTTAGAATATCGTGGAAGACTCGTGGTAAGGAAATTAGATAGAAACTTTTAGCGTAGTTTGGGAAAACGTAGCTTTAAACCTTTCGCTTAGAATATCGTGGAAAACTCGTGGTAAGGAAATTAGACAGAAACTTTTAGCGTAGTTTGGGAAAATGTAGCTTTAACCCTTTCGCTTAGAATATCGTTGAAGACTCGTGGTAAGGAAATGGGATCGAAACTTTTAATGTAGTTTGGGAAAATGTAGCTTTAACCCTTTCGCTTGCAATATTATGAAAGACTCGTGGTGAGGAAATCGGATCGAATGTAAGAACCAAGGGTGAATCTTGTCCGCGTACGTACGTTCGAATATATTAGGTTGTTCGGAAAGTCATTTCGTTTTACAAAATGGAGAATGTGTAGTTTACGCACCGTAAAAAAAATCGTGTTTCATTTTCACCAAAAAAAAACGAAATGACTTTCCGAACAACCCAATATTTTCTTGAAAATATTGTAAAAGAACCCTTGCGTAACGTTTTCGGAAAGAAAATTTATTTATTTAGAATCGCGACCGTAGGGCAAAGGGTTCAGAGAACATAGTTTTAAGGATCGTGTTGAGCCGAGATAAAGGGTTGCATCTACCAAAGATAGATTCGGTTGTCTATTCCATTATTTGATCAGAACTATCGTTATACCTCAAAGTGTTAGGATTTCTAATTATACGTTCTTTCACTGTACAAGAACTATGAAAAGGAAGTATTTATTATTTACGTTCTACGATGTTTCTAATAAAGTTTGTGTTTACCTTAATCCCGTTTAAAAATCCTGAAAAGTATACTGTAGAAAAACATTCTGCCATACCTTGTTTAACTTTTATAATTATCCACCTGCAGTGTTCCACTTTTTCGCAATAATAATCCAGCAGAATCCGTTAAAATGAACCACTCTCTTATAATGTTTCTCGCTAAATCAATATTCATTTTAGGTGTTATTCGAAACACTTCCGCGAATAATTTACATGCGAATCTCCGTTTAATGTTTTTACTCGCGTTCCCGTACGTAATATGCAAACTAGACAACATTAGTTTGTATCGGTAAGCTTAAGACTTATTTAAAAAAACATACCAACTTGTTCGTACGAATCGTTCTCATCGGATTGAATTATCGCCCCTGAAATTATGGCGATTAATAAGAAAACACTTTGTACAATGTGTTCGTGCTTTAAAACGATAGAATATCTTGCCAAACGTAAATTCGATTAAATTGGTAATCCTTCAATTATTACGAGCAGTCTGCTAAATTAATAATTAATCTAAGAATTAAATCGACCTTTGAAAGTAATTTGAAAACATCGAGTATTTATTATTATAAATTAACCCTTTCGCTTAGAATATTATATATTTATAATATTATTATAAATTTTCTTTCAGCGACATCTTTCATAGATTCCTAGCAGTATTTATTATTATAAATTAATTATAATAAATTTATTAACATCGAGTATTTATTATTATAAATTAACCCTTTCGCTTAGAATATTATATATTTATAATATTATTATAAATTTTCTTTCAGCGACATCTTTCATAGATTCCTAGCAGTATTTATTATTATAAATTAATTATAATAAATTTATTAACATCGAGTATTTATTATTATAAATTAACCCTTTCGCTTAGAATATTATATATTTATAATATTATTATGAATTTTCTTTCAGCGACATCTTTCATAAATTCCTAGCAGTGTCACGTGATCCTTACCGAAGCTTCATTTAAATCGCACTCGATTCGATGAACATATTGACGGTTATATTAAACCTCTTCGTAAAAAAGTCGAAACGTATTAATGGCTGTATTAAACTTCTTTGCAAAAAAGACAAAGGCGTACAATATTTGTGTGTAGCCTTCGCGATAACGATGCATTTCGAGAAACGCTTCTCTTTTTTTTTTAGAGCCTCGACCTCAAGATCTCGATAAACGTAACTTCGTTTGCACGTGCCGCAACTGTCAACGATGAATTCATAAACACGAGCGAAACAAAAGAAACAGAAAACAGCTACAACCACCGAAAAAAAAAGTATCCATACACAGCGATACATTTAACTTGAACGATAATAATTTTGTTTACGGAGAGCTGATTGGTTATGGAAGGCATTAACTCGGCTCTATTACGTAGCACGAATTTTATTATGCCTTTAAGGAAAAGATAATACCGTGTACGTTTGAGAAAAAAAAAAGTACCCGTACAGTGCCATCTATTGACGAAATACATTTAAAACCCTAAAGTAAGAGGAATCTCGACCTTCTTTTATTTGTAATTCTACTACTTCGTTCGTAACGTGTTCTGTTAAATATTTATGGCTTTTATCGTAACGAGTACTCAAAATTAAAAAAAAAAAATACCGTAAGAGAAAAGAAAATTATAATTGGACTTTGGACGGGTAAAAAATCAATTCGAGAAACTAGTAAAATAGCGAGTAGAAGTCGTGCCAGTATCTAATATATCGATAATGAGTATAAAAGTACAAGGTAAGTCGGGTAAATTAACTAAAAGAAATGAAAGATTTATTATAAGAAAAATACAGTATCTATGGGAACTTGGAGAAGCAGGTTATTTAACACAAATAGCTAGGTTAATAAATTGAATTGAGAAGAGAGACTTAATTTTTCAAAAACCTACGTAAATGAATCATTGGATTTTTTAAGAACAAATAATTTTCTCAGACGAGAACAAATTTAATACTTGGAGTTTAGATGAACAAGAATTAGTATCGAGAAAAAAGAGGAAAATCATTAAAGCACAAAAAACTTGTGGATATTTCAAAAAATTACAATTGTTATAAATATTACTAAATTACCGAGAAAACGTAATGTACAAATACTTATTTCTGTTTAATTTCTATATATGTTAAAAAATATCACTTTCTATTGTTTAACCTTCATTTATGCTGTAAAAAGATTCATACTGTCTGAAAGCTGAGTTAATTTTCTAACCTTTTATATACGTTCCATAACCTACCAGCATTTTTCAAAAAAATTATTATTATCGTTTAAACTAAATGTATTGCGGTGTATGGATACTTTTTAAGTAATTGTCATAAATTTGAAAAGTCAACAAACTCTACTTATTGCACATTTGATAATGAACAAAAGAGTTACTCACGTTTCAGAGATCGTGGTTTTGCCTGCTTCCTTCTGGACATAGCAGCGTGGCGCGTCACTCCGGCGGCCAGATCGCAATGACAGATCAGCAAGAACAATTCAGTCACATTTCGCAATTTCTCGAAACTCGATCCGTTCGCGCACTAAAACAGCGTCTTTCAAAAGTCGCACCGTTAACAAAACTGTCGACAGCCTTTCTTGAAACGCGCACCGTTAACGAAACTCGCTTGTGAACGACGTAATCACAAGGTCCAACAACATCGCGGCGAATTCAAATAAGGAAAAAATTTCTGGTTACGCGCGCAACGTTACCATGACAACAGAGAGTAACATCTTCAAGTTGAGAAAGCGCATTGCACGAACTACTCAATTACGCGATTAATAAATATCGAGAAAAACGCGATGAACCGTTTTGCTGAAACAGCCGTTCGTGAACCGGAAACCACGTGGTCCCGCTGTGATCGAGAACGTTTATACGTCTAAACGTACCACGGCAAAGAAAGACGTAACGCGCTCGAAAGTCGCGCAACGAATGACAGTGTATCTGATACCACAATAAGACTGATGCAGAGAACCACTGGGACAGCATTGCGCACGCGTAACGCTCGCTGATAGTGGCCCTGCGCAATACCTATCCCTTTGGTATAGATAAAATGAATTTTTATAGTGTCTTGCAAAAAAATTTGTTTTCTGTAAAAATATTTGGAAAAACGAGAAAATTATTTTCTTCCATTCTAAGGTTTATAGTGTCATAGTATAGTTTCTTAACTAGGCAAGACAGAAAAAGATATTTTAAAAAAATATCACGAAAAATGAATAAATTTGAACATTGTTCCATATAAATAAAATATGTAGTTGCCGCTCTCGGTAATAATCTGAGAGCGATATCTATGTAAAAGAAGAATTTTATCACAAAAAAACACATTTTTTATAGACCAAGCAATTAATTCTGATATTCCAGTTTAAAATAGAATTCAAAGTAATATTTTCTTACAGGTCTTTAGTCTGTAACGATTTTCTATTTTAAATGAATTTGTAAAACGTCTTTCATTTGAATATACTTTGCATTACATTTCATGAGAAAAATGCCTGCATTGCCGACGCGAAAGAATCAGTGGAGCCTCTCAAGTTTCACTACGCAAGCAGAAAATAAATTGATTGTTTTGACAATTCGTTAAATGCTGTCATTTTGTTTCAGTTTCAATAAGATCAAAGTATAAACTTTGAATTATTTAACTCCCAAAAATCGTGTACTAATTGTAATGTAAATCTCTAACATTTGTTACATTTAACGCATCCATCGTTTCGAATTTCTTCAAACAGGTTAGATATAATAGATATATAGGTATTTATTTAAATGTACTAAAAACATAAGATATTTGATTTCTGACTTTTGTATTTGTAGATAACAACATGCTTTTACCAGAACTTGTCCCAAATCAAATTGGATATTTGACTTTGACAGAGGATGGTGCTGTATTAACGGTAATTTTGCTTAATATATATACAGTATAACATAAATTATTAAATACATCAATGGATGCTTTCTACAAAATATTGTGTTGTATATTAATTATAGAAATAAATTGGATAATGGTATGTTATTTTAGTCTGGAGGTGACTTGGAAAATGATGAAAGAATCGCAAACATTATTGTGGGTTTAGTCAAATTGACCAATAAAATCGATCCCAAGGGGTTTCCCAGCAACGAGGCTTTCGATAAGTTATCCATAACTTATCCAGACCACTGCTACCTCATTTGTCTTTCAAATAAAAAAATCCATGTAGTAAAGAAAAAATTGGTTTCTGCGACTACTGCAACTGCGGAATAGCAACCTCTTACAGGTGTATAAATAAAAATATTATGGAATTGTATAAAGATAAAATTGTTTTTAAATATACAAATGTAAAAGAATATGTAATAAGTATAATAAGTCTTTAAACTTAGAATGTAATTTATAAAATAATACAAAATAATTTAAAAAATAGGCATGCATAAGTTTTTTCTGAATTGAAAATAAAATGATATAATTGAAGACGATTGAAACCAAAATTGTATTGCACTAATTTTGTACCTTTAACCTAATGGTTCCCAAACTTTTTGAAAAGTATCCCCTTCCAAAAAAGGTAACTCTTTGCACTCAAAATAAGTGCTTGATTAAAAATAATATAAGGAAAATATAATCCTATACTTAGAGTTTTAATTCTAATAATCAATGTATTACTAAAAAGATTCATTTAAATTATTCACACCTTTTTACATCAAAAATTATTTCTGCTCTTCTTGGATTGTAGAATATCCTTCAATTTGAAAAATACGTAAAATAGATGATATATTAAAGTAATAAATCATCTATTTTAAGGTTGAAATTTCTATCGATACTTTCTTCCATTGAAAATAAAAATAAATTATGCGTATTACAAAAATTAGTGAAGGACGTTTTAATTATTCGTTCTGCATAAGTATGGAAGAATTGTTTTTGGCGTTAACATTTATTTTATCAGTACATCGGATTTAAATTAAAATTAAATTTAAATGTAATAGATGATATTCTAATTATTAAATTAAATTATAATAACATTATAAAGACAAGCGATGATAATGTCGAACTGTGAAACTTTATTAATAAATTATTAATACATATTATTTATGGTATATTATTGATGCGTATTGACTTAAAGTTGACCCAATTGATACGGTATTTAGTGTCCGGATGTATGATCACGAATTTATCCTTTTCTATTTCACTTACACTCCTTACTTCTCACTCTATGTGCTGCACCTGCTCAAGTTCATAAGTGACTATAATATTATGCACTGGAAAACGCTAGGAATAAGTCCCATATAACCAGTATAGAACTGAAAAGAATTAATACACTAACAAATTATAAAATCGTAAACAGGATCGATTTCGATTAGAACCTTTTCCCATTCGTAAGTTAAACCGTCGTTTCGGTTCTTCCTAACTGTTTCAGTCAAAACTTTTATATAACAGTTATTAACAGTTATTTCTAAAACCTCTTCAACTCCTACATTAAACACATTCTGTGCATTTATAAAAAGAAATTACTTCTGTTTACAACATGATTATGAATTTCTAATCATATATAAGTATAATACATCATGTGTAATAAACAAAATAATATGAATTGTATTAATTATATACATAATTTACAATATATATTACATTCTTTATAAATAGAAAATACTATGAATCATTATCTGTATCAGAACTATCATAAGTAACCAGCGATGTACTTAATGTACTGGTGGCTGTTTTCGATGTTGTAGGTTCTTGCTTCAACTCTGGAAGCTTTGGTGTTTGATCTTTCGGTTTTGTAAGATCACAATTTGATGCAGAATGTGATAATTTTTTTGACTTGTTTCTAGAACGCACAATAGAAACCAGTCGCTTCAAAGGATTATGTCCACTTTTCTGTACTTCTGCAAAATATAAAACAAATATTATGATTTTCTTTCTCTTTGAAAGTCAACCTTCAAGTTACTTAAAAAAAATGTGCTATACAAATTGCTATACCTTTTTTATGCATTAATAGCTTTGCCAACTTTACATCATCTTCATGTTCATTCACTAAGTCAATATTTAAACCACTTTTTTTAAGCAAACTATAATCAATACCTTGCCTTTTTTGTAATTCCTTTTTTCTTGTCTAAAATGCAACATATTTTTCAATAAATAATCATCAGAATATTGATAAAATAACAACTATGATAACATTAAATAATTATTATATACAACAAAAATCATACTCTAAATGCAGAACGCAGTGCACAATTTGAAGTATAATCATCTTTCCATGTAGCTTCTTTCAATGCTATTGCATTTTCCAGGGAGGTATCACGCGACTTTGCTACTTTTTTATCTTCTATACCATGTTCCAATTTATACATTGCATCATCATAGAGTCTACAAGATACTTCTTTTGTTTCTGGTACGACTTGTTCATTTTCTTTAGGGTCCCACCGATTTTCTTGGCGTCTTGCACCACTTACTATCACATAATCTAAATTCTAGAAAATAAAATATTTACATTAGATTCTGCATTATACAGCATTGTAAATTTTATATAGAAAATATCTTACTACTGGATCTGTTTTTATCTCAAAATGATTATCACAGAGATGACACTTCATGCAAAATTGATAAAGGGGTGTACTATAATACATTCCAATCTTTTTCTTCTCTGCATTGTAACGAACACCCATTCCAATATGATTACCACATCCAGTACACCATATATTATATGGCATTTCAAATCTGATAATAAGGATACCCATGTGGAGTTTACGTGCTCTCTCACGTAATGCATGGGTACCAAGAAATTTATTAAGTCCACCAACACGTGGATCATAATCTGGTGGATAGTATAAGTTTGTTCCTTTACGTTCTCCCATTGTTCTACAAAATTGAAGAAATTAATTACCATAAAACTTAATATACAGTATAAAATTCATACTAAACATTTATATTTCGTACGTTAATCTGTTGAGTTTTAGTGACACATCAAAAACAGACAGTAAAGTATTGATGATATTTTAACTGCACTACTAGAACATTAGTATTTTAATACTTATAATTAATACCTTGGTTATTATTCTGTACTGAAAAGCAAATCACGTTTTGTTTCACTTATTTAATGTATCTAACCTCTCTTGATGTCAAAGGGTCCGAGCGCAGATGTACCTACAACTGCATTAAACCAGTTTTAGTTATAACGTGATCGATAGATAGCGCTAACGTTAGTTACCCACGATATTAAATATAATGCACCATTTGAAAGTAAAAGTTTATTGCACAAAATATATTAACAAATATAGCATTTTTAGAACGCAAAGAATATATATTTATCTCTCGAGAATCTGAACTGAATTAATTTATCAAAAGCATTATTTTACAAATAATATCACTTGCCTCCAGTAGATGTGTGAATATCAATGATCTTTACCACTGCCGGTAGGAACGTGCATGAAGAGAATAATGTCGCCACAATGCTTATCCCATAATAACCAGATTATATATTCCGGACTATACAACACTGTATTGAATTTCTCCCACCACTGTATATGCTAATGAAGATGATTTGTCTGTAGCTCGGTATTTTGAATACTTCGAAGAGTCAAGAAAGAAGGAGAATGTGAGACTTTCGCTATCATTCTCGAAAAAACTAAAGTCCGATTTGTAGGCAGAGAATTGACTGTAGTTTACGTTTGGAGACGAAACATTGTCCGTAATTTGTATAACATTGAAAAGTAATGAAGAAAAATATCAAACAAATTTACAATAAGAACAAGAAAAACAAAGCATTTGACAAAGAAAAATGGGCTCACTATCTATACCTAAAATTTTTGATCATTTAATATATTCTTTAAAGCTTTAAATCTTTTATTAAAGATTTTTTTTAAATCAAACTACAAAATTTTCCTTTTAAATAATAACTAAGTATATTTTTGACAATCTTTATGTTACATTCGAATTGTCTTTAGATTGAATAGAGAAATTATGTTACTTTGTATAAAAGCTTTTCCCAATTGCAGTTCATAAAATTCCTGTAAGTTCTTAGCAAGTGACCTAAAGTTGTGATTAACTAAGTCTATTATATATAATAACATTTGACAAGATACAGGAGGCAATTCTTCTTTCATTAATAATTGTCTTGGAATAATCATTAATTTATTCATTTTCTTTCTATACCAAATATACATAGTTTGTCCATAAATGATTATCTGAAAGTACAATATGAATATAGTAAAACGAAAAGGATAAATAAAATTAAAATTTGAAATTTAAGTATATACTTGTTCTGTACAAATTTTAATTCCCTCTGCAGAAACTGTTTTTAACGTTTCCATATAAGTTATAAGTGGCAACGTTAACAAGTTAGAAGATGAAAAATTTCAAATAGACAAAAATGTAGAGAATACAGATATAACGTTACAAAACTGTATTGTTGTACTCTGTTGCTTTAATTCTACTCTTCCTAAATTCACATTGTGCTATATAATATTTTAATTTGAAATACATAAACAACACATACTTTCATAACACCTGTGCAAAATCACTAAAAAACGTCTCCATAGATTTGCATTGATAGAAACTTTTGGCATTCTAAACATGGAATAATGTAATAATATTATTACCTTTGGCCCAAACTCTCTGTTGTTGACAGCATATTCAGAGAGCTCATCACGTATAACTCTACAATTAATTAGATTATATTATAGAATTACTATTATAAATGATAATAAAGAATAATACACCAAGCCTTGATATATTACTTGTTACTAATAAATTGGTCGACATTATTTCACTGTTTAAATTTAAAAGCTTGTTGCTTTAAATTTTTTACAGTGACGTTATTAATAATATGAATAAGATTAGTGAAATCAAACTCCTGATTATATAACAACTTTCTTGGTTTGGACAATGGTTTGGACAATCTTCATCAGAGTGTATAATTATTCTTACAAATTAAAATTTTTTCATTAGCACCCCAGCTTCAAAGTAACTTGTGATTTTACTAATTGAAAGTTAAAGTATGCCTATACATTTGTAGTAATATGGTCAAGTTTTTTTTTAAACCAACGTTTTTTATATGTAAACTTTGTATATTTATTCTATATTAAAAGTATATTGTATATAGTTAAATTGTAAGAATATAGTTTTTACTCTTTGTGGGACTTGTGAGCTAAACAATAAGAAAAAATAAATAAATAACAAAATTTCTTTATGCTTAATGTACGTTTTTATAATACACTACTTATTACTAGTAAAAGTAACGTTAGTATTAATAGTAGATAAATATATTAAATAAGTCAATTCTGAAAGTTCACGATTTTCCTGTAATGCATATAAAATATAGAAAAACATGTATTGTAGGTTCTAAAATATTTGTAGACTAACATTTTACAACATAAAATTACACACCTTATGAGAAAATGTTATCTATTCCATTCATATATAAATTTATTTAATAGCAAACAAGATTGAGAAACCGCTACACTAATTTGTTTGCACAATTATCAGCCTTGCATGTACAAGTTGTGCTATCGACGTATTGTTAACTTGCAAAACTGTAACTTTATTACGCATGCGCAGACTTTTCATGCAATTCTGTGCATAGTCTTAACAATAGAGGTGTATAAAGAACCCTATGTGCTAATTTCATAAATAACTAACATCTCAAAATTGGAAAGAAAAAAACAATTTTCTTAAAATAATCGAATACAATACTTTTCAAAATTATAAACTTTTTAGTGGTTTTGAAATTTCAAAAATGTAAACTTAACTAATGTTATACATTTACAATTATACATTATCATAATACATGAAGCTGTCAGCTTTGATAATATAAATAAAACGACTTTGTGTCTTAAATATTCATATTATATACGAAATGCTATTTTATTTAAATTCACTTTAACATTTACTACTGAAAATAGTATTTTAAACATTTTTATTTTAAATAATATAAATGAATATAAAACCCTGGATCTGAAAGCGGTCGGTGGTAGACTGCATAAAGGAAGGGGTTAAACTTTAAATGCTCGATCATTTAACGCGCATGCGCCACTGTAAATGTATGATCACTGGACGGACGATCGCCAGTCATCAATCGGTTATCTGTCATTTTCTTCTTGTACTACGTTTATACTGATTTTTCATTTAATCCAGAAGTCACTTGTCAATTTTTCTTTATTTTATAGTAAGTGCCTCTGTTTGAAAATACACTGACCGAATTTATTAAAAGTGGTCGATATTAACGAGAACGAAGTAACGTAGAAGCAAAGCAGGCGTGAATATCTATCTGTTCGAAAACTACGGATTTTGCCATGACGACAGAAGAGAAGTTTCACGCAGCCGTTAATGTGATTAGAAGTCTGCCAAAAAATGGTAACCTTTTCAGGCAATTAATTTGACTTGTCTGGTCAGATTTCCCATCCTGTCATCGTGCATTATTCTTCAGAAATTCAATCTTCATCATTGTCTTTCTTTCATTACACGTTACAATGTTCAAAGTGCAAATCACTTTACGATATACAGCATCAGTGTGTACGCTACTCTGTCTGTTTTTTTCCTTTTAGAATTTTTTATTCGCTCGAGACCTGTCAAACGAGTTTCCTTTTTCTTTGAAATTAGCAATGTGCAAACTAAGAATATTTGCAGTATTCACTTTATGCACAAAGCAACTATTGGTGAAGCAATCGTACAAAGTTCATGACTGACTTGACAAAATATTTATCTACACAATAACATCTTTCATAAAAATATAACATTACATTCACAATGTTTTTAATTAATAACATTTCATTTATATCTTTTTCTTTGCAGTACATTTAAAACTTATGCGCAAGAAAAAATAAATTTTGTAAATCATTAGCGTTAATTAAATTAGCACAAAATATATATAAAAAAAATTTCTAACAATTATTTACCAAAAAAGTATCTTGTACTCTTTGTATCTTTATAAACATAAACATATTTTTTTTATTCATATGTGACTCATCTTACATCTTTATTAAAATCTATAATATATGAATTGATATCATCTGGTCATTCAGATAATCAATTCAGATAATAGTAATGAGTACATAAAACCCATTATATAAATTTTGATGAGGACTGCAGTAATATATATTTCAACTTTTCTTTTCTATATTATTTACAAGATCTAAAAAATGTTTTTTACATTGAGTAATTTTGGGTTACATTTTGGCCTTGCATTAAAAGTAATACACTGTTATTAAATTCATAGATGTGGAAATTTACTTTCCATTTATTCTAAGTAAATGTGTGAGTGTTCTCATTTCACTTTCTAACAGAGCAAGAATGGGTGAACTGTACTTTGTGTTTAAAACTGGAACGTTCCTCTTGAATAACCACAAATATATTTAGGACTTTTATAGATTCTACCATTAATTCTTTTATTTGCTAACTATATTGTTAATTTTAACCAATTTTGTTTTAAATATGTATGATATAACAACCAAAAAATATTCACTTCTATTTTTATTAAAATATTTATTTTGATAGAAAAAGAACATTACATGCTAATGAATTATGGTATTTTAAGTATAACTTAATTCTTTACATTTAAATCTTTTGGAAAAAAATAACTAAATATGAAATGATGGGCACAATAAAATTTTATCATGACCTGTGCTTGTTTTTTGACCATGTATCATTTGATAAATGTTTTATTAAACTGAGCATAAACCCTAATTGAGTAGCATACATTTTCTTCAATCATAAACATTAAATATAATTTTTATTAATGTTGTAGCTCCATAAAATTAAAATAATTATTTTTTTAATGTGAATGAAATGGAAAATCTTAAGTAATAAGGAACAAATACTGATAAAAACACATTCTTTAACAACTTATTCACACATTATTTAATAAGTTTTACTATGTTGAAGGTGCATATCAACCTAGCAATGAAATTATGCTACGCTTTTATGCATATTATAAGCAAGCAACAGATGGGCCATGTCAACAGCTTAAGCCTGCTTTATGGCAAGTGGTCAAAAAGGCAAAGTGGGATGCTTGGACACGTTTGGGCAACATGAGTAAAACAGAAGCTATGAATAATTATGTGGAAGAATTGAAAAAGGTTGACTTCAGAAAAAAATATGTATAATTAATGCTATTGTATATGTTTAACTTAACATTTTTAAGTTATTACTTAACATTTGACATTTATAATTTAATAGATTGTAGAGACAATGTCTTATACAGACAAAGTAGCTACTTTTTTGGGCAGTTTGGACACATTTTATGAAAGTGTACCAGCCGAGGATTTAGAATTACTTGTTGGCCCTGTTTTAGAACGCATACGTTCACAACCTAGTTCACCATTGTCTGGTTCTCCTTTGGGTTAGTATTTAAATATCTGATATATTATCAAGATACAGACGTATTTTATATTCGTAATTAATAAGGAGTTTGAAACAAAAAAAGGCTAACAAATAGATAATACATTAATGTAGATTTGAAAAACTGAATTTTAAAGTATTTCATATATATAGTTCAAGGCTTATTATATTAATTATTTTTGTGCAGTATCCAGAGAAACATCACCACACAGAGTTTCCAACATGACTCGACACATTGCGAGTAGTTTAGAAACTAGCCCAGCTAGTAGCAACAGTACGAGCCCATTACCACCAGATACTGACGGCGAAGAAGAAGAATTTATAGATACTGTTGAAGTAAGCTATTGGTATTATGAAGGACGTACAGAATTCATACATTGAATACTGTGGGAGTAATCAACAACTTGGCACTAAACAGATTTTCCGTTCAGGCCATATTGGTCACAGATAACATAAACAATTTGTAATATTTGTAAAGCTCCAAATAACACTAATGTCGTTAGAAATTCTGCAAAATAATTAGTACACTATTGCAGTATTAAATGTTACATGTTTTTACATAATAATTTATACAAATATTAAAGACAGCCCTAGAAAACATCTATGGCATTTAGTATGAATGAAAAGACATGCAAAGTTTGCTTGGCACTGTACACATTAAATTAATTTTTAATTTTGATCTATGTGACCGGAATTAATCTTTTATTCACAGTCTGCTCCTGAACAATCACAGAAGGATATAATAAAAACTCCTACTTCCACTCATAAAGTATCTAATGGGTTCAGTGTTACTAATAATAAAAGTAGTGAGTCAGTTGTTTCAAAGGAAAATCCTTCAAAATTAACTAATGGTTATACCAATATGAATAGCTACACAGAGACAGTAACAGACAGTAAACAAGAAAGAGACAGACAACGAGTTAAGAAAGATGAAAAATCCGATGCTGAGTTTTTCAATCAGATAACTACAACTATGCAAAATTTACAACGAGACTTAGACAGAATAACAGCTAGAGTACGCAGCTTAGAAGGTCGAGCATTGCAAGCATTAGCACCGCCCTTAGTAAGTGCACTTTACGGTCGAATTTATTTGTTATTATTACATGTAATTACCAAATTGTGCATTCTGTTTTTAGAAGCAACATACAACAGCTTTGTATCCAAAATGGTGGCCTCTACCAGAATGTTCACCACGATTATTTACTATATTAATTTTGTGGCCGTTTATAGCACAATTTTTTATTTCTCTTACACATCGTTATCATCAGCGAAGACTGTGATTTGAATGTTATTGTTGTCTTGTTCAAAGCATATTCCATTATGTGTCGTTAGGTAATATTGGTTGCAAATAACAGAGATTCTTAGCTATTGGCATGTAGAAATGTTTTTCATAAAATATGCCCAAAACTAAACTTTCACAGTTCAAATGTATATTCGATAAAAAATCAAGAACAGAGTGATCCTCTTTTTGTATAGGAAACGATTGTAGTAATGTTATTAATCATATAAAAGTTTTGAATTCTATAAATTGCTTATATATAATTATGTAGTATGTACAGAAAAATTTATTTATTTTCAAAACCAAGAAAATTTGGAAAAAATTTGATTACTCTGTTTATATGTTAAAAACAAGTAAATTAATCAGGTATCTAAAGTAATTTATATGTATTATATATAGTTATATGTATTCATATATTGTAATATAGTAACGTATTCACAAATTTTATATTGTGAATTCAGGTTAACGGCGTAAAATAGAATTTATTACAACATGCAATTATTTTTATAAAAATACCTATAATCTATTTATCCAATTTATGTACAGACATATAAAAATATACTATAATTTTTAATTACGTGTTAAAATAATGACTATTATTTATAGTTATCTTTTATAGATAATTACTTAATGTAGTCCATTCACAAAGTTATTATTTTTTAATTTGTACAATTTCAATAAAATAATTAAATATATTATATATATCCTACATACTCTGTGAACTCTCATTTTCCGAACAATCTGATATGTTCAATAAAATAACTTTGAAACTGTTAATTAACAAAATTACATTGGCATATAATAAAATTGATTAGAATAGTCGCTACATTGATATTCCTAATTACCTGTTATTATATGCAATTACATACATATCTTCATCACAGATATGTAATATACAATAACACATTATTAAATGTTCTTAAAAATTCACAATTTCATTATTGAAATTACATCTTAATTTATATTGTAAGAAATTTGAAGTTTAAACAAAAGTAAAAATTTCAATACGTAAGATATTTGTTTATAAAAGATGTAAAAGATGAATATCACTGTCAAAATTAATAATCCAAGTTTCCAAACGCAGATGTTTTTCTCTGCGTTAATTCACGTTTTAGTTTGTCTGGCAACAATAGGTAGCGCCAATCGATATCCTACTTATATTTATTGTTAGATTCTAAACTTTAATTCGTTTAAGTAAGCAAAGCAGTATTGCAAGTTGAGTAATACGCTGAGCACTCGCAAAGTAGGTTATCTGCATAATCATTTCACCAAGTATTAAAGTAAATTAAAATCATCTGTAGATCAATGCTTTCTGGGAAAGATAAATAAATTTCTTCAACTGGGCGAGAATGCTCTTTATATAACTGTGGATCATTGATCGGAAATATATACACAAACCAATAACAATAGATTCTCAAAGATAATGAACTTAAACAAAAACACATTATACAATAGATGAGACACAACGATTAAATAGTGACTCATGTACTGCTACTAATCACTGCCATCCATACGGCAGCTACTCATGACACTATTTCTATCAAATAGATCTTATAATTGTGTCTGCTTAAGAAATTAAAATTACTAAGACGGTTAGGACGTTTTGTTCCAATCCTTGAAATTTTACTAATTTATACACCAGTAAAATATAAGTATTTAAATATGAATATTAATAGTTGGATGTCCACTGCTATGGAAGTTCCTGATGAAAATGAGCCTGCTATGTCAGTTTAATCAGTTATCTTAAGAATAAAAATAACGTGCGTGGTACGTCCATTGAGATTATTTTTTAAAGCAGTACGTCGTGCAGTAAGCGAGCAGCACATTGCAGTCTCTCATAGAGATACGCGTATTTATTACAAAATTTGTTCAGTTTTCAATATATTTCATTATAATCCAGAAAAATAAATAATAAATTTATTACTTCTTAATAATTTCGACTGATATTTTAAAATCTAA
Source organism: Ptiloglossa arizonensis (assembly GCF_051014685.1). Taxonomy (NCBI): domain Eukaryota; kingdom Metazoa; phylum Arthropoda; class Insecta; order Hymenoptera; family Colletidae; genus Ptiloglossa; species Ptiloglossa arizonensis. Next base: position 24,795,352 of record NC_135049.1, read on the forward strand.
ACGATAGTGAACTTAGTGGTATCTTTTCGACAAGTTCAAAAAAATTATATACACACATCCGCGAAAGAGTTTCCTGCGCAAGTTATTAATAATATTCAAGAACTTTGAGAATGTATAATACATGCATGTAACAACATAAATCAAAATGTGTTAATTAATGTGGCAATTAAGTGTCATACAAAGGGCGGAGGCTGTATCACAGAACACGGACTCCAGTTCGAATGTCCTTCATATGTAAGCACGTAAGTACGTAAATTTAATTTATTTCGTTGTGCATTGTTTACACATATCGTTCATGCTTATAAATTTTATTACAAGTTTCATTATTGTTATAACATTTGTTATTATAAGTTCTCTAATTACAAAATCATGCAGCTTATCGTCAGCAAATTTATATAATTTGATTTGTCTGTAATAAACTTATCATATTATGTAATAAACTTGTCATATAAATACATGTCATATTCCCTTATTCCTAATTATATTTTTAATTTTAATCATATTTATATTTTTTAGAAAATACACGGAATAAAGTGTAAAACAACTCAAAAGATATTCATCCTTTCATAAATTTAAGTTTTAAACGATTAAAATTCTCTAAACAGCGTTCACATTTTCTCCGATTTGTATCCATATTACACATGTACGCCCACTTATACGCCTGCTTATACATTTAATTTACCTAAGAAGTGTAGGCGGCGCCACATACTTATTAAATTTATAATTTATAGTAATTGAGAGCTATTAATCAGTGCCATATTTAATTTCCCCCACTATGACCCGTTATACAGAAGCCACATGTTCGTGAACTCAGAACTTCGGACTTCGAACAGCTTCAGAGTCAAAAAAAAAGCGAGTGTAAGGTTGACTCTCGTTCTCAAAAGAATCTAAAGTCCGATTCATGGGCCAATAAAACTTTATTTTATTATACTTTATATTTAATTTATTATTTTTTATATTTAATTTATTATATATTATATTTCTTTTATTATATACTGTAATATATATACCATCCATTATATATACTTTTTTTATATGTCTATGTACAGTAATGAAATATAGAATACATTTATTATGATTTCTTTAGGATCTGCAATTTTTTATTAGCTAATAACATTACACAGAAAATAACAAATTTGTATGAACTCAATTTATTACAAACATTTTTAACATGGTAGTGTCTTGTTATTTTACCACTTATAATGTTATGCACTCTTATAAAAAATGAAAGGTATGTTTCGGTTAAAAGTTTCAAAGAAAAGTTCATTTAGTACGAATTTGCTAAGAATTTTTAGAATTTATTACAATTGATATCAATAACCGAAATTTGATTATAATAAGCGGATTCGGCGAATTAGATGAGCTGTGGATAATTAACTTTTATCAGAGACAAATTTTTAAAAAATCACCAGTATTATCATCATTATCATTTTCACATCAAATGTCAAAATTATTATCGTTAGTGGTTCTCAAACAAGATTTCGATATGTTTACCAATAGTCCCATCTGATTTCTTAAATTTTTTTGAATAATTTGTCTTCTTTCATTTGCGGTAATTTTATTCTTATTATCTCTAATTAGCCATTTCTTAACAATGAAAAGATAAGATACGGACAGCAATATTTCAAAACATCTTATTCAAGCATGTAAGGTGGATAACACATAATTACATTGCTTTATATTCAGAACTCGTTTTACAATTTGTAATAATAAAAAAAAAAGGGGAAAAAGTCCATTCTTTAAACCTCATACTCTCTTTATAAGTGACTATAAATTATCCACGAACTTTAAAATTTAATTAAGCAACAACTGACAGAAATATGCACCTAATTTTTACAAAAATCAAAGAACAAAGCCTAATTTGCAAAATGTACAAATAATTTGACGAATCTTACTGTTATTTCAAAAACTGAAAAAAATATAAAGTAAATAACTAACTAATTTTGAATACGTCCATCTTTAAACACTATTAAATTCATTACACGTTTCATTACCAAACGAAACTAAATAAATACTTTCCTATTCAAAATCCACGAAAATCAAAATAAATCATAGTTAATATCTTTGCTTAGCAAAAGGCGAAACATCGAACATAAAATACAATTATTAAAGTCGGTAACGATCCTAGATTTCAGTGAATACTTTACCCTATTTAAATAGTTTGTATAAGTAAATGGCATTTTATTTAGAGACCTATATTGATTTAGAAACTTAAAGTAAAAATTAAGTTATAGGAAACGATAAAAATTTTGAATTTTTATCAGCTAAAATCGTTATTTGGCCCACTGTGCGCTTGCCTACAAATTGGATTTCAATTCTTTTGAGAACGAAGAAGAAAGCTTTGCATACACCTTTCTCAACTCCCCAAAGCTATCCGAAGTGCCGGGCTCCCGATATACGGCTCTTATTCCTGCATTAGCATGTGTAGTGGTGAAGGAAATTCAATATGGCGTTGGATAGGTCGCAATGCTTTTTCTGGCTACACTGCTCCCTGCCCTACACTGTACAACTCAAGAATGGTGGGGAATGATATTGACGGCAGTAAAGTGTCAGGACGAATTTCGCAATTGTAGAATTTTTGTAGCATTGTGCGGTTGTGTTCTAAGCATGATTTTGCGCAAGTAATCTCTAGTAGAGCTGACGAAAGCAAAACATACGTCTGTCTGTCAGAAGATTTTAAAATCATTACAATATTCCACAGGTTGTGGTAATCAATAGTCGATGTCTTATTCAATTTTCACGCGAAGCCTCTTTATTAGAGGTCAAAAATAGTAAAGCAAATAAAAAAATTAGAAACATGAATGTGAACCTATTCATCATAGTCCTGGCATTTTTTATTATGAATCTGTCGCGTGCAGAGGATATAGATTTGGGATCCATTATTTTTGCAAATATTGTGAGTTTAAAGCTTGCTGTTTCTTCTGAAATCAAACATGTGAATAAAGTTAAATAACATTTCACCTTTAAAGTGTATGTCAACGGAAATTAAACGATAAAAAATTAAATATGTGAATGTATCTTACATCAATGATTAAGAGTATTTCTTAATCTATTTTTCAAATACATGTTTCAATTAATGTAACTATTCTTCATTTTATTTGTTTTTGTTATTAATATTTGTTTCTAATTCTTTATCTATTCATAGAAAACTATATAAAGTGGATGATTTAATTTACCTAAATATAGTTCTCTTTATCTAACACAATTATTTGTTTTATAGTTGTATAGACACGGGGATAGGACACCTGTAAAATCTTACCCTAATGATCCTTATAACAATCAAAGTATTTGGCCTGTTCCATATGGTCAGCTAACAAATGTAAGTTGTTAATCATCATTGTGTGTACATTTTAATTATAATAAGTAGTACATTTATTTTAATAATATCATTATTTCTTTTTAATGAGAATCAAATTCTTGTAATAGTATATTATTCAAACCTGTTGTTACTTCTTGAAGCTAAATGCTTGTATTTTACACAAAGCATATTATGAAAATATTGTATGTTCATTTATAAAATAATAATGCATAATAAATCAACTTTTGTTTCAACAAGAAGAGTCTGCTTATTAAACATTTTGTAAAATACTTTTATAATGTATATAATAATTTAAAAATATATAAAACAACAAAAAATTCCTTTCCATAAAATTAAAACCCATTTAAAATAAAAAAGAATTGATATAAACTAAACAAACCTCTGTGCTATATTTTAAAATCTTTTTAAATTTTGAAATATTTATACTGTATATATTATATTTATTATATGATGTACAGCTTGGGAAACAAGAACATTTACTTCTTGGTCGTTGGCTCCGCAAACGCTATTCAAACTTTCTAAGCGATTTATACTCTCCATTTGAGATCTATGTCCAAAGTACTGATGTAGATCGTACTTTAATGTCAGCGGAAGTACATCTTGCTGGTCTATATCCACCAACTGGTAACCAAATATTTGATAGTATCAAATGGATGCCTATTCCAGTGCATACTATTCCTGTAGATATGGATAATGTATTGTATGCCAAAAAGTATTGTCCTAGATATAATTATGAATATGAAAAAGTTCTTAAATCCCCAGAAATGAAACGCATAGATGAAGAAAATAAATACTTATATGCGTATTTAACAGAAAAATCAGGAAATAATATTTCATCTCTAAAAACAGTTTTGGAACTTTATGATGTATTATTTATTGAAGTAAGATTACAATATTACTTATGTTTTTAATTTCTTCATTCAATTCTACTACTTTAACTCATTAGTAAATTTAATGAATTTAATTAATTAATTAAATATATTTACTTCAGAATCTTTATAACAAGACATTACCAGAATGGACAAAGGCAGTGTTTCCTGATAAACTTAAACCAATTAGTTCAAAAAGTTTTACAATTAGTGCTTACAATAAAATTCTTCAAAGATTAAAATCAGGTACATGCTATTTATTACAAGTTTAATGCATATAAGTTTTATCACCTTGTATTTCTATCATATAGTGTGATTATTAATGCATGAATTATCTGTAACTTTTTATTTGCATAAAATATAATAACAGGGTTATTATTGGGAGAAATGATAGATCATATGGAAAAAAAGATGCAAAATACTTTAGTACCAAATAGAAAAGTGTGGATGTACAGTGCTCATGATGAAACTATAGCCAATATGTTAATGACTTTGAATGTGTTTGACCCACATTGTCCACCATATACTGCTATGATTCTGATAGAATTAAGAGTAAATTTGAAAGATCAGTATTTTGTTACGGTAGGTACTTAAAATATTTGAAATATAAAGTGATCATATAAGTTTTATAAATATTTTTCAGGTTTCTTATAAAAATTCTACTTTGGAACCACTACTTTTAACACTACCAGGTTGTAATGCATTGTGTCCTATAAAACAATTTATTGCACTAACAAAAGATGTTATACCTGTAAATTGGGAAAAAGAATGTACAATGCATTGGGATAAATTTGGATATAATATAAATACAACAACAGTTATTGGTAAATTCCTATTATATTAAAATTTCTGTTTTTAATGTATATTTAGATTATATTGTTTCTACACATTTTACATTTTAAAGCAATAATGATTGTATTATTATTTAGTATATAGAACTTTAAAAAATATTGACCTACAACATCAAATAAGAAAAATTTGTATTCTTCTTTCAGCAATATTAACATCTTCTATACTGATGTTAATTTTATTAATTTTATCTGTAATTGCCTTTATTTATTGGCATTATAAACGAGAGCATAATCAGTATTACCTCCGATTAACGACGGATCCTATATAATGGATATACATAGTATTGTTGAAAGGGATTGATGTTTTGCTTCTATTATAATAATCAATATCTTCATAATTAAGCCATGTGTAAAAAGCGATTAAGAATACCAAGATAAATGATAAACTCGTATCTAATTTTACACACAGTAGAGGAACTACTGACACAAAAGGCTGATACATCTTGCATAAAACATTTCAAAAGTTTTAAGATATTTGTACTTTTTTATTAATGATAAAATATTTTAACGAGCAGAAAAAAATATATCCTGTCAAATATTTAGTGTCCATATATATTACTAACTAATTGTTGGAAACATGGCTATTTTATAACTTTTGTAATGACTTTTACTAGCTCGATAAAAAGGTATTAGATTCCTAAACACTTTTTGTGATTATAAAGGGGTACATTACTTAAATTGGTTTTTAAAAACATGTAAGAAAATTATCTGTGATGAGGCATAAAATTGTTTACTAATTAATTGCAGGAAAAAATGCAGTATTAAAAAACATTTACCATGAATAATAATCGGGTATAAAAATAAAAATCGGTATAAATTAATTTTTTGTAACTCTGTTGATACGTGGACAAGAGATAAAAATTTGCTTATAATTACTGTATAATAACGATGTTAATCTGTATTGATTACTTCAAGATAAATATTATTTACTACTCATTAAGTAAATCTTTGAGTGGTACTAACATATATTCATGTTATACTTTAACTACTCTGTTGTATAAGTACAAATGTAAGTGTACGTTTTACATGGCTATTTAATCAATTGTTTCTTGCACATTGGAATATCATCTTTAGTTTAATAAAAATTCTGAAAATTGCACTGCTCAAAGAATTAATGAATTATAAATTAAAAAGTATGTAATTTGATTCCTACAGCACATTAAAATTGAGTTCATATATATGTTGTAATAATAAAATCTGAAGCATTTAAATACTATAAAATATAGGAACTGTATTTGTCTGCGATATTTCAGAGAACGTCTAATCATATTGTTTTAAGGTACAAAAGTTAAAAACATGCATTACTCTTAAGTTAAAAAAAGTATACCTAGCCATTCCACTGTTATTCTTTTAAAATATCATTTATGCACGAATATATTTATGAATAGCATTCTCTAACTAAGAAAATGAGAAAAGTTAGATTTAAAGGAAAAGGGACAATACACAAAATTAAAGAAGAAATTACTTTCTACTTGATCATATAATTGGCTTGAGAACTCTTTTCCTTTGAACTAGACCACTCTACAGTTATACTGTTTATTGCTTAACATCGAAATAAGTGTACAAATACATGTAAATCTACCAACTCAAAATATTTTTGTGACATTTAAAAATGAATAAATAATAAAAACAAAATTTGATCATATTTTTAATTATGTTTCTTCATTAAGTATTTCTCTGTGTATCTTTAAAATTATAATAGATATAACAAAAGTTTGAAACAAAATTTGATGATTCTCTATGCTCTATAAAACTATGAAGTTAAATTAATAAAAACTAAATCCTGAAATAAAAAAAAATTTCCCGCCACCACTATTATTTTCAAACATTTTGAACTTTCAAAAACATGTTAAACTTAACGAATAGTACGATATTTGTACCGTTAAATTTCGAACGATGCGTTACCAGTTATTTTTTTTTTATTAAATATATTTTCATCAATCAACGTAAAATGAAAATATAAACAATAACGTGAACAAAGATATTTATCCCAATATTGTTAATTAATTTGTAAACTTTGACAAAATTGTGTTAAACCTCATTATTAGTAAGTGGAATATAAAAATGTATGTGTGTACAAGTACACAAATATACTCTTACGATTAAAATTAAGCGATAGCATTAACTTTTTTTCACACGTTTTTCTACTAATGTGTATTCTGAAAGTATTTCTAATGTAATACCATTCTGGTCGTTGAAAATGTATATTATTAATGCTTTATATCATTTACAAAGGCGGTGCTTATTATTTCTAATTCTTCAACGTTTACATGGATTGACTTTGTGTGTAATAAATTATTATCTTACACAACAATGCATCGTTTGAAGTGCAACAGTGCAAATATCGCATTATCCAATAAGTTTAACATGCTTTTATAATGAGATTGCGTGTATATTTTTAGACATGATAGAAAGTTTAAAATGTTTTAAAGTAACGATGACAACAGATTTTTGTTTTATTTAAATAAAAAATTGTTATTAATTTAAATGCATAGAAAACCATTAATTTTTATTCGAAGCGTTTTTGTTATATTTATTATAATTTTAAAGATATATAGTGGAATAGGGAAGCATCTATCTACCTTTATGAAGTGTTTTCACTCTAAAGAACCGAGGTGTGGTCGATAAAAAAATTGCCTAAATATTTCTCTCGTGGCCTCCTGGAAACCTGCAGTTTAAAAAAAATTAGTATCGTTTGATTACCAAAACTATTTTTTTTCCCTTCTTTTTTTATAATTTATATAATTTATTTCTGCATAGACCCCAATATAATATTAAAATCGCCTTTATTTTTTCATACAACTACAGTATTTTACATATACATTTGTAAATATTCAAGGTCATTCAAGGTATGCCTAAATAAAATCAATTTCATTTATTTAAATTATCTTAATATCATTATCTATATTATATTCTATATGATCTTTGAAGGTTTAAAATTATTATATTTCATATTTAAATATATACAAACGTATTTTGTCATTGGCATATGTTGATATTAGGATTCTAATATTCAACGAAGTTTAAATACACAATTTCATTATGTAAAACATTTTAAATTCATTTTAATGTTCAAGTTGGTAAGAAAAATGTGAATTGCAAATATAATTATATATTGTCTTTTATCTTATGTGTAAGTTGATTGCCCGTCAATAATCCGGAATTGTGTTGAAGCTTCCTGTCCAATTCTCTTGAATATTAAATGCTGGGTTTGATCTAAAATATTACAAAAATTAATTTCATGTATTGTAATTAAAAAAAAACATTAAACCTGGAAGTGTATAATAGTTTGAAATAAAGTCTTTATTATGATGATATGAGAAAATGTATTATGATTCTTACCTCTATTAAGAAATTTAGAAAATCGAATTAGCGCTGTATGTCCACCGTTTTGTTTCTTACAAATGATCGTGCAATGAAAATATCTGTGGTTAGTAACTCAGAAAATAAAAGAAATTGTTATCAAACAGACTGTAGAAAACATAATTACATGCAATAGGCAAGAAGCAATTGACAAATAAGTAACAAATGAATGTAATATGTTCTACTTCCTTTTACTATAATTTCAATTTATTTTAAACTTAGAACAACAGTTATTGTAAAATAAAATTTGATGATAAGAACCTTTAATTCGTATAAACACCTGCTTTATATAATATAGTAACTCTGATAAGATATGAATTACTTTTACTAGAATTAAGAAAGTACAGATTTCTAAAATACTTGAGCGAATGTATAAAAGTTCTTTGAATGTTCTTTATTCATTTTTAAAAAGTTATAACGTTTAGGTGAAATTAATTCGAATGCTATGATTACTAGCATTTGATGCATGAAAGAAGTATTGAATAATGTTAGATGATTTTAATGCTAGTACATACCATATATGACGTTATGTTGAAGTCAGATGATGTTGCAATTACTTTATAATTGATATTTTTTCTACTTAGAAGAAGGCACCGTGCTTAACATAGTTTCACGAGGCAAACTTGATTATGTGTTTAATGATGTTTCTGAGACATTGAAGAAGCTATGAATGAAAAAGGAATAATTCGAAATCTTAACGGTATTGGTTTACTTAATATTTAAAATTTAAGTATACTAAATACTGGAATTTTAGTAAGAAGTAATAATAAATATAAATATCAAATATAGCTTATGAAAATAATTTAATATATTATAACATGATAAGAAAAACATATTTATTTACTTTATCTTTATTATTTCTCTTTAGAAAAACTAGAATATTTGTTAAATAAAAATTATCACTGGAATAATTAATAATACTTCTTGTATTTACTTTTGCTAAAAAATATCTATTTAGTGATACAATAAACAGCAAGAGTGCACAATACTCAATAATCAAAGGTAATTAGAAAAAACACTTATTACATTTAGTTTTCCATATTAAAAATGTTAAATGATAGAACAACAAGACAATCAGTTTTTCCACAACACATACGTTAGTATTTATTACAAAAAATATACAATGTTAATAAAGCATACACAACCACAAACGAATGTTTTCATTTTCAGATTTACATTTTATACTCAGTGTACACATTGATACAACATACATACACAAAGAAGCATTACTTCAGAGTTTACATACACATACCTTGAATAGTGATATTCAATTTTGATGAAGTTGAAACAAATGTTATATTACAAATTTCATAAAGACCTTAAATATAAGAAATTGCACTAACACATGTAATAATCACAAGGTATCACAGAACACACATTTTTTTAAATATGACCACAATTAATAGTATACATGCATTTAGATATATTTTTAAAAAATATATATTTTTTAAAAATATATATAACTAAAGTTATTATAAATATTACACGAATGTGTTGCTGTTATGCATACGAAATTAAAAATTTCTCTTACAATTTTTACAAAAGATAATTGGTTACTTTATGTTATTATTTATTATCAACTCTTGCACAGAATTCGTGTTCATATTATGTTGTTAGTTAGTATTTTTGCGACATATATTATTATGTGTACAAAAAAAACATTATTTTGTTATATATCTGAATAATACATATCGCAAAACAAGTGATTTGGAGACAAATTCTTTTAACAAATAAAGTGTACACAATTCTCACCTTGCATATATAGCTGGGTTTGGTAATCCAAGCGTTGTACTTACAGGACTGCCAATATATTTATTTACAAACTGTAATAAGAATTAGCAATTAAGTTGTAAGTAACAATTATTATTTATGTACATATTTATTATTTGATACATACCCAGTGACCGCCAAGAGAAGTCGCACCCATACTCACGGCCATATGAATTACCAAATAAAAACAAAATAGGAGATAACAGATAGAGTATATAGAAATTGCTAATGTCATTGACCAATGCTGTGGTAAATCTTCTTGGACAGTATTTATCACAAAATATATATTTATCGATATTACTACAACAGACAATGTTGTCGAAATAATTTTATTTGCCCTGAAATACAAAAGTATATGTTAAACACTTTACGAACACATATACACGTATGAACACAAAACATTACAATAATTACATACATTCCATTTCGGAATTCCCCCATTATTTGAGAGCTGCTAGTAAATGCTATTGTTGGCAAAGTTGCAAACGGCAACTGAAGCGTCATAATAGCATTTAAGATATCATTCATTTTTGTTAAATTAACTATATCAGAGAGGAATGCTACAAGGAAGGTAGGAACAATAGCGATCATTCGCGTGAAGAGAACTCGCTTCCAACGAGCCCATTGCAGGTTTAAGAAACCCTCCATAGCGAATTGTCCTGCATAAGTTCCTGTCATTGTAGAAGACTGACCAGCAGCAAAAATACCTACAGCCCAAATGTACATTGCGGCTGCGCCAAAAGCACAACCAAGAAATATACCACCTGTATTAAGATCCACTGAAATGGTCTCATTAGTTTTCTGCAATAATGAAATTAGCTACAGTAAGATTGTAATTGTTAAGATTTAATCAGTGATTCTTTGTTACTGCTTACTGGAAATGTATTCATTCCTATGGTGTAGTTTCTTTCCTCACAAACTTGATACTAAAATATAAAGAAATGTAGATATATAATTATCAGTTACAAGTAACACTTTAAAAATTACTTTAAAATTGATAATATACTTCTTGTACTTACAACTTGTAGACTAGTTTTTTTATAAAGACCATGTGCAAAAACTGCGACAACAAATACATTAATTATAAAAGAAACCAATAATGCAATACAAGCCTCAATAAAATAATACATATTTGCTTCTTTTAGTTTTTTAGGATCTCCACGATCAATATCTCTTGACTGAAAATGATAAAAAAATAGATTAAATTAGCCACTTTATCAATATGTTAATATTTAATATATCAAAACGCCTACTTCCTCAATTTCAGGAAAAAGACATTACTTATACTCTCTGCTTTTTCCTTACTTTAACAAGAGCACTGTGAAGGTATAAGTTGTGTGGCATTATGACTGCACCAACAATTCCCACTGCTTGTAATAACATATTCTTATCATAGTCCTGATACCAGGGTACGAACATGCTTGTTATTACTTCACCTTGTGGAGGAGCAGAAACAATATACTGAAATATTTATCAAATAAATGTGTAGTAAACGTAATATTCCTTTTTATTCGTTAAAATCAATATATTTAATAATATAGTATAATATAATATATAGCTTACTTCATAACCAAATGTAACAGCCATTATTGTGATAAGAAATCCAAAGAAGAATTCTAATTTTCTCAAACCATATTTGTCTAATAATAAAAATGTAAACGTATCAATTACTGTAATGAGTACACCAGCCCATATAGGTATTCTAAAACATATTACACATGTTAATTATGAAGAGTTACATCAAATGTACATTGAACGTTTAATTCCTTGATTGCATATGCTCTCTATAAATCAAAGTAAATCAAGTATATAAAACAAACATCAATGAATCTCACAGAAAACAGTTAATGAATGATAAGAATATCTTATCTCTTTTAAAACATTTGATAAATCTATTTTAGTGAAAAAGCATAGTAAAAGTTTAATAATTGTTCAAGCTACTTACGCTTTATTTGTTAAAAGTGACAGAGCAATAGCGGTTCCTATTATTTCTTGCATGTCACTACCAATTATAGCTACTTCCGTCATTATCCATAAAATCAGTCTAGGTATTTTTTTGTATTGTCTGTAACACATTTCTGCTAAGTGTAAACCTGTTACCACACCAAGCCTTGCACTTAACCTTTGCATAATAAGACCCAGAATTGTTGCACTTAATAATACCCATAATAACTAAAACAAAAAATAAATGCAATAATAATAAGACACTAAAATATTGTTAAGAATTCAGCTTACGCAGCTATCTTTGTAAGACAAAAAAAAAATATATATATATATATCTCAATACAAAATTGTGTTACACACATGTTTGCAAAATGTAAGTCAGAAAAAAAACTATGTATTGTTTATAGAGAAAGAAATAATCAATGTATACAAAAAATGGAAACATTAACATCAAACATATGTTCATAAGAATAACATCATTATCTTGCAACTTTTATTATGAAAAATATATATATCTTACAAGTGCAGATCAATCGTATAAATTTAATGTAATAATAAAAAAAGAATAATGAAAATTATAATATAAAACTTAAATTTTTGGTGAAAACCTGAACAGAAGAAAAACAATAAAGAACATGTGTATTCAACCAATTGAAAAATGTAATAATATTTGGTTAATTAAAATGGCATGTTAGAAAATACCTTATATTTGGCCGCTACTCCAGATTGCAAATCAGATTCAATATTTCCAGGATCTAAATACGCTATTGACATTAAAAATCCAGGTCCTGTGAAAGCCCATAATTTCCTAAAACTAAAGAAACCCTGTAAACAAAACCATTTGCATTTAAAAACTATACAATCGTAAGAATTGATTTTTTAAATATTGTTGACTCATTACATTTTCTGCTTCTGGTATGTGAATTTTTTCCTCAGCAAAATATGCTTGATTACTGTTAGGTGTCAAATAGGTATTTTCAGTTGCTATCATATTGTTTTGTACTTCCTGTGTATACTGATGAGGCACTGTCGTGATTGTTGGATCATTGTTATGCTCAATAGTGCGAGGTCTTTGCATGGTATATTGATAAGATACGTCTGAAACCAAATGATCTATTTATATGATACAAGTGTAGCCACTGTCAAACATATTTATTCCATTAACATTTTTATACTATCATTACGAAAATAATGAAATGATAAATTGTTTCAAATATAAATTGTCTTTTAAATGCAGTAATTTAATCGTTAGGATTATCGATACGATGATTAATTGAAATAAATATATGTCGCATTATATCTCTTTATTTGTTGTTTCAAAAGAAACATTCACTGCAAGTGCATTAACAATGAGATTCATTCAAACGCGACAATAAAGAAAGAATTGTATTTTAATATTAGTCATACGTTAACCACCCACAAAAGCAAAGATATACCGTCAATTAATTGGCTTTCTTTAAGAGGATCATGATTTACGGAAAAATCTAAACATTTCTTAAACGTTACTTTACCATAAAATTATTAAATAGTGTAACTCAATGCAATCAAAAACACCACATAACTTAAAGAAAGAGTGACCGTAACAATCTCCGTAACAGTCAGAAACGAACCGATAGCACTGATCATTGCAAATTGCAACAGACGCAAATGTACACGAGACTAGACACTCTGAAAGAGAGAAAGCCTCACATTCGCCTTCTTTCACGGCTTCCCGAAACTAACCGAAGCGCTTACGGACACGCGCTCGTGCTTAGATATACGGTGGTGAGGGAAATACAATATGGCGCTCTGTAGATCGGGATGCTTTTTCTGACATCATTGCTTAAGCTATCTTTGTAGATGCTTCCCCTCTCTGAATCCACATTTCCGAGTCTGATTTCTGGCGGGGATGTCCGGTCTCATCTATAGCTCAGAATTCATGCACAGAAATTTGTAGATAACGCGTATGGAGAATAACAAGTACGACTACGTCATGGGATGTCCCGTGACATTATGATCGCAATGGAATAGGTAGTGTAATTTAAATAATTCTTGCACGAGATCTTTTATTATCACAAATGACAAGTAACTTCTAAGGTCTCGATCGATATAGGACTACTACAAAGTCTGTAACGCGTTTCACAAGTAGCCTTTTCTACAAAATCATAGTAATTTTCAATCAACAGTTTTCGTTTGAACATTTAAATCCAGTTTGCGAGTCCGCCGAGTGCTTTTTAAATTACCAAGTAGCTCCATATATCAAGATGATTTCTTAATCAACCTTAACATGTTTTAATACAATTACTCACAAGATACCTCCAATTTGTATAAACTACGTATAATTTTCCAATTAACCGTAATCTAATTCGAGGTAGATTAATCAAAGTTTATACCAATAGAAATTATAATAGATAATTATGAATGCAACATTATTAAATAAATAAAATATTCATAAAGTGGGCCGATGAAAATTTGCAAAGAAGTTTTTATGCGATAAAAACTATATATTTTTTTATGGAATTTTCTTTAAAGAAATTATATAAGAAGATTTAGATAAAAACTTAATTAGTATAGAAATTTAGGGAAAATTCGTCGCGGAAAGAACGAAAACATAATTATCTATTTTACGTTCCCTACATTCGATTCGGATGTTCTATTGTTGCTTATATACTGACTAAGCGGTTTTTCCAAACTTCACACTTAATTTTATTTATAACCGGCCGATTATCTACGATTATAATTCCGATTAAGATTGTTGCACATGTAGGCCTGCGAGCGTACCAAATTTTGTTAAAATCGGTAAATGTCAATATTGATATACTCCTTGTGAGTACTTAAATACGGAAAAGATTCAATTAAGATAGTTCTTACGTGATCTAATATCGGAGTTCAATCAACGACGATTAGATACACGAAGTATCGCGTAGTACTTTTATAGGGCTGGAATAACTATGCTGGATGTTGCAAAATTTTTAACGAGAAAATATTTTAAAAACCGTTGTTTCGTTCACACGTATTGTTATTGAACCTCCCAATATCGAGATTGACACGATTTCATTTCGTGCTAGATAAGGACAGAGTTTCGTGTAAATATTTAACTCAATATATCGGACACATGTTTTTGTCTCTTTTATACTAGATACACGATATTGGTCGACGAGTCGCGATAAGGAATTGTGCATATAGTGCTATCATAATTGCATACTAGACGACTTCCCAAAATGTTACAATACAATTACGTACAATTTCCTCGATAACCATTTCTCTAATTAACTTTCGTCATACGGGCCTGATTTCTCGAATAAATACAATAAACAATGCTGTACAACCACTTAGAGCTGTGGCGACACTCGAGAGATGTTTCTGGACAATTTTCAATGTAACAATTGAATTTTTAATTCCTCTCGATTTTAATTCAATTTTTGATGTAGCAAATATTACGTTATAACGCGTTGATCAAACATGGCACACGTTGGTACACGATACTTGTATTGTTCGATTTTCTTAACTTCGGTACGCGAAAGATTCGTTATTTGCAATTATTAGCATACAGTATCATCATGCATTCACGATTGTTTCGAACGCCAATGAATCATAGTGGTAATTCCACTATACAAGGAAAACTAAAACTAATCACGTAATAAAAGTGTACATACGTTTCTCATTTTTCAATTCTAACATTTTTCTGACCTTCGTGACACTTGACTGCCGAGAAATCCATCATTTATTCTATTAAAACCGCTGCTACTTGATTCGAACCGATTACGAACGCAAATTTTTTTTTGGAAACGGAAATGAACACCAAAGTTATCCATCCTTTGATGGCTAGAATAGTAATTGTCATTAAATCGAAAAGTCTTTTAAATAATCATTCTTTATCGAGTATCTTCCACCGATAACGGAGATTTTGTACGAAAATATACTTTATCAATGATAAATGATCGTTTGTACGATTTATCAATCGATCGTAACAATTTATCAAAATGTAGAATTCAAAAAATGAAAATCGGGAGCGATTTCTGTTCGAAGAAGTTAACACTGGAACGGTTGCATCGCAGGCGAGCCACTGCACCTGCCAGAAGTAAAACTTTCGTTCGAAGAGAAAAAGTATATTCTCTGGTTCGATGGTCAGGTAAAACAGGTGGAAGAAGAAAACGAAAGTATGAAGAATTTAGAACGATTCTCAGGGCCGGTACAAGCTATACAAAATGTATCTCACTTTAATCATATTACAATTTAGAATTTAAATATTTACTAGATAACATTCCTGCTGGATCCTTTAATCGAATATCACGATGTAACATTTTGATCTGTTTCTATTAATAAACTTAATTTCACTTACTTCTTCTTCAGTTAATCGTTCGCTTATCATTTAAGATTCTTTGCGTATTGAAAACCAATACTCTGAAGAGAACCCTATACATATATACCACACGATATTCTACCATATCAGTTTAATTCTCCGTCTTTTTATGGTTATTTTAAATCGCTATTGTATTTTTTAAGAAAGATCCAGAAAGAAAGGGTCGAAAGCGTTAAAATATTAGATTTGTTCGTAGAAGAATACCCAATTCGTATAATTTTGATAACAATTTATTTATTTCACTCTAATTGTAATCAAACGGCTGAGACTTGCAAGATGAAAATAATTCGCAACTTCACGAAGAGTAAAACAGGTGGAAATTATAAACGCTGAAAGTAACGCAAAGATAAAGGATACTTGTTAAGGGTATCAGTTTTTACAATTTAATCTAATCTTCAAATACTTTTAATAAGCATTTATAAATGAAAACAGTATTGTCATTATTATACTGCAACGCATCGATTCAAAAGGTCTTATCGCGTCTGTTTGTTAGATGTTATCGCTGTACGTGATTCCTATGCCGAAACCTATGCCTACCGATAAAGGTAGGCATAACAGTAACGTCATCTTAAATCACTCATTGACTCAGTATTGGGAAAACATTATAAAATACGGAAATATCTATACCCTTGACGATAAATGCGAAAGGTAAACTAGGTCAACAATGTTTAAACTTACGGCGAAAAATTTCTTTTTATTCTGCACAAGAAATGTTGTAATAACTGTTTTACTGTTATTTTATGGGAAAAGTACGAAAAAATTTTAAAAATGTTTACAAAAAATAATCGAGGTAAATTTCTTTTCATTCTGTTCAAGAAATGTTGCAGTAACTGTTTTACTCTCATTTTATGGGAAAAGTACGAAAAAATTTAAAAAATGTTTACAAGAAATAATTGAGGTAATTAAAATAAATTGTTCGACTATTTCTTTAGGAAGCACATTTTTCAGAGCCAGATGTAATTAACAGAAAAACTTCTCGTCCGTGGAACGCGCGTGACGTGGCTGATAACTCGACAGCTCGTAAAACGGCTGGCAATGACTACGCTTTGAAAAATGGTATAGGTAAACATAACTCATTTTTGTTCCGAGAATATATACTACTGTTCAATTGTGCTCTTCGAGATAACAATAGAAAAATAATATACCTGGAACAAAATCAGCTGGCCGCTCGTGTTCACTTCTCCGAGTGTGAATAATCTCAGGCATGACTTCTACCTACTTTATGCTCTGTTAAGGGCACAAATCCTTTGTGAATGTAAAAATTAGATTTTAATATTTTCAAAAAGTACAAAGAAATTATGTTTTTCGATTTATGTTATTTCTTGATTAATAAACCTTGCAAGTACAGTAGAAAATATAATTAAGATTAATTGTAACATTGTTTCTATTTCACAGTATGCATTTGCGTCGATTTCGTTACCGCGAGCGTGAAACACGGTTCGAATTGAATCGCTATCGCGCATAATCTAAACAATTTCCTCCAGTTCGGTTTATGTCATCTAAAAGAGTATTAAATAAAATATAATTGAGATAATTTTTCGTAAAAATTTTAAGAGTGTATATTTTGCTATAACAATTAATATGCATTTTCTCTATTGTTTGTCGTGTTTAATTGTTATCTATTAGCCGAAAAGTAACAAACAAAATATTTATCATACTTGACTTTATTACAGTTGGTCTACGATTGCGTTCTTATCAGAGTTGGATACTACAAACATTTGAATAAAGATTATTATTACAAATGATATCCAAATCGTTCGTAATCTCGAAGAAAGTTTATTCAAATTGGTTTTTATTCAAACGTTTATTCAAATACTGCCAAACTCTACTCTACACGTTTGCGCGAAGAGATAAAAATAGAGCAACAGTTTAGTTAAACGATATGGTGGGAGTAGCCCCTGTGGCCTTAATCGGGCAATTGATTTTGTTCTGACTGTGGTTAAATTAAAATGTCCCTCCTCAACTGGCAGACATATAAAATATAAAAAATTTAACGAAAGGAGAAATTTGTTTGTTATTATTATAAAATCAACCACAATCACGAACAGATACGAAAAAGAATAATTTTGCAATGATTAAATTGCAATTGGGAGATATATTAATAGGATGTGACAAAAATAAGGCACAATTTATTTCGACTCAATGAAGTCCAAAAATTTGAAACCCTTTTTCCTTCTTTATTTGAAGAAAATGGTAATGTTTCAAACAAACTTTATGCAATTGATATACATTCAATTCTGTTCACTCACCTTTATTTATGCTGTAAAGGACAGACGAATATGTGAATATAAAATTAAGTAATGAATTTTGAATTCTATTACGTCCATTGAAAATATATAAAGTAAATTATTCTAGTGTCGATAACGTACGTTCGAAGATGGCGCGGAACGCTAACCTGTGTGGCTGCAACTTTCCGAACGCTTAGAGAAAATCGTGTGAACTAAATTGACAAATAAAAAGGAAAAAGAAATGAGCTTATTATCCTTTTACTTTTCAAGCAGAAGGACAACCTGTTTGGACTACGAAGAGCGAATCTTTCAAATCAAATTCGTGTAACTTTATAAAGTATCCGACGTTCTTATCTACGCGAATATCGAACTTTGAGAAGTCGAAACTTTGCTCCTCTAAAACGAGACTCGTGAACGTGCGTCGTACACGATATTATTCACGTTCGATACAGGCATTTTTATAATTTAATTACTATATGCGACAACGTAACGACGTGTATGAATCAGGGCGTGGTTTGATTCGTTCGCAAATAAAGTCAGTGCACTTGCTGTTGAAGAATCGTGTGTAAAGTGACAGTAGTGTGAAATTTATTAATTTGTCGACGACTCGTTTGTTGTTTAATCAGTGAACATTCAAGTCGTTTCTCGATTACTGTTTGAATGTAGCATCGCATATGTAGACGAGGGCTACGGTTGGGCCCGAAAAGTCACCGTAAAGGAATTTCTGAAGTTGCGAGATAAGGGATTTATGAGTCAGCCATTCAGTTCTGATTCGATCGACCTACGAAACATTTGACGATTTCTTGAGATTAAACACTTTTCAACTTTCGGGTGTTCAAAATAACATTTTTTAAAGGACAATTAATTTTATTAACTTACCAGGTGGGTTTGAAGGCTTTTTTAGTAGCAGAAGTTCCATTCTGGAGCAAACAGGTGCTATATACTTTTACTTGACAGATATAAGATCTAACTGGAGATAATTTCTTGTGATAAAGTTTCCAGAGTCACATATTCTATTACAAAACATTACTCCCTAATACAATATTTATAATTTATAAATATTCTACTCGATGCATACAGCTTTCTGAATGTTCATTTTTATTAGATTTATATACCTTTTATACACCATAAAAAAATTGGACCAAAACATAACGCTATTGTTTGCAGAAAAATGTCTAATGTCAGTAATTTGGAGCAACAAATTGCAAGCTTGCAAATTAATCACAGAGATGGTGTCAAAACTATCAAGCCTGGAAAGAAAGTAGGGCCAGCTGTACCGCCTAAACCAAAAAAGTCACAACCTCAGGTCAGTAAATTATACGAATTATAATAAAAAAGTGGAATTGTTATGCTGCTAACAATACTTTATGCTTCTTCTACACGTCTGTTCCATTATTATATGGAAATGTCAATGGTAAAAGTAGCAAAAATTAGAATTTCTTTGAGGTAACTCTTTTAAATAGGTATACATTGTGTAACATTTTTTCAGATACCGCAAAGTTACACCATAAAGGCTGCGTCTGTGCCATCATACAGTACAGTACTCAACAATTCTGGAACAAATGAAAAGCCATCAAATTTGTATGTGAACTCTCCTTCACCATATGTGCCACTAAATATAGAAAAGAATGATTTTTCACTGTCATCCTCTACAAACGGAAAAGATACATCTAAAGTTTATCAAAATAATGATAATTTCTACATACGTCAAGCAGATGAAAAATTTGAACCAAAATATGGATATGATGAAAAAAATTACTATTCAAATGTTGGAAATATGCCAGCTCCTCAAGTCCCAGTTGAAGATCACTCGAGATCCGTAAGAAATATTGTATATAGCAACATAGATCCTCCAGTATCCATTCCGGTAAAAACTGGAGGTAAAACTGAAAAGGACATAATCTACAGTAATATTCAATGGAATTCTAAACCAGAGAATACATACTGCAATATTCCTTCTGCTCATGGTAATTATGAAATAAATTTTTTGCATAATTATTCAAAATATCTCTTCCACTGTTGTCTACTAATTCAATTAATCATTATGTTAAAGATGACTTACCGCCGCCTCCAGAACCTTCGGAGTATGTTCCTTGCGTTCCAGGTAGTTCTTTTCCACCGCCACCGGAAGAACTACCACCGCCACCAAGTCCTGTTTCATCCAGCTATAGCGAATTAAGACGTGCCACTTATCAAACTGATTTTCCTTCGGATAATTATCCAAACGATATTTATGGTCCGAGCTCACAGTCTAGTTCAACATATGAATCTATATATGAACCCATTAATCCTAGACCGCCGTCACAACTGTCTTGTAATTATTCTATGTATTCTGGCTATGGATCCGCTACATCAACTCAGCCGCAAGGAAAAGTATCACCAGTTAAGGAAGTACGTTGAAATTATTTTGAGCATAATAAATTTCTTGTTCCTGAAAAACATTTCTTCAACAAATTTGAGTTACGTGCATCTTCTTTTTAAGGTGGATGTTCTAACTGACCTATTAGTTCAAGGAATGGAAGATAATTCTGAAGACAGCGATATATACGGAATTTGTGCACAATGTGGTCGTAAAGTTGAAGGAGAAGGTACCGGTTGCTCTGCTATGGATAAAGTGTTCCACATTGATTGTTTCTGTTGTTATGTTTGTAAAGTTAACCTACAGGGTAAACCATTTTATTCATTGGAAAGTAAACCCTATTGCGAAGAAGATTATCTAAATACCTTAGAAAAGTGCTGTGTTTGTACTAGACCGATATTGGATAGAATATTAAGAGCAACCGGCAAACCTTATCATCCATCTTGCTTCACATGCGTAGTTTGTGGTCAAAGCTTGGACGGTATACCGTTTACAGTGGATGCTACAAATCAAATCCATTGCATACAATGCTTTCACAAGTCAGTAATATCTTATGTCACTTATGTGGATTGGTTTATCCCAAAGATATGAGTTTAAATTAATATTTTTGTGTTACAGAAAATTTGCACCCCGCTGTTGCGTGTGTAAGTTACCAATTATGCCAGAACCAGGGCAGGATGAAACAGTACGGGTTGTGGCTCTGGATCGTAGTTTTCATATTCAGTGTTACAAATGCGAAGATTGCGGTTTGGTTCTATCTTCTGATTCTGAGGGGCGTGGCTGCTATCCTTTGGATGACCATGTATTATGTAAAAGTTGTAATGCTACTCGTGTACAAGCACTTACATCGCACATGACGACAGAATTATAAATCGTATAAACACATAATAATTATCGAGACGATTTCAAGCCATATATTACATTGTTATACTTGTAGTTGCAGTTCTACAAATTCTTAACATTTAAAGATAAGTCTGTATATTCTTTGAAAATATTGACATTTTGTACGTTTTTAAAGAATTTTCTAATCAAAGCCATTTTATATTTCAATATGAGCATTTATTTTCATTATTTAATACTTAAAGGTGAATTACACCAATTATTCATAATATTTCTAAATACAACTTTTTTAGAGATTTATATTTCTGAAAATATATATTTATATACATATTGACTTAAAATGGTTAGATCCCAAAAATGTAAAACTAAGTTAATGTCACTTTTTTAGCACTGCCATATTTAAGATACTGAATTTTTTTAACAATCATTACAAAACAAATACTTTTTAGAAATATTTTCCTGAAACAAGTGTGATGATTAGAAACTACGATAATCAATGTGATTCTAGTAAAATACTGCATACATTACTAAATCAAAGTACTCAATATTTAGTGTTAAAGAAAGCTGTTCAATTTTATGTAAAATTATATTCAAGATAATGGCACATCAATGATATGAAGTAGAAATTGTGCCATTTGTACATCCGTTTTTATTAACCGAAAGTATATAAAACGTATACGGTGGTATATTGAATCTGTTACGTATTTAGATTTCCGCTTTACGGTAAATCATGTGATACGGTAGAATTAATACAATGTATTAGTGCAAATACCTTAGATTATATCGTTTATTTAGTATGTGAAAATATTAAATAATGAATAGGACTTAATTGTAAAATGTATTACTGGAACGATATTGAATCAATAAAACATTCAATCTACCCAAGAGTGGTGCAAATTCATTTTAATTTCACTACTGTTCTACTTTTATCCATTCATTAAAAAGAATAAAAAGTAGATACAACCGAACAAGAAAGGTAAATTCACAAATACAGTGTATATATATTGGAGCATTGTATATTTTATATTTTTAATGAGATTTTATTGTTATATATTTGCAGGAGAGATTCACACTTATTTTAGTCTAGACCTTTTCTTTACTATGTTTTTTCCATCTATATAATGTTCATGCACAGATGTCTTTATTTTGTTTTAAATATATGCATCTTTTATATGTAATATATTTTTTTTATTATCATCGAGTACTTAGTTTTTTGTTGTACAACCTACGTGTCATCTTGTGTATAATTTATGTTTTTTAATACATCAAGTTCTGTGTTTTAGAAGGCATGCTTTTTAAATTATGGAACGTATTTCATTAATTTTCTTTAGAGAACCAACTCAACAGACTTGAAATTGATTTATTTGGTTATTCAATTGCATTTGATCGTTTTGAAAAAGTTATTATTGATCGCTAAGAGAAAGAGAAGGGATTCATCAGGATGAACCGTCGAAACTGTTACACGTCAGTTTTCCACTCTGAATGTATTTAATTGCCGATCTAACATTTCATTACTGGAAATTTCTTAGAATTAGGCCATAATGTGTTTCGGTAATACCATAAACGGTAAAAATTTGGAAAAGGAAACGAAAAGTAACTATTTTCGACTATGTTCTTGAATCTAGAACATTAGAAACATAGTATAATCCACAATCGTAAAAAGCACACCTCTTACACCGTGTATAATATACATCAATTATATTCCTATGTTCAACTACACGTACCCGCTAATATCTATCTTAGACTCCTTTTATATTATAATATACTTTGCGAAGTATATATCATATTTTATATCGTATCAGCACCATTCTACGTTGAATTTAGTACGTGGATAGTAACCGCGGTCAAGCGATTCACTCCTAATACGTTTGTCTATTTGTCAGACCAGTACCAAACTGAACATAGAATCGCGCTTTTCGCGCATTCTCTTCACATAGATGTATGTTATATGTAGGTATGTATGCGTATATGTATACGTGTATGAAATATGCGTGTGTAGTGTGTGAGAAACAGCATCGATGCACTGACACACGAATGCTTACACACGTAAACTGTCTTCTTCTCGTTTTAACTTGCACGCAATAATCACAGCCACCTATCCAAATTCGCGCACACGCATACCCAAATACGCGTTTTGTCGCACTCACATTCCATATACCTTCGGTATACGTTATTTTTTGTCTGTTTATTTGTTAATATTTATATATATATATATATTTATATGTATATATTTATATATGTATATTGCTGAGATATCTTTCGTGTATCATACATAGAAATAGGTGCCGAAACGAGCTGCTCCTTTCTTCTGTTACATTGTTACAATACCGTCTGTAACGACCACAATGAGAAAGAAAAGGGGTCATGTAACTCGAATGCCGTATATGCGATGATTTCTTCCTTGCTCTATCGCATTTCTCTATTATCTCCGTAAAATTCTTTTCATCTAAGTAATTTTCATTCCCGAATTCCCTCTTCTAACAGCATACTTTCACACTTTCAAATTCGCTGGGTGCTGGCGGGCTGCGCAGCCCGTAAATCAATAAATAAATAGAGGAACAACATTCTTCAAACATCTTTTTTTCTTATAACAACATTAGAGGCTCTTGGAACGTAACGCAACAAATGTTCAACAATACAATCACGAAAACAAATAGAAGGCACTCTTGCATTTTTTTCTCAATAAATTAATTTTTTTCGTAACGACTCACGGGTAATCTACGCGTTCTAGGCCTTTGTCGTGTCGTCTACGTATAATCCCTCGGATATATGTTTTTCGCTTTCATTCTCTATGTCTCACTCTCTTTTCTTCTATTTCTCCATTACAATTGCCGCGATATCTAAATCACAGCGCCACAAACCTTCGGTTCGTTACCAGTTTTTCGTCTTTTTCCCCCTCGTTTTAAATAGACAATAATAGCTACAATATGCGAGATATGAGATAACAAATTTCTCGTTATAGATAAAAGAAATTCACGTTCATAACAATTAGGTAGAATATTATTTAACTTTTTATATTATAATAATTTAATTATTGTTATTTGCTTGGAAGCTCACAGCCGACACATTTTTTTTAATTCATTATTACATATTTTTTTTTCATTATTTTTATCGTATTCGTTTGGGTATGGGGCATCTCTTTTTTGTTTGTTAACAGCTATTTACGATCTTTTTTCTTTACTCTTTTGCGCGGATAATTTATCGGAGGGAAAAAAAATATAACAATAAATTAGTGTCCGCTACCGTTTCGAAAATGCGTGAGAATACATCACGGTTACTCTAATTAAACTATAAGTACTGTGTACCATTTTTCAGGTAGAAAATAAAAAACGAGAGATGTGGCAGTGCCTTGAGCAACCGTTTTATGAAACTCAACTCTATTCTGCCTCCCTATTTACCCCTTCTGCATATTCTTTTTTTTCTTTTTGAACACATAACAAATCGCTCGTCTTTGTACGATAACAACGTTATTTGTTTTTTTTTTTTAGTTTTCTTCTGTTCTATTATCTGTTTTATCCGTCTATCCTACTCTAGCCTTGCTCGTGAGATTCAATGGTTTGTCGAGCCTATCGCGCGTATAACGTCAAATACTGCATACTATAGATTTAAATAATGTAGCATACCTGTAGTATCTATTTAAGATATATAATTTCTCGCCTCGTTAACATTCGACTTTTGTATGAGATAATGTAACTGCCTGTTTGATATATATATACATACACACACACACATATGTGTATATACACACATATCCATACATATGCTTGTACGTATGTCTATATACACATACGTGTGCACATATGTACATATATACACACACACATATATTAATTGTGTATATCATTTTCTAATATAATAATCTTTAAATATCATATTTTATTTTATTATATATATATATATATTTTTTTTTATAAATGCTTAACAATTTAGTACGTTTGATAATTTATCGAAGAATTTATAATTTACAAGTCCGCGTGTCTAATTTTTCTTTTCTTTGTTATATATTTTTTTTTCTTTTTCGAATTTGGGACTGAGATCACAAGAGAAGAATCGTACACCCTTATATATTGTGTGTGTGCGTGTGTGTTTGGTGTTTGTCGTGTATGTTGTGTGTGCGCGCGCACGCACGCACGCACATATATATATATATATATATAAAAGTACACACGTGCTTATGCAGGTTTGTCGAATATACGCAGATTTGATACGTCCGGATCGACGTTAGTTTTCATACGGCTTCGAAATCGAGATACACGCGCGCTCATCTGTACCGTGTTCTCTGTTGTTGTTGTTGTTGTTCGTGCATACATGTATGTATGTGTGTGTGTATGTCCGTGTCCGTGTATTTGTGTCCTGTGTGTTACAATAGAGATGACCGAGAAAAGGAGAATCAGAGGACAAAACAAAGAAAAAGAAAAAAGAAAACGAACAATCGGAGCGCATTCGAAAGCGTTCAAAGGCTCAGAGCTTGCATCTGATGGCACGTGTCGCTCAGCTGATTCTGATCTCCCGCAGGATGACTTGAATGATGAGTCCGTGGCGTTCCTGGTGGTGTAATGGGCATTCTACCGACACCTGGCGGAGCGTCACCGGCACCGCCCAGATTATCGTCGGTTACTTTGTTCCCGGTCTGCATGATCCCGTTCACCTTGTACTTGCTCTGGCGCAGCATGGTGGTCGTCTGAGCGGAACCGGAGCTCGAATACTTCTCCGTCGGCTTGCGGCTGGCGGACAGCGTCGGGGCAATGGTGTACCGACGCTGGCTGGACTGTTGCTGCTGTTGCTGGTGTTGGGACGGGGCTAAGGATGGCTGATAACGGTTTTGCGTCGGAGGATAAAACTGGACCTGGGAGGTGGGTGGTGACAAAGTTGGAAGTGGTCGTGTCATGGGTGAATACGGTGCTGGCGGTGGGCTCACCGGCTTCTCCGAACTATTACTGCTCTCTACTGCGGCCTGTACGCCCTGCGAACCGTTGTTGTTACTCTCGCCATCGATCGGATTGTAAGTCTCGTTGGACTGTGCGCTAGAACCGTTCCCGTGCTCCGTCTGTCCGTTGTTACTTCTATAGATGTTAGTCGCGTTTTTACGGGTCGAGTAGTTGCTCGACCTTACCGCGTTATCGAAATACTGTTCGTTGGAATTGCTCCTGCGGCCGTTCGCGTAGTCGAAGCACTGACTCGCGTTGAATATTCTCGACTGCGCGCTCGCGTAAGCGGGATTGTACGACTGACCAGACGGGTTCGACGCGAAGTTCCCGGACCTCTGTGCGGTACCCTGAGGATTGTAGCTATCGGACTTTTGCGTTACCGTTACGAAGCAAGCCGGAGAGCCCACTGTGGAACCAGCCGTTCTTCTGTTATATTGCATGGAGAACCGCGACGCCATCGCGGGCGACGAATACTTGTTGTAACCTCCGTCTACGTTACTGTGCTTATACGATTGAGAGTTCCCTAAGTTTTGAGTTTTAACGAAAGGAGCTTGATGAGACAACGCGATCCCATGGTTCTGGGACTTCGTGTAACTGTTCTGACCATTTGCGGGCCCGGACTTCGAATAGTCCCTGGAATTGAAACTCTGACTTTTATTGGCCGAGTCGAATATCTGTTGAGACACCGACGGTGGAGTTGGTAGCAAGCTAGTACCGCCGGAAGCGTTGTGAAACGATGGTGTATGCGTGTGAGGAATGTAAACCGGGTGATACACAATGGCTCTACAATGCATTTGATTGCCACTGCAATCGTCAGTTTCGTTCAAGCATCTCTGTGAGCTGTACAAGTTCCCAGTGTGTATCGCGATCGGATGATAATTGGCATAACGACCAGACATGGGGAATTTCACGGGCATTAAGGACACCAGGGGTGTAGCTGACCCTGTAGCAGCCTGTGTTTCACCATGTGGTTGCTCCGAGTGGCTCGATGTGGAACGAGAATCCTACGATTTATTTCACAGATGATAGTTTTCACGGATGAACGTTGAAAGTAATGAAAGTATGTTTTTTGTTTTTTTGTTTTCATTGACTTGCTCACGAGTACTGTTACAGCAAAAAAAAAAACTAAACCTCGAAATGGTATACACACTTTCCAAGCACGACTAACTAAACTTGAAATTGCAATCAAATTCTGCCCGCTAATCTCGGTCTATATTTGTGTTAATCACTCGAATACTATTCGCTGCTCGTTGTTTAACCCTTTTGTAGAATATGAATCTTATCGACACTGCGAAAATATATTTGTAAACAACAATAATAAAATTACTCGTATTTGTTGGAAGATGGTTAGATTTACAGGTTTTACAGAAGGGTTAAAACCAACTATAAGTACGCACAATTGCATTAATTCGGTCTTTTTTAAGGGTTTCGTGACTCGTTTCGCATTACCACTTCTCTTTCATTAACGATACTCTTCTTGAATTCGATACATATAACTTATACGTGACGGATTATATGAATGCTATAAGTACGAAGAATACCTTCTTACCGTATTATACATACACATTTAGTAGAGGATCCTTTGTTCACTGGACTAACAACTTATTTTAATCTCTAGATTCCACGCAGTTAATAAGAAATTATTATTTTATACAAATTATCCGCATCCAGATTAAATATTTCAGGGGGCTTCGTTTTGTCGTAACTGCATCTCGTATTTCAGCCGTGCGACAATTAAAATAATACTGTGAAAAAGAAGAGGTAGCGTGAATTGAGCCATGAATGTCTTGAAAGGAAACGAATTAATGCAACCGTGTGTAAGTTTCCCTTATAAAGAGGACTAAGCTTACTGAGTGGCACCTGAAACTGTTCAACTTACAATGTTAACGTGTCATTACTTTTGGTAAAATAGAAAGCGCGTTTTAGCATGAAGGGAATATTAACTTACCTCCTGTGGAGCAGCCTGACCGTCAGACGACGTTTGCTGGCATGGCGTGTCGGTAGGATAAAGCAACAACTGCTGATCTGTCAATCCCATGGGCGCATGTGGAGGAGGCGGTGGGTGGGGTCCGGCTGCGAAAGGATAGTAAAGATGATCCATCTGCGGAGGAGGAGGGCCTGCAGGCACCGGTGGATGATGATGCGGTGGTGGCGCGGCAGGGGCGTAAAAATGCGCAGGTGGTGGTGGAGGCAAAGATGGAAGCGGCGGCGGCGGACCTGTCGGTGGACTAGTCGCCCCTGTGCCGTTGTTACCGCTTCCGGAATTGCTGTTACCGCCGCTCGTGTTGCTTTGTGAATTGTTAGTGGGGTACAAGTACGGATGAGCTCCGGCGGCGGTCGCCCCTGCATAATACGTCTCGTACTGCACAAAAAAGAGAATTCGACGATGATTTATGGGCACTTGTACACGGTCGTGGAGGAAAATTAAAGGAACCATCTATTTTACACAAAACTGTCGTACATTATTAAAAAGTCTTTGACGAGTTTCTCCCCGAGTGCTCCTCTCTTTTAACGTTCATTCACGATTCTAAAAGTAATAGAGAGATCAATCTCGTTCCAGAGTACTAAGGTCAATGTACATGCTATGAAACAACAGTTATTGATAATGAATAGCGTTCCAGGGAAACTCAAGTATTACATACTTTACCTCAAATTGACTTTAATCTTTTGGTGCACGCCTATAATATGAATATACATATTGTGCTGTGCTTATTGTGTGCAAGTTTACTCTAACTGTTGTTTTCTTATGTGGAATGATTCGAGAGAAACAAATAATATTTACGAGGTTAAAAAGTATCTTAAAGCATGACACGCAACATGTGTTATAAATACATTGTTCCATATTCTCGGTGAAACACAGAAATTGTGGTATAAAATAATAACATGAAAAAATATGATAGAGACGTTGCATCGTGAGACTACGATCGAAAAATATTTATGACATTCTATACTGTAGTAAAATTCTGGTTGCGATAAGCATAAGAAATACATATTGGATGAATAGATGAAATACATCAAATGTAAGAATTTGTGCACAGAACTCATGACAAACTATTAATATAAATCATAGATTATGAAAGAATGTCAAATGTACATGCATTGACAGGCCATGCAGAAGACTGACAAAGAAAACGCACAAGGGTGATGCGCTGCATGCTAGTCATTTAGCATAGACCATGTACCTTTAGACCTCAATACTGTATAGCGTCGAGAAGGACGTAAGTAGGCATTTGCTGAGGGTTGGGTAGAAACGCCGGTGGTATGGCTTCTCCCATCAAACCATTTGTCTGTCAAACCGCAACCGATTTACCGTTTAATATAAATACAAGCTATACCCATGGACAATTCATATGGTAGGATGTACATACATAGGACCCAAGATTAAAGGAATATCAGAGAATGAAATAGAGTGTGTTTATTCTATATTTTACTCACCGACATAGGTGAATACTGATGATATTGCTGTGGCATGTATAAAGATGGAGCAGGACACGGATACATCACAGGTGCAAAAGTTTGATGACCAGCAGCTTGCGGTCCTAATCATTGACATCGAACTTCATTATTAGAAACATTTAAACTTTACGCAAAAATAAATTATGATTTTATTTAAAAATTTACCAAACACTCCCGTGGCTTGATAAATAGTCGCCGGATCAGTTGGTGGAGCAATCGGTGTCGTTGGTGCAGGAGCGGTTGTGTTGTAAAATGTCATTCCATTCTGATACGTAAGACCCATACCTAACAAAAGACAGGTAAGGAAACAAAAATTTGTCTTATATGATAAAAATTTGCATACTCAACATCAATGTATTAGACTAACCATTTGGAAAATAGTAAGGACTAGTAGGCACAGAGGGTGGAGATCCAGAACCACCGTCAAAAGATCTATTAAAAGGTTGTTTTTTAATTGCTGGTGCTATATTTAATTTCCTTTCCCTCAACACAATGCATTCAGACTATAAAGAAAATAATTTATAATTATTAATACAATTCATTTCTTATTTTGAGAATAGATAGACACAAATATGTTACAAACCTCTTGTTGAAGTCTTTTAGCTTCTTCTTCGGTTTCAAACGTAACAAATCCATAACCTTTGGAGACGCCAGCACGATCAGCAATTATTTTCGTAGCTTTTACATTGCCATAAGAGGAAAAAACATGAGCCAGTTCTTCCACACTTGTGTTAGCCGAAATACCACCTACAAAGATGCGATTTGGTACTAATGTACCATACTTCGGAGCAGCCATAGTGAGACTTGTAGCTGAGGCAGGGCTAGAGGCTGGACTAGACCCCTCAGTTCCACCCGTTGATGCCGAACTCTAAATAATATGATTAATGTTAAAATAATGTGGCTAATATTTAAAAATAATATAAGAATAAAATAATAAAGAATATGTAAACGAATTTAATATGTAGAGAGAGAGAGCAGTGAACAGATATGTTAAACATTTTTAATATTTTATATAAATTTTATAGTTTAGTGTGTGATTTAATCTTTAGTTGCTTTCGTATGTTGTTATTCACTACCTGTTATGTCCTATTTTGAATTATTTGTATTGTGAGGTGGAAAACATTAAAACACTAAACTGAGGATCATTTTCTAAAGCTGATGTTATGCACATTGCAAGAAATTTCTTCCCACTTAATACATGGTATAACAACTGACAATTAAATGTCGTTTAACTCGTATTATTGTGCCGCGAAACTCAAAATATAACGAAAAAAAAAAACGACGTCTCATATGCACCAACCTAATAAAAATATTGACAAGCGAGAGCTGTTACACTGTTCTACACCGAAATTTGAGGCATCTATACAGGTTAAATCTTTATGAACATTTAATAAGGACATCGTCCCATGCGTCGCTGTTTCGTGTACGAAACACCGCATCAACGATAAAATGTAGTCTTAAATGAAAGATAAATTTGTTATAGGGTTAGATGAAAATTTTCATGCAAAAGAGAGCTCACCATCTTCGCGAGAGTCGGGCGTGTAAATGAGTATCCTAGCCGTGGGTTTGTCCTAGCAGCTTGAAGGTACCCTGGCCTCGCACGAGGTCACCTGGGTGCCCAGGGACTGCCAAGGACCGTTGCAACCACTTCAAAAGGACTTCCAGCCTCCGGCGAAGCTGCTGTTCCTTCTCGCTAAACTTCCAAACACTACAGAGACACTTTTACAAGATGGCGGTCATACGCGCCGTTCAGGGCGCTAATTTCCCTGGTTTTAAATTTTCTATCCGTCCGATCGTCATTCAAGCTTTCAGTCTCGCGAATGAGCATTCGTAGACATTTTATGAATAGAAAGCATTCTTTAAGATTTCTTATGATGTAACGTATGAAACATGCAGAATATGACGTTCACCGCATACGTTTTAAATGATACGATAATACGAACGCACTATTTGGCGAAATAAATTATTTCACAAGTATAAGCGGCAATTAAAATTTTCTCGATTTGTACTTCCAATTGAATTTAAGAAAATTAATTTCAACATATAAGTAACACTAGCTGTGCATATATATTTATTGATATAGCAACACAGTATAATTATTAATGTGAAATTATTATTACACAAATATCTATTTTCTGGATTTAAAAACTATGTTTCTTTACACGATGCGAGGCTTGAGAGAATTCAGTTTTGTCACAATGGCGGTGATTGTTTATGGTTACTATGGTTTTTTTTTTTTTATGGAGCTTACCTAATTCTGGATATAGAAACATTCGTGGAATTGTTTCTCAGCAATGAACATAATATGCCTATGGACTACCTCGCAATGAATAATCGAATAAAAACACTGAAATTGGAACGAGGAACGAGAACGGAGAGAAAAACGAAAATATGCTTCCTCACAGCATTGTTGACTTCGAAAGACTGAAACATTCGCCGCCGTACTACCCTGGTCGCCGCAACATCTGTAATTTTATCGATACTGTGACCGAATTTATTTCTCACTCGTTTACTATCACTATAAATATAATTAATAATTGACACGATAAATTTTTGCTTCAAAATAAAAACTACTTTCCAAACAGTGTGTCTAATAAAATATTATAACGTTATTTTGAATACGATTGTGCTCGTGATTTTACAATATTCGATGTTCGAATGTTACGAGAAAAATGACAAAAGGCAGGCATAAACATGTGTAAACGTGGTATCCATCTCCATTTTTCTAGACACGAGCAAATGCTACAACAGAATATTATTTTCTCTAATATTGTAATTATTGTGTCGTTTGTTGGTCAATGCAACAACTAAAGCATCAAATACGATAGAGTTAATGGATTCAATGTAAACTTTATTAAACTCAATCGTGTGTATATACAGAAAATGTACAGTAAATTATTTTCTACAGCGTGGTCTTTACACGTTGTTTAAATTGAAGTACGTCGTGGCCGTGGAACTAGTAGGAATAGCACATAATGATCTCTCAGCGGTTTGATAATCTGAAATTACTTCAGAAGCAATATTTAAGCTCTGAAAATTAAAAAAAATGTCAATTACTAGATACTTCTTCTGTTTAAATTGCTCATTTTCTACAGTTGGATCGGTACTTTTATTAAAATTTTTAACGTAGGATTAATTTTTTATTTTAACTTCGAACTACACCTTCGAATTAACCATAAAGTACACGAGACAATAAATAACTCAAGTATCTTTAATAAAATAAAATATTAACAATAACGCGTCCGGGTAATAAATAATTCAAATAATAAAAATTCCGGAAGAGACATTTATCTTGTTCGTAGAAGTAATACTCATTTCCGCTCAATGAGACTTACGTAGTTTTTGTGCATGGCAAGACAGAAAGTGCAAATTTGCGGCCTCGTTTGCGAATCGGCCCAATGATTTGTCCCGTAAATACTGTCACTGTCTTCGATACGTGAACAGGGTTGGTCTATATGACCTGCAACGAGGATGGCACCCAAGTGGTTGATGTAACTGCTGGCTAATCTCAAAGTCTCTATTTTCGATAATTTCCTATCCACCGGTTCCGTCGGTATTAAAGTTCTCAAGGCACTGAAAGCCGTGTTCACACTGCACAGTGAAGATTGGAATTCTTGAGTCTTGTAGCTGTTTGCACTCCTTACCCTCCAAAAGGATATTCACAAATTTTCCACTATTGGGTACAAAATTTTGTTTATACGCTGCCCAAAATTTCTGAACAATTCGAAAGAATTGTAATTAAAGAATTGAGACCTGACGTGAAAAAAAAAAAAAATACTACACATCCAAGACAATGTTGGCTCTACTTAATGTACAACTTACACAGAATGTTGGAGCTTTCAAAGCATTGATCTCTTAACTAAAATCATCAAAGTAGATAATTCTTTAATTATTTTGAGCAGCATAGAAAACGTCAATTTACTTTTTAAGCGAACTTTCATTTTAACGATTGCTCATTATAAATAGTATGTAATTTGTGTAACACGTTAGAGCATTTAAAGTTACTGGGTACTTTACTGAGGAATAAGTTATTCGTGTCATTTATTACAATTTACGCAATTCAAACAAAAATTACACGTTTTAATAATAATCATTGTCATTGTAAATTTATTTAATACATAAATACTTTTAAGTTGGCTAAGGAAAAATTGTTCTTAAAAAACATTTGTAAACGTTATATACAAAAATACACAACTCGGCGTTATAACATTAATTGTATCGATTTAAATAAATTTAATAACAGCGAACAAGTGGATTTCCATTGTAGGTGATAGTGGTCAGTATGTACACCTTCGGGGTAAATATAAACACATGCTTCGTACAATGTTTCTATTACAATTTTATTATAACAATAAGTCAACAATTGAATCTACACCCAAGATATTCAAAGAATACAAAAATCACAAACGGAGAAATAAACACACTAGTATGAACGTGTATTATTACATAGTTCATGCCATCGTACGAAGAAGAGGAAGTTTTTAGTGTTTTATAAAAACGAAAGAAAATTATTTTCACCTATGAGTGCGATCCCTCTCGCGTGCATTTGCTTGATAACGTTGTTTTGACGATTCTTCCTTTTTTCGTGCAGCCATGCTGCACTGCACTTGTTCAGTTAATCGTACTACAACTTCGTTAACTTGAAAAAGTCGTCCGACTACACCGGCGGCTTATTTATGAATGACTAAGCTTCGCGGCTTCCGTCGTTTCCACCAGGATTCCCTCTTCACCAACGTGTTACTCTTACAACCCCCCCCCCTCACGACCCTATTACTCGAATAACACATGTGAACTGCACGTGCATCCAAACAGGGGCGAACGAAGCACTTGTACGATGCTTCACTAGTAAAAACAAAACGCGTTAATGATAATCCACAACAACCATACAGAGGAAAAAATACAGATATTGTATTTGACACGTTAGAAATAAAATTACGACACTGTAATGTCGACAAAAAAAAAATAATAATAATATAGTAAAAGCTTAAAGTACTGAGTAATTCGTAGGTTTAAAGTCGACTGTAGTAGTTTTATAAAAGAGAAATTTTCATCTAGAACTCGTAACAAATAATTCTTTGAGATCAATATGGATACTTTTGAGCAATAAAATTATTTACAAATACAGGAGAAACTATGATGGAAGTATTTCGCGAAAGACTCGTGGCCGAAGACTTCGATCGTTACTTTCTTTCAGTTAAAATGTTATAAAAAACGTAAGATATATTATTGTTTTAAATATGAAATTTTCACGCCGTTAACACTTGGCAATTGGTTTTTCAATAGTATGGTCAACGTGTTACTTGTGCTTCCTGCATACAAACATACCAGTACACACGGAATACGATGACTCCCACGTAAAGTGGTTGGAAGCTGGGTTTCACATTACGGTCAATAAAAACAAGCCGACACCGACAGGAAGAGCGAGGAAAACAAATTCCATGTGTAAAACTAATTAGGACAGTTCCATGCAGCTTCCAGACAACTCGTAACTACCTCCTCTACAAATTCGTTTAACGTTAGAACTTGGATATAAAGCTATGATAAGATGACACCAAAAGATAGTCTTTTATAAGACAGGCGTTTATTTCTGTCCAGGGAATCCAGTGACAGGCAAACTGGTAATAGGAAATTATACAATGATTCGATTTTCTGATTACATATAATTTCATTTTGGTACGTTTTCCCCATTCCACGGATAAAATAGATTGAAAAAAGTCTGCTTGTGATTTGGTTACAGTGACGCAAATATAATTCTTTTACAGATGTTTATATTATATAAGTAAAATATATTACAGCCTTGTAAGAGCAAGCAGACAAATGATAGTACATTAATCGTTAATTTTCCACGATATAAATCATATTTTTCCATTACTAAAACATTTCAGACGCTACCTATGGAAATGTAAAACGAAAGAAAAAAGAATACCATAAAACTGGACGTTTCTATGAAATATTTACTTAGTTAAATAACTAGATTATACTGAATTAATTGTATAGCGGAAAATTTACACATTCGAATGGTCGTCAGAATAAAGGATTATTTTGTTTCATTGAAAAACGTTACGCATCAATTTCCAGCGCCTGCACCATACAGGATATTTCTGTGAAATCTGTGGAGCGCACGACCATGAAAGATTATGCATTCGCACACACCGTTTTTCTATAAACTTTTAAACTTTGGTCACTTTATTACAAAGTTTTAGTACTAATCAGCCGCTCGATCGAACTAGTATCAAACGTTCATGGTCTTCGGGGTAAAATCTTAAAGGATACATATAGAAAATATACAAATTGTCCGACACAAAAATTACAATAATATTAAAACTTAAGTTACATTCTTATATATACTAGAACACGGAAGGTCTGTGAACTGTTCATGGTCGTCACGAAAGCACGGACAGCTCTAACTATGT
Organism: Ptiloglossa arizonensis; assembly: GCF_051014685.1. Lineage (NCBI taxonomy): Eukaryota > Metazoa > Arthropoda > Insecta > Hymenoptera > Colletidae > Ptiloglossa > Ptiloglossa arizonensis. Next base: position 24,832,034 of record NC_135049.1, read on the forward strand.
TCGGATGTTACTCTACAAATTATAAAGTTATTTATTTATTTCGAAGACACGATTCATGTTTGTCGGTGTCGTATAACAACAAAAGAGGGAACAATCTATTATTCTCTTATAAGCACAGAAGGACTAAAGGAGGCGGTGAACCATTTTCCTCTGAACACTTTGGCATTATCACCGCTGTAAATCAAAATCAAACGGAACGAATCTCGTTTGAGCATGTAGTAATATCGTGGATTCGTAATATAATTATATATAATATATATAGAGATTTCAAACAAATTTACATGTCAAGCGATCCTCTATGATGCTAGATTAATCTAGCATTATTTCCAATAGTTTTTGTTTTTCCCATCGTGTCGTATTTACACTAAAATGTTACGTGACGTAACAATCCTTACGTTTTCATCTTGCGTTTACTTGTATAGCTCTAACAGACCGTAAAAATAATTTCTGATCCTAAACGTAAGGTCTTTGACTTACATCCTTGCACCTTTTATTTAAATCACGGCTGTCGAACACCGCGAGACGGCGATTCTCGTTAATTGCAAATCTAACGAGAGACTTTGCGTTCCTAATTATGAGAGATAATCATTAGAATATATAAATACAATTACACTTAAGGGCGTGATCCACGTGCGGCTTCTTCCAGTGCGCGAACTTTAAGCTCGCGCTCGCGCTGTTGTCTAAAAAACACCCTTTGTTAGTCCGTTTCACTGGTCGTCTAATCAAGCATACAGTATATGCAAGCTTTGATAATGATTTCAAAGGACGAACCTTAGGTATTCCTCGTGATGGGCTACGAGTGACGCATGAGGTGGAAATCGATCGCGTTCCATCATGAGGTGACGTTGTAATTGTTCGTGATGCGCAGCCATGTCCGCGTACGGTCTTCCGAGAAGTTCCGCAGGATGAAGCGCTAGTCCTGGGTCACGAGGCATTAAGCCCGGTCGAGGATAGTTTGCGCCAGCTGCAGCTATACAAACAGAAAATATTAGTGAACGGTAAATACAATCGTATGCCCTTATAGAATATATCAAGCCTTGAAATTTATGGGTAAACAGGCATGCATGACAGCGCGTGTGAGACTCGTTCAATAACATTTGCTTGTAGTAACAATCGTTCCTTTGCTTAGCGATGATGATAATAATGATGATTGTTGTTGACGACGACGACGACGACGACGACGACGACGACGACGACGACGACGATGATAATGACGATGATGATGATGATGATGATGATGATGATGATGATGATGATGATGATGATGATGATGGTATATTACAAATGAAACGATACAATGACAAAAGTATTACGAATGGTACACGTTGCTGTTACATTGGTAAATTAGGCTGGCTGGTGTCGGTGATTTGCAGTTTTCAAAGGGATTCTTGTGCAAAACGGACGCCATATCACTTTCATCCACGCACGTAACACGCATACAATTCTCGCAACACTCGCGCACTTGCACGTTACTTGAACGTAATCGAATCATCATTTATCGTTCATACCTTCACCCAGAAGCTTGATGATCGAAAAGCTCGGTGCCAAGTTATAATGGCGTAGCGAGAGAAGCGACAGAAAAATGCAAAAAAAAGTTTGCCGCAGAGAAAAATTTGTCTCGTTTTATCGTCTTCTTTTTAAAATAAGCTCTTACGGTAGTTAGGAGGATGCTCTCCGTTTAGTTAAATTCCGACTGATGTTAAACTGATTGAATGAAAAAGCACGTTTTAGTACGCTTACACGCAATCGACCGCTTTACCGATCACAGCCTACCAAAGAGGATCAAAGGAGCAACAACGCTTTAAGACTTCATACTACACGGAACGTACATCGATACAAAAATAGTCAAAGTAAAAAGGCTGTGTACTCTTTCTAATCTTTCTTCGATTAAAAATGTCTCATATTCCACGCTTTCTTTCTCGGTAACGAACAACTACTTTTGGTTACGTTAACATAAAAGACAGTTACGATTATTACTGTATCGCCATTCTGCGCTTAAAACTGGAACAAGAACCGAATAATGAATGCAGGTAGAATTTGTTATATCCTTCGTCATCGGCTATCAATCGTAACCAACGACACACGTATATTTGGTGGAAAAAATATAGTGCGATTGTAAAAAAAACAGTGAAGACGACAGAGCACCCGAATGTTGGCAGTCAAGATCCCAGAGACGAGTTCTCTATAATATTTGAACGTTAACGTATCAAGGACCTGGACGCACCAAGGGGGATTACGACTCCGAGAAACAACGGAAAAACAACGCATTCGGCGGTTTGTATATTAACGACATTATTTTCAATTTCGCTGGAGTGTACCTCGAGCTGACTATATTCCTTCCACCAAGTATCTCGGGGACGTAGCAATTATTTTTCCCAATACACTACGGAAACTATTTTCATCGGCTGTAAGTACAGACGGTCGGTGAAAGGGGATCGATCATCGTGCAGGAGCGTACTTAGACATCCTGATTTGTAAGACCTACCAGGCAGGGGGAATCCAGCTGCAGCCGCAGCCGCTTCCTGCTGTTGCTGAGCCTGTTGCTGGGCCTGCTGCTGTCCCGGATGTAAGTGCAAGTGCGTATGCGCATGCGTATGCGCGTGAGTGTGAGCATGATACTCGGGCGAAATGCCAGCCATCTGCAACCGGACCATCGGGTCAGCAGCTAGAGCCAGTCGCTCGTCCAGCTGGCCGTGGTGATGAGCCGCCACGGGATGGCCAGCCCCTGCACCCGCTGGCCCCCCGCCGGCTGCAGTCGGTATCCCTAAACCCGACAGCGCCTCGATCAAACATACTGTCCTAGTCGTACTCTTAACGCTAGCCAACTATATCTTTCTCCTGACAACGAATTTTTCTGTTTTGTGCGGCACACTTCTGTCAGACGTCCGACGTTTCCGACTGGTAGCTGCATATTGAACAACCGAACGTTTCAAAGCGACATGCGTTACGATACACAACAACCAATCATCCAGGGCCGGCTTGACGCAATCGACCTGCCAAGCATTACGAAGGGGCGCTCGAAGTCGGGGCGCAAAACCAATTTGTACAGTAATTCCCGCTTTCAAGTGACGACGACAAAAAAAAGAAAAAAAAAAAAAGAAGAAAAAAAGAAATCGAGACCACTGGTTCACTTGAAAGCGGGCTAGGTAAGCAGAGATTTCACTCTCGATCGAAGATCGCGCTTCACGTGCATCAACGCGAAAGAAAATTTTGTATATTCTTCATTATATCTTTACTTATTGTTCGAGGATCGACGATGCTCTCTCTACGTGAGAACGGGTCCAAACGCGACCTTGTTCCAGGGTATCGGTGTATTTGCGATATTCGAGGAAAGAATTAAAGAATATAAGGTCACGTTTGAATACATTTTCATCGGGAAGATCGCACCGATGCGTTTGCAACGATGTCATAAAGATATGATAAAATGCACGGAAGTGTTTTTAATTGCACGAAATCACGATCGTGTAACCTGTAAATAGAAATAGTTCGAACGATGTCGTATCTGAACTGATTTTCATCGGGTGTGCCTCATCGCCGATCCGTTTATAATGTTCTCGTCAAGATACAATAAGAAATATACAAATGTTATAATAAAATTCGATTCTCGCGTGCGCATCTTACCGCTCTCGTCTAGGATCATCGGCCATAAGAGTCGACGAGTCGCTCGCGCTGAATAAACATTAACAATGGAGGGTACGATTACGTTACTTGAATCCGGTGTGATAAGATTGTCACTTAAAAACGGGAATTACTGTAGCTTGTTAGAGAGGGAAATCGACGTAGGGGTAACCCGCATAGAGGGGGCCGATGTACTTGGAGCCGGCCCTGTGGTTACTGTAGCCGCAGCCAACATCCGGAAACGATCACTGTCTCGCTTTATCCCTATCGCCGTAGATCCTAAACTTCGATTCTGTCATTTCGATTCAGAATCGTTGCTAATTTTTGTTCATTCCACTATGCGAGAAGAAAGATATGCATATTCACGGGAACAGTAAAAGTTACCTAGTCTCTCTAGACGTTCCCTTTCCAGCTGACTCGGACCAGGTGGAGCACCGTACAGGCCGAACTGGTGTAAAGCCTGAGGAGGCCCCGAAGGTCCAGGCGCGAGACCCGCGGCAGCGTAACGACGGTGTATTTCCAACCAATGTGGATCCACCGGTGCTGGCATCGGTCTGGGCGTTCCTTTCAGAAGCTCTTCCTTTAACCGATCGTTCAGTTCTCTTTCTCGCAATTCTCTTATTTCGCGTTCCCGTTTCTCGCGCTCCAAGTGCTCCAGTTCCAAGCGTTCTCGCGCGCTCGCCGGATTGTACATGTAATGTAACATCGGATCCGGTGGCGCCGGATGCCTGGCAGGTGAGAACGCGGCGTGCGGTCGAGCGTACTCCGATAACTGTCTTAAAGCGGGTGTATCGGCGTACGATCCCGACCTTGCCGCGTACCTGTCGTAAGGAGACACAACAGGTTCGAGAGGTCCTCGACTAGGTGTTTTACAAACATCTGGTTGTTTCTCCGGTGTCGTCATTTTCCTGGCTTGCTGTGCCGCAGCTCGGTCGCGTTCTTCCCTTTCCCTTTCTGCCTGCTTCCTTGATCTCTCTTCCCGTTTTCTGGCCAACTTCGAATCCGGGACAGGCTTGAACATCAGATCCGTTCTGGTGCAAGAATTATTTTCACCCCGGTTCCAATGCCGCAGGAAAATAGCGGACTGCGACCTATGACATTCCGAGTCTTCGATTCTCGGCTCTGGAGATGGACCTCGTGGACTCGGTGGTTCCTCTTGATCCTGTTCCACGAGATCGGGTTCTATCTTCGGCTCCGGAGCAACCGGCGGTTGAGGTTGCGGCTGTCTGTGATGATGATGAGCCGAACTGCTCGACGTCAGACACGTTGCAGAAAGTAACGACGGTTTTCGTGGAGTATTGTGTGAACTGTGCGACGAAGAGTGACTGTGGGAACTATGGGACGAAATGGTCAACAATTTATCGTGATGTAACGTTGTGGCTTGATGCATACTGGAAGAATGGTGATGCGTGGCGATAAGATTTTCACCCTCTTCTCTAGTTGTAACGCTAGAACTGGTACTCGAATGATGCGCCGTCATCATGGTCGTGCTTTCTTGACTTCTCTGCGGTGATGGTGGTGGAATTGCGTGAGGCACCGGACCATAAGGATACGGCGGGAACGAGGGATATCCCCCAACTGGAGCGTATCCCGGATATGCGTGAGGATGATACGGATGCATGGCGGTGAACAACGAGTGATGCATTAATGGATGATGCGGGTGGAACGGATGTGCCATGTGTGGACTCGGTTGCTGCGCTGGATGCATCACAGGCTGAGGAATAGACGTGGGCGGCGGTGGAAGCGTTGGTGTCGGAGATGCGGCTACGGATTGTATCTGTGGAACAGGTTGATTGCTGGACATGGAGTGTTTGCTCGGCGTGGGTGGTTTACTGGAACTGTCTGGATCCTTTTTAATATTCTCTAAACTTGGCCCTGGGAAACCAGACTGGAAACCGGGAACTTTGACTTCTTTTAAGCTCTGAAGTGGATCTGGTTCGGGAGGAATAATTTCCTGTTTGATTTTTAAATTTTGTGGTTCCATTGGCGGTGTACCGGCCAAATTGTACATGGCAGACGGTTTCTCCATAGATAGAATTCCACTCGGTTGAATTGGTTGGAATAAATTACTTGGCTCGTTTCTCTCAGAGTCGTTATTTTCCGGTCGGTCTGGAATTCTCTCGGGTATTCTATCGGGTATCCTGCCATCTCGCATTCGTTCCGGGGGAAGTCTATCGTCCGAAATACGTTCGGACATTCTATTCTCAGAAGACATTACGGTTAAACCAAGAGGTTGCGGTGAACTCGACATCTGAGGAATCTGCGTCATATTCGACGGTATACTTTGCGAAATATTGAGGTTCAATGGTGGTCCCGGTATACTTTGGGGCAGATTTTGCGCGTTCGACATAGTTTCACCGTGAGTTCGAAGATTCTGCGTTGGTCCCATATTTTGCGTATTCGACATGTTCTGAGGCATATTTGGCGGCATCTGCATGCTCTGCGATAAGTTTTGCGGTACATTTTGAACAGGAGGAACATTAGTTGCGTATTGCATATTGAGTGGCAGTCCTTGTTGCGTTGGAGACATAATTTGCGAGTTCTGTATATTTTGTGGACCAGTCGATGCACAAATACCACTATTTTGAATCGTTTGAGATAGATTACGTGGCATATTTTGACTTATATCGTTCATGTTTAATGGCTGCGACGTGGTTAAATTCAGCTGCTGCTCGGGCTCTTTCATATCTTCATTAGACGGAGACATGGCCGGTTCGATAGAACCGATAGGTAAAGGTTCCAACTTCAAGGGTTGATTCATAGCTAAAGGTACATCGTCTATTTGATCCTTTGTTTCTACTGGTTCTTCCAACAAAGGTTTCTTGTCCAAGGTATGAATGACAGGAACAGATATTGGTAAAGTTTGTATAGGTGTTGGTACAGGTGTAGACACCGGCGTTGGTTCAGAAGGTTCCTCCGGTGTAGTTACGGCCGGACTCACAGGCTCCTCGGTTGGCACTGTAACCGGAGTGGCTTGATTTTCGTTTGTATCACCTTCTCCTTCCCTTTCAGGCTCATCCATGAGAGAATTGCTATCGGTTGTGAGCGACTCCGAAGGACTCTCAGGACGCTCACCGCGTTTCCGTTTCTGAGACTCCTTATCCTCGTCCACCTCATCCGTTTGAGGCCGTTTCTGACCTTTCTTCGGTGTTTCTGGTTTGCTCGAGGACTTTTTCTTACTTTTATCCGGTGTTTGTTGCTGTTGTTGTTGTTTCTCTTGATCAGGAGTATCGGTTCCGCCTGTACGTCGAGGTCTTGCGGGTCTAGGCGTTTCCTTGGCCTTATTTCTTGTACGCATTCTCCCTGGGCTATCTGGTGATTCCGCAGGTACAGGGCGGAACAAATATGGAGGGGCTGGCGGCAATTCTCCGGTTTTCTTCAAATGTATTCTGCATTCCGTACAAAGCAATAATCTATCCTTGCCGGCTACCTGATAATCCTTTGAATTAGTCGAGAAGCAGTGTTGGCACGAATGCGTTGCTCCGTTAGTATTCGTATCTCGGGAATCACTATCTTCCTCCGAATTATCGTCCTCTGTCACAGAACTAATTTCCCCGCCAGGATTATTACTAGCAGGTGTTCCAACAGGTACGGTTTCAGGTTCAGAAATAGGTTCCTTTTGACTAACACTAGCTGGCGGAGTATCTTTGGGAGGAGTAGGGACTTCCTCTTTGGGAGTTCCAGCTCTCGAATTACGCGTGTTACGAATTCTTCTAAGCGAACCCTGCCGTCGTCGTCGATGAGGTCGATTATTATTTGCGCCTGGGGTTTTCTTCCATAAATAATAGAATTCGACCAATTCCGGCTAAAAATACAATAAAAAAATCTGCAATAATTCCTACTATCCCGGCCTACCTTATTCGTACATAGATTTCGATTACCGTGTCTTTATGAGGTAAAAGATCCTTTCTGATCCTCGAAAAGTTTTTCCCAAATTGCCGAAGTCCTTTGACGAAGCGTTTCTACGAGACAGAGCGACGGCCAATTAATTGTGTGCCTGACCAATCCTTTTAAGTAACGTGATTGCACGCACAATTATGAAAACGCGACTACTGAATCAAACAATTTCCCGTTTAGTCGTTTCAACTTACAGTTTCCTCCTCGGACCACTTTTTATCGATGCCTTTAGGTACGGGACATTTAACGAGAGCCTGCAACGCTCTTCCTGGATCATAGCCAGAGTCGTGCAAGATGTCCAGAGCATTGATAGTCGTGTCGTCTCGGGAAGCAGCCACACAACCGTCATCCGGGGATCCTCCATCACACATGCCAGCAAATGCAGCCATAGATCGAGCTGCTCTTAAGTACATCAGAAGATCCCCGTCCAATGCCATAGCTGGAATCCATCTTAGCTCCTCTCGTTCTTTAGAAAACTCTGGATCAGGAAGCAGCTCTCCAGGAGGTATACCCGGCCGATACTCAGGCAAACGGGCCTGACAAGAAACCAATTCCTGTACCCAAAATTCGGGATTGTGCGTGGTTAGCACCAATGCCAAAGCGAGTTAGTTGTACGCACCTATACTCCGGCTTGCTTTTCGAAATCTACACGAGCCAGTATAATTTTTATTCCATTCTGTTCCTTTTGTTACATTACTGGTACGAGAAGTAGCGTGAGTACTTTATGTTTGTGTACAAACTAATGATCATAAATATAAGCATGAAAAACGAGAATTCAAATAATGTATGATTATTATACACATGTTATGGCTTTACATTTAATAACATTAGTTATGTTCACGTTTACAATAAAAGCTATATAAGTTAATATAGCGAACAAAAGCACATTCACGTAATTCTTTTAGTGAATGGATAAACACGAATGGTGAAAATGAGAGTGAGCGAAAGAAGGAAAACACGATATTTCACAAACAACAAATTACATGATATTTACAAGATAGAAACAGAAGATGTTTATGGAAAAATTAACAAGATAAAAATACAAATACTTTTCCATAAATTTTATAGTTTCAATATTTCAGTTGCAACATATTATACTCATAGATGGTTCAAGTAACCAATGGGTTATTATGTAAACAGAATTATGTCTGTTTGTAACAAATATGTTTCTGCAATTTCACCGTGACTGAATACCACTATAAATATAAAAATAACCTTATACTACGTAATATCAACTTACATATTATTATAGAATGTTCATCATAATAACTTGCATCATATTCAGGGTCTTTCAGTGATAGTAATAAATTGAGGGATGGTACTTAAGCGTTGGGATTATACTGTTGAGCAAATAAGAATCATTACCATTATGACTTAAAGAATAACTATCATTGTTATTTGAACCATCGACATACAACCAAACTGTGTAAGGAATAGGTATCTGCTTTTCACTATTTAAGTCTATAATTTCTCTTTCAATGTGTACAAATATAGACAGACATTAAGGTTGTAATTGGATAATAAAAACATATTCTATGATTGTGAATTTCAAGCACTAAAGAAACACTGGTATCTCAATTGCTCTAAACCTGTAACTAAGCACACGCCATGCATGTTTTCAATTATTCTTGAAAGTAACATAATAACTACAATCGGTAGCATTACAAAATAATTATATAACTTTGGAACATGTTACCCAAATACATCCTTATTTCCATTTTCTTCGAAGAGCATATACATTGATTGAATACTTAAATACCTTAATGTTCATTGACATTTTAAATAAAATTTATCAACAGTATTTACGAATTATTAATCAGAACCAATGTATGGATAATAGTATATTTTCAAATTTTAATCTAATGAATAAATATTTCTGTCTTTATTCGATAATAATACTTATATATTGCTACTAATGTCCATTGTAAATTTACAAACAACACAGTTTCAAACCCCTTTGTTATATGCAAAGTTGTTTGAAACTACAGATGCTTCAATAACTTTTGAACAATGTACACATACCTAACAATTTAAAATAATGTAAAAATCACTTTTTACAATTTTAATTCCAATTACTTTCACAGAAAGATTGAAGTATATGAATTAAGAGCATTTACCACTGAAAATATTAGATAATGTGACAGAGTTATGTCACAATTACCTGGTGCTTTGGTAATCATATCTCTGCCTTAATCTATACACTCAAAATATATGTCTTAGGAGAACAAGCCTTGAGTTAGGTACATTGTGCAATATAGCTAAGTAGCAAAAAGGTTTTCAAGGTATATGGCAAACCTGGTGCGAAGGGCCAACCCGAATCTCGCCCTGGGTGCCGGCAGACATCTCCCCCTCCTCCGAAGCTCCACCGTCTTTCTCCAGTGTTTCGAGTGGCTTCTATCTTGGACTTTCAGTAAATTCCTATCATCCACCCCCTGAACTGTATAGTTATTCTATCAGTATATTTGTAATAATTTTGTAGAAAGAAGTACTGCTAACATGCTTCTTTTTCAATGACCCTTTTTTTAACAATGATGTCAGTTATTATGACATTATTTTTCACATTATAGAATTACACACATAGAATGATTGTTAATGTCAAATTACATGATGACAAATTCTTTAAACTCTGGAATACAAATAAATACTCGTAATTTTCATGATTAATCATTATCTTTGAACCACCTTTGTGTTTTATGCTGTGTATATTTATAATGATTCGATTGGATAAGTGAAATATAAATATAAAAGAAATCCTATAAAAACGATAATAAGACACAATGTGTTTACTTTGAAAAATGTAGATACTAAGGAAGAACCATATAAAAACAGTTTTTCTTCCAATTATGAAAATGCACAGAGATTATTTCTCTCCTACCTGTAATTTACATTAATAGTATGTCAATGAATAATAATTACTGAAAGAATATGTAAACAAATCCTGAAAAATCAGCTTCACCTGATTTACATAAATGTTCAAAAAAAGAAACAATTCCCTGCCCTTGCATAATTATAAAATTCATAAAGGAAACTGAATGTTCATGTAATAACCCATTAAAACACTCGCAAATACATATTTCTACTTTCTTGAAGTGGTCTTGAGTCACGGTGAAAGCGGTAAACGGCATAAATGAGCTTTACTTAAATTGAAACGCTTTATCGTCATTGTAACGCAATTGAAGCGTGCCAAGAAGCGATGGACGTCATAAAAAATTTTGATTGACTCATCGATGTGCAATGCGAAGATACAGAAAAAAAACAGCTATTTACACAATTTCGTCATGTACGCAGGAAAACGCGAATGAAATGTGTACGTGGACAGAATTACGGACGGCAAGCAAGTTATTAAATTATTTCGACGTGTTGCAGACGGTTCGTTAGAATTTTTCGTTGCATCGCGCTTCGCCTTGGCAGAATTCCGGAGAGCCGTTAAAATAAAGTGGAAAGCCATAAAATTTCAAGGCAAACTCACCCGTGATAAATGTTTCAACGACGTGCTCGCATTGTTCCTCCGAACGCGGCTTGCTTCCACATATACGCGTTACACACAAACCCGATTACGCCAATGAATGAGCAACAGAAACTTAATAATTCACTATAAATTAACCATCGAGTAATACAGAATATATCTTTCACAAATCAGTAGCCACAACACCCAAACGCAGCCATCTTGTACTACGTTTTGTTTCGTTTTTCTTTTGTGGGGGTGCGTTCCAATTCCATGCATTCCCTTGTTTCTTTCTCGTCGATGGATTTTTGGTGGCAATTTAAATTTCAAACATTTAAATTTTATGCTTATATTTAATTCTATTATTTAAACTATTTATGATTTAAAGTTTATTGTTTAAAGACGTTAAAAAATTTGTATTGATTTCATTTTTACAAAATTAGTAATTTTATTCTAATACATAGAAATTTTTAATGCAAAGAAACTTTATTACTTTTCGTGAAGGGAATTTTTATACATTTTTGGAAACGTCTATACAAGAACTACTACCTTCAATATCGAGGAACTACAATGCTTTCTCAAACAAGATTTGATTTTAGATCTTCTTACTACAAATTATTAAAAGAAAAAATAAGTTAATATTTAAATTTGACTCTTCAAACCATGCCTGTGCTATTCAATAATATCAAACATCAATTACCGACATTAGAGTGTCACATCTTTTCTCTTCTTATCAAGATTTATGTCGGTGTTATATCGTACGCTTTCGCATTTTAAGCAGACGATTTATAAAGTCCCGACAGTTTTACAATTCAACGCAAAATATACTGTAAATATGGCAAAAAAAACGGCAATTTTGTTAATAGCCGACGGTTCGGAAGAAATGGAAGCGGTGATAACGGCGGATGTTTTACGTCGAGCTGGAGTACGTTTTCTTCAAATATAACCTTAAATCATATTTTCGTATTAAATTCGAATATCAATCATTTGCGTTAAGATTAATCAAAATGTTGCTTTATTATAAATAAGATTATTTTTTTGAGTATTGATAGACTTGATATTCCAATTACTAAATTAAACGTATGTAATCTGTTAAGAGAACTTTATATAATTTAACCATTATAAATTATTATTAGATCAATGTCAGTGTAGTCGGTCTTAACGAAAGTCCATGTGTAAAGTGCAGTCGTGACATTAAAATTTGTGTTGATGCAAATCTTAAAGATGCACTTAACCAGAAATATGACGTTGTAATATTGCCTGGTGGTCTTGGCGGTTCGACAGCTTTTGCATTAGTAAGTAGAATAAAAACTTTTGTTAAAAAACAAGGACCAACTTATTTGTTTATGTTATATAGTCAGCAGAGGTAGGCAAACTACTACAACAACAAGAAAAGGAAGGTAGAGTTATTGCTGCTATTTGTGCAGCACCAACTGCATTAAAAGCACATGGCATTGCTAAAGGAAAACAACTCACATCTTATCCCTCAATGAAAGATCAATTGACAGAAGACTATAAATATTTGGAAGAGAAAGTTGTGACTGATGGTATAAACTAAGTTACAAAATTCTGATTGCATTTAGAGATATATTTATGATTCTATTTATACATTCATTTTAGGTAATCTTATAACTAGCAGAGGTCCAGCAACTGCATTTGCTTTTGGTTTGGCTATTGTAGAAAAGTTGCTTGATAAGGAAACATCAAACAATGTAGCAAACGGAATGTTATACACAGAATAAAAGTAAAAAAAATTAAATATAAGTGGATTACATATAAAAAATAGTGTATTGATAAAAGTAAAAATTGTGTAACTGTATTTGTATCATGCATTCATGTAATTCAAGAATTTATCTAATAAATTTATATTATATATTGTGAATTATATTTTTTAACCACTTTTCCTATCTTTTACCCATGGAGATCTTATACTTTTTATGTTATACTGGAATTTAAAATACCCGCTCATCGTCTAACATGGCTGCCTTATATTGTCAAATTATTTAGGGTATATCACTTTTTACCATACCGTCAATGCTTGATATAGTTGACAGTTTACAAATTCGAATACAAAATATGCATTTATTTAGTATATAATTTCACGAGTATTTTAATTAGTTTTTAACAAAAAACGAATGCTCGAAAACATATATCTATAGTTAATTTAGTATCTAGAAAATGTTTGAAAGTGATGATTGGGATCTTGATCAGGTAAATTCGAAATAAATATCTTTTATTGTATATTCTTAATAATATCAATTGTATTTATAATGATTATATAAAATGTTATCTAAATTAAATCGAACGATTCGTTTGATAAGAAAATGTTAAACACGTGTTGTTGCACTTGACATTTAATAGTCCGCTCACGAAAATAATTCTTACATTAATTTTTAATGTATATTTTTAGGATTTCTTGAACGATGTAGATGAAAAATCAAGCGTACCTTTTTTTCCACCGGATAATAACGAAAGTAAACCAAAAAGGCGGAAACTTGAAATTTCCAATCATTCCAGTTTTTCATCTAATCATAATGTGGATTGGTGTGAAAAAAAGCTTGTTGATAAAACTGCAAAATGTAATGAGGATAAAGTATCAAGGAAAAATTTAATTCTTGGTATGTTTAATAAGAACGTAACAGATAAAAATGTTTGTCAAGGTACGTTAAGTAATTCAACAAATTTCTCTCAAAACAATTTATCAAACCCACAATCTAATCATCAACAGAGCTGTGAAAATATTCAGTTACCAAGAAAACATTTAGTACATGAAATACTAAAAAAAAAATATATAGAGAATAATGCAACAAAAAATAATGTAACAAATTTAGAATCACAAAAAACTGAAATGAAAATTAAAAGCAATAATAACATTAATATGGAACAACAAGAATCTGCATTACTGCTAAATAATAAAATAAAATATGAAACTCTTAGAAAGAATTTTCAAGAAAATAACTGCTCAAATAATGATAATACTCAACAAAGATCATCCGAGTCTTCGAAAAAACAAATATTGTGTAATATACTGAAACAACGATCTATGAACAATGTAGAATTTAAAAATAAATGTCCCATTAAACCTGTACAAGTACAATCAACTAAAAAGATGACACTAGTGAGAAGGTTTCCTGGCCCAGCAGGTTTACTGCCAGATGATATAGATACTAATGTTTCTCCTATTTCATACTTAAACAGTTTAGAAGAAAATGAGAGTACTGTGGAAACACACACTGATTTACTTGAATATTGTTCTCAAAACACAAAAGATCTATTTACAGAAGGTGCTTGGCAATTAATGTTAAATGATTTGCCAGATGGTTTTTTAAAAGGATATGAAATTGCTACTGTTAAGCAAATGGCAAATGCAAATGGTTACAATAATACAAAAATTGATTTTTTGGCTGGTATAGTAGAGCATATAGATCATAGTTATGACAATCCCCCTGTTGTGTTAAAAGATTTTACAGGCAGCATTCAAGGAATTGTACATAAAGATATACCACTTAAATATTCTGGTTTATTGGAGACAAATGTTGTCATATTACTATGTGATGTAGGTTTATTAAAGACTTCCGAATCTTTTTTCTCAAATAAATATCAAATTTTAATCTCGCCCTCAAGTTTGTTAGCTATTTATTCTAACAAGGGTAAGATAGAACGCACGCAATGTATGGAATCAATTGTAGGCAATGTTTTAAATGAAGAAACAAAAGAAGAAGAAAAAGAAAAAGAAAAAGAAGAAATTGAAATAGATCACAGTCTTACAAAAACTCTAGAAAAGAAATCATTAAAAAGTGACTCTAAATTCGACATAGACCATATTAACAACATTAAGGAAGCAACAACTTCTGCAACAAGTACAAAAAACTCCAATAAAAAAAGTTCAAGTTCTAATACAAATTTAAATAAAACATTTGAAAATATGAATGAATCAATAAATTTTGATCCAAAACCAAATGCAAGTAAAAAATTGTCTCATAATTCAAAAATGTTGCAAATGAATGTTCACCATTCATTGTCTACAAATATCCATTTAGAAGGAGTTGAAACAAAAATATCTGATGATAGAGTTCCTGAAATAATGGATATTGTAGAAAATGATGTAAATATATCACAAAAGACAGAATCTGTGGTGCAGGCATTTTGCAATGACACAGCAGAAAGTATTCAGTTTAATAATACTGTAAAGAGAAATAAACTTTCAGTTTATTCTAGATTATTGCAGTATAAAAATACAGATGCATTGACTGCAACACAAAATTTCGAATATAAATCTCCATTAGATTTAAAAAAAAAGAATGAAATACCTCAAGACAACAAATTGCTCAAAATTACAAATTTGTCCAATTCACTTTATACCACAGAGAATGATTCCGACGATGAAATGTTGTCTCAGTTAGATATGGACACTATTTTCAGTAACTACAATAATGAAAGTTAGTTATCCCTGGTACAATTTCGTGGAAAATTTCTTTAGTCACTGAAAATCAAGAACAATATAAAAAACAGCAGGATATATTTTAAAATCATAAGATCCTGAAAGTTTAAATTGTTTGAAATTATATAAATTAGACACTATTTCAATAATAGTTAAATATCTGTAAATATTATTGATGTATTTCAATGTACAAAGTACGAATAAAAAAATATATATTTTGTGTAATACATTTTGAATTTGTACCAACATTTCTCTATTTATGCAATAGTATAATAACATAAAGCTTAACTATGTAATTGTAATATGCAGAAGATTAAATAGGCATTTTCATATAGTTACTTTCAACATTTTCCTTTTTTGATGGAAACTAAATTACATACTAAAATTGTATATTACAAATACAAAGCCCGTTATAGAATTATAATAATAATAAACAATTTAACACTTTCTTGATAAATATTTGCTATACTTATATAACTTATTAGTGCAAATTAATTGACTAATAATATGGTTGGAACTATTTAATCAGTTAATTATTGCATTAATAATCTAATATTAAATATTTAGAATATAGTTAATTTGTAGTTTGAAATAGTTTGAACGCATTTCTTAATAGATAAGCATCGTTATACGACAGTATTTAAGTACACTTGTTTTTTCTTCTCCACAATCAAGTATTGCTGAAATCTACATCGATTATGATCGGAGAATAATCGGAAATATAATCATTGAGGTATCTACAAACAAATATATCAAACAATTAAAATATTATTCGATAGGTTATTTTATTTGCATTTTACGAGCGGATTAAAGTTGTACTAATTCTCTGCCAAGTGAAAATAAAGAAAATCTGGAAATATTATAAATAATTAAATATTTGAAGGAGACTCGAAGACACAGATTCGTATCAGCAATGATCTCAATTTTCCGGACATTAGCCATTAGCCTGGATATCAGCCCTCGTCGATCACGAGCGTAGAATCAATGATGTCAAATCTATAGGTAAAGTCTCCGTGACGTGGTTTGTGTATACGCCAATGCGGATCTATTGGATCAACCTTGATGTACCCTGATTATCCAATGGTACATTTAGGCACACGGTCATGCGATTATAAAGTGCAATTTACTCACTTTAGTTACATGAGACAGACATCTACGTTACAATAAAATTACACGATATATGAAAATGCGTGTGACAACAGGTAAATGAAAACTGACCGTGATTCGAGGGTTTGTTCGGTTAAAAACTTGTTTAAAACACAAAATACTAATTTAAATTTTTTATGATACTAGAAAAGACAAACAATAATAATTCCAATATCAATCTTATCTATCGTAGTTTGAACTCTAGTGAAAAATTATACTTTCGTGAATAACAATTCCTCGTTTTTTAAAGACTGTAGTTGCCTGCCATATTCATGGAATTTAACGTGAGAAATATTTTTGACTGATATAACTTACAGTGTTTACACTTTTTGTTTTCTTTTCACACGAATGTATGAAAAATTCATTAAGACCCACCTTAACGAAAAAGTTTTACTTTCGATAGGTGCCTCAGTAGATTTCATATTATAATCTGATCTCCTAAATTACCAATGAGATCACAAAAAAGAAAATTCCATTCCATTACGTAATTGCGTAAGATTACACATGGCATTACAGGAATCTGAAATTACGATAAAATTTACATTCACTTGATCGACTGAGAATTCTTTAGAAGTATTCTTTGCAATTACGAAACAATTCAAATTTTTATTTCCTTTTTATAATTTTGTTCGTCCTTCAATAAAATATGTTTTCTTTTAATAAAATATTTCTATTAAATTTAGGAAATATTTGTTTTAAAAAATTATTATCTGAAAAGGTAAAATAAATTTCTTTGTTGGCGCAATACTTTAAGTAAATTGTTTTGTTTTTTTTTCAAACGTGAATTGCGCCACATGTAAACTTAATATACCACTTGATAAGTCGAGCTGGTTAAGACAGAACCAAATTGACAACAAATCTCCTAAAGGTGAGCAATGCAATCTCATGAACATATTATATATATATATATAGTATATGAACAAGTTTTTTTTATTTTAGGAAGAGGTAAAAAATCGAAGTATTGCAATATACTTTCGGCTAAGTTCAATATTTATAATTATTAATTTTTCATATATTACAAAATTTATGTATTTAATTTTATAATAAATATTTAGCAATTTACCAACAACTGAAAGTGTATCATTATTTTATTGGATAATAGTAATAAGTAACTATTTATATTTTTTTCGTAATTTTTAAAAATCATTAATTAATTAAATCTAGTCAATGTCACAGCATTATAATGTCTTATGATTCATAGTTTTCGAAATTAATGTTGGCTATTGATATGTTTACGATAAACCACAGTAGCACATGTTAGACTGTGTGTCTCTAGATAAGGGTTCATGTTGAGAATTCTTTGTTGGCTACCGATGAGCGAAGCACATAACAATGTTATCGGGCATTTTCATGATACCTCTCGCACACCTTTTTATCGCAAATATTGTTATTCGACTAATACTCGATATCCTGCATTTCTCCTATTTTACTATAGTCACTTATATAATCAAAATTATTATTCGACTTGCTGATCAATAGGTGAAAATTCGAGTTTAATACTCATTTGCGAATTAAATTTTAAAATGTTAAAGTTTATTTTGTTGTAAATGAAGAATTGTATAAGCAGAAAAAACTTAAGATGGGTTGTTTTTCTCGTCTAGACTGTATTTACATAAATCCTTTGAAAGACTATTTGTGTCAAAATATAAATTCGTCAACTGGCCGTGAAAGTGTTTGGTCTTCTTGATTCTGGAACGATAAACACGCTTAACATTTCGTCTGTCTCGCAATAAGAACACTAGGGAGATATATTCTATACGTAAAACTTCAATATTCTTCATGGTTATTATTTAAAGTATCATGTTGATAATCTCCTAATAACACTAAATTGTCGTTAATATCTGAAAAGCCTTAATTATAGGAGAAAAATACGTTACTTCACAAGCATCCTTAAGCCGCACTGACAAGTGAAATGCCACGGGTACTAACCGATAAAGTAGGATATCTAACTGTCAAAATGGAATTATAATTTCACCCGTGCGCCACCATGTTGTCTACGGAAAACTAATCTGAATCATAAACAATGCGCGGGAAGTTAACCAACATTCATAAAAGAATATTATATATGAATATATATAAAGCATCTAAACGCAATGAAAGTAATCCTTAAACGAGTATCGAGGAACAATTACTTTCAAATTTTTCCAAAAAGGTGTAATTAGTGTAACATTAAAAAAAAACAATTAGCAGGTAAACGATAATTAGATGTAATCGAATAAATAACATGTATAAATGAAAACAGGGACAAGAAAATAAAACAAGTTTTGTAATGTGTCGAATGTGTTTGGTATTTTCAGAAAACGTGAAACGATCACGTTGCACGTGAACGGTTACGCGAAATTTTCATTAACAAGCGGATGTTAACTCGTGTCAGAGTGTTTGTCGATGCGATGCGAGTACGTGTAATTTGCAGCTACTATCGCAATTTATCTTTTTACCGGGAACGTTGCGAAACTAAAAATGAGTATCAAGCATCGATAACGAAATAACACTTCTCGCGCATGCAATTCGATAACAATTATTTTCTAATCGTTTGTATCTAACCCTCTGTTAATCACACTTTCTCATCATTTTTTACAATGTTATGTCAAGTACAACCTTTCTCAGACATATACTTATATCCATTTTTTTTCTTTTATTTAAATTTATTTTTAAACAATCTCTCTCTGTTTCGATGCTAATATAGAAAGGACAAAGTAAGAGGTTAAAGGTTTCTATTTATTGCAATAGTAACTGGTATGCTTTAATGAACAAAGAATCGTGATACGATTTCATTGACGTTCGATGTGAAGCAACACCTTCGAAAAATACGTGCTCGATTTTCGAATTCGTTCGAATAATTGCGACGCGGTCTGTCCTTTCGTGGAATTGGTTCACTGCTCTGACGTAAATCACGTTTCGGCGCGGAAAGGTAGGTAAATATCAGTGTGCGGATCTATCGGTAACTCGTACCGCGAGAAAAGTGTGCGATTGTCAATTGGAGGGGACCGGGAGAGGGGAAATTCGTGCAACAGTCCAGGAACGATACAGAATGGCACAGTGTAGCCCGTCGCGCGACGCGAAACAGGTGATTGTGCATCTGGAAAATTATATTCGACGAAATTATAAATTCGACGATCATTTAATACTCTCGCGCAGTCCTTTCGGAAGTCAACTTTCTATTTGTTTCTTTAAACTGTCAATTTTCCCGATACCTCTTGCAATATCATTGCGCATTTACTTTTCGACGGGTTTCTAGTGTTCGATTTTAATTTTATTTTTTATGCATGCCGTTTTGACACGGTTGAGCGCTTCTGATTCCGTTGCCTTTACCTTGGGTCGGTAATTTTCGACCGTTCTACTCCCGCCAATTGATGTCTCTCGAGATAATCTCGAACGCGGAATCGAAAGAAGAATCGTTCTACGGTGTACCGAGACGAACCCTGTGAGTCTTCTGCGATCAGTGAAGAAACAATAAGCATCAAAAATTGCTCGAAAGCAGGTTCATTGGGAATGTACGGATTCGTGCGAATACCTTGGACTACATCCCTGTGAGAGTAAAGGGATCGAATCAAGGAAAGGGCTGTTTAAAGTTCGAGTAAGTAAACGAATAGTAAAGTTTTTTTTCTTATTTACTAGAAGCATTTCCATCAATTGCTCCACGCGAAGGTTAAAATAATTTTCGTATCCTGTAATTTTATCTAATTTCTATAATAACAAACAATCCTTGCAACATCTAATAACAAAGGAGAAATGAGTCTTTCAAATCCTTGTTTGCGAAATAACGGTGGATTTCTATGCTTTTCAAAATGAAAGAAAAAAGAAGAAAATCTAATTGTTTTTTTTTTTACTAATTACGTACATTGATTGTCCATGGTCTTAAAAGGAGGGAGAAATTGTTAGCATTCTTTGTTAATTTTCAATTATTTACTGGTAAATGATTAGTGTGACAGAAATATAATCGTACGTTTACGATGTGTAATACGCGAGTCAAATTACGTTAACGCATAATAATGTATTCAATATTCTTATAATAATAATAATGTACAACTATTTTAGAAATAAATATTAAAAATAACATTAGTTCATTAATTTATGGTATTTCCCTCGCATTCGTATAATTTTTAATTACCAATTAAATTTATCGTCAAGCGTCGAACAAAACAAACATTACATTTTTACAAATTACAATACGCTAATAAAAATAACTAGGGCATCGCTCGCTAAGTGACCCCGAGAGATTCAATATTTCTAAATCATTATATTAGAATTTCCAATTTTCGATTAAACTTTACACCGATAAGTATCCAATACAAAAACCATACAATTATATTTTTACGAGCCATCTAACGTTTCATGAATTAAGTATATTTATATACTTCGTACCTCTTGGAAACGTTACCACGCTAAACGCATTGTGCTACGCTAAACGCGTTGTTAGAACTGTCGATTTCTAAGTAAACTACACAATAAACATTTGCTATCTAATTCACTGAATATTCGTAATGCTCGTTCGCCGAAATTTTCCAGAAACTCTCTCCCCTCCCGATAGTTTTGGTCGACGCGACGATCCCTTTTCCGATTGGTCCTAATCGCTCGAAAAAAGGGAAAAAAGGACTTACAGTGAAAGTGGTTTGAATCAGTACGTAAGAAAATGTCGTTTTTGATCCGGTACGACCGTTTTTGTCCCGCCGGTAGCGGGCGAGCGGGGAGGGGAGAGGAGGGGTGACTTTTGTATCCCCTCTCCAACCCTGTTTCTTTTACAGATCACTGATCTTTACGAAATAACAAGTTACGAGCGATCCAAAGTTGCATGTACCGGTGTTACGCAACAGCCTTTACCTAAAAGTATAGAAGCGCGAGTTGCATTTCTAACGACACGGTTGAATCTAGGTGGTCTCGCGACACACATTTCGCAACAGAATGGAAATTATATAAAACCAATAGTTTCAACGAACAACAAAACGCGCTAAGAGCGATATTATTTACCTAGTTTTACGCATACATCGTTTTCGTGACGTGTACGATCTATTAATCGGTTCTCGTAGCCATTCGGTCGATTCTTAATGTTTTTCGTTTACAACGTCTTTATCAGTTGTATCGCGATCGTCGGTTCGTTTTCGTTATATAACGAAGAATCGCTAACGGCACTATAATTGGAAAAAGGTAGACCAGCTTTTCCTTCGTTTCTCGTTTATTAACGACCTTTTCGAGGCAGAAGTGCGTATAGTTGAATCAGTAGGACGCTATAGTCGTTGTATTTTACCTGTTCTTCGCATCGAGGTAGATTACGCGAAAGACTGGTTTAATTATTATAAAAAATTGCCGCAATTATTGCTATTATGGGAGGATTATGTATTCGAGTAGCTGCGTTTGATGTTTCAAAATGTTGAAGTTGAAACGAATAAATAGGAGGTAGCGATTTTTATTTGAAGTTCTTACTTTTATAATATGAAGAATAGAAGAAAATTATATAGGATTGATGAAACAAGAATATATAAAAGGTACTTATTTTTACAATGCTACTTTTTTGTTTTTTTTTAAGCGACAAATCTATCAATAATATTTCCGTAATGTAATTGTTGGATCATCTTGTTTTTCGAATTCTTCGTATTATGTATAAATAAAATTTGATGCCCGTTGAAATAAAACTTTGAAACGAAATAATAACTTTTTTTATTGGTTTTGGAAGCTAATCGATATGTGGGCCCCAAGGCGCACGCCTTCATCGCTCGTTCGATGATTCGTCACTAATTATAAAATAAGAACGCGTGTGTATGATATGTAGTTTAATCCTTAATTGGTACACTCGCGTCCTGGGGACCCGAGAGATATTATTTTCACTTACTGCAGAGAAATGGGTTGTTG
Organism: Ptiloglossa arizonensis; assembly: GCF_051014685.1. Taxonomy (NCBI): domain Eukaryota; kingdom Metazoa; phylum Arthropoda; class Insecta; order Hymenoptera; family Colletidae; genus Ptiloglossa; species Ptiloglossa arizonensis. The sequence goes on from NC_135049.1 coordinate 24,854,428, forward strand.
CATTGAGCTGGCCTATCTGGTATTATCCTAACTTTCAGTCGACTTTGAATCAATAATATTATTGTTTTCACAGCTACCGTAATTTTCGTGTAATAAAATTGTTCGGTAAAATGTTATTTAGGTGAAACGTTTTTTAATATTGCCAGCTTTGTTATTTCTGTGTTACTCTGAATTGTTTTATTGTTCTTGTCAACAAAAGATTATAAAGTTCTTGGAAACTTGTTAGCATTAGTTAGTAACATAGACGATAGATGTACAATGTAAGCACTGTTTGCAGTGACATTTCTTTGCTACGTTTTACTTGGATTATTTACACTTCTCTTATTCCTGTAATTTTCAATCGCGCAATAAGAATATAATTTTTAAATATAAATATTATTCAAGTTCACAAAAATATAATCAATATAAAAAGCTCGTATATTTTCCTTTCTCAAAACGAGCAACTTTTTTTTAGATACGATATTTGATATTTGTCCTAATTCACTAATGGAAAATTATTCGACTCTTCGTTGAAACGATGTTTCAATAGTTACGAAATCAAGTTTTGATCTTATATTGTAAAAACGTCAGAAGTTGTGACGCATTTACGAACCCACAACTTTTTTATCTCTTAACAATTGACATTTGTCCGATTTGCATTGTATTATAATTTCCTTTAAACTCGAAATAAAAGAATTCGGCTATTATTATTTAAATTACAACGAAATATAATTATCATTCTAGAGTTAAAGATTTTTTACCGATTTGGAAAAGGTTGGAACGATGTTCCTTTTTTTTTTTTTTGGTGAAGAAAAAAGGTGCTGGAAATTACAAATTGACAAATTGAAAAGAACAGTTTGAAAAACTCAGGTATATTTCAAGTATAAGCTTCTAAGTGTACCAGTTACAGGTAAACGCGCAACGTATGAGTATCTTGTCAATTCCATTTTATCTTGTTCTTTAACCGGTTCACGCTAGAACGATATCGAGAAGAAAAATCCCTGATGCATCTTTTCCAAGTTACATAAATTTGATTAACGGTAGAATGATGTCGCTGGTAGTACGTACGCTGGTAAGTTGCACGAGTTTGATCCAGAACCTTGAACGCGCGTTCAAAAGACCAGCTACTACGTTCTATTATTCGCTTATTCGATCTATATATCGATGATAGAATACTTTCTACACAGAGATGTGATGCTTTTGCGGAAAATTATGAACGTGTTTACCTCGTTGTTGACTAATCGCACAATCTACTTCTAGACAAAGAAATTACTCGAGGTCAACCAGGTTCCGCGTGTTACCCTTCAAACGTGGAAAATAATGGCTACCGGAAGTGGAACGTTAAGTACATTCTCGAAATTTTATCTAGTATCTGCAAGTTTCCACTTCGGTACCTTCGTATCGACGTGAAGTGTGATTTTTATCGATACTCTGTCAATTTCCAATGCATAACTCGCGAAATTAAAGAAAATCTTCACCATGGGAGAACGTTAGGTCAGCCTCTTATCCCACCAGACGTCTTTCCGGACTTGGTTTCTCTTCAGTGTCTTGACAGTGGTATTTTCATACTACAATACTCTAGTACAAATTCTACAATCTCATCGTTCTGTTTAAAACACATGATAACTCTTTGGTATCAATTCAATCATAGTAATTAATCTAAAATAAAATTATCTGTAAAAAATATTTAGTAATATATATATATATATATATATATATATATATCCAATATCTTAACTATAATATAGAAGCGAGAAAATACAAGTGTCGTTACAATAGTTTCTGTATAGCTATCTGTATGAAATATTGTAGTGACAACGTAGAAAAGCATATGCAGGGCGTTCGATATTTTAAGAAGTGATTGTGCACGAAAAAATAGTATAAAAATCGCGAATGACGAAATTTCGTTTGAGGCATTACGTTCAAGATATTAAATGTCATTTATAGATAGAAAAAAGTAGTCAGATGCGAAGGAGTTGAACTGTTACCGACGTGTAGACGTCAGTTGTGCCGCGAGGCGAAGAATGACCGCCAGTGCTGTAACTATCTAGAAGAACATGCTCGTAATGACTTGAAACATCATGCGTCGCTAGTAATGTATAAAAGCTACTATAATGTAGGTCTTTAATACAATTTTGAAAAGAATTAGAGCAGCATCGCGCGATATCGTAAGCTTTTCGTATTGAAATAAAATGTGATACGAACAAATTGTACATACATGGGCACAGTATCTCTGATAAATAACCGGATTAAGGCTGCAAACAATGAAATAATGGTCGTATTGCTATAAATTTTTTTTTTTTATTCAAAGTATGTTTCCTCTGTATCGATACAGATTAACGAAGTAACGAGTGAAACGATTTTTGGACCTGATTTGGGTATCGTCTCGAGTATCTTGGTCACAAGCGACTTTGAACGTTTCAATATTATTATATCAGGTAATTTTCATCGACATATTCAATTTAAGAAACAAAAAGTAATCTGATCGCTAGATTACTATCGAGTGCAAAAAGTTTTTGTTCCCCTTGATCTTCTTGATTTTCGATTAGCAACTCCAGCGTAAATCGAGCACAGTTCTTTTGTTTATCCAAATTTTTTTTTTTTTTTTTTGGTAAAATTTTAAGAGGGAGATCATTACGTCACATTTCTTTACCATCGTTCGAAATTCCTGCATTTGTTACTATGTACCATAGTATTGCTACTAAAATGTTAATAATTTTTTAACGTACCATCCATTTGCGTCAAAATTTTAATCATTTACAGCTAAGATATAAGATCAGCGAAAAAAGTAACACCCGTTTATAAAGTCGGTAACAGAAATTCAATTCAGTTATTGGATAGTCGTTTATTTCACATATCAAGTACATAACAAGATTTTCCAAAACATAATCGAGTAAAATTTGCACTCCAAAGAGTATTAGTCTAAGCCACTAAGAACTAGATAAACATTCTAGACACCTGGATTCCAGCTTGGAGAACCTCGTCGCAAGTGATCCAATCTTATAAGGGGAATCTCAGAAGTAACCTTCACCGATTGAAATGAAATTCGACAGAGTGATAGATCTATATTTACAGTAAGCGCAATTGTCATTTTTGCCGTACATGATCAGCCAATTTTAAGAAAAGTAGGGTATAAAAATGTAGAATAACCACATAGTCAGATATGGCCATAGAATAAAACGATTTCTTACCAGTAGTCGCTGTGGCGTAACGGCTAGCCTGAATTATTATAAATTTTTTTTACCGAGTTCGAATCCAATGAAAAAAATAAAAAAATTTTTTTTTCAGTAGATCAATAATAATATACAATTATTATGTACAGTTTATAATACAAGTTTTATATACTTTGTATAATACGTAGATGCAGGTACATATATCGAGGTAAAAGGGTGCACCACAGCAATCATTAACAATTGGGTGAATCGTTTTATTACGTATATAATTACAGAGAATTTCAAATTTGTATACCTGCAGTTCCCAAAACTGACTGATCGTCTACGGCTAAAATTATAGTTACATTTATTGTACATATAGATCTACCACTCTGTCCAATTTCATTGGAAACAATTAGAGTTACTTCTGTAGCTCTCCTTGTTCTCCTCTTTGTTAACATTTCTTAGAAATAATGATGATCCATGCTCGCTGTTCCTACATTTTAATGTTATAACAGTTTTGACTCATATGTTTGAGTCTTCGTCAATAATAGTACAATTTTCCCTTCCATGTATATTCGTTAAATTTTGCACATTCGTAGTCGTCATCGGTTGCCGTTGTCAATTTTCCCCTAAGTCTGCAACGAACGGAGCAAAGGGGGAGTGAAAGTGTCGCTCCGCGAAAATCAAAATAAATTAATAACTTTTGAACGATTCAAGATATTTTAATGTGACTTTCACTAATAAAATAACAAAAAAATTCTACTTTCAGATAGTGCGTAGCTCTTTACAGGTTATCATTACTTTACACGATGTATATCTATTTTTTTCATTTATCTAATCCAACAAAATTTATATTAACTTTACACTTGTTCGATTTTAATAAAAAATTATCTCTGTTATCAATTTGTAAATATTAATTCGAAGCTTGAATGGTTCACGCTTGAAATAACAAAGTTAGCGAAATAGGAATAATTAGACAATTAAATCAATCGACGAAACCGTCTGCAGAAGATTATCCGATCAAAGTAATATTGTTCGATAAAGGGTGAACCTTAAAATAATTTTTCTTTTAAAAAGAAAAACGAATACACTTCCTTTTCAACTTATTCATTTGTATTATTTCCTGGTTAAGAAATTTGAGAAATACTGTACAAAACGTGTTAAGATTAATTGTAACAGTAATTCTATTCCGCGACATGCATTCGTGTCTACTTCGTTATCGCGAGCGTGGAACGTGGATTGAATTAAAGACTACAACTCATGAATCAAATATTTCCCTCCAATCTCACTTACGTATGTCATACGAAAGAGCCTTAATTAAGATGTAATTGAGATAGTCTTTATCAAAATCGGGAGATTGTATATTTTTCTATATCGATCAATATAAATATTTTTCGATCGTGTAAATTGAGAGAACGTGTGTGCATCTTGTAAAACGACGATAACTAAATATCGTGAACTAAATACGTAATCCGAAAGCAGTAATTTTCGTCTATTTCCTAATCGTACACAAAATATTTTCAATCTATAAATTTAAAGAAAAATCGATAACCGGGAATTGACGACGTTAAAACGTAAGATTAAAATTAAAATTAAAATCGTTCGAAAAGAAATATTTCTTAAAGATTTTTAATTTGTCCATCTCCCGGAATAACGGATAATTTAAACGTTAAATTTTTCGTAACAGGTGGCTTCGAGCGCGGTAAATTTTCCGTGTCACCGACTAATTACAAAAGTACCATTGAGGTAACGATCTACCAAAGACGATACAGAGTATCGTTGCGAGATATAATAGAATGTTTTAATTATTGTCTGACTGCTGTATTGTTAGCGGAAGACAATCGTCTTGTTACCGGGTCCTCGTTCACCTACGCGCGATTCAAAACTTGAATAGGATTACATAGTTCGGTCAGGACACGTGGCTCGCTGTAATTTCGCTACTTGACTCGCCAACAATTTATTGTGTCAACGATGTAATTCAAGCGCATGGTCACCGTGATCACGTTCATTGTCGAACTACCTATTTAACGTCTGACCGTATCTTCTTTCACATAATGAGCCCATCAAGAAATCTAATCACCTGTTTCGTTTCACGTGTGTTTAAAGGTGAACTTTACGTTTCTTTTACTATTCTCGTCAACGACGAAGCTTCACAATTTTACGGCGAGATTCAGCGAGGAAGCTTCGGTTCGCTCGTTTGCACGTAAAAGCTTTCTCCGTTTGATTTCAGTATTGGATCGTGCAAGCGGAGATTCTCGGACGGTGACACGAATTTTGAAGAACATCAACGTGGAACTCGGTCAGATTTTAGCAGCAAAAGCCTGAAGTTATGACAACATCCAATGGTGAGTCTCGTTTGTTTGAAATACTTTATCAATACAACCGTATCAATTGACGACGCGAAGCGTTTCAACGCGCCACTTCGCCGGAGACGGTCGTTTCGGACGAATTTACGATCGAACGGATTACATGGAAAATTCGTAAACCCGGTTTTCTCTGAAGAAAAAAGAAACAAAACGATGGCTTTTGACCGAAACTCGTCGTTATTTCTTCGACTTGATCTCACGTGGCACAGTCGGTACAGAAAACGCGGAAACGGTGCTTTGTAATGGCAGAGGACGTACAAAGTCATTTTGCTAATTAATTCAATGCATACCTAATACATACATGTAGGTACGTCGTAACGTTGGTACTTGAAAGAAGAATATCCTTCGAATTGGACAGGACGATTTGCATTAATCGACCAAGTGATTTTACGCGACCTTTTTTTAATACGGGTCGCTATACCTTTTTCAAGACTGCAATGACGCCTAAAAAAAGAAAGAATGCTGAAATCTTCGAACGTTCGAAATGTTTCACTACGATAAGGGTTCTTTCGTATAAATTGATATAACTTTAATATTTTTTTGTTTCGTAATTGCAATTGGCACGATTACCTGCTCGAAGAAAATAATAAGAACTCATCGGTAAACTTAACTTTCGTTAGAACGGTCTTCACCTGTATTTTATTCGTTTCTCGAGAAAATATCGGTACCGTGAATCTTGTTACGTGTCTTAAATAAATTTAAGTGCACGAAATAAAATTTACGCGGACGTAGAAATTTACCAAAAATACTCTCGTAGGGATTGCTTAATTTTCGATCCATGTATTCGTGGTATTTCTCGATACCGACATTGCATTGTCAATAGCTTAATGTTGAAATAGAGGCAACATAAAAAAGGAAGACTACTATTTGTCCCAGATAAGAGGAGGCAATGTTGCGCGTTTCTCAGATACTTGTCTTGTTGAACTTCCATCAAATATCTAAAAATCCCTACATATTTCTTCGCTTAAGATGTAATCGCGTGTGATGACCCGATAACGAGCCAAACGTTATCGCCATCTAACGACATACTGTTTATAAAAGAATTATCAGTTTTTCACGTGAAATTGACTAGTCGAGTGTTATAACTGATTTGATCCAACGAAACGATAACGAAATAAACGTTCAATTATAAGCGTCCCGCTGTGATTCAATTGCCTCGATAATTTTACACAGCAAAAGTGTCACCTTTAATTTAATCATTGTTGATAATATAAGAAATTGTCTCGATTGAACTCGATTTGTTCCCAGTTTTATCTCTCAAGATCCAATGGATTACGGTTAACGTTGTTCGATTTTCTGTCAAATATTTCAATCTGAGAGTCGATCGATTCACTCGTTTCTAATTGTAAGAGATTTCGTTGCGTGAAATTTGTAAAAGGCACAAATTTGTATTCTCTTCACTTAGGGGTAAAGAATGACCAAACGTCGGAAATTCAGTGGCAAAAGATTTACACCGGCCAAGATGAGGATATGGTGAGTGCTCTGAGAAATAAGAACAAGCGAGAAACAGAACGTTATCATTGTGTCGAATTTAATATCGTCTTTCAGCGTGTCTACGGATTCGAGAAGAGCAATTTGAAAAACTTCCTGACTTGTATCTCTTACGTGTTGACCATTGGATGGGTCAGACTCTTCTTCCACTGGTATCCTCAGTTGCGTCTCTATGCGACCCACAAGAAATGTCCATTGAATCGTGCAACTAGATTGCTCATAACCGTAAGAATTGTACACGTTTGTATAACATTTTCCTGGCAATTAGTTCCGATCGTAATTGTTATGTCACGTATCCATTAATCCGTCCGAAAGGGTAATAAATTTTCCGAGCCAAACGATATGCAAATATCGTTAATACAATCGCGAAAAGAAACTCGTGACAGAGTCCATATAAATATGCTCACCGATATGCATCACCTCGGGCGAGTGATGACCTTTACGTGACTCATACGTTAAACCATCGGGAATTAAAAATTAACATAGCTTGACATACATTTAATAACTAGAAACCCGCGTGAAAGTGAAATCTCTAAGCAGGATAAATTGATCCCGATCGTTTGATTAATAATCGTTAACGTGAATATTTACGCAGGATAATTACCAAGGGAAATACAAGTCGTACTTCGTGAAGGAAGTAAAAACCATTTCTGCCAGGAATCTGAGGTCAGTTCAGTTTCAAATTTCTCATCGAACCGGTCTTCGTTGAAGATCCTCGCAGTTACGCGCAAATCGAGATTCGTGTTTGTTATTGTTGCATATAGCGCGCAAGATTTATCGAAGAGCTTGGACGAGAACCACGACGATCTAATCGAGAAGATCAGATGCAAGAAGCTGAAAATCAATTTAGAGAATGGCACGCAATGCGAGGTCCTTGAATACAAAGCGTTTTGGTGTAAGAAGCAGTGTTACGTATGGGATATCACGCAGAACACGTTTGCGAGATTAGTAGGTCTCGATAAATACACATTGTGCTCGGACCTTCATCTCAATAGCAATCAAGGACTTTCGAAAGAGGAACAATGCCTTAGGTATGGTAAAATTACAAATACGGTAGTTGCCCGTTGAAACGTGACAAAATCGGGCCCGCCGGGTATTTCGAATTCGAGGTCGATAGTGAATTCTATTTCAAGTTTAAGAGATTTGTACATACACGGTCGTGGTTTACTGGAAGTTTGCCCGTAGGTTTGATCGACCGTTCACACAAAGAGACGTTTCGAATCGTCCAAAATGGAGCGTGAAGGAATATAACGACAGTGAGCGAGATAACGCAACGGCTAGCGAGTGGCCAAAACTTGAAAACGATGTCGCACGCGTATCGACGTGTCAACGTTAATACAATAGAAAGTTTTTTATATTTTTCATTATACAAGAGTATCGTGTGGCTAATGGATTGGCCAGGTTTTCCCGATAAAAATGAATCGGGACTCGACCAACTTTCCAAGTATCTTCGATTGTACAGTACACGAATCTCGTTTAGATTCCGCGAATCGAAATATTACTAACTACTGTGCAATGGATCGTATTGTCTTCGTTATTTGTACGTGGTTCGTAACAAACACCAAACGTATTTGTTTCTTTGCCTTTGGGACTGTTTAAAAGGTCGCGTTTGGATTCGTTTTCGTTGGTGTGAACCTACCAATCCATTGACAACGTTGTCACGAAGATGCAATGAAAAATATGCAAATTTTACGTTTCATTAGAGGATGAAATTCAATGCAACGCGTAGGTAAAGGTCAGTCAGTATTTATCTGAGCATTTGTCGGCCACTCGGATCAATATATCTCTCGCGCTGAGGAAACGTAAACAATGGTAGAAATGACTCTGCACCCTCAATTCGGAGTAAAATTTTGATTTTGAGAACCGGTTATTCATCCTACTTTCGGTTAACCCTAGAATTTTTAACGAGACGTTCGAAAAAGTGATCAAAGTTTGGCCCGAAATGGTGACCGAGCGATCGATTTCTTCTTCCAGGCGCATCGTCTACGGCAGCAATGAGATTATCGTTCCCGTACAAAGTATAGGCGTGTTGCTGCTATTGGAAGTTCTAAATCCGTTCTACATTTTCCAAGTTTTCACTCTGTGCGTGTGGTTCGCGGAGGGCTACCTGTACTACACCGCAGCAATCATATGTATGTCACTGTTCGGCATCATAAGTTCCATAATACAAACCCGTAAGGTACAGTAATCATTTTCATCGTCCTTTGACGCTTTGAGACCGGTACCACTTGACACGTAAATAGGTACCGGTTATTGATGTTGTATTGTCGTAAACAGAATCACTAGTCTTGAAACAATATCTTTCATTATCTATATTTATCCTTGTAATATCAAAAATGTTAAAACAATGTTAGGTTTACACTCGAGACGATGAAACATACGCACTTAGATAATATTTCTGGCAATATAAGCAAGTCCTTCACGCTGATTACTTTCAATTTCTTGGTCACAATTCTTCAACAATTACAATTGTAATTTATTACAAATTACGGTATTACGATATTACAATATTTATTACAATATTACAGTAAGCAAACAATTAACAATTACAAAACGTAATACGCGATTTAAAAAATCTCCACGTGCGTAAGTGTGTAAGGAATCTCTTTTTTCAGCGAGTCCTCGTTCGAATTCTATCGCTACGAATAACGAACAACAATTATCCAGGATGAACTATTCAAATCGAAATATTTTATCCGGACAATCGTGAATGAAATGGTTAAGTTCACGTGTATCCGCGAATCCGTACACACCCGTGTATTAAGACGTGTATCTGTGTATTAGAACGAGAAACCAGCATCGCGTTTTGCATTGGACGTGACCTTAAATTCGCGTGTACCCGTGAAAAAGATGACTCTGATCTCCAAGCACCGTCTTACACGGTACACGGAACACCGTCTTGGACGGACTCCGCAATATTTATTTTCAACGTTCGTTACTCCACCGAGTGTTGCTACATAAAATTATACACATTCTATTCAAATAGTTCACCTTCGAATTTTTACGCTTCGACTCGTAAAGATACTATCGTAACTAACATCGTGTTAGAACTTTTCCGAGCAACGCTTCCTACGATTTAAATCGACGCAGATATTAAGACAGTTTGCATCTAATTGAACACCATTATTCCCAGTCACGGACAGCGCTAAGGAAATACGAATCGCCGGGTTCAAAGCGTCAATTCACATCTCGGAAATCCCCCCCCCGTATTCTTCGACGGAGCGAAACCTGAACTCTTTCTTTTGCAGAATCAAATCAATCTTTGCGGCACAGTCGCATCCGTAGAAACTGTTCGCGTGCACAGGAGTCAGACGGTGTCAGAAAGTATACCGAGCAGCGAGCTGGTGCCTGGCGATATCATAGAACTGCCCAAGCATCAAGCCACCGTTATATGCGACGCGGTGCTGTTAACAGGGCAATGCATACTAAATGAATCAATGCTGACCGGTAAGACACTGACAATCCAAACCGAATGCTGTCCCGTTCTTTGTATCGCCAATCCTATTGTTACAATTTCAGGAGAGTCTGTGCCAGTTACGAAAACCCCATTACCATCGCGTCACGTTTTGTACGATCCCAAAGAATGTTCCCATCACACGATATATAGTGGCACTACCATTATTCAAACCAGGTGCGATACCTGTACCACGTGCAATTTTTTTTCGACGTTAAACGGTGTTACGTGTACCTGAATGGCTGAAGAAAAATTACGATTTTGGGATTTTCTCTCCAATGATCGTTCAATTTTATCGATTCTCAATGTCTCGGAGATCGCACCGTCGTGGAAAACTAGGATTGAAGTTTGTGTCGGAAGTCTCGAGAGTCGATTCTTGGAGTAAACGAAACGATTCTTCTCGGATAACTTAAACGAAAACACCTCCGTCAGTGTTTATGTTTACTTAGCGCGAGCGAACCGTCGACTTGTGCAATCAATGATCCTGGATCTAAACGAGCGAGGAAGTACGAATTTATGAAAATTACAATTTTTATCATTGTATATTCATGACGGTATTATCAAAAGATTTACGTGCTTTGATAGCTATTATTTCTTCAGCTTGCTTCACTTTCTACTCGTTGAGAATGAAAGTGAGACACAGTGAGATCGAATAAGATACGGCTAGTAGAATAATTTTGTGACAACCTGAGAGACAATATTGTGGATAAATCTAGACGCATTTTCATCAGAAAGCCCCATCACTGGTAATCAGTAAGGTAATTGATAGCCATTTAATCCCTTGTTAAAATGTGCAGAGTCGGGCCCGCTTAAAATGTTCTTTTGGAGGAATGGTAGCAAGTTAGTTCCTGAAATCGACCTTTCGTATTTTTTATTGAAATTCAACCACGAGCAGGACGTTCAACGAGAAGAATGGGCAAGATAGACCAAGATTGAGCGCGACTTGCATTACAATGCAATCTAACGTAAAAACTTTCATATTTCCCATTGTGTCTTCGCAAGAGTATTGTTAACAAATTAGCGAAATTCTCCCGATGCAAATGAGATTACGCACAACCGTATTCGTACAACAATAATCCAAATAAAGTCGTTTTTGGACACATTTCTGACGGGAGAATCTTACCGATCCATTGATGATACACTTACGAAGATACGGTAAGAGATATAAATATTTTTATTTTGCATTATTAACTACCATCGATACGCATGCGATACCGCTTTGAAATTCAACCACTTTTTAAATCCACAATCGTCGGTCGCTCGAGCTAAAGCACATAGAATATGTATGGGAATATTCGGTATGTTTCACTGAAGGACAGACGCGACATTTTAAGATATGTTATTCTGTAAGAAAACATATAAAAATGTTATCTCGACTCGAGATAAAAAAGCTCGATTCCTAGAAATGAACGAAACCTCGACCATCCATCGATAACTAAAACGCTGAGGACTCGATATTCGTTTTAGTTATCTGAGAATTACTGTATACAGATTTCGGCGTAACATCTTGGCGACACCTTTCCGAAGACTTCGTATTTAAAAAAAGAAGTGCAAAAAACCAAAAGTCAATTTTTTCAATTCAGTCAAAGAGTCCAGGTATATGTAACACCTTTAGAATCGCAGACTTTGTCATCATTAATTCGCATTTTCTGTTAGATGTTACGACAATAGTCCAGTTCTAGCGCGAGTAATTCGAACAGGTTTTCACACCAATAAGGGTGGCTTGGTTGCAGCCATTTTATATCCGCCGCCAGCGGACTTTAAGTTTGATCAGGATTCTTATAAATTCATTGGCATACTCGCGTTCATTGCGACTTGTGGTTTCATATATACCATTGTGACCAAGGTACGTTTCAATATCGATCCTAACGCAATCGATTTTTGGTAAAATTTGTATTAAAATGTAATATTGATTGCCGCGTCACTGTAGGCATCCAGAGGGATCACGGCTGGCGATATAGCTATAAAAGCGTTAGATATAATCACGATAGTGATTCCTCCAGCATTGCCGGCTGCGATGACGGTGGGAAAGCTCTACGCTCAATCGAGATTGAAAAGAGCACAAATATATTGTATTAACAATAGAGTCATTAATGTATCCGGCAGTATAAATTGCGTATGTTTCGATAAGGTAAGAATTACTCGTGTATATTGTATTATACAATTAAAAGAAAAATTGTAGAAGTATCCATTGTGGTTGTTTCAAAATTCATTTAATTCAAAGTTAAGAGTTTCCTTCACTTTTGCAGACCGGAACTTTAACAGAAGATGGCTTGGACATGTGGGGCATTGTACCTTGCACGAATGGCGTCCTTGGTGAATCAGAGAGAAGTGTTCCTAAGTTAAACAACCACCCCCTTTTCGAGGGGATGTTAGTTTGTCACAGTTTGACTCTAATCGACGATGAACTATGCGGAGATCCTCTAGATATTAAAGTACTTGTCAAAGTTTGAGCTCTACTTAAATCGCATGTCGAGTGTTACGCCATTCGTCCACGAATAACTACGAAATTTGTATTTTTACGAGCAAGTCCTTAATATAGATTTTTAGATTTCAAGAGCAACGAGAGAAACAGATTTGTTCGATGTTAATTCTAAAATTTAACATGAATACAACAGACAATTTAAATTACGGTACATAAGTCATAAATTAAAACCGTGTTGTTAAAACATCTTGTTCTCAAGATCAAAAAATTTACGTTAAGGACTTTCTATTCTATGAAAAAATCTGGAGTAAATTTACAGGAAAATTTTTCTAAAATCGGTTCGACGGTTAATGTATTGATTGAATAATTTATTTTCTCGGTAATTGTTATCTACGTGCTTTTAGATGTTTGAAAGCACCGGATGGATATTAGAAGAATCAGACACCGGGCACTTAAACAAATACGATCTCATAGCGCCAACCATCGTGAAACCTCCGAAGGGTACCAGTTTCATGGAGAACATGAACGAAATATCTGAAATAGGGATTGTGCAACAGTATCAATTTTCAAGCTCTCTACAACGAATGTCTGTGATAGTACGCATACTTGGATCGGAAACTTTTAAAGCCTACACGAAAGGATCACCTGAAATGATACTTAGTCTGAGTAAACCGGAAACTATTCCCAAAGATATCATGTTTTGCTTAAAACGTTACACGGAACAGGGTTATCGGGTTATAGCTATGGGTCGAACAGTATTGACCGAGAATAGTACTAAGGTAATTAAAACTGTCATACGGACCTAATCAATTTTTGTTTTCTATACCGAATCCTTCCATTACGTTAAAAGACAGAAAAAAATTGTATTTTAAGAACGTGTATCATTTTTATTGAACGTATTCGATAAGCTTGGCAAACGCACGACTTTATACGTTACGTTCGTTTCAACATTTTGAAAACGCTGTACTCGTGCTAATCGTTATCTGTCTGAGCGTAATCGACGTTGTGCTCGACGTAAATCATATTTCATTTTCATGGTTTACATTTTTATGCGCAGATAACGAAGCTGCACCGAGACGCGGTCGAACAAAACCTTGAGTTCTTAGGTTTAGTTATCATGGAGAACAGATTAAAAGCACCGACCATACCGGTGATCAAGGAACTGAGAGCAGCCAATATACATGTTTTGATGATCACGGGTAATTGAGGTTTAGCAATTCATCGCTGGTAGAAAGCGAAATGATTTATACATGTTTAGAATGTAAAACGCTAAAACAAGTTATTTCAGGGGACAACATTCAAACTGCAGTAAGCGTTGCAAAAGAGTGCGGCATTTTGTCGCCGCAAGAGTCTGTGATAGACGTGACCATAGTTATGAAAGAAAACCAAGTGCAACCAGAGATTTATTTCAATGCTCAAGAATTATCTCCGAAATTGGTAATTTGATTTAATTACACGAACGATTGTTTTCAAAAAGAAACACCCAAGGGAGAGAAGAAAGTAATTACCTATTCCCTTCTTTTTTTTTTTAAAGAATCTACCGAGTAAAAAGCTCAGGATAACAGAATTACAAGATATAGAACAAAATGTAGGCAATAGTAATTATCGGTTCGCGTTAACTGGTCAGTCGTGGCAGTTGCTGCGTGAGCATTATCCGGACATCGTGCCGAAAATATGTGTACGCGGTGCAATATTTGCCAGGATGACCAGCGACCAGAAGCAACAATTAGTGTTAGAGTTGATGCAACTCGGATATTATGTTGGTATGCGTTGATTTCTAACATTTATTATACTTAATTGCATTACACCGTACGATAGTCATTTCAAAATGGTTTCGTAAACATTACAGCTATGTGTGGAGATGGTGCTAATGATTGTGGTGCTCTGAGAGCCGCGCACGCTGGTGTATCCTTATCCGAAGCAGAATCTAGGTAATACCTTACACTTATAAAATACCGTGGAATTGAAGTTGTGATTTCGTGCGGCGAAGTTGTTTTTAAAATTTTTGGCACAATACATAATATACAATAGATATGCAAGTTAATTTGTAAATGGTATCACAAAATTCACAAGTGCATTCCATGACCCCGAATTAAGCAAAAATTTCTAATAAATATAGAGCCATACATTTCTTTTGTTTATGAGGTGTAGCGACTTTAAGTTATTATACTTTTATATAATAATTGAGTGAAACTCAATTGGCCGCTCAAGGCCACTTCCGAGAAGCGAGTGTTACTTTTGTGCTAAGTTAATTTGCCTCGTCGCTTGAAAGAGAGAGCGTGTATTTACAGGCTTGCGCAAAGAGACATGAGGTGAAGCGGTATGGTGGGGATAACCCTATAATGACAGTCACAGAACGTTGATACACTAAGATCATTATCTATCGCACTTATCGAAACTTCCAGCTAGTCTTGTACTATTTGCATTAAACAAAAGTTTTGCAAACCCATGTCCATTAAGCCATTTTCTAAGTCTCAAGTGTATAATACGTTCGTAATTAACCTCATAACAAAAAAAAAACTTAATGTTTAACTTATTTATACTTTACTTTATTCTGTGTCTCTCTACGATGCTTACTAGATTTTATTGTCCTAACTGAGAAAAATATTTTTCCAATATTAATGTTCGACAATATATCTTTTTTTTTTTAGTGTCGCAAGTCCTTTTACATCTAAGGTACCTGACATTACTTGTGTTCCAAAGGTGGTAAGGGAAGGTCGAGCTGCGTTGGTGACATCGTTTGGAATTTTTAAATTCATGGTTACTTATTCTCTTACAGAATTTTTGTCCGTCATAATTCTGTACTCAATTGATTCGAACTTAACGGATTTAGAGTTTCTCTTCATTGATATATGCCTTATTGTTAATTTTGCCTCATTTTTCGGAAAAACCGGAGCATATGAAAAGAAACTGGTAAAAAAGCCCCCGATGACTAGTCTTTTAAGTTTTACGACAATCTTCTCTTTGACTGTACATATGTTAATTATGACTATTTTTCAAGCTATCGCTTACCACATGGTGCGTACTTTTCCTTGGTTCACGCCATTTATTCATACAGACAAAATTGGATACACGTGTTACGAAAATTATTCCGTGTATTGCGTCTCCATGTTCCAGTACATAACTATGGCAATAATATTTTCACGCGGAAAGCCGTACCGAAAAGCTATTTTTACGAACATTGCTTTCATAGTTTCCATAATGTTATTAACTATCGTCTGTATATACATCACAGTCTATCCTGCAGAGTGGATTGTAAATTTGCTTGAGTTGCTTGTGCCTCCGACTTATGACTGGAAGATCATTATTTTGGCACTTGCTCTAGCGAACTTCGTAGTTTGTATCTTTATTGAAACATTCGTGATAGAATACATGATCGAAAAGATATTAAAATCAAAGTTTTATCGGCCGGAGGCATCTAAGAAAGAATATTTGAGAGTAGAACATGAACTGAAGAATAACTCGAGTTGGCCAAAACTTAATAAAGAATTACCCACTTTACCATTAACACCAAGCGTAGAAAACATAATTAACGTAACGTATTCAAAAGAACAGCCTTATGCAAACAAAGTTGAAAAGAATTTAATAGATAAAAAACACAAGGATAATAATAGATTATATGCATTTGATAATTATACATTTGTAGATGACGAATCAACGCGAAATACGAACATGATAACTAGATTTTAAGATATACTTGGAAATTTGAATACTTTATCAGAAGCTAAAGGTCTTGACTTTAGTTGATAAAGACGAGTATAATTGATGGAGAGGGAATCAATTATCATACCAGTATTTGTACATAAGTATTATGGAATATTTCCAAAACAGTTAAGAATTTCACTACAGAATTGTACAAAACAAATGTGGGATAAAATTTGTAATTATTGTATGTATACGATAAAATATCACATATTTTTAATAACCATTGAAACGTATTAATCTAATGATTTTGACGATTGCATTTTACTAGATAGTTCTTTTAAATTTCCCTATTGCAAGAATCATTAATTTATTAATCAAGTGGAATACTGTTTCTTTTAAGTACATAAGAAACATGTATGTAACATTCATATTTATTATAAAAAATATATTTCTTACTTAATAAAAAATTTGAGCATCTAAGAAATAAAATAAGTTACATATCATAAGACGAGATTGTTTCTCATCTTCTGATCCAAGAATTTCGATTTTTTTAGCGTTTTCTGTAATATAAATAATAGACACATTGTTTATATACACATATACAGTAATAAAGATAATATTTTCAAGTATTTACCTATAATGTCATTGTAATTTGTTACAAGTTCTTTTTGAATCCAATTTCTGTAACGAAGCACAACTTTGTTTATTATTTGTATTGTATGTTCGTGTATCCTTGGCTTTAAAAGAAGATTTGGTAGCGTTGAAATGAATTCCTTAAATGCACATTCCCTACAAAGTATATAAATTTTTGTAGAAATTATAAATAAAATTAACTTGTGGAAATTTTTTTTTAATAAAGAATACTATTCTTGTCAATTATAGTAAGTAAAATTTCAAAAAAAATAATAAAAGAAATTACCTGTGTAATTCATGTAAAGTATGATCCAACATAATATCACTAATAAGTGAAAATAATTGTAATTGGACTTCTGTCTTTGAATAATTACAACATGCATTTACAACTGCTTGTAGAGTTTCATTCAGTTCAAAATGATTTTTGTACCAAATTTTACTTGCTTCCAGGAATAACGTTCTCAATAACTTGATTAACTGTGGTAATACAATGTTATTTATACTTGACCAGTTTTCAAGCTTTTCTATAAAAGGAAAAACAAAAAAGTTAAGTACAAAAGAAGACTTATTATTAATGTAAAACAATATAAACTTTGTTATACCATTTAAATACTTCATTACAGATGTACAATAATTTTTATTTAACTTAGGTACAACTTTATCATCATTGTGTATTGATGTAAACCATACATAAATTTGACAAAGTCCTAGATTATGTCCTAAACAAATATCATATGATTCGTCCACAGAAAAATCTTCTTGTCGTTTTCTATTTCGTATAGAGGAAAGCAAATTCCCAGTTGCACTTAATTTATTATAAGGAAATTTTGAAAAGAAATTTTTTACGAAACTATTCTGGAAATTGTTTTTAAACCAATATTTCATGTTTACATCACATTCAGTATGCAATATATCTATACACTCAATTATTAACTGTATAATTCCTACAGCACTTTTCAATAATTCTAATGCTTCAGCAGAGATCAGAAGTGCAGAATTATCTAAATTTTTCTCATCTGGACAAACTTCTATCCAACTATCAAATATGAGAGGCATTAATAATTCAACATATTTTATAAGTTCTTCTGCATCTAAAGTTTTTTCACCAGCATTTTCTTTCAAAACATCAGTTCGATCAAAATTAATTTCACAGTTTTGGAAATTTGTATTCAAGTAAATAGGAATGTGTTTAGTACTTTTGTCTATATGTACAACTTGTGCAGTCATGTTTAAGTTAATAGTTTGCTGTGATTTATAGAAACTAACAATAGAACTGAACATAGTAGCAAGTCTTTCCAATACTTTTATTCTCCATTTAACATTAGTATTTTTGGAATTTAAAGTTGTTGTTAATTGTCTTCCAGGTTTCATTTCAGTATGCAATCTAGAGATCATGTCTAAAAAATTTGGTAATACTTTGTTACTGTTTCGTGCCAAAATATTACTACAATTTTGCACAAGTACATCCAGAAAAAGCAAAGAATCTTCTTTAATACGAGGATCTAAATGTGTCATAGCACATCTCAAATATGAAATCAAAACATTGCAATATGGATAAAGTTGCTCATTAGATACTGGACCAAGAATTAAATTTAAAACTTTAAAAGAATCATGTCTTATATTTTTTTCTTTATCAAGAGACAATGCACAAATGCCTTGCAAAAGAGATCCAAACTGTGAACTTAATAAGTCCAAAGAATGCTGTGACAAAATTTCTTTCAGTTCTCTTACAGCATCTTGTCGAACTGTTGAATTATAATGTTGAAGATGTGATAATAAATCCTAAAAATTACATACATACATTAGAGAAAAGTACATATACACAACAGACTCACAAAATAAGTAATACTAATTAATAATTTATAATATTACTTTAACATTAAGCTTCCTTTTACTAAGAATTTCTGTATCATCGCGATGTTTCAATTGTTCGCGTATCACAATCTTTTTAACTTTGAACGTCGGATCTGTGATATTTAATCCCTTTGGTAATTGTTTTGTTTTCTTTGCTTTCAACTTCACTTTAGCCCTTTCAGACTTTAAATGCTTCGTGTGCTTATGACCTTTACCCATGATTAATTACTTTGTAACCAAACAGATTTACACTGGATATGAATTAGTATGTATGTACAAATTATTTTTTCTCAATTTAAGGTTAAATTAATATAACATACAATTCAATGTAATATTTTTATACAAATTATGTTACATAAAAATCTTCACGTAAACTAATTAGAATACGATATACAATAGTTCAATTAAGACACGTGCAATTTGTGATACAATAGCAGAATACACATTATGCTTTCAAAATTGTGTTATTGTACAGTAAGGTTATGTATCCATGAAGCACAACGGCACAGTCGTCACATGTCATGTGACATACATGCATGCATACATGCATATACACGAGTAATCCCAAGTGACCTGTCAAACTGTGCAACTGATGTACGTGATAATATAAATTTGATGTATTTGAAAATTATAATTTTTTAAAGTTATAAGAAAAAAATTTCTTCTAATGTAAATTACATTTTCATGTTAGTACTGTTTTTAATATGTTTTTAATCATTCGACAGCATTAGGTTAGGCTATCGTTTCAAACAAATTTATTCCTGTTTAGTATTTCAAATCGTTAATCAAAGTACATACGTTGAACATGATGATGCAGATTTCTCGAAAAAAAGATTAAAAGATCTTGTTCTTTCAGGTGTTTTATATTACAAATAAATTGTAATGAAAGCATTAGCTTTCTCCAAGTGAAATTTTGAACTGTTATTTATTCTATTTCAATTTCTCTTTGACATTTTATATCGCGATGTTAGTTTCTATTACACACACAGATTATTTTGCAACAATTTTATTTATTAGAACATTTTATTAGAATATCTTTTAATTCATAAATTTGTTTCCTCTAGATATATATAATTGTATATGATAAAGAAAACTACTGAACTAACAAAAACTACTCAAAATTCGAAATTAAAAATTATTTCTATAAATATACTTCTCATATTTATATCATGTAAGTATAATAAAAGTATAACTTATATAATCACATTGTTTATCATAATATAGATACGTATCTAAAGATAAGTTTCTAAATGATTTAGATATTCTCATGTAAAAGTAACTGAAACAGATATATTTCAATAAGAAATTAGTAACATATGGTATGTGATTTTTCAGATACTATAAATATATTCAGCTATTAAATTTCATAGAATAAATGTGCAAATGAGGACAACAATTGCATATAAGACAAATAGCATAATAAAAAAAAAAAGATAATACAAATAATAAATTAGCAAGTTCAGTATCGTACAAAAATAATAGCAAAAATATTGTTTAAAAATTTGTTTTTAATGGTTTCTTAATGATATATTAAAATTTAAACTTTAAAAGATTCAAGATGAGTGCAACAATGACTTATTGTCCTCTAAATACAACGTTTACTGAGATTTGGGTAGAACATGGAGTGTCAAAATGTTTCATGGATACTATTAGTACTGTTGTGATTTCATTGTATTTATTGATTTTTGGTACGATACAACTTTGGATGTATCGAAAGTATGGAACCGAAACTGGTGCAGCTTCATTATCAAAAAATAAATTATATGTTATGCAAAAAGTTCTTCTATACTTTGTTCCAATACTCAGTGTAACAAGAATAATTCTACAGGCAACAGTTTTGGATGATAAGAAAGTTTATGGCTATATGGTAACAATTTTACTTTACTCATATATATGTATATATATACATAATAATATTGCTTAAAATTACCTTAATTCTTTTAGATTCTCACAACAGTATTAACTGTAATTGTTTATCCATATTCTGTGTACATATTGAGAGTAGAGAGACACAAACTGTTACCAAGTGTGCCATCACGTGGTCATGGACTTGTTTTGTTAGGTTTTTGGACTTTAGCATTTGCTGCTGAAAATCTTGTCTACATTAACATTGACAAACTTGAATGGTGGTTTCATTTAAATACGTAAGTTCGAAATAAACCTGTTATTTAAACCTATATATACATACATGAATACATTTTTAAGCTCACATTGTTAATGGAAAAACTATATTTTCTCAATGTGCCTAGTGGAGTATTTTCTATGTGTTTGTGTGTGGTATTTACAGATTAACGGACCAAATTGAGATGGCATTATTCATTGTACGTTACATCAGTACTCTTACTATCTTTGCCTTAGGACTAAAAGCTCCTGGAATAACTCGAAACACAGATCCTGATTATCATACTCTTAATGATGATCCAGCTACACAGACAAGATATTATCAAGGTGTAAGTTAATAAATATAATCTTGTCTACCAAACAAAGTAGTTTTTACTGATCAAAATCTTGTAACTATGGTTATAATGTAACTATTAGTGAATTACAGAGAGTCCAATAATAATATTATATGATTTGATTAAAAATAATAAACCAAGATATATAAAACAAAGAAATTATCTGTACATGTGCATATAGTAAATTTTTATGTGTAAATAATTTTATAACACTAAAAGTGTACATTTATTATTTGCTTAATTTATTTTAATATGATATAATTATTAATAATATGATTATTTACAGAGACCTGATGATACCACTTCTGCATGGAAGAATGCCTGGTATAAGATAAAAACTTTGGCACCATTTTTGTGGCCCAAAAATAGTTTTCTGCTTCAATTGAGAGTTATATTTTGCTTTATATTACTCATATTAGGACGTCTCATAAATCTGTGTGTTCCAATTTATAATAAAAGGATTGTGGACAGTGTTGTTATAGATCCTGGAGTATTTAGGTACAGAAAATTCTTAAAAATAAGTTTAGAAAATACATAAATATTATTTAATTCATTAAATGTTTGACCTCTATAACAGGTGGGATCTCATATTAATATATGTAGGATTCAAATTCTTACAAGGTGGAGGTACAGGTGGCATGGGACTACTGAACAATCTAAGATCATTCTTATGGATTCGTATACAACAATATACAACTCGTGAAATGCAAGTAGAGTTGTTCAGGTGAATATTTTACTATTTTCGTTTTTGTAAGTTTACTTGGTTAAATTTATATTTATACCTTATTTCTGTAATATATATTTCTTCAGGCATTTACATAGTTTAAGTTTACGCTGGCATCTTAGAAGGAAAACTGGTGAAGTTTTGAGAGTTATGGATCGTGGTACAGAGTCTATAAACAATCTGCTTAATTACATTCTCTTCTCCATACTACCAACCATTGTTGATATAATTGTGGCTATTGTATTCTTTATTAACGCCTTTAACAAGTGGTTTGGTTTAATTGTATTTGTAACTATGACTCTTTATATAGGTGATTATATTATATATTTCTAATTCTTCAATGATTTAATATTATGACTAGTTTTAACATGTTTTCAAATTTTATAAAATGTCGATATTTATTCTAGTTACTACAATTATGGTTACTGAATGGCGTACTAAGTTTCAAAGACGTATGAATTTAGCAGATAATGCACAAAAAGCAAAAAATGTTGATAGTTTACTCAATTTTGAAACAGTAAAATATTATGGAGCAGAATCATACGAAGTAGATAGTTATAGAAAATCAATATTAGAATTTCAAGTAGAAGAATGGCAATCGATGATTACATTAAATATTTTAAACACCTTGCAAAATATAATCGTTTCTGGCGGTTTATTGGCTGGATCTTTACTTTGTTTGTATATGGTCAATATATAAAATATTTTCATTTCTTTCAAATTTGAGAAACGCTAAAGAAATATGTATCATACATTTATTGATTACAGATTGTGACTAATCAAGGTTTAACAATTGGTAGTTATGTTTTATTTGCAAGTTATATCCTCCAACTTTATGTACCATTAAATTGGTTTGGAACATATTATCGGTAAGTAATTATGCTAATCTTTTTTGATAAACTAAAAAGCATTCTATTAATTAGAAAAAAATTTGTGCATTTATAGTGCTATACAAAAGAATTTTGTTGATATGGATAACATGTTCGATCTTCTCAAAGAAGAACAAGAAGTGATTGATGCACCAGGTGCTGGACCATTAATAGTAAAACATGGTCAGGTAGAATTCTCAAAGGTGTCATTTGGTTACACCCCCGAGAAAATTGTATTAAAAAATATTAGCTTTGTCGCTCCTGGAGGAAAAACTATTGCTCTGGTTGGACCTTCCGGAGCCGGAAAATCGACTATCATACGGCTATTATTCAGGTTTTATGATGTACAGCAAGGTGCGATTTTAATAGACCAGCAGAATATTAAAACAGTTAAACAAGATTCGTTAAGACGCGCAATAGGTGTTGTACCTCAAGATACAGTATTGTTCAATAACACCATAAAATATAATATTCAATATGGTCGCATTGAAGCGGTAGATGCAGACGTAATAACGGCGGCTAAAAATGCAGACATTCATGAACGAATTCTTTCATTTCCAAATGGTTATGAAACGCAGGTATTTCCTAATTAATAAATCAGATTACATTTAATTTAATTATAGATTAAAAATTATCAGTATTTAATTGTAATTATATAGGTTGGTGAGAGAGGACTTCGTTTAAGTGGAGGAGAAAAACAACGTGTTGCTATCGCACGTACAATTTTGAAGCAACCAGCAATTGTGCTTTTAGATGAAGCAACAAGTGCACTTGATACTCAAACAGAACGCAATATTCAAGCAGCGCTAAACAACATTTGTGCTAATCGAACAACTATTATTATAGCGCACAGATTATCCACGGTAATACATGCTGACGAAATTCTCGTTTTGAAAGACGGAGAAATTGTAGAAAGAGGCAAACACGAAGAACTTATTTCTTATAATGGAATGTACCATTCCATGTGGCAAGCTCAGTTACAAAATGATCAAGAGGCTAACAAAACACCAAGTGGTGATCATTGGGAAACTGCTCTAACACCATCTTAAATGCTTCTAGGAAAAAGAATCCTCATTTGTTGAGTGTAATAATCATAATAAAAAGAAGTATGTACCTGTATCTAGAAAATAACAAAAATTTAATCATATTAAAATATACATGAGTAATTAAATACTATAAATTATAAATGTTTAGAATGTAATTTTATTTGGTTAAATAAGATATATTTCTCAGTTAGACCTTTGTGTTATTTCAACATTCTATTTATCAAAGCTCACTATAATTAAAAATATGGAACAATTATAATCTATAAGGTGGTCTAGCATATGTTTTATATCAATGCTTTTAAGAAGAGAAATATTTCATATATCAAAGTTTCACTTTTTAAAAAAATAGATACAGTAAATAGTACATTAATATTCACAAAAATTTTACTCTTACATCAATTACATATTTAGTTCCAAATAATAATTTATATCATATATTTATTGTAGTTATAATTGTGCCGTATCATTTACTGCATCAGAAAATAATAATTAAGAGATATCAACAGAATTAGAGTTTTATTCTGCAACCTGATCCTGTACTTCTGCTGTGCTTATATCTTGAAGTTGATTTGCCAATGCCTCATCTGATACCCAACCTGATTCATCAATAGGGTCTGTTACAGTTTCTTCTTGCGCACTCCAAGAATAATAACTTGCAATAAGTATCCATACAAGGATGTACACTGTCTAATAATATAAATAATGAAATAACATTGATTATATTTTATACATATAATTTTTTAAAATTCATTATTATGTATAATATTAATATTGATACTAACTTTCATATATATAATATCTATAATTTTGGAAAGATATATATTTTTAAAAAATTTTCATAAAAATCTATCATACTTTTTTAATTATTGAAATATATTTAAAAATAAAAAAAATTACTAAACGCAAATAAAAGTATTACTTTGAAAACATCTTCTTTATTCATATTGAAAAATACAAATACAACTTGTCCTGAGAAAATAATTTAAAGTAGTCTAATATTATTTATTTGAAAAAAGTTTTTTTTCACTTGTAAATTTTTCAAAAATATCCGATTTAATCAATTTGAATGACAAAAACACCAATATTATTTGCAAACAGCTGATAACCGAACATCTAACTTAATTTGCTCTGAGCTTCATGATAACATATGTATGTGACGTGTGTCAAGATGTTTGCACATCGATAAAGGAACGTATCAGGTGTATCATTAATCTATTTCTTTTATTATGCACGATACAAAATGAATAGCCTCGGCTTAAGCTTAATTTTAAAAATGGGCTGTATATGTTCCAAAGAAACTATCACAGTAAATTCAAGGAATTATACAGTTCGCGAACATCTTGGAGAAGGGCAAGTTTAATTTAAAATAGATTTTTGTAGATTATTATAATACTTTTGTTTATGTTAACTTCACAAATTAACACTTATTTTTATTAAATATTTTGTATTGAGTTTTTTCTATTATTGTCAGAGCAGATTTTATTTTAATCTTACTTAACCTAGTTTATTGCATTTCTTGATACAGAAAGTTAATAATAATGATCTTAGATTGTACTTGAAAATTTTTCGTATTAAAAAGAATTGAATCTTTCAACTACGATGAATTCATTTTTTATTTAGTTGAATTTAACTTAAATTTTAGCGGATTCAGCACTGTACTTTTAGCTGAAGATGCAGTAACACACAAAAAATATGCAATTAAAAAAATAATTTGCCATGGATTAGAGGACCAGAGATTAGCTGCAAAAGAAATAGAATATCACAATCTTGTGAAACATCCAAATGTAATAGAATGTATTGATTCCACGTATAAAGGAACAGCAGATCCTATTATTAATGCTACTAGTGAAGCATTAATTGTTTTACCATATTATCATGTAAGTTTTGTACTTTAAAATTAAGTGATTTAAATGTAGATAATGATTAAAAGTTTGAATTAAATAAATTAAGAATTTTTTTCAATTTCAGAGAGGAACACTTGCAACTGAATTAGAAAGACGTGCTAAAAACAATGATTATATGAGTGCATTGGATATTTTAAATATTTTTTTACAAATATGTGAAGGTGTGAAAGCTTTTCATGAAGCAAAACCAGACCCCCTTGCTCACAGAGATCTAAAGACTGCAAATATAGTTCTGGGTGATGGGAGTACACCTATCATAATGGACTTAGGTGCAATATCTTGGTTACCTTAGAAATTAGAATTTATTAATCCTATCATATAGAGTATTGTCAAATAAATGTTAATCTTTTAGGTTCTGTAGCACCTGCCAGAGTTAAAGTATGTGGGTCACAAGCAGCACAAACACTGCAAGATATAGCAGCAGAAAGGTGTTCAATGCCATACAGAGCACCAGAATTATTTAATGTTGAAAGTTATTGTATGGTAGATGAACGAACAGATATTTGGGTAAAATATCAAGAGAATTTTTTAAATATGTTTTTGTGCAATGTTACTTTTAGTAAAACTCTTCTTTCAGTCTTTAGGTTGCATTCTCTATGCACTCTGCTATTTTAAATCACCTTTTGACACTGTATATGAAAGAGGAGATAGTGTTGCTTTGGCTGTTATGAGTGCAAATATTACATTCCCAGAAGATACTCCTTACAATGAGGTTGAGTAATTGTGCATGTTTGGGTCCATTAATTCTAATTGTGTAAAGAGAAAGTTGCTAGCTCTGGCATTGACCAAGATGTGTACTCAAAGGTAGTTTTGGTTAATGCTTAAGCTAGAAAAATTTGTCCTCACATGATACGAATTAATAGACTACTGTTGCACACCTGATTATTTTTTGTCTAATTAAAATTTCTAAATCTAATATCTGGATCATAAATTTTGTAGGATATGCAGAATCTGGTTTTATCAATGTTAAAGGTAAATCCCATGGAACGTCCTTATATATATACTGTTATAGAAAGTGTACATGATCTTATTGCCAAGTTGGAGAACAGGGCATAATCATTCAAAGAGCAATAATTTGAATATTTGTTATTCAAACATTTATGTACAGACGATTTTTGATACTTCTTATATCATGTATACTAATTTAAAATGTCCATCACAGTGAAAAAGAAAAACGTGATACTGTAATGCAATAATGTAAGGCGGTAATTTTTGCTAACAAAACGTGAAATATTTGCATTATTTCAAAGTCCCATTTCAGACTTCTAGAAAGTAAAATTCTCAACTATGAGATTTAAGATATATTTTAAATAAGTAGATATTATTGTTCCAAAGAACATGAATTTCAGATTTATAGCATATTTATAATGTTGTTAAAAGTATAAATATGATAAAATATTTTAACACGTAATACTATTAGCGGACACTTAAATTAATAATTAGTGAGCTTTCCCTTAATTTATCTAAATATGTATTATTTTCTACTTGTCCATATATGAAATATCATTTTATATCTACATAAAATTATTATTTGATAAATTGAGCACTTTGTGTAAAAATTCTGAATTATATGTTATTTAAATGTGTAAATACAGCAACAATAAACATTAACACATTTTAGATATATATGTGAATTATGAAATAATACACTGTATTTCTTTATGTAAAACTATTTTATAGTAGTATATTTGTATGTAATATAATTTATTCAATTTTTTTAATTACTATTAACTGCTAATTGCTATCTTTTTAATTGCTAAATTTTCTATTTATTTTAGAAAATGTAAAGATTTTTTATACTTATTAAGATTCTAAATTCCCTACCTTTTAATGTTCTTGTTTAAAACTTAAATACAATTACTTAAATTTTACAGTATGATAATATAGGTTAAATAACATGATCTTTTTGCTTGTAGGAAGAAAGTAATAATGAATTTTTTTAGACACAAGTGATCCCTATGATTTATTGAATATATAATTATCAAAATATTTTTGACTCTGCAAAACAAATCCTCCTTAAATTCTTTTTTAAAACTAGAAATTGTAACTCCAAATTTTGTAACAGGAAAAATTAAAATTATATCACAATGTTTTTCAATAGATTATTTTAAAAAACTTACATATAAAATAAAACATGCTTTAAAATTATGCAATCTTAATTTTTACTATTAGATAAATTTTGGTATAATAATCAAAGTTAGTATAATAATACTCAAAAAATTATGGAAAGAATAAATTCAATACTTGAAGCTGTTTACAATAATATGATTACTGCTTGAATTTTCAAAATTAGAGCGTAGAAATATATTATTAAATATATATACAAAAAAAAACTGAAGAAAACAATAAATCGTATTTCAAAAATATATAGTCTCCTGAAATTTGGACTTTTATTAAAATTGAAATAATAAGGCTCCTGAATTGTTAAAAAACTATAAAAAAATCACAAAGAAAGATTCAAAAGAAATTGTGTTTATAAAATGTTAATTTAATATATTAAATATACGCAAAATTTTATGTAATATATCAGTTAATCTGAAATTTGCGTGTAAATAACGGTAGCTAGAATCATACGATATGACGTTGCTGCACGTCATGAATGCGTCACAATAGCCTGATAATGCTTAAATTGAATTTGCAAATGGTTAAAAATATTTTGCACTAATTTAGTATAATCCTATCGCAGAAAATTTTCATTTAGTTACTTAAAAAATAATTATGTAAAAACGTGTGCAATGATTTATTATTGAAAACGCGTCGATAATCTTTGAGCCATACTTCACACCGGTTAACATCGTTGAAGCTAAGAATGTAAAGTAGTTTTTTCAGGAGCCTGTGCTTTTAAGTAGACTACTTCTTGTCTAGTCTCTCACATAACGAAGGTTTCTCAGAAAATACTATATTCTCGCATCCGTCTGTCTAACCTGTGAATCGTAAGTCATTTTGTGTTACATTTATGTACTTTCATTGGTCCTTGTGATAACAAACTAACCTTATCGGTTTAAAAATTTTCCATAAGAAATATTATTGATCTTTAATAAAAATGTAATTAGTAATTCGTTGTACAGTTTTATATCGTACATACATATATAAGTAAGTGATATAAATGACAATATTACAATGGTTTGCTGAATATTTCATCGTTTATGAGCAAATAAATTAATTTAACGAAAGAAAGGAAAAATCTATATTGGTTAAGTATTAGAAAAACATAACCTTGATACAGAATATCATACAATTAAAATCGTTTAAAATTTTAGTAATGTGTTTTACACGTACGTTCAGATAAATCAGTTTTTTTTTAAGTAATGCAATATAATTAAACTATTTAAAGTGTTACGTATTGCTAATAATTTGCCCGATTGCTTTGATCTGCCAGTGCAAAATTTATATTAGACTTATATTTTGCTTGAATCGCAAATAAATATTTTAACACAAATATCGTGTATACAAAATTCCAAGGATTTTCTAATTTAAAAGTAAATAGTTCATCATGTTAACCAAACTTTTTATACTTTGTTTTTTTTATTTGTTTAATCACAAAACAAGGTACATATATAAAGATTCTACAACTCTGTCGTGACATAGCAAATGCTAATCGTTTACGCAATAAATCCCACTTCATCCTACCCTTAGTATATCCATTACTAATTGAAAAACACGAGAACATTTATCACTGATAATTATTCATTTTAAATAATTTATTCTTTATTAGATCAAAGTTCATGTTGGATAATAAAAAAAAATCGGACTAAGTAATTGCCAAGTGGGAAAATAAATATATAATTTAAATTTAATTTAATTTTAGATAAAGCAGAAAAATTAATTATATAATTTTAACGGTTTCTAACTATTTCTTAAAATTTGTTATTAGACATATAAATCTAACTCTTTTAACTGTTCGAAAAGGTCAAGGTTACACTTGAATGTAGAAGACACAAGTGGAAAAAAAGTGAAGATCTTCCATGAAGCTATTATTGCTTAAACTGAATTAATGTCTATTGAGTTCATAAATAATTTATAAAATTTTAATTATTTTGTGCAATGCAAATTTCGTTATCCAACGAAGTATAAGAATACAACTATTAAATTATGTAGTAATTTAATTGATACTAATCATTTTGAGAACCACTGTATTAAGTGATTGGTGTTTGAGAATCGTGGTTATCGCGAAAGTACCACTTGTGTAGCAGTATCGATCTTAAAAATATAATAAAGTTTAATCGATATTGAATAATGAAAATGAGTCGGTTTTTTAATGTAACGGATCAAAGGTAATATTATTTTGCACGATTTAAAAATATTTCCGACTTTGTACTTGATGAAAGGTGTCAAATATTACGTCTAATTTACAATACTACGTAAAAAGTGATTGCATTAAAATGTACAATAGTCTGTATTCGCGTTGCCGTGTAAGGGTTAAATAACTTTTTTACAAGCTGACATGTCTTCAGTATATGTTTGTCTAAATTTATTCCAATGTAGTAACTTATCCGATGTTAAAATCATGAATAAATCGCATAATAATAAGAGTTTGAAAACCTTTGCTATCTGTCCACGTGGTAAGCACAGATCGCATCACAGTCACGTGACCATCAGTTAATCCTCGTACGATTCTCTAGACTTGTATGATTTTACCCGGGTAACAGAATAATTTGAACGATACAGCTGTATTATTTAAATACTTAATGAATATTATATTAAATGCATCAATAAAATTTAATTACGTCTCATAATCATGACTGTAATACGTAACTTTCGTGGCATATAATGCCTTTAAATATCTTGTATGTAATGTTTTACTGAAAAGTTAAAATTTGTGATTTTCTTCATAGAGAGATTAAAGATATAGACCCCTTGAATATAAGTATGAAATGTTACTTTGATATGGAAGTTTTTGTAGAAAAAGAGAACATAAAATTTAACTAATTACTGAACTGTACATTCTGTAATAAATTATAGGTGTATCCTGTAAAATAGTATGATAGAAATGTAAACGAAAAGTTGAAATTACAAGAATAAAAAATAAAAATCTTAAAGGAAGTACATTTTTATATTATAATCTTTAAAATGTAAGCGGTACAACACGTGATGACGGAAAAAAAAAAAAAAAAAATATGTAGGTTAATACGACCGACCGTGAGAAAAGAAGTGGTAGAATCGTACGATATCTCGAGATATCGTGTGGTTTGGCGTTACTTATGCGCACGATGTCACTTTGAACGTTCAGTTAACTGCCGGTGGCAGTGTAGGGCGGATCGTTTCATAGTGTTCTGTACTCGAAATATTGTAGGTTAGAAAATACAGCTCAAGAAGGTTAAGGTCGACTTCTATTGCATCCACTAATTCAAACGTCGAACATTAAAGCTTTTCCGGTGAGCGAATGTGCTTTTATTTGCTAATTTGTACATTCATTCATAGTTTTTTGCGATTTAAGTAATTACTTATATCCACAAATCTCTGAGTATTTATTGAGAAAAACGATATATTAAAATTATACTGGATTAATTTGTTCATTATTTATGCAAAATTATGTTAACTGTATTTATGATTAATGTATTTTTGTTGACGAAGAAGAGTTTAAAAATGAAAATCGATGACGTAAACGACCATAGTTAATAGTTGAAGTTGAAGAGAAAGTATTTTCTTGAAGATGTAAAATTTAAAGAAAGTTGATAATTCTTAATTCAAATGTTCGAATGCTTTCGCTTTGGGAACACTTTTCTCGTAGCCTTTATCGATTTTCTTCCTGTTCATTGAGAATTTTATATTAAAATTTGAAAAATTATTTTACGTCTACACTGTGTATATAAATACCTTCACGTGCTAGCGTTATATATTGTATACACGGAATTGTATAATGTATATTACTGTTGGAAAAAAATGCATGTATTATTTAAGTGACACGTGAAAATTGCATTGCTTAAAGAAAATGACAAAAAAAGTTATAAACGATTTTATAAATTCGAAATTGAATAAAATTAATTAAAAGTAAATTTACTTTGTGCGCAATAAAATGAGCGAATATTTATATCAATTCCGATAAATTTTGTCCGTTCGACGTTGGAATGCAGTCCGCCAACTTTTACTTGGAACCATTCAATATTTTAGACTTGAGAACCTTTAAAGCTGGTATTCGCTTTTACTTTTTACACACATGCTTCTTAGTTTCATGTGTTATATAATTAGTTAGCAGAATATTTATATGTGAAAGCGATAAATTATAAATTATAATATTTGACAAACATAGTGTTTTATTTAGTTTTTTGTTAATAATAAAATAATAAGTGGAACCAAAAAAGAAATTGGATACATTTAAATAATGTTATACGGAAATTTAATCGGTAAAATTGTTGAAGAGTAGTTGATGGATTTTATTAATTTTTAAATACGTTATAAAGGGCGATATTTGTGAACAACTTTTTCCTTCGAAAAAATTGACGCTGAGCCTTAATTTTCGCGACATTCGAAAAAAACTTTCAATACTGTTCATTGAATTTTACCTATGTATATGTATACGCTCATGATAGCGTATGTGTCAGTATGGGACCATTGCTTGCTTACCGTTTCTGTAAACACATCACGGTAGCTAGTAACTAAGCATCTAACGGGTGAACTTAAAGACTTTAACTTGCATAGCAGGTCAGATAAAAAACTGCCCCTAACCAATATCTTGTATATATTGAAAATATAGTCGTACGAAATTGATGTTATTGTGAGTATATTTTTCACTGACCACCCTGAGGTACCCGGTTATTCAAGTTGAAGTTTTTAAGTTATACATTTCGAGTGCCCACCGACGCCATGTGCTTATAGAAACATTAGATAAGCAGCAATCCTACGCTTACGCACAACTGTCACGCACGGACGTATACATGTATGCAAAGTTCAATGTATTAGTGTCGAAAGTTTTTTACAAGTATCTCGGAAATTTTGGTCACTCGTTTATTACATGTAAATAAAAATGTTGTTCAAAATATTAATTTTTACATGTTTAAAAATAAACAAAATCCATGAACGCTTTTGCAATTTTTCCATTTCATTTTTTAGTAATAATAAATTTATTATTTATTATTTAGAAAGTTTTATTTATTGATAATGTTCATGTATTTGTTTTCAGGAACTAATAAAAATGTCTGCAAAAGCAATTCGTGAGGCAACTGGGAAAGACCTTATTAATCGCAAGCTTCCTATAGGTACAGATGCAGTTAAATGTCAATTTGTGACAATTACAGAACAAACAAATTGGGCAGATGTTGTAAATAAAAATCCATGGCTCCAGACAGAAAAATTAGTTGTAAAGCCTGATCAATTGATTAAGCGACGTGGGAAACTTGGTCTAATTAAAGTAAATGCAGATTTGGCTACAGTGAAACAATGGATAGCTGAAAGAATAAATAAGGATCAGCAAGTAGGAAAAACAACAGGAAAACTAAGAACATTTATCATTGAGCCATTTGTTCCTCATAAACAAGTATGCATTTGTTACTGTTATACTTAATAAAAAGGGTATACCAATGTTTACTTTTGAATGATAATTCGTTTTAAAAAATATTTTATTTATAATTATAGGAAGAAGAAGCTTATGTTTGTATCTATTCACACCGAAAAGCTGACACTATTTTATTTTATCATGAAGGGGGTGTTGATATTGGAGATGTTGATGCAAAAGCTTTAAAACTAGAAGTATCTGTAGGAGAAAATGCACCAGATCAATCTATGCTAATGGAAAAGTTATTAGTAAATGTGGCAAATGACAAAAAGGAGTAAGTAAAAATGATTGTTTTATTTTAAAAATATTTCTTAATAATAATATGGTCTTTTTTTTTATAGAACAATTGCTAAATTTATAGAATCTCTCTATAAACTATATGTTAATTTATATTTCACTTACTTGGAGATAAATCCATTGGTGGTAACAGAAAATGGAATTTATATACTTGATCTTGCTGCTAAATTGGACACAACTGCAGACTTCATATGCAGACCAGACTGGGGAGAAATTGATTATCCACCACCATTTGGACGGGATGCTTATCCAGAAGAGGCCTATATTGCTGACTTGGATGCTAAATCTGGGGCTAGCTTAAAATTGACTCTCCTTAATCCAGCTGGTCGAATATGGACAATGGTTGCTGGCGGTGGTCAGTAGAAGCGCACAGCAGTATCATTTACGTGATTAATCTGGTTCATTCTAACCAAATTGTGATTGTCAAGTCGTTTCCCTTATTTTAGTAAGGTTGATCGTATTTGTGTGCAGTTTATATATCTAAATTTTTTTCAGGTGCATCTGTAATATATTCAGATACAATTTGCGATTTGAGTGCTGCAAGTGAACTAGCCAATTATGGAGAATATTCTGGTGCTCCCAGTGAACAGCAAACTTATGACTACGCAAAAACTATTTTGAGCTTAATGACAAAGGAAAAACGAAAAGAGGGAAAGGTATTAATAATTGGGGGAGGTATCGCTAATTTCACAAATGTAGCAGCAACCTTTAAGGGTATTGTAAAGGCACTGCAAGAGTATCAACCAAAGCTTGTAGAACATAATATACAAATATTTGTAAGAAGAGCAGGACCAAATTATCAAGAAGGTTTAAGGTATGAAAGTATATAAAAAATTTAATTTGAACTAGTTTGAACATTCAGCGAGCATTATCAAATAATTGTGCCTTTGTTTGTCTTTAATTTCAGAATCATTCGCGAAGTTGGAAGAAGACTTGGTATCCCAGTTTATGTATTCGGCCCGGAAACTCATATGACGGCTATATGTGCAATGGCTTTGGGTAAAAAACCGATTCCCGATCCCGAAGCTCAAGAATTTTCCACTGCTAACTTTTTATTACCATCGGGACAAGACGTGGGTCCTGCAGCTCCTCCAAAAAGCAGTTGCTCGCCTACCAAACAACCCAAACTAAAAGCAAGCGATTCTGTTGATGGGTCGACGAAAAAACAACTTTTTAGCAGTAAAACCAGGGCCATTATCTGGGGGATGCAAACCAGGGCCGTGCAAAGTATGTTAGACTTTGATTTCGTTTGTCGCAGATCTGAACCATCCGTAGCTGCTATTGTATATCCTTTTACTGGTGATCACAAACAAAAATTCTACTGGGGTCATAAAGAGGTAAGTTTGCAGAATTTTCTTAGTTTATTTTAATTATATCTAAATTTTCACTTGTTCTTTTTTTTTTTAATATGCATAATAGATACTCATTCCTGTTTACAATCAAATGAAAGATGCAATGGCTAAACATGCGGATGCAGACGTTATGGTCACATTTGCATCCTTAAGATCTGCTTATGAAAGCGCAGTTCAAACGATGCAGTTCCCTCAAATCCGAACGATTGCTATTATCGCTGAAGGTATACCCGAAAATATGACAAGAAAATTAATTCTAATGGCACAGGAAAAAGGCGTTACGATTATCGGCCCAGCTACTGTTGGAGGTGTAAAACCAGGTTGTTTCAAGATCGGCAATACCGGTGGAATGATGGACAATATTCTTCACAGTAAACTTTATAGACCTGGCAGGTAACTTTTATTATTTAACATTACAAAAAATATAATAACTATATTTCCTCCTCACATTAATTTAAGGTATATCGACCACAAGTACTAAAATAATTTTATTTTTTAGTGTTGCATATGTTTCTCGTTCTGGTGGTATGTCCAATGAATTAAACAATATAATTTCCAAAGCTTCCAACGGAGTGTTAGAAGGTGTCGCAATTGGAGGAGATCGTTATCCAGGAACTACGTTTATGGATCACATAATGCGCTATCAAGAAAATCCCGAAGTAAAACTCATAGTTCTCCTTGGCGAAGTAGGTGGTGTGGAGGAGTATGAAGTGTGCGAAGCATTGAAAACGAAGAAGATTACAAAGCCATTAATTGCTTGGTGTATTGGTACCTGTGCCAGCATGTTTAATTCTGAAGTACAATTCGGCCATGCTGGATCAATCGCCCATAGTAATTTGGAAACAGCTTCTGCCAAGAATGCTGCGTTGAAAGCTGGTGGTGCTTATGTTCCTGATAGTTTTGATAGTCTTGGAGATCTGTTGCAAAACGTTTACGAAAAACTTGTAAAAGAAGGAACGATCGTTCCAGAACCAGAAGTACCACCACCAACTGTTCCAATGGATTACAGTTGGGCTAGGGTAAAATATTTAATTGGCACGAAATAAAATTCTATTTTTTGTTTTGTAGCAAATATTATGGATTATCCAATTTTTTTTAGGAACTCGGTTTAATACGAAAACCAGCTTCATTCATGACATCGATATGCGACGAACGTGGCCAAGAATTATTATACGCTGGAATGCCTGTCACTGAAGTTCTTAAACAAAATGTAGGAATTGGTGGCGTAGTTTCATTGTTGTGGTTCCAGCGATGCTTGCCGAACATGTATTGTAAATTCCTTGAGATGTCTTTAATGTTAACAGCTGATCACGGTCCCGCCGTGTCAGGAGCACATAACACTATTGTCTGCGCGAGAGCTGGTAAAGATTTAGTTAGCTCTTTAGTATCTGGCCTTTTAACTATAGTAAGTGAAACAACAAATTTTTACGGCATTTTTGACACATATTTGAAACTGCCATTAAAATTTCATTTAAATATTAATAATAGGGTGACCGTTTTGGTGGAGCATTAGATGGCGCAGCTCGTATGTTTTCTGAAGCCTACGATGCTGGATTGCACCCACAAGAATTTGTAAATAATACACGTAAAAAGGGCAAACTCATTATGGGTATTGGTCACCGCATAAAATCCATAAATAATCCAGATATGCGAGTAAAGCTTATTAAGGAATTCGTAATGGAGAATTTTCCTGCTAAGCCGTTGGTTGAATACGCACTAAAAGTCGAAAAGATAACCACGAGTAAGAAGCCTAATTTAATTCTCAACGTGGATGGTATTATTGCTTGTGCCTTTGTGGATATGTTAAGAAATAGCGGAAGTTTCACTAGAGAAGAAGCGCAGGAATACATCGAAATTGGTGCTATAAATAGTTTGTTCGTTCTTGGTAGGAGTATAGGTTTCATTGGTAAGTATTTGTTTTCCAATAATTTAAATAAAATTGCGCTTGAGTAATATTGTTCTATGTTTTTTTCAATGCAGGTCATTATATGGATCAAAAGAGATTGAAACAAGGCCTATATCGACATCCTTGGGATGATATTTCCTATGTATTGCCGGAGCAATATAATTGAATTCATCTTCCATTTGCATTGTCTGTCGTAAACGCATAATAAATGTTACGAATTCATTTAAAGTTTAGGTAGTTATAATGGTCATGTCATACGTGCTTGCACAAAGCCGTAGAAGATAAATTAATTCTTAGAACAGTTATTTGTGAACTATCATATGATACGCTATAAATGTATTCATTATCGCGGATCGAAGTTGTATTTGATTAAACCGCGGATCGAGGGTACTTTGCTGACAGTAATTTATAAAAAATGAAACAAACACGTTAAATAGCAAAAATTATTCGTATAATTAAAGAAAACATTCCATAGAGCATTTTTTATTTAATCAGAAAGTGAAACGCAAATCGGAAAGATTCGGCAATTAATTGCCAACTAATGTGCAGAACTCTAATTTGTTAGGTTTAATAGGCGTAATTTATCTAAGATAGCACAAAATATATTCTTTCCCAATTAATGAAAATATAAATATTATTTTATTTGAAAGGCTTTCTATTAGATACATTTGGTCATGTATGTGTATACACACATGGATACCGTTACATATGTATGTATAAAAAGTGTGCCGATACGCACATATTATATATGTGTATATGCTACATCAACAATATTTTGCACAAGATAGTTTATGATTTACGTCTAAAATATACAAAGTAATAAAACATGTCCAAAATTTTAAGCATTACCTATAACTTTTTATTTAGTTTCACTGAAACCTTGACATCTAATACTTTGTTAATTGTAGATAAAATGTAGGAAATAGTTGCCTTGTGCCATTATTTTCATAAATAACAAATGTAGAATTTTAAAAGCACTGAATGGAAATAAAGGAACAAAGATTATTTTACATTATTCATTTGTTAAATCGTTTTAACAAACTTCCTTAAAATAAAGAATAAAAACAAAAAATATAATGATAAAATTATTGATTTAATGTGTTTGATTACATTAAAAAATAAGTAAAAAAGCATTTCATTTATAATAATTACGTTCGCAAATTTATTACAAATTTAGAGTTTAAAATTTGTACTAAAAATTAATTTTCTAATTTACATTAAATTTATTTTAATGATCGAAAAATATTTGTATACTAATTGGTATTCAAAATATTTCTTTACAAAAAGATTAATATTGAATATTATACATGGATTTTAACGGATGTACAAACAGCTATAAAATGATCGATATATTCGTGTATAAAGCTTGCATAAAACTTGCAAAAATACTTACTTTATATAACAAACTTTCAAATTAAATAATTGCTTAACTTGAAAGTTTGCATTTAATAATCAATTTCAATCAATAGAAATTGTTGCTAATTTTATAAATTTGAATGATCTCTTATTAGCCTTAAAAATATTGTAATCAATTTTGCGAAGCATTCTTTACAGAATCTGTAATAGCTCTCAATATTATGAAATGGTCGACATCCAAGAGCATTTGAAGAGTATTTGAAGAGCATTTAGTTGAGTTTTACTGAGTTTCTGGAATATCATCTGCCACTATATTAATGATTCGGTCACGTTGAGGTGGTTTATGACGACATAAATAGTATCTACACTTTCTTAATAATTGAGGAATAATAACATTGTTGTAGCACGACATTCCAATGAAGAGCATGGTGAAACCAATAAGCTGAATAAAATAAATGAAATTTATTAAGTACATATTAACTTATTTATAATGCAGATGTGAAAACAAATATTAAAATACATACCTGCATGTAATGAAAAACTTGCCACTCGAATGCTAAAGAAAAAACCCATATAACAAAAGTCCGACAATTATCTAAAACCATTCTTGTAGTAGCACTCTTTTCTTTGGTAACGCTAATACCCGCGAAATTAAAAAAAGCTATACTGAATATAATACCTGTACGAAAATAATATGCTCAACAAATTTTTTATGTTATTGCAAAAAGGTGTTTGAAAGTTTCATTTAATTGGTGTTAAATATACTGACCAATTATTGCCATTAATAATCGACCACTGTTTCCAATTTGGACAAATGCATCTTTAATGGATTCAAGTGTTCCTTGAGAATTATCAGTAAATGGAGGTGGTGCATGTATAAAATTAAGAGGAATCATCATAATGCATATAGTAATAAATCCAAACACACCTGTAAAAAGTATATTTCAATGTACTATTTTCACTAGAAATGAATACTTTGAATTTCACAAGAATTAAAACATACCTTCCCAACCAACTGCTTGCAGTGCTGGTATGTTTTGTTCAGTTACGAATTTTTCTTCTACCACCATTTGAATAGCACTTATAACCTATTGTAGTAATTTACATTTACTTTATTTTTAAGATAAATAAATCTTGTTATCCAATATACTGGATAAATAAAAAAATTCATAAATTATTTAAAGTATAATTTTACCTGTGCACATATAATAAGTAGGTCTCCTGTTAAAATAGAATTACTGCTAACATTTGAATTTTGTATAGTTATTATGTCACTGAGTCCAACAAGAGCTAAACCAATTATAATCATTCCTATACCAATCCATTCTCTACTACCTAGTTTTTTATTGAGAAAACTCATAGAAAGGATAGCTGTGAATACAATAACAGCACCACGTAACATTTGAAAACTACTTGGGTATGTCATATTCAGGCCAACATACATAACAGAAGTAGCGCATGTATCACATATTGCAGGAATAAGAAATATAAAAGGATTAAATGTATGCGAGCCTCTAGTTAAAGGATTTTTACTCACAGAACCATCCTGTAATAGAACAATTTTAATATTAAATATTCGATGGGTAATAAACCTAATGTATGTATATCCAATGAATAAAACTTACACCTTTACGACTATAGTAATGATAAACAACTTTGAATATTACAAAACACAACATTTCTCCAATAAACATTAAAGAACACTCTAGAAAAGGATGATTAAAACGTCTAGGCTGATGACTTGTATCTGGTATAACTTGTATATCTGCATATCTAAATTAAAGACCCAAAGGTATAATCATTTTAATTCAATGATTTTGTATTTATGTTAGTTTTGCTACTCACTTTACAGATAAAGTATTAAATGATCCACTAGCAACCATAATTACAGCTAAAATACGTTGATAATGTGTCCATGCCATTTTTAATTATATATAAAATTCTGAAAATCAAATTTATGATGTTATACAGAAGCAGTATTAATATTTAGCAGTTTCATCAGGAACTGTTAATTCAGATAAAATCGAGTGCTATAGCATTGTATTAGATAACAAAAAACTCACTACTTTACTAATCTAATCAGAACACGTTTATAAATATTTCATAAATTTAATATGATAATATATTTTAGAAATATAAATTGATATTACATACTGAAATAAATGGAAAGCACTTTTTGTTGGAAACGTTGATTAAGAACTTCACAGATATAGTATATGATTCATTCTAGTATGATTAATACTATTGTTATTTAACATTTGTGTGCAACAAATATCACAGATCCAATTACATTAAAAAATATACCACACAAAATAGTTTATATGTTTTAATCATTTTTTTAATGAAATGCAAGTAATAAAAAAATATAATCCATAATGTAGTGATTAATCAAAAATTAAAACACTTTTACGAATGAAGAATAAATGATTTACGGTTCGTTACACGAAATAAAAGGTATAAATCTGTCACCAATGACAAACAAATACTTTTAGTATTACTATATAATTGAAGAATACAATAATTTAGCGATTAGTTAAACGTATAATGTTATATTTGTAAATTATATTGTTATATAAATGAAGCAACAAAAATTTTGAATTTCGTGTATGTATAAAGAAAAAGGAGCCACTAAATGTCAGACAAGCAAGTGGATATTCTTATTCAATAATGATTGTTATAATTTTATAATAAAAATAATATACTTAATTGATAAATACGCATTAGTAACTCGATAATATATATAATAAAATAGAAACTGCTAATTTATTTAAACAAAATCTAGAAGGACTAAATAAACTGTAATTAAATACCTTTGTTTTCATAACACAATTAATAGATCTTATGCAAAATTATCATTCTGTAAGGATCATTAAGTTAGAAGCACCTCGTTTACTTATGATTAATTAAATAACAAAGTTCATTGCATGGTAAAGATAATATTACAATAAAACTAATGTTTTTCTCTCCTAGGAACGTAGCGTCAACGAACAACTGGACTTGAAGTGAACGTAAAATTTTAGCATTAAGGGTTCTCAACTTCTTCCAACTATGTATCTACACACGTATGCTTAGTTGTACCTACATATGTATGTAAATTAGAACTGAGCTTCATTGAAATATTTGTTTCAAATAGTCGATATGACAGTAAATACAAATATAATATTATTTCAAATATAACGTGAGAACTTGTATAGCGTATTTAAAACAAAGAGATAAGCCGAAATATGTAAATTTCTTATAAGCAAAGAAATATGTAAATTTCTTATAAGCAA
The DNA here is from genome assembly GCF_051014685.1 of Ptiloglossa arizonensis. Taxonomy (NCBI): domain Eukaryota; kingdom Metazoa; phylum Arthropoda; class Insecta; order Hymenoptera; family Colletidae; genus Ptiloglossa; species Ptiloglossa arizonensis. Next base: position 24,896,104 of record NC_135049.1, read on the forward strand.
AGAAATATGTAAATTTCTTATAAGCAAAGAAATTGAAAATTTCTTTACTGTTTTATATAATTTGCGCGTCTGAATAATGTATATATTTCTCATGTATAAATGCGTTTATGTGCAGCTGTAAATCAGCTGACTTGGATATAAATAGCGCGTACCGGGAGTTACATCAATAAACTTTAACTGCTTATATCTCGAAAATAAAACCTTAGATTGGAAAATGGTAAAAGACTTTTTAATTCCTCTTCATGCGAGGAATTCGCATGTTTCAGATTGTTCCATCTTTTTAAAACATTTTGCATAAAATAAACTTGAAAAATACATTTTATCTAACCCTAATATAGATTTATAAGCACATAATATTGGAAGATGCTAAGTATTACTTGTAATAATGCGTATCATTTTTAATATGAGTTATGTCTTAATTATAAAATTGTATCACAAAACTTGAAGCATTTGTGAAAGTATATGAAAATTTAATTTTTTTCTTAATGTTTTTCTTTCTTAAAAAAATAAATACTTTTAAAAATCGATAGTGACATTCATCTAGTTTTTAAACATTTTAATTTCATTCAAATTCTGATTATTAGGATCAAAGAAATCTACTTCACTATACGACTAGAAAATTCGGGTAGCGTAGTAGAGAATATTTATATTTTCTATATGCATTAATACAGTTTTATGAAAATGATCAGAAATTTTGTTAAAAATACGTATCATTAATATATGTTTAAAATTTGGTATTATATAAACATTCCGTATCCTCAGAAGTTCCCAAATATTAGTATTTTATTCACCCTGAAAGGTGGTGTTCCTACTTAAAGTGATTGTTAATAGTAAGTTTAAAATGACTGCCAATAGCAGATAAAGTAAACAGACATGTATCTAGCTTAATTGTTAGTGGTAACTTTACTCTAATTTATACAAGTTTTAATTAACTGCACATCTTTACAGAATGATAATTTTTCCTTACACTTGTTTTCTGAGATATGAATTTTAGAAAATATACGTGTTCTAAATATCACTTACTTCTAAAAGCAATGCGTATTAAAATTGTGTACACGCTTAAAAATTATCGACATACGGTAGGGTGTATGGAAGATTTGTAGATTAAAAAAAAAAATTAAAGAATAGTCTAGTGATTTTGCATAATTATTGAAAATTTAATACGAGAACATAATGACATCATTAAAGAATGATGAAAGGTTATCCGAAGTTCTGGAATTGTTTCTGTTACCTAATTATAACATCGTGTCTACTACTTATCTTGATCTTCTGTTAACCCACATTTCTGAGAATATAAAAGAGTGTAAGGAAATATTAAATACCATGATAACTTGCATGCATAAAATATTCAACAAAATGTTTGTTACTAAGTTTAGTTATATTCGTTACACTTTTTTAATCTATTATTTATCATGTTTATGTTAAATTATAATCCGATTTACTATTTTTATTATACTATTAAACATGTTTTTTCAAATTATTAATTTCAGGTACTACGGATGATTATGAACATTGTGTATTACTTCAAAAATGGGTATTAAGAGCATTAAATGTTTGGAATTCCGATTGTAAACCTTCTCAGTCTATAAGTATATTTACTTTGAAACTTGTGGGAATAATTTCACGCAATGAATTACGTTTTCATTATTGGCAATGTCAAAATGTATACAATAGATTGTGTGATATTCTTAAACTTCGTCAAGATGACTTACCAGCTTCTATTAAAATGGCTTATACTACAATGTTATCCGACTTGATTAAACATCAAAGCGGCAGACAATGGATTATAGATTCTGGTGAGTAATATATACTATATTTTTAGTATGAATAAAGATATTAAAGCGATTAAAACATAAACAACATTTGGTTTATAGATGTTTGGAAGGATATTGTAAAATATGCACATTGGAATCACACTATGTATGTTACACGTGAAAGTCAAAAATTTTTATGGCTTTTACTTTTACAAGAACAACAAAATATAAATTTTTGTAAAGAAGTTATTTCAACAATTTCTGCGCCATTAATGTCCAATACTTTCGAGTCTCAAGTGTGTAATGGTTTGGAAGATAATTATTTGGAACAAAATAAATTATTGTGTACTACACTAGATTTATTAACTAGTATAGTTGAAAATACATTATCTGCAAACATGGATAATATGATACCTGAATTATGCCAAGAAATGATTAATTTAGATATGCGAGTAAAGGCCCTTTTTGAAGCATGTATTAGCACAAAATTTTTGCCATATGTTCATAAGCTGTTAGTGTTATGTTTACTTATTCCAATAAAACGTGCTATTAGAGAAGGACAAGAAACTATTGATGTTGAAATAACTCAGAAGTTTTCTTATGATTTGTGTTATATATCCATGATGCTGTTATCAAAAAATTATATAATAGAGATAGTAAAAACAAATAAATTTCTACTAATATATTGGAAAAAGCTTCAATCGTTACACAAATTTGTTATACCATATCAACATAAGTTAGAACATCAAGCTATAAGCGTAATGGTAAGGATTTTTTTATATTATATTTCTATTGCAGTATTAACAAATAATTGCAATATTTTTTTATATTAATAGATTATACCTTTGGCTGTATGTGTTAAACATACATATATAACTCATGATCTTTTTGATATGTTTCTTACTAAAATGATTGATGTGACATGTACAGCTGTGCAAAGATTATCATACAATATAAGAGATGCTGTATATAAAAATGATTTACCTTTAGCCCAAATTTGCAAAGTATCCATTGATATACTTTTAGAAATAACAGACATTATGGACAGGGTAAGTTTATAGGGAAAATTTATTACAATTATAGAAAGCATTATTAACTTAAATTTTGATATTTAATTACAAAGTATCTGTTAATAATTGTCACTAATGGTTTAATGTAATTTGTATGCAACAGGACATTGCAGTAATTACGTTTCAAACACTGTGTCACGTACTCAAGAATTATGTGCCAGATGTTTGTAATGAGACAATTAATACAGTAGGAACAAGTAATGTGGCCAATATGGAAAATGAACCAAAAAAGTCTACTTTTATATCCCCATTAGCGGGAGATCCCATAGTTGATCACCCTACATTGTTAGCATCGCTTCTCAATGGGTTGGCAGTTATGACGGAAAAGTTTAAATTAAAATGGCAAGAATGCGTAGAAACTGTATGCTTGCTATCACTTGCACAAGAAATCTTAAATCATCCAGGAATAATACCTGTGGTATGCATTCTAAGTAACTTCTAAAATTTGTTTATATTTTATACATTATAAAATTTTGTTTTCAGGTTTGTGTAAAAGCTTTAAAAGTATGTAAGTTGGCAATTCAGAATTTTATGCCACCAAATTTAGTACTACTTGTTGAAACAGACAGCCACATGAATGAAATAGGACCAACACTTTTTAAAAGATTGCATGATATTAATTGGGAAGTAAGAGATAGTGTACTGGAAGTTTTAAATACTATTGCTATAATTTCTGAAGACAGTAAGTAATTGTTTATAGAGGTATTTTTTGCATAATATAATTATAGTATGTGTTAATATATAGTATGTTTAATTATTTATAGAATATCCAGCATTTCAAGAATTTTTGTTAACAAATCAGTTCCTACAGTTAGCACTTGAAATTGCTAAAACAGATAGTGAAAGTTATGTTCGAGCATCTGCTTTAGCTTTTATATCAACCACTGTTCGAATAAATAGATTGTGGGAAGAAAAATTATCGCAGTTTAATCTACCTGTATGTCTTTGCTAAAAAGTATGAAACCTTTAATAGAGATACACAAAAGACAATATTTTTCTTACATTTCAGGATATGGCAATAAATTTACTCAAAAATGAAAGTGAAGCTATAGTCAGAAAGGAAGCTGTAATTTTAATAAAGGAATTATATATACACTGTAAATGGCAGTAAGTATAATTATATAGAAGTAGTGTCTATTGTTTATAAATTGTTGATATACTGCTGTTTAGGAAAAACGTTATTGATTCAATGTCCCGGGCAATGTCAACAGCTGCTGTCCTTGATCTCCACTGGGAAGTAAAAACAAGTGCCCTTGAATATTGGATGCAATTTATAAAGTTACATTTATCTGATCAAGGAGTACTGGATGGACACTTTCCAAAAGTTACATTTTCTAAAGAACACAGGAAAATTGTGTCATTAAATGAAACTGAAATAAAACGAAGACTTAACAAAGCATTGGATGAATTAGCAAAGCAAAATTGTTTAGGGGTAAGTTAATTTATGTGACATATAGTTTCAACAATATGTAATATTTTGATATTATAAATTTCAGGTTCTTTTAGTTACTTTAGAAGATGACAGTGACTTTGAAGTATGCAAAACTTCGGCCGCTATACTAAACAAGCTTAAATCATTTCTTCTGAAATATAAACTTAATGAACCTTTGCCAGAATTACCTTTACCAAAAGACAGTGCTATAATTGACACTTCATACATTAAATATGAACAACCACATAATGTAATGAGCCCCAATTGTAAAGAAGTGTTTAGTAACTCTAGTAATGTAATTGAAGAAATTGTAGATGCTAACGATGCAAATCTTCTTGCCTCTATTTACAAAAATTCAATGAAAATGGATGGAGAAATGCAAAGCACAGAGGAAAAAACGTTTCAATTTATTTCTTGTGTAACTAGACAAAGTTTTCTTCAGACGATTTTTAATACAAATATTGATGCTATTATTGAAGAAAAAACTCGATGGTTAACTACATATACTACCAGTTTTGAATCTATATTGGATGATATATTAACAATGCACAAACAAGGAGATGTGAATTCGATGGATTGCTACTAATTAAAAATTGAATACCTTATCAACTGTATAAAAATTGAACCACAAACACCATTTCTATATAAATATGGTATGACATTTTTTATTTAAATACTACTTTTAAACCTCGAATATATCACTGAGCAAATCATACTTCATCTGCTTCCCTCATAACATATAATCATAGTATGTACACATAATTTGATAAGCAGGAGAATTGTATTTAAAGTAGAGTTGTTATTATTATTATTTTTATTAGAAACACATTCAATACAGAAAAATAAATATTTTCTTACACTATTCATACTATAAAGATAAAACGAAATATTCATGCATTATTGTGTATGTAAGTAATATAGAATAAAATGAATTTATACTTGTATTAAGATAAGTATACATAGTATTTCCTTGATAAAAAATAAAATATTGTTAATCATAATATAATTGTAAATAAAATAGTGTTTTGATAGAAATAAGCTTTGCTTAAAACTTAACTAATCAGATTTAATATTTGCACAAGATAAAAAATATAATTTTACTTGCATTTAATTCCATTCTTACACTTTTTATTATACGTCTTTTAGACTATAATATAGAGTTTCATTTTAATTGAAATGTTTAAAACATTTTAGTAGTGTTTTTATTAATCTATCAGGATACAAGAACTATAGTATTTCTTTAATAGATATTTCTTCTTCATCAGCATTCATAATTATGATTGTAGTAAAAAAACAATTGTCATCCACTGGATTAATCAGTAAAACATTTTGGTTAGTGTCAATTTCAATTAGTGTCAATGATACATCATCTTCAGTGATTACCTCCCCTGTTATTTGCGCTTTAAACATTTCATTAGCAGCTGTATTAGTATTTGAATTTGCAACATTCCAAGATGAGGTTGTTGCTGTGGAAATTTGGGGAGCAAGATCATTAAATTTTTTTATAGTTTCGCTCTGTGTTTGTATGTTTTTGTCTTCATTATGTTGGATAATGCTTTCTGTTCTATTTTCATTTATAACTGCCTTGTTCTTTCTTTTTCTTCCTTTCTGTTTTTTCTTACTTAAATTAGTGCAAAAATCTTCAATTATATTAAAAAAATCACTATCACATATCTCTGTCCTTTTATTTAATTCATGTTCCCAAACAATAAACTGACTACAGTTTAATAAACAATATGTTTCATCATGACTATTTTGTTTTTCAGTCTTAACAATGACTTCATCACATATGTTTTTATTGTTATTATTATTACCTAACACAATAGATTTTAATTTTTTCTCTTCTACAAACTTCAAGCCTTGAAAGTTGATAATTGAATGCGATAATTCTTGAGGGGTATGATGCTGAACATAATGATTATGTAAATCTGTAATAGAAGTATTCACGTGCTGGCAAATAACGCAGTAGTACAACATCCTGCTATTCTTTAATTATGTCTGTAACAATAATAATGCATATGTAAAAATATTAAAAATATACATTTGTTTTAATAATTATAATGAAATTTTCAGATGTATATGATTAAAATCGATATTGTAAATATTTTTAACTATGACAGTTCCGAAATAATGTGATAAAATTAAAAATTCAGTTTTAGATGATGAATTTTATTAGGTTATATAAACATAAAAAAAAAATGTTAACGATTATAAGCAACATTAATATATTACATGTAACTTCGACGATTATAATATGATCAAATTTCACGTAAACTGTACAACGATTCAATTAAGTTACCACACTTATTATAATATGAATTATTCGCAATAAATATCTGTATCACCACGTGACAATCGCTTGTTGTATTTAAACGAGGGAAGTATATTATCATAAATATTTGTTTTATACAAATTTTGTCATAATAAATCTCATTTATTGCGCTTTACATAATTAAAAAAAAGAAGAAGAATAGTAATAATAATAATATTAATAGTAATAGGAATAATAATAATAATAATAATAATTAAAAATAATAATATAATCTGATAATATTTTGTATGTATTCAAAAGATTATCGGTGATTGAATACAACAAAACTCTAATTTTTTAAGACCATTAAAATATATTGCAATTAATTGTAACGTTTACTTTTCGATCGTTATATAAAATAGAACGTAATTTCTTCGAATACTATACTCGATTGCGTTACTGCAAATGAAAGTATTACGTGAGGCGTTCCGCGCCAGTTTATAAATAAAAAAAAATGCAAAACTTAAATAGCCGCCGATTAAATTTAGATTTTAACAACTCGACCCTTGCGTGCATCAGAACTTGCATCAAGATTCTGGGGTACTTCGAGATAAATCGTCGACGATACGCATCGTGATAGGCCGACAATCGAACGCGAGCCAATAAACGTGCACGTTGCGTCGACGAGCGACGATCATGAGAGCGGCAAAGCGCATGCGTAGTATTTGATTACTCTTACCGCGGTTCGGCGCGAGCTTCAGTCACGCGCAACACCTCGTACGGGGTTGGTACGAACGTTTGTTTTATGATACGAGTGCGGTTGAAAGATCGTTTTTTCGAGTTAAAGATCGAAACTTAGTATTCGATTAAAGACTGGAAAGTGCAAATCTCGAATTGTGCATGAAACAGTTGTGTACGCGTACACGTAAGAATGTCCTTCTACTTCCGCGATAAGTCGAAATTCGGCGACAAACTGCGCGGTAAATCGGGTGACGAACTTCTGCAAGAGATTAAACAACAATTTGACGAAGATAGTAAATCTTTCTTTGAACCAACTAACAGATCGGGTCGAGATCCATTCGAACGACATGCCGGATTTTCTAGGGTGAGTAAGATAAATATTTTTAACGACATTTTTTCCTTTTATTTCGCACGCATTAACCTACGAATTGTCGGATTAAAGATCGAATTTAAAGACGTTGAACAAGTTTTGTTTGTCCTAGTGTGATAGTTTCTTTCCGTTTAAGAAAATTTAACGTGTGACAAAAGTAATCATTTTAGAAACGATTTTTTTTTTTAAGTTGCAAGTGATTGTCTATTGAAAGTACGAAATTTGTTCTTTTTCTACCTGATTCGAATACCGTTGGACTAAAATTCTTTATTTATAGAGTGGCCCAATTTCTACGTCGTTTCACCCGCATGTATTTAGTTTTCTCTCCTTGTCGGTTATTCTTGTCGTAATCTTGATATTTTCAGAAGGTAAAGAAGTGAAAATATGTTGCATTATTGGAATTCAACAATATAAATCGATTAATAAAAATGTAGAGAAATATAATAATATAAATGTGTAGTTCGACCATATTACGGTGCCAGAAAATTTCATTTTTATCAAATAAACAATCATTTTATTATAATAATCGTTAAATAGTAAGTATAATTTTCAACTATATTTATTTACATTTGTTTTTTGTTTTTTAAGAACTGTGACAAAATTTGTAATAATTTCATTTTAATTAATAATCTTAACAAATGTTGCGTTGTTCAAATATTTGCTACGCTTGTTTTAGCGTTATGAGAATCTTCAGCTTATTATATTTGGCTGGATCACCTGCTCCGTATTGTTGAGTCAATTATCGTAGTCCATAGCCGTCTCGTGACCGGTACAGTCGTATCAACACTGTTGAAAATTTCTGATTGTCTTTATAATTACTTGCACGCGTTTCATTCGAATATTATTACCTAAACGGTGACCAAATGTTTGAATAAAAATTCTGATTAGGATTCGGTAGCTTCGATCTTAAATACTTATTTCAGATAACATTGTGCAACTAAAATAATTATCTTACCCTTGTGTAAATAAGTTTGGTTAACGTTTATCTGCGCCACCTTTCGTAATATCATTGATCCAATTTGTCTGTAAATATCGGTACAAATCATTGAATATCTGTGTTATTGTACGGTATAGTGAGTAAAAAATGGTAATTTTGTAGTTAATATGTAAGCAAAAAGAATTTATTATTATACACCTAATTCAAAACCATATCAAGATTATACCGATGTAAAGAAGTTACCCACTGCTAGTATAAATTTACTTTGTATATTTTTACTTTCTTTTTGTTTTTAAATCATTGCCTATCCAAAAAATTTTGAGGCAATAAATAGGAAATTGAAAATATTGGATTAGTTATTCATCGTCATTTATTATAAACCTTTGATATACGAATATTTAAGGTTAAAACTGTTCTTTTTTTACGTATATCAAATTATCGATTAAAATAAAATGTAGGCATAAATGGAACAAGTATTGTTCTTTTCTCATGTATGTATTTTCGATTTTTTTTAGTGCTGTAATTTATTTTTTATTTTATGGGGGATAAAAATTTAAGAAACGTAAAGTTACATTTCTGCTTCTATTTATCGACATTGTCGCTGTGGTTTGGTTCCAATTACATTCAAAAAGTTTATTTTATTCGAAACCAAACTAATTTATTAGATAATTAGTATCGTTTGTAATCAAAGAGGAAAATGTATATTGAACGATAAATTGAAGGATGTTGCGTGTCATGGTTTTCTCACCTTCTACGTGAGTCCTCGTTTCGTTTGACATCGATTAACAACTCGTGCATGAGTGATGTGGCGTTGCGAGATCGATAAATCGATCTGCGATTTCTTCGCAGAAATTCGGTCGCCTTCAGGTTACAGATCGGTGACAAGTCGGAAATTGCTGCAGATGATCGACGAAAACATTAACAAAAGTTGCGATATTACCGACGATTATTCTCCATCGTCGAATATACATATTTCATTCGAACGATCATAATTTACTACCCCAGCGAAATTCTGATTAGGTTAAAGAAACGGTCTAATAATAGAAGAACGGAGAATATTCGAAACACTTTCGTCGAACGATGTTGTACTTTAATTTATTTGACTGTAACATCAATTTCATCGAAAACAAAGCCTGGTAATGAAACTAATTATTCTATATTTTTTATTCATTTTTTCTCAAAGAATCACTTGGGTTAGGTTATATCGAGTATCTTGGAACATTCTTTGTGTAAATCCCGGAAGAGTTAAGTCGAAACGGAACTGAACGAAGATCGCTCAAAGTTGTAAATATCGAAATGGTATTTCATTTGATTCGTGAAGCGTTCGTATTTTTACCGTTAATAGCACTTCATGTTTTCACTCGGCGATCGCGCCATCGAAAGCACGTTGCCGAGGCGATTGACTTTCAGATTTGAACAACTTTCGTAGTTCGCTTTGGGCACGTGTTTTGTAACTTAAAATACGCGAGAGCACGCAACCGAAATCGCTTTTATGCTTTTTTGGTACGGCCTTTCGTCGTTTGAAGGCATCGTTAATCGTGTAGGTTAAACACGGCGAATGATACCGGCATAGAATTGAGAAAATGAACGGGACACTAAACTCGATACGATAAATTACATCCGTAAAAACAAATGCTGTTCTACGATTACTCCTCGTGTTTTGAGTAAAACCGAAAAATAATTCAAAATAGAACGTTGCAGTTCCCGTGGTAAATTCGAGTTACGAGAGGTACACTCAAATGAGATTAGGTTAGTATAATCGTATCTCACCTATGTGTCTTAACGTATACTAATCCTTATACTAATACGTATACTAATACTTTTATAGCATATTTTGTTTGTTTTTAAATCAATACTTAGTTCAACTTTTTTAGCGTACAATTCTGTTGATACGAAAACGGACGTCTACTGTTAAATGAAAGTCGTAAGCTTGGACCACGTTTTGATTCTTCGAAGAGTCATTCTTTTGTGTTATTTAATGCTCTCGCTGCAAAGTGACGACTCATTCGTCGTATCAGTAGAATTCCAAGAATTAGAAATTCGAAGGGTAGAATCCTTAACCTAAAAATCACTACAGAATAAGATTAACTCGCGCGTGGTTAATTTGATCTCGATCGAGAAAAGGAAAAATATAAACTTTACCTCGCTAAACTTGACATCACCACCGTTATATATTTACGAATTTCATTAATCAAGAAATATCTTGCGAATTATGTTTAATATTCATTTTTCGTATACCTTTTCCCAATATTTCTACGACGAGTAGAATCGATTTATTGATACAAAATATACGGTTCGATTTAAAATGAAAGATGCAGTTGCACTTTACCGTGTTTCGTTGGGCTTGTGACAAAAGACTTGAAAACAAGATAGACCTAAAATGTTAAAAGTAGAGATTTTCTCTTCGTTCGTTAATAGTTTCGTATTCGAGGAGCGTTGCTAATCGCCATTAACCTAAATCGATCTTCGATCGATTATCAACCGATCGATGAGACGTTTATCGTAAAAAGACACGAGGGAAGGGTCGACGCTGCATGCCTACCGAGTCGAATAAGTGGTAAGTCATCTGCCCGCGAGCATTTGGCAACAAACACGTTATTTCTGGGTCCTTCGCGGAGTGTCTGCGCTTCCGAAAAGCCAACGAATACGGCTCCCTTCTGGAGTTCTTGAATAGTAACCGTCTGTATGTTTAATACAGTCACGGTTATCTTGGTAGTAGTCGAGTATACGTTTATCTACTTTTCTGTCGAGCTTTTTTTAGTCGACCGAAAAAAATGCAACATCATCTTGTTTCACTTTTCAAATATTTAAATCCAGCTACTATCACCATCGCTGATACTATTGCTACTACCACTACTATCACAGGGTGGTCACCGAAAGACCGAACTATATGAAACGAAAATAACTTTTGCAAATGCGTACTCTTCTTTTTTCTTTTTCAATTTTTTATTATTTTATCTGGAAATATAACTATGGATCTTTCTTAGCATTATGCGTGAGAAACGACATCCTTGAAACGACCACCGAATAAAAATATATTAAAAACGAACAATTTGGTACAACCTGTGCTACTTGTTTCGTATACTTATTTCGTATATACGGACTACTATCCGAGTAACCGAGTAACTAAGCCGAGAGCTCTATTCCCTTTCCAATTGGGGGGGTTCCGACCCTAGACAGCACCACCGCGAAACTTACCACACTCGCCATATTGATCTCATTTCAACTTGTGAACCAGCGCGTCGTCACCCTCTTTCGTTCGAAAAGAACGTTTAACGCAATTGGGGTGGTTTTAATAGCCCGCTGCTCTGCCCAATGCTACGAATTTCCTCTCACAAGGGACACATTCGGTCCACAGTGTATCCACGACATCTCGAACGAAAATTTCTGGCTTTGTACACATCCCAGAACACCATCGAACAATCTTGCCAAGCGATAATTAAACCACGCGAGCGAAGAGGAAAAATTAGTTTCGATATTTGTATCGAATATTTCGTAGACTCGTATTCGAATGTTTATAACGAGTAGAATAGTTGAAATATTCGTGTATCGTTATTCGTATAAGTAATCCCGGCTTTTAAGCAACAATTTTTACATCGAATTCGAGCAACGTAATCGTCCCAATCCTGTTTACGTTTACGTTTAACGTTTAGTGAGAACGACTAGCGGTCACGGACAAAAACGATTCTTATTGACCTCGTTGTCAATTTGGGATCAAAAATTTACCTTTCACACTTTCAAATGAATCGACGATCGTGGTTATGACACTTGACAACGGGTATTATTGTACTTGTACTGGCGATGTATTCAAATAAAAGACGAACGATACTTTCGTTTACTTTTATAATTCAGTTCGACAAATTATTCGACTCTTTTTAAAGAAAGTTGTGTCACTTTTGATACCATGCGATAATTTCGATAGTACTCGTCGCAAAGCGAAATAACGTCATAACACTAATGTCAGCTAATTGTGCAAGATTGCTGTACAAACATTTTTATTACGAGTGCAACAGTTTTGCTGTAATCGTTCTTCAAAGTCAGATTGTCACTATTGACCCTAGTCTACCCTCCTAGAGCGCACAAAAAAAGAATTAACCCTTTTCTACCATTTAACTACAAAATAAACGAAACAACTTGCACACTTTGTGCGACACACCTTCTATATAGTTCCTTGCTACCGAAAAATGTACAAATTTTGGTCGATCTTTATTCATGGAGGATTGTTGCATCGCTTATAAAGTATCTTAAATGAAAATCAAGGTTTAAAAAATCGACGAACGAATAAGATAAGTTTAAGTACAAAATATTCGAATACTCGAGCGTGCGAATAGTATTCGAATTATATTCACGACTACAAAATATTCGACAAGTAACGTTTGAATAGTATTCGAATTATATTCACGACTACAAAATATTCGACGAGTAGATCCAGGTATAGATCTGAATGAAAAAGGTTTTTCGATTTCGTTTGAATTCGTATAGTTTCCCCGAACTTTTTCTCTGTCGAGAATTTCAACGAGTATTCGTTTGCAACACCCGGTGCATGCGCCACGATCTGCAAACACCGCCCTGGCGTCGTCGAAGACGCAGGAACGTTCTCGGCGACGCCGAGATCTCTCAAAATAGCCGCCATTGATTCTCTCGCCATTCCAGACCCGAGAACTTCGATCCAGAATAATCTGTCGATTCGACGCGTGACACTTTGCACACACTCGTTGCATCGTCGATTCTTAAATTCGAAGAAATTTCGATCGAAAGATATCGCGTGATAACGTAAAGTATCGTTTACTTCGAATTTTCATAGCAATCGTGCGATCTATCGATCTTCGACTTGATTTTCATTAAGAAAATTCAAAACGCTTTATTTGCATCGTCGATTCTTAAATTCGAAGATATTTCGATCGAAAGATATCGCGCGATAACGTAAAGTATCGTTTACCTCGAATTTTCATAGCAATCGTGCGATCTATCGATCTTCGACTTGATTTTCATTAAGAAAATTCAAAACGCTTTATTTGCATCGTCGATTCTTAAATTCGAAGATATTTCGATCGAAAGATATCGCGCGATAACGTAAAGTATCGTTTACCTCGAATTTTCATAGCAATCGTGCGATCTATCGATCTTCGACTTGACTTTCATTAAGAAAATTCAAAACGCTTTATTTGCATCGTCGATTCTTAAATTCGAAGATATTTCGATCGAAAGATATCGCGCGATAACGTAAAGTATCGTTTACCTCGAATTTTCATAGCAATCGTGCGATCTATCGATCTTCGACTTGATTTTCATTAAGAAAATTCAAAACGCTTTATTTGCATCGTCGATTCTTAAATTCGAAGATATTTCGATCGAAAGATATCGCGCGATAACGTAAAGTATCGTTTACCTCGAATTTTCATAGCAATCGTGCGATCTATCGATCTTCGACTTGATTTTCATTAAGAAAATTCAAAACGCTTTATTTGCATCGTCGATTCTTAAATTCGAAGATATTTCGATCGAAAGATATCGCGCGATAACGTAAAGTATCGTTTACCTCGAATTTTCATAGCAATCGTGCGATCTATCGATCTTCGACTTGACTTTCATTAAGAAAATTCAAAACGCTTTATTTGCATCGTCGATTCTTAAATTCGAAGATATTTCGATCGAAAGATATCGCGCGATAACGTAAAGTATCGTTTACCTAGAATTTTCATACCAATTGTACGATCCAAAAATCAAAATGCTTTATTTGCATCGGTGTTTTACAATTGAAAATTGATCATCGAAACGTAGAGTTTTGTCTCTTTACGTATTCTCATCGGACGATTTCACACAATTTTTCCCCATTCGCGTAATAATTCTATCGACGTAAATGATTGTAAGGAACTAGAGGTGCCACTCGAAAAATGTTGAATCTATACGAGAAAATAAGTGGAAAATACAGAATGATATATTTTCGTACGATTCATTATTTCTGAAAGAATTTATGTTACGCGTACATTTGACCATGTTGCAAACTAGTAGTAATATTTGTTAGAAGATACAAGTTATTCTTGCACAGAAGTGTAACGCACAGGATTCAAGTGTGTTGTAATATTATTTTCAGTAATATTTATAACGAAGGAAAAAAATTTTTGAGCAAAAACTTTTATTTTATCGTTCGTACTTTACTATTTAATAAATACGAAAAATAATGCTTTTGCGGTGATGTCTATTAAACGTAAGCGTAGGTGAGATTAAAGGTAAGTGTACGCATACTCGAAGAATCTTCAACATCGATTTATTCGAAAATGAAGCTTCGTACGAAAAAATGTCACTCTACATCGCGTGTTAAATTTAGCACAACTCGTAGCTGCCAAACAGGCCAACGTAGCAACTTGAGCTTAACGTTACAAAATTTAAAATAATTCAATGTGCTTATGTACCAAAAATCGAATATTTCTCACAGAAAATGATAAATCACGAGGAAAAAGAGTTAAGTGGGACATGTATGCTAGAATAATCTTTTAACGTCCACGGACTAACAAGACTCGTGACGCGTGTAAAGCAGCATGAAATTAAATTTCTATGGGAATTTAACTATTCGTTGAGCTCGACATCACTGCACGAATACAGGCTTGTATTTGACTTTTCAACCTTGTTAATGGTAGTCTCTTTTTCTTGAACTGCCATTATTGTCATTATTCCACTTATACTCAATATCAACGTCTGTATCACGCTGGGAACAAATTTCTATAGATGTTTCTTCGGGCCAATTTTCATTGTTATCGTCTTCGCCAACAGCTTTGAACTTCTCAGTCTTTAAATTCATCCAGAAAGTTCAATAAAATTTCTTCCGTAACAAATTTAATTCTAAAATAACTTTATTCATTTACTGTGTAAATGTATTGACTAATTAGAGTTGCCCTCCCTCTCTCTCCAATAGGTGTAGAAGGTTACAAAGCTATTAATTTCTTATCGTAAAATAACTTACACTTAAGATTTCTTACTTAAAAATTTCTCTACAGATTTCTAGTCTTTTAAGTATACGTTTAAATTATTAGGGGTAGTTTATCCCTTGTTAAAAATAAAAAAAAAGAAAAAAGAACGTATCTCTTATTTCCCGGCCTTTTATAACATATTCGAAAATCAATACATCAGAGGTGGACAACCTAAGAATTTTTCCTTGTCGCGATCACACGTTGAAAAATTTCTTGCGACACTCGACAAAGATCACTCCTCGACATCTAGAGAACGTAGCCACCATTCGTCTAGTCTCTCCATCAATATTGGTTTTGGAAAGATTGCCGCCGTCACGACCCGATTTTCTTCCCTTTTTTTTTCGTGCGGTGTCCATTGACATCTCCCTCGCGAATATTGGACATGGAAAATTCTCTCGTCACGATTGCCTCGAGGGCGAAACTACTGCGAGAAAATATTTGATGAACTCCTCCAAGAGTTCAGGTCATACGGATACTTAAGAAACCCATACTTCTTTTTTTTTTAGACAAAAAGTAACAACTATCCACCGTATCGTCTGTACCGGCGTCTCGCGAAATTGAAAATCTTCGTAATGTTCGAACTCTATTCATAATCAGAGCCATTGTCCAATATTAGGAAAACTTTGAAAGACGATTCCCTGCTGGCGAGATACTTCTTAACTTCGGGGATAAAATTTCGATGAAACCGTTCAAGAAGCAGAGTTCTTGTTCTCCAGGTTTTCCTATTATCAAACCAATACACTGGTAGTTTCCGTTTAACTTTCCTCCCCCTTAAAGTTCCGAATTTAACAGCTAAAATCCTACTACGTTTGCGCAAGGTACTGAAATTGTTTTATCTTGTTTAATTCTTTTAAGTTTCATTTCTCTCGTAAAAGAATGGACATTTATTTTTGGCCAGATGTATATTACTTATTTCATTTCCAAAGAAATTTACAATAGCTGGTTAGAATTCGAATTTAAAACGTTTGAGCGTCTATAGTAAATTGCTATCGCTTGACAAAATACAATTTTGTTCGTTTCGTTAAAATTTTTCACCGTGTAAATCAATCGTGCATTTCGAAGGCAATTATCTTATTTTATATCAACGAAGATTACGTACTTTTTATTTCAATGTTACCTGCGTTTTTCTTTTTTTTTTTCTTTCTTTTACCTATACGTTCAGCGACCACCGATCGTCTCTCGAAGTCAACGCATTCTTCGAAGTCGCGGCAACTTCAAAGACCTCGAAACCGCGTACTTCGAGGGACAACTACTTATCTTTACACCGTGTACTGCCAGTTTCGAAGTTTAGTCGCGAAATATACGTCGTAGAACGACCACGAAGTATACGATTTAAATTCATTCTGGATGCTCCCGAGACGTTACGTTCCATCTTATATGTACGTATGTACAACGCATTTCACGAAAGAAAATTCATCGCTAATTGTCCATTTAACGTGACGATCAAGTTTCGTGCAAATAACTGTTGCGATCAACATCGATTCACTTCTGTGAAGGATGTTACGTAGGTTCGATGCACGGTAGATTAAGTTGCTGTGCGCTTCGCCGTTTATTGGCGGGTTGACTTTTTATTTTCTATTTATTTTAACATTTCTATCGTAATCGCGTACAATTAGAAACACTAATTTCAGTCTACACCGTGTGTTACAAGTACAGAAAGATCACGAATGTTTTTCCAACTAGGGTCACGAGTTTGAATGCGTTGATAATCAGTTTTAGAGCCTTCGAAACGAAACTATAGTATCGTTCATTAGTTATACGCGTAAATAGTGATCGGAAAATAGTTTCCTGTCCACACGGCCCTACGTGCAGTCATCTGGTTTTATTTAGATCGATTTTATAGAACTGGGTACAGGGTGATAGTTTTTATTGCGGAGTAACGATACGCGTAGCGTTACTTTTCGCGTTCCCTCTGTAAACGTGCAAGAAGAAAGAAGGAACTGTATTCAGATTGTACGTTAATCGGGTCCTGAAATTCCTAACGCGTGGCCAGGCAACAGCCCTTTCCCTTCGACGATTCGCGGAACGGACCACGAAGAAGATAGGAATGCTGCCGGTTCATGAATGACGCTCGACCAGGGAAATTGGAAGGGATAATCAAGGGTTCGCATCGTAATTCTCGGAACAGTGAAAGAGAGCACATTCAAGGTGTCACTTTCCACGCGATGCATCGCGATGATTCACGTGAGTCATGCAACGAAAATTGTGGGGGATTGCGCGGCGACGCTGCAATTGATGATTCGCGCTGAAAGGACGGAGAAAAGGAGAATTTGCATTTATGCGGAGTGAACTACTCGGTAAGACGTTTCTGGTAGATTCTGCATTCGAACACGACCATTTACAATTTTATCGATTTTTCTATCGTTGCGTTTAGTATTATTATTATTGTTATCGGACATTTTTACTAAGCACACGTGGAAGTATTGTAAAATATCAGTTCCACCGAAGTTCTAAACGATTCGTACACAGTGGAACTGTACGAATCGTTTAGAACTTCAATGGTACTCATATTTTTATATATATATATAAAACCTCTCGTAAACCGAAATTATGTACGGATCGTTTGGAACTTCACCGGAAGGTATATTTTACAAGAATAGTTTTTTTATATAGGAAAACCATTCCGGAGAAATACGTACAAATACGAATATTGGGACGATCCTTGGTAAATTTTTAAGTTCTTCCACCATTCTCCACTTTCTTCCGGAATAGTTCCAATACGTGAATAATTCTCGAAGGATACGAGCTCCATCGAAGTTCTAAACGGTGAATGCACAGTTTAGGTTTACAGGAGGTTCTTTTTCTTCGAAGAGACAACCGATCGTACCGGTGAGTAAACCTCCAATAATCATCCGCGTGTATGGACCACTTTAAAAGGATTGCCAAGGCTTGTACGGGCCACTTTAAAAGGATACTTTTAATTTTATAAATACACACGAGGAATTTTCATACGCAACGACATAACCGAATCCGTAGTTTTGTATATTTCACGTGAATACGAAATCTGTGAGTCCTCAGCGTCTGGATGTATCTCTGGTGGGGATCGGTTAGAGCGATAATCTAAACACTTTTCACAATTTTACGATAATTATAATTATTAAGGGCCTTCTTCGTTTGCCTCTGTGTTGTTCGGTTCGCGAGAACTTGGCAACCTACGATCTCTGCCGAGTAGCTTGCACACCACCTGTTCTCGATTGGAGCCACTATAGTAATCGCGATTCGAACGGATCTGTCAGGGCTACCACGTGATAAACCTTCTCTGTTTACATCGGTGGCTCTTCGTTTCTTTCGCTCGTCGTTCGCTCGACGTTTCCATTCGCTTTATTCCTTGTTTTGGACAAAGAACGCAATCCGGTAGACACGAAAACAATGTCCACAGAACGGCACACAAAGCGTTATTAACCGTGTACAACTCTACCGAAACAATCACAATAGCCGTCTGTAATAAAATCCGTAACACTAGTCGCCAAGACGGAACGAAACTTAATTTTTCTACGCGACGGAGCACCACCACACTTTACCAAGGATGTAACAAATTTATGAAAAAATTCTTGCACTATTTTCAAGAAACACCTTCTCGCGATAAACCGAGATTTCACTGGTTGGCGAACAGATTGAACGTGACGTTCTTTGACGTTGTTTGTACGATAATTATGAAATTGTTTCGTAAACGATATAAATTTTGAAGAGTCTCTCTTGGATCCC
The DNA here is from genome assembly GCF_051014685.1 of Ptiloglossa arizonensis. Classification (NCBI taxonomy): domain Eukaryota; kingdom Metazoa; phylum Arthropoda; class Insecta; order Hymenoptera; family Colletidae; genus Ptiloglossa; species Ptiloglossa arizonensis. The sequence continues at coordinate 24,915,332 of NC_135049.1, forward strand.
TCTACGACGAAAATGGATGATTCAGTCTTGCCGACGTTCAATATTTGAGCATAATAAAAGATTACGTATCGTGCCAATGAAAAGAACTTGGCTAGTACAGCGCGCTTTTAACTGTTAGCTAAATTACGAATTATGCGTATAATCTTTGCGAAATTCAAAGAACTCGACGTGTGTTTGTGCAAAAGTTTCAATGACACTTACTTACGTATTCTTTTATCGCGTAATCTCTGTCGCACGAGTCAAAGAAATTTATTGCAACGGGTGGACGATAAACACGTAACAAAATGTACGATTGCTACCGATTGCTATCAACGCGTGGCGTCTTCTGTTTTCTGAACGCAAGAAATGCGCAGAGGTAAGCTGGTATTTGGGTATCGGTGGATGCCTTGACCTTTGGAGCTTTTAACGAGCAAAGCTTTTAGCTTTTATCGCCACTCCCTGGAGTATCGGTTACAATCGATTCAGGAACTCCGGAAATATCATACAATGATGACCACGTCCCCTTGAACTATCGATAACAAATTAGGAGAGAAACGTTTTTATTTGTTTGTGGTATTTACGACAATTTAGTCATTGAACCGTGCAGGGAATAGGAATATCTCTTTCTTTAATGTAACACGTATGCAACAATTGCCTTTCAGATTTCTTTTCGTTTACGTTATTGTACTCCGAAATTCGAGCTTGAAAAACGATATTACACATGCATCGGTCCAATGACGATAATGTTCTTTTGTAAGGAAAAACTGAAAACCTCGAAATCTTTTAAACGAAAAGTAAGAACAAATCGTAGAATTAATTTGGATCTTGTGTCTTTGTATATTTTGCAAACAATTTTGTTCATCTCGAGTTACACAGTTTTCTTTGGAAATTAGAAAAATTAGAAAAATTAGAAAAGTTAACAAAAGTAGAAAAATTAGAAAAATTAGAAAAGTTAACAAAAGTAGAAAAATTAGAAAAATTAGAAAAGTTAACAAAAGTAGAAAAATTAGAAAAATTAGAAAAGTTAACAAAAGTAGAAAAATTAGAAAAATTAGAAAAGTTAACAAAGGTAGAAAAATTAGAAAAATTAGAAAAGTTAACAAAAGTAGAAAAATTAGAAAAATTAGCAAAATTAGAAAAATAAGAACAATTTCGGTGTAGTAGTTGGCGACCAAGAGCCGCCTCTCGAGTGCAAGGGGTTAAAAGCGCCCTTAGCGCTGAGAAGGTTAAGCCACGTTTCCACGCGTGCAACGTGTGTCGAAGAAGCGCTTCTAACCAGTTCTGTATGCACGCTACACATGTGGGAACACAACTTCACGTTTACAGACTGATTGTAACACTTTTGCTCTTGATATACATTATGGAATGAGAAGCGTAGTTCTCGCGCGTGTAAGAATGCATGTCTATTTGTTAAAGTTTCATATTACCGGTAAGTAGTGATGGGATCGAGTATAACGCATCTAGTAGACATCGAAGAATACGTTTGAATATCATCGAAAATTTGTAACGGTAAACCGATGATGAACATTTGTGAATAATATGCATAACTGTCTTGATAATTCATAAAAGTGTGGAATAGTTCACTACTGTAGAATATATAGTACTTTTAATTAATTTATTACGAAGTTATAGCAAAATGTATAAAATGATAATGAACGAATGTTTCGTTGACACAGCGTACAAAAACAGTGCCCGTATCTAGTTGTGATTATGTAAACACTGTTTATGTTTACATAATCTAACAAGGCTAAACTGAGCAAAATCTGTTTGTGTTTTCATAAGCATATTCTACAAGCAAAGTTTCCAACAAAATACAAAATAACAATCAACTGGTTTCTTTACGATTTTGTTTAATTTCAAATTAAACGCAAATTCGTCATTAATTCGTAGCATTAACTCTTCGCGTGAGTTATTTTGTTTTTCAAAAACTTTTGCTTTCACAAACGGTATCTCGATACGAAATCCTACAACGTACTAAATATTATTAATTTCAGAAGAAGTCGACGACGAAATCAACGATTTTAACAAGGAAACATCAGAGTTTACGTAAATATAAATAGATACCAGCACTGTGTATATGGTGTTGACGAAATACCAGTTCGTTATCGTTTTATAATTTTGTTATAACTTCTTGATAAATCATCTAAGAGTCTATGTTCGTATAACATTTTTTTTAAATTTTTCTTGTAAAATATGTTGACAAAGTTTTGCGGAAAAAACTAGAACACCCTATAGGTATACATGTATGTAGGGACTATTGATGAAAGTTAACGATTTTCGTTAAATCGAAGCGATATTTAAGTATTCAATTAATCGATATTCGCAAGAATTTATCGAACTTGATCCCATCGCTACCTGTCAGAGAACCTGTCTACCGTAGTCCAGTGACGTCACAAAACGTTGGAATACTTGGTAAGCGGCGGTTGATCTACCTCCTCGAACCTCATGTGCTCCTGACAACGCTATCGATCACCGTAGATCATCGATCGTCATTATCGATGATCGTGCGAGTGATCGAGACGCGTGGACAGAATCGAGGAGCAAGATCGAAGAGCAGACTTAGGGTGGGGTAATACTCGTATTGAAGAATGCGATCTACAATTCGATGATTCAATTTTATTCGCTTCTTCTTTTTTTTTTTATTTCTGAGGGATTTTTTGTATCCTTAATAGAATCTTCAATAGCATCCATTTGTGATATCTTCATAAACAATATACTGGGTTTAAAAACAAAATTTGGAAAATTGTACAGGACGTATGAGGTGCACGGAGATTAAAAAATTTTAATAATTTTCTATTTTCATAGCAATAATTTTGCTTATTTAAGGTTAGCTTATTTATTTTTTTATACAATAGTATACATTTTAGCTTGAACATTTTTAGGTTATTTTTCAAACATAGTTATTTAGGTTTTCATGCCTAATCATAAATTATTCGGTAAAGGAGGTATTAGATATACCCTATTATGGTACAGATGTTGCATAAACGGTATAGTTATGTATTTACAACTTGCTTGTTGTACCGTTAGATGGCAACACGGTTCGTGAAAACGAAGCAATAGCATTTCTCTTTGTTTTTGGCTCTATATGTACCAGTTTTTTCTCGATGAAATCATGTTCTCCTTGAAGTTCTGATTTTTATCTTCAGAACAAAAGTCAAGGACGACAGAAGTTTAGTTTACTCCTCGTAAGTGTACTTTTTAATTAGCCATTCGAAATCATAAGCTGTACTCGTCACAAAAAGAAATCTTATGACGAAACACTTTCTTACATTCTTGTTCGATAGCCCATTTAAATTCCTTTGGTCTCCTTCATCGCTAATTTGAAATATTTGAATAGAAAAAAGATAAATAGAAAATTAATTAAATCTAGTTCTGTTCTCATACATTTATCAATGAACAAAAATAAAAACTACGTGTACAATGATCAAACATTTTTGTAGAAAGTAGACAAATTTTATACATATATATATGTGTGTATATGCATGTCTTATGTGCATTTTTATATTTTACATAAATCATTAAACGAAGATATTCGAAAATATGAAAAAATTGACTATTTTAACTATATCGCCCAAGATTCGCCGCCCCTGTTAAAAACTAGGACACACAACGCCTAACCTCAAAACTCCTTTCAGTCGTTCCGTGTAACGAGCTCAAGCGGTAGTTTCACGATTCGTTTCGCCGCAACGTTGCGCAAGAGGTTCGTTTATCCTCGTCATGGAAGAAATCGTTCTTTGTCATCATTAGCAACATTATTTAATATCAAAACGAAATTAAACAATCGTTTTCCATATCATTTTTATCTCATAATTTTTCATTACTTTAATTGTTATGTTATCGCATAGTGACATTGAATCGTGCTTGCTTAAAGTTTGTATTTACATGCTCTTCAATATGTGACATAAACATGTTACCGCAATATTAGTATACTTGTAGAGTGATGCAGTAATTCGTAAATGATAAGATTTATGCTCTATTTTGAATTACACTAATCGTTGGTATGCAACAGTTAAGATGCTTCTTGCAATTGCACTTTGGTTCAGTGTACTTTGGAACGTTGAATTTAAAATATTTGTTACTGTAAAGTAAACGATTTAGAATATAATAATAAAATATTTCAAAATTATAAAACGTTCTTTTTTTTCTCGTATCCTTCGCGGACCACAAAGTTTTTACATTTTCTTAATATCCAATAGTAGCTCAAAGCGAATAATCTAATAGGTGAAATTAAAGATTCCGCGTATTCGCAAATACACAGAATTGCAAAGTATCGATAGATACATCTAATTTATTCTCATGATCGTTTAGAACTCGTGGACCATCAAAGTACTGTATGTTCGCGCTTGGAATTTTATGGAATCCGTAGATGGCAATTTGCTTATATATTACCGATTCATTACATAATCTCTATCTCGTTGAGGACGTGAAGTGAGTCATCTGTCGAACGAACTATCATTCGTGTTTCTACTTGTCCATGAATTGACGTATTTGCGAAGTGTGGCAACGCATTTGTGTGTCCTGTCTATTGTGAAGTGTGGTGTAAGTATTCGTGATTACTGAAAATTTTGATTTGTCGTATCAAACCGGTCATCACTGCAGTAATACGTAATGATCGTAACGCAGTAACTTGATATTTTGTGAGTGTGTAGCACGTGTACGATAGCTCTGTTATTAGGTAAGCAACACTGGTAATAAGAAAACGTCGGAGTTAGATTTACTTTTTCAAGACATCGATGATTTTACATTTTCTTATAATTTAGAAATAAAATCATAAAAATAGGAATTGAAGTGTATTTTAACAAACATCAGGTTTAAAGAGAAAGAATTCATCATTGACCTCAGTAACAGTGGTATAATATAAGTATTAACAGAAGAAGAGAAAGAACCTGTTAATATTAGTATGTAAAAAATTAATGAAATATTGAAAACTAATAATATGCAAATCGAAAAAGAAACTATTAAAGCAAATGAAGTAACTAATTATAAAACAATAATTACTAATGCAATTGCTGCCACTGGTAATTTCATTGCTTCAAAATCTCATTTTTCAATTAAGAAGTTAGGATTAACAATAACTAATGTTCATCAAGAATTTAGGAAAAGCGATTATTAATCATAAATTCTTCATTGAAAAGTGATATTTTGTTAAATTTTAGTTGTAACTTCAATTTTTGTTATTGGCTTCTAAACTGTTTTGTCATTAATTATTGTTTAAATAAATATTCAATACTTAAATAATTAAATTTTGATGTACAAAATTGTGTAACGAATATATAAATACATACGTCTGAACTCATTATACGCGTGTATAAACATTAAAAAAATAGCTAACGTGATAAAATGGAAGGACGTCATGACAGCTGTATGTTTTGTCTTCGAGAGCAAATAACGAATTGGCAAAACATACAAGCACACTACACTTTTTGTCGAGCTTCCGTCGAATGTAAACATAAGTGCCAGTCCTTACAACATTATAACTTTCTTTTCGTTTTATATCGCTTAAAACTAGCGCGCATCGTCACTAAAACGTACTGGTACAAGATATGTATACACTTACTGTATCTAGTGTGTTACTCGTCATTAAGATGTTAAGCAGATATAGAAAGTCTTGTCTTGCTATTAACGAGCAAGGTGCGTTAACAAGGCGTGTGATGCTATTCAATTTTTATCGTGATTTGTAATTCGTGTTACGATTACACGATTACGTAATAGCAATTACCATAATTAAACGGCACGGATCGATCCGTTATCACCAAATTATCAGTTTGCAGCAATTGCACACCACGCTATCATCTGTCTTCTGTATATACAATAGTAAACGTTTCGTTTCCTTTTTTACGAATTGTATACAGATAAATTGCGGAAATAGTGTTCAAGGAGGGGCATGTTCTTGAAGAGCAATTTAAAATTGTCCATTAGATTATGAAACCTTGTTCCCAGTGCACTTGGCGTCTACCCAGTCACGGACTATCATCAGACGATTTCTATATCTCATTAATTACATTTCAATTGCATCTAACTAAATTGCAGAATGTATACAATACTATTATATTGTACACTTAAAGTCGCGCAGGCTGTGACCGATTTATGACAGACACTGAGCCACTCCGCTAAATTAATTGTCGATTATTAGTCTTTAAATATTTATAGTACTACAATGGTGACATTCTTTATGATAGCTTCTTGCTCCTACTATACTACTTGCAACACTCGCCGCATAATGAAGCATAAAAATTAATATGTCGAAATTCAGTTATCAGTTGTCGAGGAAGTTAGGCTAACATCGAGCAAGGTCTCGGCTTATTACTGTGTCACAACGCAACGTCTTGATCGTGAAGCGTGACTACCTGGCTATATGACCTGCACACACATATTTTCACGCCAAGCAGAAGAGTTTGGAGACGGGCCAGAATCTGATCGTATGACTAATATTCAATGGCGGACCTCATACTTCGCTGGTAATACGACCGAGAATCGAACTAGAGGCCAAGTTGACGTTAGGACAGCGGGCGAGAAAATGCTTCCTTGAATGTCTGCTTAACAAATGAAGTATGAAACTATTATTAATCGCGATAAAAATGAATTCTTGAGGAGATTATATTCAACGCTTTTTCTTCGGTGATGGCTTTCATCAGCCACTTAATATCATTACCTACCCTCGGTATCGTATGTAGATAATAAACTCCACAATAGAGTTTTAAAAACGATTCTATTTCGTAATTCGAACGTCACTAAAAATACACTTTGTCGATGTATGGATTTCATTTGTTAATTGTTCGATTTGGTTCTTATTGGGCACAATACGCGATCTATATGTTTCACGATGCAGTGGTATCTTTGAATCAGGCGCGTTCTATTAATACACCTTGAATGATTCATGGTTATATTAAATAAAAAAAAAGTAGGCTGGATTGGTCATAATACTTCTTTTTATAAACGATAACGCGATTATAAATTATATTTAGCCAGTGATCTATTTATAGCAAGATTTAAGAAGATTATAGACATCGCGAAGAGAAATCATGTTGACCAACTTTTCGGATGGGAATACGAACGCGAAGGGTATTCGAGCTTACTATAAAAGGATATAGGTAAACAAGTCCAGAGTACAGCCTTGCCACCAGGCCGATTCTAAAAAGAAAACAAGGAAAAACACGACACTACTGGCCCAAGTTGGCAGAAGCAATGAATCACCTTCGAAAGATATTTTAACCCGGCTTCAAAATGAAAAAATAATTACATTTTGGATGGTAGATACTGCACACGTGGCAATTGTGTACTCGAACAGTTATGTACTGTTACAATTCTGTTTATTAATTGCAAATTCAGTACCAAAATGTATGATCGAGTAGATCGTGTCTTTTATTCAAAGTAACGAAAGGATTGTATTTTGTGTCAACACAATTGCAAGTCATTGTCGAAAAAATGATTCTTATTTTTCTATTTTCGATGATTATCACTTATCGTTTCGAACAATCTAGAAAAAAAACTACGCAAGTAAATTCAACATTTACCGAAAGAAATATTCGAAAAAGACGATATATTCAATCATTTCCCGTTGGCCGTAATCGTCGCGTGCTGTGCACGTACGCAGAAAATAAACGATTTCTCGAAAGAGCCAAAGAGAGACGAACGAACATTCTAGCACACTCTCGCGCTTTCCTTCGGGCGTTTCCGCGAACGTTCGCCCATGTTCGGTTCGGTAGTCACGTGGCTCTCGCACGTCCCACAACAAATATATTTAAGTTGCTCCGGCCGCGCGCTGACAGTTTCACTATTGATCTGAAAGGAGTGCGTGGAGACGCACGCGTCTTCAATATTCTCGACAAGGGCAGTTCCTCCTTCGAATACAGAACTTTTGATTCGCGAGTGTGTGATAGTGCAAAGTAAAGAGACAAGTGACACACGAGTGGCCTCTCTACATAACGAAAAGGAAGAGAAGAAATCGAAACAGGAAGAAAGAAGATCGAACGAAGGAGCGGTGGACAAAAAGGACTTTGTCGCGCATTACTCTTCCGGTAATCTTTGACAGACCCTTAAAAAAACGAGAGTGTGTTGCCAATACGTTTAATTTTCGTCCGGCTTTTTGTTAACCACGCCGGCACTGTTTAGCAAGCTTCTTTGCTGACCCCCCATACAAAGCAAAACGTACGAAAAAAACAATAACTTAACACGCAGAGAGCTCTTAACGACAACGGGCACGACTTAACCTTTTCTTAGTGTGTGAGAAAAGCCAGACTTTTAAAGAAAAAGAAACAGAAAAGGAATCCACGTATTTTTAAGCAGGCACGGATCAAAGAGTTCACGAAATGGACTCTCCTGTCATCGTGGACAAAGCATCCGAATTCGGAGAACCAATCGATTTGGACCGTCCGTTCCACGTAAGTGGTGCCATATTTTTTTCCCCTTCTCTTTCGTGTTTTTCCGTCACTGCGAGTGTTAAACCTATTACAGATAAGGTTGTGCTGTAATTTTTTAAAGGGTCACTTGTACGATAAAACGCGACTTTCGAAAAACGATTATTAATATACGTTTAAAATCGAACTTTGAGATAATACAAGCTTTTCAACCAACACGCAGCGCCTCGATGTGTTGCGCCAAAGACTGCAGTTGAAATCACGCGACTTGTCGCTGATATAGTATACCTATACCTAGTTATCTATACAGATATTTCATCTAGCTTTTCCAGATCGTTCGATACTCGACATGATCTTTTTTCCATCTCTGGAATAATTTGCATAATATTACGATGCCATGACAGATTTGATATGTCCAAAAATTGTTTTCGACTAATGTTCGTCAATCCTGTGTACTATATATAGGTACTCTGTACGATACTGGAGGCGTACAAATCGTGTGTGCCTACCTATTTTGGAAGGGACACCCGCGTTCACTGTGCTATGGCGCACTATACCGGAAACATGTATTCAAATATCATTTTGAAACATATAGAATACGTTTCTAAAGACGATCCAGGTTTAGATACTTTCAAGTAAACCACGTTATCCTGTACTGTTGAAAAACACGATCAATCAACAATATTGGCAGATATCGATAAATTCAAATATGACCGTATGAATATGAAAACTCATTACACCGTACAATACGCTAAATACACAGTCATGGGTTTTACCACTAAAATCCTGAATTGTTTGTAACGATAGCTATTATAATCTTATTGTCCTTTGTGTTGTCAGTTTTAAAATGTAGCCCGATATCAAATCCGCATCTTAATTCCCGCATAATTAAAGAAATCCAGAACATATTTCGATTTAGTACGTCGAAGATCAAATTTTTAATTGAGACGCGATATCTTTCTCGCGTGACATAATCACCCGCTATATCAAAAATTCAGCTGCCACGTTTTCTCGTGCAATCGACAGAGATCTGTTCACGCGTATCGCTGGTCTCGTTTCTGCGGTATAACGTCGCCGTTCGTTCGATCGACCTTCTCTTGGTTGTTCGCGGGATCGCGTGTAAGTTAGAAATAGAATTCGCGAGGAGTGACGTGTTTTTCGTTGCCACGGAACATTGGACTGGTCGAGCCGCAAATTTTTTCGTTAACCGAAATTTGGATCACAACAGAATGAAAAAAGAATTTTTTAAATACTCGGTATATTCTTTTTCAACGACTAGTAAATATATTAATGTACAGAATTACAAAAAGTCGTGACGGGAAATACAAAGAAAACAGGTCTGAACATTCTACGTTTGACGCTAATTTTTCGTTAATTTCTGTCTTCACGGATCTTTGTAATTCTATAGATTTATATAAATAGTAAACAGTCTTTCCTGTCAGAAACTAGATAAGAAATGTAGACTCAAATTTTTAATTGATCCTGAGTGTAAAAAATTGACCAAATATCAAGAACTACACAAAGACCATGTATTTTACATTGTACGATTTTTAGCGAGGATTTACTTTGCATAAGCACGAGTCTTAAAATTGCTTTCGAATCGTGCAACATCTTCGTATTAAAAGGAATCGAAAGTTTCTGTATCGTTTCTCAATCGGAGGTTTCGTTATTATTTAGAAATATCAAAATTACAATTCTATATTTAGCATTCGGTTAGAAATAATATTATGATGAATAGTCGATACATGAATGTTTTTTCGCGAATACGTAAATTCGTGCGTTGTAAAAGAAGAAGACGAGAATAACCTGTTTAGTTTTATTCGACAAATAACGGATAAAATATTTTATATCTTTCATTCGTCGTTCGAGATTTTTATCCAGATAAAATGTTTGTCCATTTCTTCTGATCGAATGCGTACAGTTTCGAACGAGAATGCTTTGCCGAGCACGCTCTCTTCGAACGAAGCCCATTCCTCCAAAACACAAGCGTTGTTGACGCTAATAATAAACTAACGGAGACGTTTCTCCGCGATCTCTCTCTCTCTCTCTCTCTCTCTCTCTCTCTCTCGGGGACGTGCTTCCATGTATTCCCCTTCGTCGAGCGGGCGAAAAAAAGAGAAAGAATCGGAAAACGTAACATAATCGCGGCCCATTCGCCGACTGCACGCTTTATTTCCTCCTGTTTATTCTCGGCCTTATTAGGTTCGTTTTCAGACCTTACGACCCCTAGATGGTTTTTTCCTCTTGGAGAATTATACCTCCATCCTCGCAAGGGACGACCCATCGCCATATACATTCTTTGTAATCTATCGCTTTTATTATTACTCGACCATATTTTATTCGATCAGAACCTATCGATATTTTTGCTCTCCTCGCGAGGCGCTGCTCTCAGAATCGATTGTGAGTTATATAAGGGTCTCTTACGCTGCATTACGTGCTATTTTTTTATCCAAATAGTTTGAATAGTTTCATACACAGTACGACTAGTTGGTGCTTTAACCTCTTGAAGAATTATTTTGTTTGAAGTAAACAAAAATTCAAAGCGATAGCGATCCATTCAATTACGAACAGTCATTCAGAATTGTAGTGGTTATCCCATGTTGCTGTATTTAAATTACCTTGAAAACTAAACGTACACCGACATCGAAAAAACTCGTCCGTATTACGACAAGCACATTTACAATAGTGTGGACAAGTTTTTTGAGGCTAGTGTGCACACAGTATATGTTGGTATCCCTGAACAGATTAAAAATTGCAAGCCGCCGACGGCACTCAACCATCGCCGATTGGCTACGATGATTTATTATCGCACTCATTCGTCAGCAATTGGATCTGCCTATTATTGTGTAAAGTTTGTTCCGACAAAAAAAGGAGTAGTCTTGGAACATCATTGAGAAAAGAAACAAATTATTATTATTATTCTCTCAAACATAGGATTGCGTTCGGAATGCAATTTTGAAATTTAACATACGTAATGGAAACATATTTAAAAACTATATATAATGTATTTTCTTCTATTGCGAAAGAAAATAACTTAAAAATACATCAAACGAGATCACAAAGGGTCAACGATGCATATGTTCGACTTTGTTTCAGTGAGAAACAGACTGACAGACTGTTATCATCGATTCTCTCAGAAGGTAAAGAATATTTTCTAAACTTAAAGCTTGTGACATTTGTTAATAAAAGAGTATGCATTTTAGGAAAAAGTAAGTTCAAATGCTTTAACTTCATCAGTTGTTTTCATGACATTCAAAGGAATCATTAGGATTGAAACGATAAAGTTACACGATCAGAACCATATTTTGCTCTTTCGGTACTGCAGGTGCTTGTAAGCGCTTAATCGGTACAGTTTGTGCAGATTACGTGGCATCGTGCCGCGACATCTCACGTTCAGCGAACTTAAATAATCAATAGTCGAAATACTGTATAAGCGTAATATGTGATCACTACGTGTTAAAGGATTTTCATATCGCTCGTACCAATCCTTTTTCAAACATCGAAACTTATAATAGCGTGACCATTGTGTCATTTTCTGTGATATAATATTGGCTGGAGATTTAAATGTAGCGCTGGTTGAAAATGTAAGAAGAAACATTACTTGGATAAAAACGAACGCTTGAGAAGTAGTGAGGAATGAACTATATCAATATGTCTCTTCATCTTCCGGCAAATTGCCCCGATAAAGGAAAACCTTCGTCGGACTCCTAGAATAAGGTTAAATAATTATTTTTCTCAAATATGTTAAAACTAATTTTGAAATAAATCTACTTGTGTTTAACAATGTTTGTTCAATTTTAAAGGTTTTACATTTATTAATTTAATTTTATTTAATGCTATTTAATAACAAAATTCATTCGTTTTATACGATACGCTTGAAAAATTGTTATTGCCCGGTGACAATGTTTGATATTTTGTTTCACGTTCAAAAGAGACAGAATGTACACGTGAAATAAGTACGAAACGACCTCAATAAAACTATAGATACAAAATACATCAAACCATCGAGCTTTTTAAATTCCCACTTTGGTTTCTGTTTCTACTGCAAACGACAGAAAACAAAAGCACAAATTTTTCCCATTTTTTAATTTGCTGTACATAATATGCTTCTTTCCATTCTTTATTTCTTTCTTCCTTTCGAGAAGAAACCGTTTCACGATTTATTCTCGCGGAATGCATCACGCATCGAGCTATCTGATTATGCAAGGCGAATACGAATTTGAGGTGCACTTTGCTTAATCAAGCTGGCCCGAATTGCTTCCTCGATACACACCCGATCACTCGAGGAACGATAACGCGATATTTTTTCCCGTGATCTAATCGCTTGCTCCTTGTCTTGCGCGCGCAAAAAAAAAAAAAGACGGAGAAACCGGTTCCTGATAAACAGTAGGTACTGTTAATTCTGTCGGTGATGACGCTTCGAAACGATAGGTATCGCGTGGACGTTATCTGTTTATGAAGAAAAAGAAACAAGATTGTAATTTGTTCTCGTCGATGGTTTCACCGGTCTAGTTTCACTACACCTGAAACGTTCTTCTCCTTCCAATCGATTCTCTATCCAAATTCCGCAACAAGGTACAGGCCCACGAATCTTTTTCAAAAGCTGTTCGTAGTCCAATTGTGCATTCGTAACACGATGTCACGAAGAAATCAGGAAACGACTTCTGATCAGCGTCCACCGCAGGTCCGACTCCGAAGACCGTGACACAGTTTCCCTCGAGGATCGTTTATACAGCGTCTGCCGCTGACATTCACCCAGTTTGCTGTTTTATGGACAACCATAGCCGCTCGCGAACCTTTTTTCCACTGTTCGCTCGATTCCTCCTTTGTCCTTACATCGCGCGCAATGTTCGTTGAAACGCCCGCAAAAAAAAATAAGCATTCTCCTCCAACCGTTTCCGAAAAATCGCCTCGATCGTTCGTGACCGCGAGCACGTCTCGACCTTGAGATCGCAAAAAGAAATTATTTATTATTTACGATCATTTCGGAGGAGAAATTTTCTTCGTATCGGCGCATTAGTCCCATTGAATAATATTTTTTAATAAGAATATTTGTGTATTTATTTCTGTCCGTATATTTCTAAGATATTTATGTACCATTGTTTAAATAGTTCACCCTGTGTATGCATCTATGTATTTCCAGATTTACGAAACATTTTTATAGAATACGATTCTACCGAAAATAATAATGAGAATAATATTAATTATTAGAAAATATATACGAAAAGGAAACCATACGCTTCGAGTGACGTTATTTTATTACGATCTAGAAATGTTAATTTGTATTCGATTCGAATAGCGTAGTTTGTTCAGAAATTATGCAACTTTGTGCTTTCCACGAGAGTCTACGAACAGAAGAGCAACGATTACGAGCACTTTACCTTTTCGATACACGTGACAACGTGAGATTCATGACGCGACAATGAAATCGCGAAAAATCTCGTAAAAGGAGAGGAACGCCGAGAATGCTGCACGCGGATGAATATTCAATGCGGGGCGCGAAACGCGTGCAGTGCTGCTGCACTTTCCTGGAACTGCATCGCGTAATAATTAATACGTTTCATAACATCGAGATCGGAAGCGGGAAGAACACGATTTCAACGCATACTTTCACGGTGGTACGTGTACTATCACACGTTCCTGAAAAATGACCCTTCGCGAACGCGTGTCACGTAGTCGCGATACACTCGACGACATACGGTACCGTTTGCACGCGAGTCGGGAAATTCTCGACGAACTTGTCGCGAGTCTCAAATGAAATTTACACGTTGCGCGAGGTAATTTTTAGATACCTAGGTAACCTTCTGCTCCGAAATCGTTCCTTCGACAAATTGTTAAATTTGTATGTCGCGTAATTTTCGCAAAGGTCGTAATTTTCTGCTCCGAAATCGTTTCGTTCGCCAAGGATCAATTATTCGGAAACTGTACGAGGTTGATCGATTCTGAATCAAATTTTTTCCACACGGGGTTTCGTACGCGAGAAAATCGCGTGCGATCGACGAATCGATTTACATCGTCGATGTTTGTAAACTTCGAAGATAGTTCGTACTATCGTGTTACGATCCGACGACCAATTGCCGTAAAAGCGGAGTCACGCTCGGTGCAGTAATTTCCAAGCGTTGTTCGCGGTACAAGGAGAAACTAAAACAAAGGAGTTCGTTCGTCGTATCACCGATTAAAAAAGTAATTCCCGGTAGAGAACATGCTAAGTAGATAAGAATCTTATCCCGAGTGAATTATTCTTTGTTCTGCCGCGTGAGAGAGAGACCGAGTCTCAATGAGTACCGCGAAGACTCACGCTTACGCACTCACTGGATACTTGGTCTACCTTATTTAGTTTTTAACGCGTTCAACGCAGCATGTTCCTAGTAGAGAAGCAAACTGGCCAGAGTTTCGTAATTTGAGACAATTCCAAGTGTAACGGCCCAGATAGGGATCCGTTTTCCAAACGTACTCTTTCCCCGAAAGAGATTCATCTCACGGGAGTACCCAAGATGGTATTTCACGTACCTTGTTTAGCTTTTGATACACACACCGAACGTACCCGCTGGTTATCGCCTCTCGTTACGAGAACGTGAAAGAGAGTCACGACTTGTTTCTTTTGCGAGTAGCAACGGCGAACAATAAACACAAAGGGTTCACCACCAGGTGCGGGCCTCGAAACACGCGGCGAATAGTGTGTGGAGAAAAAAAAACGTCAGGTACGCGCGTCAGAAGGAAGACCGTGAAGTTAAATAAAAAGAACCAGGTAGACGTAACATTAACGGGCGGTGAGTGATTCATAAGGAGAATCGAGTGACGAGTGTACCTTTAAAAGGCAGCTAGAACCGCGCCAAAGCTTTCTGTGTTTCGTCCATACGGAACTTTCAAAGCTTTTCCATTGCTTTCAGAAGTACCAAGTGTTCATAAGTTACCATAGAAGTAACATTCTTCGGATCAGAGTAACATTCTCTCAGACATTCTTTTGCGGTTCAATTGATAGACGATTGTTCTGGAAACTATTACCTCTAATCGTACTATCAAAAATGGTCAACTCGTACACGGCCCATTCGAACGAGATGACCCTTCTATTGGAAGCTTACCAAACGTTTCGCGATCCGTGGCTAGGAATAATTCAACAAATGTTCGAATTGAACGACCAATCGTTCGATCAACGAAGACAAAGACCATTTCTGATACGATTGCTTCGTCAGACACTTGTCGATAAAAACAGATAACGTCTTGAAAAGTTATCCAGACAATTCCCGATTATTGCACCGATTCGAGATCAACTATTGAACCTCGATCGATACTTGAATACCCAAAGACGATTTCTATCGCGTTACTGGAAATAATTACAAGAGTGTGAACAAAAAGAATTCTACCCAATAGTCCTTGTAAATGTTCTGCTGGAGACTTACGCGAGATTTAAATGAGGGGGGAGGATTCAAAGGTGTACAAGTGGTATCAAATTTAATCTATTCTAAATGAAAGCGAAAAGGAAAGCTTGCAAGGTTTTCCTTCGAGTTCACTCGACACATTTCCTCGCTGAACACTTCTAACCCAACTTCTTCGCTTTGGATTTTAATTGTTTGCAAAAAGAATCCCCCCCGTCGTAAAGTATCCTAGAGAATGGCATCGTCTGTCCTTTGGATTTCCCCCTAGCCGCGAATATCGTTAAAAATGTCCAGGTGGGACAGCTGTAGGGTTTCCTTGTAAGTATCAACCGATATGGCAACTGAACGATTTTGTACGCACGTCGAGTTCCCGTTTTGTGCCGTGTATATGGTTAGTTCGCGTTTAAAAATACCCCTCCAAAGAGGAGTTCGTTCATGGATTTCCGAATGATCATTATTATTTGCGGACGCGTAGTCTCACGGTTTGCTTGACCGAATTATTTCGTGTGGGCGGGCAGGAAAGATACACGCTCAAAGGTACATATACGTGCACGTATGCGCCGCGGCCCTATATATAGTTTTTTCGTGACGTAAAACCCGTAATACACGGCGTCACGAGCGAAACGCCCACATGAATACATTGTACACGAAACGGTGTGAACAGCTAGCGCGAATCTAGGCGCTGTAGCGCTCAGCAACAACGCGCCTTTCTTCTCGAGACTCTGCGAAACACGGACATCTGGTCTTCGTGAAGCAGCTTCGGATTTTTCCTTGCGTTCGCGTACGTATAAAAAGAAAAAGAAAAAAAAAAAGAAACGAATCGCACTCGCTCGAGATAATTTCGATAAGGTTTCGCGGTTGAAAGATACCAATTACCCTTTCCTCCTTTGGATTAACGCGTTGAAGCGTCGGGTGAACTCGCAACGTTTCTCGAAACTCTTACGAGAAACGAACTTCAATATTGGCGAACACGATTGAACTTTCAAATAACTGTTATTGTTATCATCGATGGTACGAAATAACAAGACGACGACAGATTGTAAAATGTTTCTTTTTTTTTTTTACTTTACGTGTTACGATTCGAACAAACGTCCAAACGGTAGAAATATTCAATGATTCGTCGATGTAGTTGTTTCGTAGTGTTATTAACGGGAGTAATGCTGTTTAAAAGTTTATATCGGTCACCGTCAGTGAACACCGTGACGTTCAACGTGTTAAATCTCTCAGAGTTGTGTTCAATGTTCGATAAAGCTCCTCGAATTGCACGTTGATCTTTTTTATTCGAATCGCCTAGATTTAGAGCACTTAGGATTCACCTAGTCACCAGCATTGACTTTCGATAAAGTCGTTCGACTCGAAAGTTGAGAGCTCCGATTTGTAAGATAGGCGATAAACGTCGTGTCTGACGAACGTTTGGCAATAACGAACTTGGCACCTTTCAATCGGATCTCCCCGATTCAGAGCGCTTAGGGTGGGTGGTACACATCGATCTCGCCTTTCAGTTTGTCAAACCTTTTAATCGAGCTGCTTGCTTGGCCTCAAATTTAACAAATACTCGACGATGCATTTCACGATCCGTACATATTAATCTCGTCCCTTAGATTTAGAAAACCAGACATCACCACTTCGCCATCGACTGTTAATCAGGCTTCTTAGACGTACAAGTTGACATCGCTTTACTTGTAATGTAACGGCTTGCAGAATATACGTGTAAACTCAAAATCTACAGGATGAGTCGATGACAATTGCCGTCTGAAGTAATTCCTTCGAACACAAACACTTCGTTTCATTCGTGTTTCGTATTTTTCGTTGCATCGGGGTGATTTTAAATTTGTTAAACGATAACGTGCATTTTCTTCGATGTTGTAACCGATGAAAGACAAATTCAACGACCTGTAACAGAATGACCTTTCCATTCTCGAGACGCGTATTAGTTGCCCAACATCCGTGTTTGTAGAATGGTTACAATTTGTACACATCGTGCATCGGATCAGAAGTTGCGATCAACCTACGCAAAGCCTATCCACGTTCCCTTTAATCCATCGACAACCGATCTTACCCACTCCCTACAACGCTAACAACGATTCGCTTTTTGTGTTTGTCGTTTACTGCTTACCGAAGTTGTTTCAAGGCCACTTTGTTACGAATTCGTCTTCCACATCGGTTGCAAAACGGTACCGAAAAATTGAAGATCGCCCAATACCGCGGAAAATACAAAGCGTGGAAGAAAAAGTAAAATGCCTTTGTTCGCCAAAAATCGTCGAATGAAACGCATTTCGTACGGTTTCTTCTAAAAATCGACGCGTAAGAAGTAACTTCAGACGACGATCGTCACCGACTCGCCGTGTACACTCGGCGCAGAGAACTAGTTATCGATAAACGGGTCACTCCGAGAACGAGAGGATCGATCGATCGAGTTTATCGAAACAAGGTAAAGTTCATCCCTAGATTACCCTCGTTCTCGAGATCCCCGAACACTACACCGGCACGAAGCAACGATGACTCGAATTTCGTGTATCTTACCTATTGTTGTCTCCCATTTGCAGGGATTTCCGTTCGACGACGACGGTTTCGGTCGACGCAGCAGCGACATCCGTAACCACCTGGACTATTTAGCGGCACGACATCCGGAATTTGCCGATCACCTTCTTGGACCGCCCTGGGGCGACATACCGTTCCAAAGTTCCTTCCGTAACCGGAACCGTGGCTCCGGAAACGTTGGTAGCAACAACAATTACCAAGGTTACTCGGACGAGGACGCGAGAAGCCAGGCGAGCGGTAGCAGCGCCGCCAGCGGTGCGAGTGCTGTCAGCTCACACGGCGAACCGGAGGCCAATCAGAGCCAACAGGACAGACGGTCCCAGAATTTCGATCAATCGAGCAGGAGGAGCCAAATACCGCAGTACGGGCTCCGTAACACGGTGGATATAGGCCAGCATCATCACAACATGGAGAATCCGTACAAAGCGAGCCGCGAGCAACGCTCGATGTCCGCCCCGCCGGAGAACAGACAGTCCTCGAGTCAACAACAACCGCAGCAGCCGGAACAACAACAGCAATCTCAGCAACCGCAGGGACAGAGGTACGTCTCCAGGATAGATATAACGCCCCAACACAATCAGCCCCAGCAGACCCAGCAACCGCCGCAACCGCAGCAACCGCAGAAGCCGCAGCAGCAACAAAAGTCTCAACAACAGCAGAGCAACGTCAGGCACATACCGATCTTCGTCGAGGGTAGAGACGAGCCGGTGCTGTCCAGGAGCTACGTGGACGAGCCACATTTCAGAAGGGAGCCCTCTCCCACACAGTTCGGCAATCCGCCCCATTTCAGAAGGGAGCCCTCTCCCACACAGTTCGGCAATCCGCCCCATTTCAGAAGGGAGCCCTCTCCCACACAGTTCGGCAATCCGCCCCCTTTCCAAAGGTCGTCGCCCTTCGGGCAATCGCCGTTCGGTAGACCCCAGTGGTCGCCCCACTTTCAGGAACCGTTCTATCCGCAGCAGACCGCTTTCGAGCAACCCTCCCGTTGGCAGCAGCAAACCCACTTCCAACAACCAAAACAGCAACAATTCGCCGAGAGACAACCACAGCAACAGCATTACGAGCAACCGAGACAACAGCAAAAACAATCTCCACAACAACCTCAACAACAACAGCAATCTCAACCGCAACCTCAACAGCAAGAACCGCCAAAGCCCAAACCACCATGTGTTCCGAAGGATGCTCTGGAGAGGGTAGCTCTGGTTCAGAAGGAGGTGGACTCTCTGGCCGAACAGGTGAAACTGTACACCGGGAACTCGAGAACGGACAAGCAGTACATCTACCTCGACGAAATGCTCACCAGGGAGTTGATCAAGCTGGACGATATTGAGACCGAGGGCAGAGACAATGTTCGACAGGCGCGCAAGAACGCAATAAAGACTATACAGGAGACGATCAGCCTGCTGGAATCGAAAGTACCGCTTCCCTCTCCGCAGACCACCACCACGGAACTGGAGGAACTGGACCAGGTCACCGAAAACGTTCAGGAACCCGAACAACAGGAGGCCATGGACGTGGATCAGAAAACGGAGGAACAGTCGCAGACCAACGAGCCTATCCCGTTACCATCCGGTCCGTCGTCACCGACGAAGATGAACGAGGAGAGCGAGAACGCCTCGGACGAGAAATCGAAGAACCCTGACGAGAATCAGCCGGTCGACGAACAACAGGAGACCAGTCAGACCACTGGCGAACCCATGGACACCACTCCCGCGGAGAAACCCGAGGCTGCACCGACAACTGCCGAACAGAAACCCGAACAGGAGAGTACCGTCGAGAAAGCAAAGGTTGACGATGAAACGAAGATGGAGAGCGTTCCCGAGGAGCAGACGGTGAACGAAAAATCCGCCGAAGAGAAAAAAATACCGGTGAACGATTCTGAAACAGTTCCTCAAGAGGCGAAGCAGGAGGACGCTTCCATGAAAACGGAGACGGTCACCGTTGAGAACAAGAAAGCGGAAGAGGTTCCTAAAGAGAAGACCGACACCAAGAAAGAGAAAGTAGAGAAGATGGAGGTGGAGAACGAGGTGAAGAAGTCACCGAAAACGACCAAGAAGGGGAAAAAATCGAAGAAACAACAGGCATCTGAGAAACCTGTATCATTGTCATCATCGGAGGGTGCTGAAACGGACGCGAAGTAATACCGATAGACGCTTCCAATAATGTTGCACCGAGAATAACGGTTCAGGATCAGGGATCGGTCCGGCGTTGGTCTCGCACGTGTATATCGCCGTATGGAAACCGCTTGGGGAGTCGAAGAAAAGATGTCTGGTGGCCCGTGAAGTGCCACGGAGTCCTCTCTATGCTCGTGCTAGCTTTGTCGTTGATCTTGGTGCCGGATCGGAGCGTCGTGGATCGACGTACCCGCATGATTGTTCGTCAGCGCCAACGGGGAACCGTTCTTCCGATCGTTTCGTTGCTTCTTCGTCCGCGGCGCTGTTGATCGTCTTCGTCGGTAAGACAGCGTTTTCAGCATTTGTAGACGCGTCGAACAACGAACTTTTCTTTTTTCTTTCCATTATTATCACATTGAATTATTGCTGCGCGCGCTGATATTTGCATTTGGACGAGGCTGTTCGTATCTTCTTGATTATTTTTTTTTTTTTTGTTTTTTTCTGGGAGGGATGAGCCCACTGAATTCGAGGAATACTCGCGCGAAATTGTATTAGAGATGTTTTCTGGTGTGTGATTCGCACAAGGAGAGAGAGAAAGAGAGAGAATGAGAAACACAGTGACGGTCGCTTTCAAGTAACAAAATTGAGATCATACGCGATCGAGATAAATAGTAACTTTTATCCCAAATTGTGACCACTATAAATCCACCAGCCGAGATGTCGTTAAGTGTGAACGGTGCGATGATTCCGTTATTTGAATTCGGTGTATAAAATTGTTACTTGAAAGCGGGAATTATTGTATTCGTCTCTTAACCCTTTGGGCGCTGCAGACGCTTCTAGTTGTTACTAAATGAGTAAAGAAGCTAAAAGAATCGTTAAGGGAAATGTAGACAGTGTCGAGTAATTTTTGCTTGAGTAGTGGCGAGCCTTACGAAAGCTGACCGGCGGCCGTACGATACGCAATTCTTTCTAGAACCGATGTTTCGAACTCCCATCTGTACGTTGCGCGCGGCAAACACTATATAGGCGTTCTGCGAATATATATATATAACAACAAACGTGACCAAGGGATTCCCGCATACGGCGCGTGCCGAGTCGTGTCAAAAGTCTTAGCACCGAAATGGTTAGAATGTAAGAGTGTTCTTCTTCTCCTCTATATTTAATTTGTAACGTCACTTGTCAGACATTTCTTCCTTCCATCGGAGGACCCGAAAGGAAGGGAATTTATCGTGTATGTATATGTATGTATGTCCCATGTGTGCGTGTGCGCGCGCATGCGTGTGAAAGCGAGAG
Source organism: Ptiloglossa arizonensis (assembly GCF_051014685.1). Classification (NCBI taxonomy): domain Eukaryota; kingdom Metazoa; phylum Arthropoda; class Insecta; order Hymenoptera; family Colletidae; genus Ptiloglossa; species Ptiloglossa arizonensis. Next base: position 24,936,992 of record NC_135049.1, read on the forward strand.
ATATGTGTTCTCGGTGAACACGAGAACCGCAAGATGTTGTTTTTGGTATCCTGTATTATCGGAACCGACGATTTCGTCGGTATCGATGATAGACGAAGGATTAACTCGACACGATCACGCGAATTTTGTTTTTTTTTTTTTTTAATATCGACGATTCGTTTAACGAGAACGCGTTGGGATCGTCGGGGACGATTTTCATGAACGGAGTAATATCCGTTTCTAGTATTACAGCGCACGCCCTGATTAATTAACTTTATATTATTATTATTATTATTTATAATTTATTCTACGTCCGCTGGAACGATTTAAGCGCAAATTACGTGCGCTGAATATCTCCGTGTCTGGTGTCGCCGACGGAACACGTGTTTGTATACGAACCGTGTACATATTGTTAGGATTGTACGTGTTCGTCTTGTAAGAAATGATGCATCCCGTTCATTGTTATCGAATGATTGAGAAAAAGTTGATTCAACCTGTAGACAGTTCTTCATTGCATTTTGGAGACATTATTTTAAAGATGTCAATAATCTTTGTATTCTTTTTTTTTTTTTTTAAATTTCTTTTTCGTTATATATATATTTTTTTTCTGGATAACGGAGATTGGGATACATCATTTTATGGTTCCTTGTTCAGGGTGATACTCATTATTACTTTCGACCTTTGTTTTTTTTTTTTTCGTCATTTTTCTTCTGTATGATGTTGTTTACGTATCCGTAGAGGTCACGTGCTTTCGAGCCAGAAATTTTGTATTTTTTCCGACGAAAAGCGTGCGTGTGTATGTGCGTGTATGAAAAGAGAGAGTGCATAAAAGAAGAGGGAGAGACAGAGTGACTGACTAGAAAGGCAAAACAAGAAACTATACTGTAGAAGGTTGTATAAATATCTGGCGAGAATGTAACTATTTTATGAACAAACGCATTCGATAAAAATACAGAGTCTGGTCTTTGGAATCCGTAACGCGTGGTCCGATTTCCGATTTCCTGTATCCCGTGAAACTTTTTTTTTTGTTTATCTTTGCGAAGTCCATTAAGTTTTATTTATTACAAACAGAAACAAATGTTACTATCAGTCACTGTAATACGAAGTGAATACGTACAGTTGAGAACAAAAAACTGTCAACTTTAGTGGTGGGGGAAATTTCTCGAACAAAACTTTTTACTTTCAAACTTTAGTGCTCTGTTTAGTTTCAGTATAAAAAACTAGACATTCAATGTAAAAAGAAATTGATCTTTAAGTCTCTCTGACACTCCCATCTGCAAGCCAATCGTGTCCCCTTTCAAATAGATACATTTTTATCTGAATTTTTCCTTAATCACTTAAAATTTCAATAATTATTATTAAATATCTTTATTATGCATACGTGGTAATACCTAGATGAAAAATACAAAATACTTCATATGAATAATAATAATAATACGTCTTTATTGCGCCAAGATTGAATACAAAAAGAGTTCAAGTACTAAATAAAGAAAGTAATATATTTACAAGTGAAAATAAGTGTACGTTACAGACACAAGTGAAGTATAGCTATTAAATGTTATTAATCAGTATAGTATTCATAAATTTGCGGTTGAACAAATGCGCTTAAATCCATCACTACTCAACACTTGACATTGTGAGTGCACCCAAGTCATTCTTTCTTTGGCTTAACTATAGATTGTTTTACAAGTTTTAAAAATCAAAGTTTTTAGTTTTGAGATATTGAATATTAAATAGCAGAGCAATGTCCAATAGAGAAGGAAAAGAGCGCAATTAAATTATTTTTACTAAAAATTTTGCACAAAAATAGTTGAATCTCAAAATGGAAGGGTACAGTATTCTGGCTATTGTCCAAAGTAATAAAACGGAATAAAAATGTCACCACTCGAAAGACGTTTCGTTTTTAGAAAAACTCTTACAAACTACACTCTAGGAAGCATTTTTGTAACGGGAATTTTAGTTTCCATAACCAAGTCGATCGAGTGGAACTCGTAAGTCTGTATATTCTTCAAATAGCATGAATTTAAAATTTCAAAGAATATTCTATGCATCAGTTAATACAGTTCTATACAATTTTTATTAATATTCATGTTCAAGTTAAAAGCTCTAAAAGTTCCAATTAGAAAACAATTTCAAGTGGGCTTCTCAAATAAAGATAGGTCACCATTGTCACTGAATATATTGAATAATATAATTAGCTATATAATAAGAAATCCACAAAAAAATATTTGTGAATTAATTATACACTAACAGTAAGTCGATTAATAATAAAATAGAGGTATTTATTGTGAAAAGACTTCATTAAAAGCGAGTAATTTTTACAAACGTTTCACAATAGATAATAACGATATCGAAGAATGCGAACGTCGGAAAAAGCTTCGTAAATAATAAGTTAAATTTAGAGTGACGCATACTACAAGAGGTAGTACATCGTTCCCACACACCTGACAAAATATTAAACAGAAAGTTAGTAAGAAAAAATATTTATTAGATGAAAAATGAACTAATATCGTTAAAGTCAAAAACACGCATGGATGTTCAAAAAATATAAACAATAGTCTGAAAAAGAAAAAAGTATGTTTAACATGTGATGTACTTTCTCAAAGATATATGTATGACATGTGTAGTTCCTACTATAACGGAAATTCCGGTACCAACAACCTGTTAAGAATATTCGTTATGTGCACACGATTTGTTCACTGTCAAATTCCTATGAATTGTTTGTAATCATAAGGTTTCCCCTCGTATAATAACGCAAAGGAAAATGTAATTGACAGCGTATTGAAAAAGGATATTCATTTGAAAACGAGGTTACTTTTATTGTGGTTCTTTGTAAGATCATTGAAAAAGAAAAACATAAATTTCTACAATGTCTAATTTTCTCTTAAAATTAACAAATGCTTTTGTATCGTGTATAATACATCTAGCATAAATAATTTAGCTTTGTACAATTCTAATTTAACCTCAACTTATCGATCGGAGATTAATAATTCTATTTAATTTTTTATTAGTTTCGATCAATTACAGGAGGTTATTGTTTTATTTTGCTAGACTGCAAGATAACTATGTATACATCTACCGAATTAATAATTAAAACGAAAAAATCTGGTGTCGTCGAATTAATAGTATTAAAAAGGACAAATGTCTTGTTCGTTAGTAAGTAACCGATCCGAACGTCGTCGAAAACTTGGCACGGCAGACGCATACGAGTCATCTAAAAATAGAAGGCCTGCTTAGATTTTGAAAAGGTTTTTGCGTCGCAACGCCGACTACCTCCGGGGAATCCCGGTGAAGAAGTCAGTAGATGTCTTTACTGACATCTAGATCGGATCGCCGAATTTACTTTGGTATTTGAATCGCGAGGACAATAATGCTTTCAGGACAGCCAAAAACCACTTCTGGTAAGTTCGAATTTTAAAAGATATAAAAAATTAGATAATTTGGAAAACAATTTTTTCGATTTTCATTAAAAATTGGTCGCGAAATTTGCAATTTCTACTTTTATATACAAGTTTGTAAAACAAAATTAATTGGACAAAAAATCGAACGCAACCAGAGAATTTTGTTTACCACAAATTAATTTTTGTATCATAGCAAAAGCACGTGTATTGATTATTAAATACATCACATTAAATAGTATTATTATAAAACTATTTTCCATTAAAGTAAATATAGCATAAAATAATTTCTAGTAACACACTGTGTAATAGGATCACAATATCAGCTTCAAGCTTATGACTTTAACTGTTAGCAAATCTGTATTATTTATTCTTTATGTATACAATGCAAGAAATGCTTCTATTTTAACGATAGCATGTGTGACCATGATATCAAATTGCAATTAATACTATTCATAAACCTTTTGTAAATATTACATAGCAGGTGCCTCAATGAAGAATTGCTTGTCACATGAATTGTTAAGAAGCATTTTTGTCTCAAATTTCTAACAATCTCAATTGAGGCTCGATTTCATCGCTGGCATTCTTTTATGCGTTTTCATCTCAAAATCACTATGATTTTCCTCAAAGCACATGGGACAATAAAGATCATTGCAGCAGCCTAAACAGCGTTCTAAATTTTCTGTTTGATCGCACATTACACAAGTAGGTTTCTCGTCCTCGTCATCAGTATCTTTTCCCATCTGTAACCATTAATATTGCAATCAAAATTTACTATTCATTGTTTAATGATGTAAGAAATTAATTACACATACATCAACGTCTATTTCTTGCAACTCATCTACATCTTCTTCATATTTTTTCTCTAATTCAGCTTCAGCCAAAGCTTTTGCAATTAATTTCTTAGTTACATGTTTTTCGTCGTCGTCAATATCTTTATTTGAATGCTAAAAGAATGACCACGAACATATATAATATTCAATTATACCCAAGTTATTATTTATACACCAATTGTGTACCTTCTTGGACACATTGCTCACACCCTGCAACGATCTTAATCTCGATTCAATTTCACTAACAGAATCACTTCCTGAGGATAATTCTAATTGCCCGAGATACTCCTGTATCAAGTCATCTGCTTTCTGCTGATTTGTCCTGACATCCACTTGATGTATCTGTAAACAATAAAGTAATTGCATACAAAATAATTATAGTGAAACAATTTTATACATTCACGATTGATATTTGTGTACATTTGTTTTATGATTACTAGCGCCTGGAACTTCATCCTTTAATAATGCCAGCCTTCTTTTTATTTCATCGACACTTAAAGCTGTAGTTTTGTCCTCTTCTTTTAACTTTTGTAATCGATCAACTATCTCTTGATCAGCAGGTTCTAAACCTTTTTTAAATTTGTCCCAGTGATTTGTGTGTTTATACATTACAATTGGTGGCTTTGCTGGATTTTCCAAAGAGTCCAATCTGATAATTATATTATTGTATGTAACTCAAGGAAAGTTTTGCTATCATAATAATTATGAAATATGTAATACTTATTAGTAATGTCCACTGGAGCAAGAGGTTCATTATGCTCGTCCGACATGCCAATATTGTTATCAGAGTTTACTTTTTCGTAGAATTATACTTATAACAACGACCACAGATCTTTTTTTACTTTTCCACAATTTGTACAAGTAACCTAAATGTCATGACAGAAACTAAAGATTATGAAACTGAAAACTTACAGAAAATCGTTTTCACGTCGTTAATGTTTAAATTATAAATCTAAAAACTTATGAAAACGCTATCATGCGATAAAAATGCGACGTAAACTTTAGTTTGTAGTTGAATGAATATGAAAAACGGTAACTTACTTCTTTGATAAAAAACAAGAATTTCGTTTGATAAATGTTACAAGACATGCTGAATTTATATTTCAAACATTATTATGATGTCATTACAAATGTGATAGAAAATTGTCTATCATACACTCCCCAAGAATTTCTGACGTATAAATGAACAAATTACTAGTAACCGACTATAGGATTGAATTGAAATATAGGGTATGCTTCGTTTTCAACGAAACAATACATTTTTTTTTCTTGAATTCTTAAAGTTACATTTGAATGTACAATTATTTAAAAAAAAGCTTCGTAAAAACGATAAAAAACATTAAACAAATTTTATTCCCCTAAAATCTATACTCCATCCAACGGAAAACACTCCAAGTAAATAAAACCACGTGACTACAACAGGATCGAAACGTTGCGTTTACACCCTAAATAGATACATAAAATCAACACGATTTACATTAAGTACCACATTCTTGTCCGAACACGACACTAATTTAACACAATTACCTCTTCAACAGTGTGCGGTTTCAATGACAACATAAGTACTTAGTAGGTTTTGCTGGAAGGAAACCTTAAAAAAAAAAAAAAGGAAGCAGGCGCGTGAAGGGCCCCTATACTAAACAACACTGTATCCAAATTTGTACAAATTACTATTTATATATGACGTTCAACTTCCTGTTTGAGACTCCGACATCTACAACAATTTTTTAGTGAAATTTGCCTTTAATTATTTATGTGTATGTATATATATCCTATATAGTCCTTTTGTGTTACGCCCCACTATGCGCTAACCTATAATACACTCCCAACGAAAATGACGTTGAGCGAAGCAAACCAATGAGATTTTATCAAAGTCACTTGGTTTTCTTTACGCCAAGTATACCTCGGATCAAATACTTATGTATAATACTGCCGCTCTAGCTATGATTGACTACTTTTAGTAGTGATCAGTTTCAATTGCGTCAAATCGACGAATTCTAGGAAAAAATGTAACTTACTTTTATCCAGTTTAAATGTAGTTTCTGACCTACAAAGGTCCACAGAAGTATTCGTACATAAAGATAACATTTGTTCAATTTAATTTTATTGGCCTTTAATAGTTTTTTTATGCAACGATTTAAAATATCAACATCGTAAAATATTCTCCAATAAAGTATAAACTAGAAACTTAACTAGGGGTGATATCATGTCAGCACCATTATCGAATCCCACGAGACCATATTGTATGCTTTGATTGCACAATTTATTGATTAACTCAATTAGTATCTTCTTTGTTATCCTATAATCTTATGCCAATGCTCCTTCCTCTATTCACTTTTTCTCTGTTCTAATAAGCTTCTTCTTAGACTTATTGGTTTCCCACTAAGGATTCAGATTTCCATACTCCATCACTTGCCAGTTCTTTTTCCTTAAAGAAAGGCTTTCCCTTTTCCATTGCTATATCACCCATGAAGTTTATAAGATAAATAAGATAACACTTATTAATGTATTAATAAGTATATTAAATAATATTTCATACTAAAAATAATTATTTGTATATATGTTATCATAGTAATTGATAAATAGTTATGTAGTTACAAATATCTAAAAATATAAAATATTTTAAATAGAATTTTTTCTATTAGCTAAATTTAAACTTTGATCCAAATATAAATTCATGCATGTATTGCAACTGTTTACTTTCTTTGTAAATAGATTATGAATTTAAGGATTATATTATTATTTATTATATACGTATATATGTGCCAGTACATTTTGAAAATAAATTCCAATAAGTTTCACCTAGCCCCAAATGCTTATAAAATAAGAATAATGCTCTGTCAATAGTTCCATGATATTTAGAGTTCATAATAGATAATCAAACCAAGAAGTAAATTATCATTTATTAAATATGTACCATTGTGTTTTGAAAATGAATTCAAGTCAAACCTACATACACACTTTGAATGTTATAAATTAGAACTGTCAGTAGCTCAATAATATTTTAACCTAAGGTATTAATTTAATAAATAAATTTTTATAAAATATGCACCATCATGTTGAGGATGAATTCTGATTCATGTACAAACATATTAAAATGCAATAATACGTATTCAGTAAATTATAATCTGTTCATTGGATTTATAACCTATTATAATGTTTACATGATACCTTCTAGTGCTTCATCTATGCGACAATTAAAAATTTGCAATGAAGAAAAAGCACAAATGACAATAATTAATGGATAAGTGTATACAATTCTTAACAACCACGTATGTTTACTATTTAACAACAGTGAATATGTATGCTTTGCTGTATATACTTTTAGTAAAACCCCAAGTACAAATTTTCAATTATGCGTCATACATTTAACGTAGTTTACACTTTTACCGAACAAACCCACACGTTGAATACACGCGTAACCGGTTAGCTCCCAAACGCCACCTTAACTGAGCCGTAGTACTGTGATCGAACTGAGAAACATGCTTTATTTGTATCTGCCATTTTGCGATCGGTAAACAGGCGCGCGTCTTTTATTCAGAATTGTTCCAGGAAGAGAACGTCGGATGAAAATCGATCACGCATACGACGGCACTCTTAACGATCGGCCAACGACCGGTCAGACGAACAGTTTAGTCACGGATCTTATTCCGAGGCTGCACGAAACGCGAGATCCACGAATTCGCTGTGTTCACCCGAGTAGATTTTTTTTTCTACTTTACCATCTCAAACCAATGACTCATAATTCTACGGTAATGACATTTGTGTCGCGCGCGACACCCGCTCTACGTTTCACCTGCTAGCGCTTTCTCAAGGTCCTCCGTATTTATATGCATTTTAAGGCGACATAGTCTTGATGCACCCGCATCGACTTCTTTGATTGTTTTATTCAGGATCATTACCACTAAACGACTGTGCTTCATTTCGATCGGTGACCGCTTTATTTACGCTGGACCGTTCTTTACTTCATGGTGTGTACCTTTCAACACGATACATGTAAGTCTTCTCGGCCGTGCGATTTTCGCACGTCAAGTTCGATTTCATTCCTACTACGCGTAAAACAATTCTCGTTGGTTGAGTGTCACTTGCGATTTTACTTGGTCCACGACACGGTGATCGTTTTTTGTCGCCGTACTCGTGATCGACATTATTATTATACAGTAGGTTAGATTAACATTGCACTGATTGTGCTATGGATGCGTAGGTACGCACGGTAATTATATTTTTTTTTTAATCGAAGCAATGAAACTTTCACCGTGACGATACAGATCGTACTCGTCCACGAGAACTTTAGTATACGCTCAAATTTCAGATTTATGAATTTGTTTCTCGCTTCATCGATTCTCGGACTGTAAAAAATCTTGTACTTAAGTGCGTCTATTTTATTTGCAGAATGCTCTTACACCATTGGTGAAATAGAACAGACTGTACCTGTGATTTACACTAAAAACGGCAAACTAAGGATTCGATAATATATTAACAAATTTATTTGAAAAATGATGGACATTGATCCTCCACAATTTGTGTCTAAAGACGATGAAATTCAGTATTGGATGGATCTTGCCCATCAAATACATAGAAGGTAAATTATAATTACATTTAGTCGAGTAGTGTTAATTTTTAAACATTATTCGAAATGGTTGCTTTTAATATATGATATTAAATTTGATGTAGTTGAAAAGATGTTTAACAAAACATTTTATTTTGAATACTATTGAATATATAAATTTTTCTTTGAGAAATAAAAGATTTTATACCAAAATTATAGAAAAGAAGATATAGAAAGAGAATTGGAAGAATTTCAAGAAAATTCACAGTTGTTAGAAAAGGAATTAGAAGTATCGTTGGAACAAGCAGAAAAGGCTAATAGAGAATTACGACAACGAAATACAAGACTTGCCACTGAAGTGGAACAGTTAAGAACAAGATTAGATCAACAAACAGCAGATTGTGCAATGTTTCAAGGAAAGGCTCAAGATTTACAATCGCAGCATGATCACTTATTAAAGTACATAAGGGAATTAGAACAAAAAAATGATGACTTGGAAAGAGCTCACAGGTATTTAACAATCACATCTGTATCTATACAAAAATTATCACATTGTTGGATAGATAATAGATTATAATTAACGTGACTTTATAGGATAAATAGGGTAACAGAAGAGGAGATAGAAGCCAAACTTAATTCAGCAATTGAAAAGAATGCCTTATTGGAATCGGAACTTGATGAAAAAGAAGGCCTAAAAGTTATAGTACAGAGATTAATGGACGAAATTAGAGGTCCAATAATTGATTAATAAAATTTCAATAATTAAATAAATAAGTCGATACTAATAGTCAGTGTTATTACAGACTTAAAACAGGAGATTCAAGTTCAAGAAATGCATCAACCAGATAATGATAAGTCAGCTGATAGAGTTCGTAACCATGTTGATAGTAATAAACTGCAAGTTGAATTGGAAACTCACATACCACCTACTAGCCCAATAGTACAACAATCCATACCTTCCAGTAATACAACTTCACCACTAAAAAGTAAGATACATAATACATTTCGTAAAACTAAGCGCATGTTTTGCTTTGGATCTAAAAGATGATTTTCAATATTATCAAAGTCAACAATCAGCAAGAAAAGTATTAATATCTAACAAATCAAAACAAGCATGGATAACAAACAGATGCATATTTTAGCTTTAATTACCTTATTCTGGTGTAATATATATTTTTTCTATGTTTCTAAGAATTTTTCTTCAATGGCAAATGAATGTGTTAATTAAATAATGTATATAATAAAGTAATATATTTTTTTTATATTCCTGAGATTTTTCCTTCAATGACAAATGAATGTTGTTTATTTAGCAATATTTAAGGCTAACTTAACAAATTGTTCTGTCTCTCATGCTTCATTAACATACTTCTGTGCTTTAATTAATTCTGTTTATCTATATATAGTAATTCATAATATTGTTATCAATGCAATAAAGTTATTTTAACGAACTTGTCCTTTATTTTAGTTTCTAAAAAGTAATATTTGTAATTATGTTTATATTTGTAATTGTGTTTCTAAAAGTAATATTGTAAAAGTAATGTTTGTAATTGTCTTGCGTGTAGACTTTTCTTCTACTTATTTTGTATGAAAGTACTGTTGTATAGTAATATCTTATTTATTTTTTATAAGTTTGATACTTCACTACAATATACCTGTAGTAATTTATCTTTTCTTGTTTCCAATTAGTTGGAAACAGAGTTGTAGGGGGTGTAACTGGGAACAACAATAACAATAATAATGTGAATCCACCATTGGCACCATGCACAAGAATATTAGCAATGAATATGATTGGCGACCTTATGAGGAAAGTTGGCGTAAGTATAGCAACTGTTTATTTCTTATTATGTTCTGTTTGTATTTCAAATACACTTATAACGCACATGAAAGTAGCTTGAAGCATGGCTTGTATTCCTCTGAATTTTGAACATTATTTTCAGTTGTCATAAATATTGTTTTTTTTTTTACTGAACAACTACTCTAAATATCAAAAATTGTTTACCTTTTTAATGAATAATTATTGTACTGAATAGTATTTTACATAAAGTTTTGTAAAATACATTGAAAGTACATTAAAATTTATGCCCTTCGTACAAAATCCTTGAATATTATGTTAGTTGTTGGCACTGGTAGTGCGCTGTAGTTGGTGTTTTGGTAGCTTGACAGGTGGGTCTGCATGGAGTGTAGGAGGGTAAAGTGCACTTGTCTGGGTGGGAAAAAAACTATTTCCACTACACCTACTGATTTACCATCCGTCCAGGCTCATACACCTACTCAATGTATACGACAGCAACCTAGATCAACCAAGTGCTGACCAAGCCTTCGTGATACCTCACCGTTAAATTATATTCCACATTTTTACAATACAGGTCTTTATTTGGTTTCTTTTGCTTTGTATTTGATATTTTCATTCTGTATGCATTGTGCTTCCTTCTTTCCTGTCTCATTAGTTCAACTGACCATAGAGACATTTGTAATATTTTTCCAAAACATACAAACACTGGCTATACAATTGATTCATAAAATGATAATATATCCTTTAACAATAGTTATTTAATTAATACAGGCATTGGAGAATAAGCTAAACACGTGTCAAAATTCATCTCGAGAGGATCAAGCCGTCCGTGATCTCTACAGGTAACATTACAGCAACATTATAATTTTTGAAAAAATTACATCATTATCCCAGTTTCCCTATGCACTGCGTGTGCTTGTAGTAAATGAATATCGTGTATCAGAAATGCATTTTTTAAATTAATTGTTAATAACTATTTGTAATTTAAGAAATTGGGAAATAGTTTTTAACAATGTTAACTCTCTTCAATGAAGGGATTTTTGATAAAATTATAGTAAAGTGATACATGATAATTCCTAAATGAATTGTACTTTTTAGTTTTATGTTCACTTTTTTACGTATGTAGTGCTTCCTGTGAACGTTAAAGATACGAATTTGTGGATTATCAAGGCTTCCCACGATCCCAGTTCTCTAGTGTTTTAATCTCTGAAAGTTCAAAATATTTAATAAGACTGCATTACTTTTTGTATAGCTCGTCTTATCGCTTGCGCTACTAATTAAGGCAGAGCATCCTCTTTTTTATATCGTTTTAAGGGTAAAGAGTCTTGCGTCTTAGGTATTAGTAAAGATTCTGAGATGAAGCGATCAAAATTAATGAATATAATAATAGAAAATAAGCTATATTTTCAAGTTTTTATATTAGTATTTTGATTTTCCATTGATATCACTTAATGCTTCCTTTCAGTTTCATAATCGTACTTTGTTATTTACCGCATTTTGATATAAATGTATGTTTTCTGTAAGCAAATTGCATTTAGTTCTCCAATCTTTTTTTGTGATGCAAAAGTACAACAATACTTTTATTATAATCTGATGTGGTCTTAATAATTTGAATTTTAGGAAAAGAAGTCTTAAATAATTTCAGAGAGTTTTATTATTTTACAACAAAAAAAAAACGTATAACATTTTTATTTTTTTATTCTTCAATTAAGTTTTTAAATGTTTAATAACTAAAATTATTAATGACTTCATTAGCTAGGATTATTGGGACCTTTGATACATCAGATTAATATTTCCTCGACCGTTCCATTTAATTATTTCATACATAATGCAGCTCCATTAAGTTAATTATTATTATTTTATCACAAAATTGTATACAACAAAAATATTCGTCTTTATATCCATCTATGTTAAAGATACATAAAAAATAATTTGGAAAACAATTAAACAGTTTATAAGGAATTGCATTAGGAAATAGTGTATTTTACATTTTAAATTGAATAATTGCAATTGCCTGACTTTAGATCAAAATCTGTGTAATGTTCATTAAAAAAATATTCCACATTTTACATTTCTGTACCGTATAAAATGAACGTAATTTAAGAACGTTTTATGTTATTTTGAAGCTTTCTTAAATATTGGATTGAGCCAACTGTACTATATTTTACTATAATAAAATTTTCTAATTTTATATATAGTAAATACGATAATAAGGAAATTTAAATGCATAAGAGAATATAAGTACACTTGTAAATAACAAATTATACACTTTGAGAGTGTGGCTTTTGCAATGGCATTAAAATCTTATTATCAGTTAAGAAACGCATATACACATATTAAATTACTTAGATAGTATCATTTACTACAGTTAATTGTTACAAAAAGGAGTCCAATTACTTCATAACAATGTTTATTAGTTAACTGTCAGTGACTCCATAAATCATAGAAAAATATGTGGCTCAATCTATAATAGAAATATTTAAATGTTGACCTTTCATGCTTGAAATTTATTCCTGGAAAATTAGATTTCCAACTTGTTTTCTAATTATTTACAATTGTGTTATTAAAAAATTTTATATACATATAGCATCAAAGGCATCGACATTTATTGCGGAACACAATGTGAATCGCTGAATTTGTTATAACATTCTTCCTGCATGAAATTTACATGTCATTTTTATATTTCTTGTCACTAATGTCAAATTCACACAGTGTATACAATAAAACTTTCCATTGTATTTATGGTACCAAACTGCTTAAATGTATTTTAAGTTGCACAATATAGAAATCATGTTTTGTCAGTTTTGTGTGGATCATGCAATAACATTAATTATTTGATGTAAGTAAGGCTTACCTTGAAGAACCAAGTATTATGAATTGCAAATCATAAAGCTATTCTTTACTTGTATCAACATGCATGTTGTACAGTCTATGCACGATCCATAAACATGTACAGCATTTCTCAATCTTTCACTGTGTTCCTAATGTTACAACTACCTATGTTCAGTTTAAGCAATTAAACAAAGTAATAACAGGTTAACAAATATTGAATAAAGATATATGTTTCAAAAAAGTATAACTTCTGAAGTGATTGTAAATTAACATAAAATATTTTGAAAATATGATTGGGAAACGCTGACCAATAAACTTATGTTAGACTTTCATAAATCACACTTCTCAGTGTAAGATGGTAACAAAAAATATTGAATTTTTTAATTAGGACTAGGCGGCAGGTTCGAGGCTTTGCCTCTGGCAACAGCAACCACATTCGATTATAAACAACGGATAATATTCCAACAATAAACTATTACTTCGTGCGTCATACTTCTATGCCTGTTAATTTTTATTATGTATGTATTCTGATTCAAATCGCTCATTAATTTATTACGAATTTATGATAGAATGAAAGTGATTTCTATCAGCTTATTTATTATTTATCTTTATTAATTACATATTTAATTTCTGTTTCTTTAAAACGACAAATTTTGAAAATTATTTGTTCTTTCTTTTATCACAATTTGAAAGTATGCTTAGCGATAGTATGAACGAAATTTGTAAATAAATGTTTTAATTTGTAATTATAAACGTAACGTGATAATTATATATGTGTAGTAGAATTTCGTTATTGCTCTTTAGATATTGACAAATGATATTAAATGACTAATTTGTGTACTCTTATTTTCAGTAGATAGTTTTAGGAAAATTAAAAATTTTGCTGCAATTAGAAACAATATTGTAATATCTAGTGCAAATTTAGCTTTTTACAGTAAGTTAGATACCAATACATGTCTATTTTTTAATAACAAAAGAATATTCTTTAAATAATTTAAAGAAATTAATCTTTTTTTCATTTTGGCAATAAGAGTAAAAAATTAAAAAAATTTAATTATATATCAAAACTTGATATGTAGTTTACTTTTAATTGACATTTTGGCTTCTTATGTAAACCCTATTCACGATGTAGAAATATAATACTGAAAAACGTTTGGAGTTTTAAACCAATTAGTGTTAAAATAACAATAAATATGTAACAAACACAATAAAGAAAATACAATATATAACTTACTGATTTAATTTAAAGAATAAATATAACTTGTATACAGTGTGTATAAAACCAACACTCCTTCAAATATATTGTGGATTGTGAATTAAGATATAAGTATTCTAGTATTATTCTAAGGAGTATTATTTGAATTTTATTACCAAAATAAAGAACAGATTTATTTCTTTAAATTTTTTAATGACTAAAATGAGAAAAAAAAATATTTAAAAATACTTACAAAAGAATATTCTCTTGTGACGTGAAATAATTCAATTTTGTACTTCAAAACATATAAAAGCTATTGAACTATATATTTCAACATACACTGTGTGCTTCTATGCCACTTGCATAATTTTAAATAGCCTCAGATCTCCGAATATTTATACAAAGTAGAAAACATACTAACATGACTAATTGAAGTATATTATCTAATAAGAAGGAAATTGTTAGTTCTTACTAGATTCCGCTTAATGTATAAAAATAAAAGTCATTAAATTGAAGTTATAACCGTTTGATGCTAATACCAAAATTAATTATGAAGTTGATTTTCAAATGAAATTGAAATCGAAATAGAAAAATTTACAGAGTATTTGTAATATAAATTTGTAAAAGTAAATTAAACTATTTGTAAAATAAAGTTATTGTAAACAGTCTTCAAAGTACGGATATTTAATACTCTTAAAACTTATCCCAGCAACGAATTTGTTAAATGATAATTACTTATAAGATAGAAAAAGGTGAGTTAATATTATTTCGCAGATTTATTTATGAAACGTTTATCTTTACACGAACAATGAGTACTTGGCTGATTGAAATATCTTGTGTAATTCTCATGCAACCAGAATTCTAGTATAGTAAACAATACTACATTGGATTCCTATAAAGAAACTGTCTTATTTTCTAATGCACATTTTTGCTATGTAATTATACCAATAATGATAATGATGGTGTTATGTATTGCAATAATGACAAATATATTAGAATTGTAATGAAAAACTAAAGCTGCCGCTTTTTATTCTTAAAAGTACTTTCAAGAGAATTACAATTTGTTTCATTTTTCATCAAGATTATTGGCTGATAAGTATTTTTACTTTGCAGATAAAATATAGAATGATAGAAAATGTAAGTTAAACTAAAGAACAAAAAAAACATTCATATTGATAATTTGTGTGAAGTAACACAGTCTTCATGTAAATATAAAATAATGACAAAAAATGAAGACTATCAGTATTCTGAAAATTGTTCGTAACATTTTGGATTCATTTGTTAGAGCTTTAAATTCAATGTATCTATTGTAAAATATGAACGTGTTACAACATGTACATTTTTGTGGAGTACAACATAATATGTAGTCTGGAATGAAAATGCTCCATCCACGATTGTTACGAATGATAATAATTAATAATAATAGTAGTATTAAATGGTATGTATGGGAGTTACATATTATTTAAGCACGCTCGCCACGAATTCGCCGGGCCAGCTGAATATCCTTGGGCATGATTGTAACACGCTTAGCATGGATAGCACATAAGTTGGTATCTTCAAATAAACCGACCAAATATGCTTCAGAAGCTTCTTGTAATGCTCCGATCGCGGCACTCTGGAAACGCAGATCGGTTTTGAAATCTTGTGCAATTTCACGAACCAATCGTTGGAAGGGTAGCTTTCTGATTAACAATTCAGTTGATTTTTGATATCTTCTGATTTCTCGAAGAGCGACTGTACCAGGCCTAAAAATCAGATTTTATCTGAAGTACTTTAATAAGTATGAAATAATTGTGTGTATTATCGATGTGTAAGTTACCTATATCGATGTGGTTTTTTCACACCACCTGTAGATGGTGCACTTTTACGTGCTGCCTTTGTAGCCAATTGTTTACGAGGTGCTTTACCTCCAGTTGATTTACGAGCTGTTTGCTTTGTACGTGCCATAGTTTAACCTACAAAACTTTTTAAAATTTAATATTCGTAATAAAGTGTTTTAATCAAGTAAACTTATTAATTCTAATCTTAATACATTGACTATCACTAGTTTTCTATATTTAAAGATGTCCATAACATCTGTTCAAACATTAACATATAAAGTAGAAATACTCAATAGTTTGTTATTTTGTAGTATTGCTAATGACAATAACATTATTTGAAAATTTACAAGCATTAGAGTTTATTGCTTATAAGTTGTAAGCACTTCAAAGAAATATAAATTTGGCACACTGATTATTAGTGTCTGCCATAGCATTCAATGAGTTAATGTCTACATTACCAAGATTTTTTTTGTTTGTAAATTGTTAAAAATAAACACCAATAATTGTGATCACATAAGTAATTTATATTTCTTTTTATTTAAATTGATTTTTAACTTTTAATTAAATTGACTATTAACAACATTTTTCTTGTAAATAAATGAGATAAGAAAAAATAAAACAATTCAATTTTTCAAAATCTTCAAAATTGTTTTCGTAGAAAATAAAGACAAAATATAATGTCAAAACTGTAATTGAGAAATTTTTAATGGAATCAAAATATTAATTATGACTGGAGCATTGGAAAATTAATAAAAAGATAGGAAAGAATTGTAGAAATCCAAGAGAATTATATACCAAATTCATTAGTATTAGAATAAACGTATTTGAATTTTGAGTATATAACGAAAAAAAACTGCATTACTGAGTGGGCTAGCCTAATACAAACAGAATCAAGAAACGCGGGAAAAACTATTTTGACGAGTGTATGCCGATTTGTCGATATCTGGAGTAAATGAAGTTTTGGAGTGGGAAAGAAAAGATGGTGGGGCGACAAGAGTGGGGGCATAGTCCGTTGCTGTTGGTACGGAGGAACCGCGCACCGAGGAACGCTGCGCATTGCGCAATGCACAAACTTTCGTTCCTCTTGCATCGATGCGAAAAAAATGCACGCTGACAAGAAAAATATATCATTCTAACTTGTATAAATTTTCACACACTCCAATTATTTTTTCGACAACATCATCATCATCATCATTGTGCGACAGATGGAATTAAACAAATGACATTCGTCACGGAAGAAGCCGCGAGAGAGGATTGTGAATGATTCCCTCCACGAACGTCAATTGCAAAATGGAGGCAACACGACAGTACGTCGCGTTCAGACGTGAAAACTCGAATTTTCCGGCACTTTTCATTTTCTCCGATGCACATTACACTTCTCTCGTATTCGCTGGTATTGGTAATTACACGTGACTAAAGATGATCTACAATTTCAACGAGTTTACGTACCTCTCAAAGGAAAAATTCTACGAGAAGCGAGAGCTAGCACTATCCGTTTCCTTGTACTTCGATGGCAGTGGACGCTCTTCCAAGTCACGACTCCCTTGTCCCTACCCCCTAGAAATTAAATCGCGAGAGGCACGTAAGCCCGCGGTGCGGTATATCCAATCGGATGTCGGATAGCAGCTGAGCCTCATAGCGTGGGACATGCGATTGGCTCAGCCTCCTACGCCTAGAGTATGAACCGAGAAGAACCCTGTCAATTGTAATATACATGATACTACTCTCTGCAACCTCGTTTTACTTGTAATAATTGCCCTCCTATTGTCGTTGAAAATGCTTCGATCGATAGATATTTAATTCGACCGATATTCGCTATCGGAATTGAATTATATCGGTAGGAAGTACTCCCATATTTAACCCTCGAATCTATGTCTAAATTTATACCCCTGTGTACGAACGACACGACTTTGTTCGTGCAATTCTATCTGCAATGAAATCAGTTTCTTTGTGGAAACTTCCAGAAAAATATGCTATACCTATAGAGTCCTACAAAGAAAGCGCCATTCTGGTTTTTCGTAGCTAACAAAATCGCGATTTTATTACTATTCTTCGACGATAATATGCTTTAAATCAATGCTAAACTATTGTTTCGAGGACTGAATATTCTCTTACGTTTTCCGTTTGGAAAAGTAGACGCCATTGCGTGCCTAAACGTAAACAATATTGTATCGATATTTGACTAACAAATTTACTGAATTCCTGCGCTTTTATAAGTTAAATTTTTACAAATTAAATCGTGTAGCACATTATTTGATTTCATCGACGGATAATTATGAAATTTAAAGCAAAAATTACCGATAATTAATTCTAATTAAAATTCAAACGCAAATCAAGAAAAAAGTTCTGTAAATACACAAATACTAATTTCAGATCATTATTAGTGATATATAAATACATATTTACGATCTATCCCTTTAAAAAGGGATTTTACATCGATAACAAATTATCGATCAAGAGCGTATTGCATTGGTAGTTGTATCGAATGTTGGTAGGAACACGTATAATTGCACTCGAGCGTGTAATTTTTGCGTCATACTTAAAAAGTACGACTGAGTAAATTTCAGATCCGTAAAATACATGCATCATTTGTGTTGAGACGTAATACTTATAATTAGCGGCCATATCAATGTGATCTATCCAGTGTCAACTAATAACAATGGCGATTTTAAATAAAATTATAATTTTAAATGAGTACACGCAATTGAAAAATTTTTTTTTTGAAATATAAAAACTTATATGTAATTATTGTTGTTATGCACTTTATCTCTATTAATAAATATAAAATTTCTTATTCCAAATTTGCATAACAATCTTTGATTATTACATTAGAAATAAAATGTCTATAATGTCTATTATTGCAATGTTTAGTTAATTGACATAATCAGTTCTAATAAACTGTAGACAATCTTGAATTTTTAATTTAGATTTTAATTTTATATTTCATATAAATATATAATATAGGTATTAGTTGATGTAAATTAATAAATTGGGTGGAATAAAAATACATTTGTGAGATCAAAAACGTGTTCTTTTGGAATATTCAAGAAAACTGAACACCTTTTGTCATAAGACAATACATGTTGTTTATTAGAAATTTGTCATTTACATTAATTAAAAAATTTGTGAATTCTTTCTTACCTTTATCATTATGATTATTGAAATAACAAATTAATCAAAAGTGAAGTATAATTTCATTCGATTTCAAGTGGAATTTACCAGCATGAAATATAAATACATACTAATTTTGATAATTTTATAATGCAAATACAATTATTAACGTAAGTCTACAGAATTTTTGTTAGATAATTCAATAATATATCGGTTTTTTGTAACTTATTGTATAAAATGTTACTATGTTACGTATATCTACTTGTATATGTGAATTATTTCACAATACATTGTAAATTCAATCTATTCTAAAATGAAACTTGATAGTAACAAGAAATTGTTAATAATAAAATAAACACAATGGTGAGTGCAACTAGTGTTCTCTGCAAAAATATTAAATCTACACATTACGTTGCTTCTACATCACTTATTTTACTTAATGTAGTACATAATAATAAAGTATTAATTACGCCAAGTGACATCACTATTTATTATGAACTACGTACTCCGCTTTGTGCCTTTTGTGTATTCTCCTATCATGAAATCATAAATTTACTCAGCTACATTACTAAGTATGATTAATAGATATACTCTAATGCTTATATCTTATCTTTCAAAGGGCTTGGCAGTGTCAATTATAGTAATGATTCATGAAAACAATTCAACTGTAATGAAGTTGATCATTTGTGAGAACATCCAAGAATGTGACAAAATGAATTTGAATAGAAAAACATTTAAGGATATTGAATTATGAAATGTTTAAGCACGTTCACCACGAATTCGTCTCGCTAGTTGGATATCTTTAGGCATTATTGTGACACGTTTGGCATGAATTGCACACAAATTTGTGTCTTCAAACAGTCCAACTAAGTAAGCTTCAGAAGCTTCTTGCAGTGCTCCAATTGCAGCACTCTGGAAACGTAAGTCGGTTTTGAAATCCTGTGCAATTTCACGAACTAAACGTTGGAATGGTAATTTTCTAATCAGTAATTCAGTTGACTTCTGGTATCTTCTGATTTCTCTGAGTGCTACAGTACCAGGCCTGTAAAACAAGTAAATTCATTAGAATTGAAATGCTTTAGTCATTCATATTTCTATACAACCAAATTTTAAACAATATTTTTACCTGTAACGATGAGGCTTTTTTACTCCACCTGTAGATGGTGCACTTTTCCGTGCAGCTTTGGTTGCAAGTTGCTTCCTGGGAGCTTTACCTCCAGTTGATTTACGAGCAGTTTGCTTGGTACGTGCCATATCTGTGAAAATTGATTTGAATTTAAAATTGTCAATTTCGAATTAAAGACCAACATATAAAATTGGTTTTTATAAATGTACAACCAATATAACAAATAAATAAACAGCAAAGAAACGGTACAGATACTTTATGAAAAAGAACATTGTAATTTTTCAATCAACTGAATACATATTTAAAAATGCATTATTTTATTTTAGAAATACAGATTTGTAACAAATCATAATCTACATAAAATGAGTTCTAGTTTCCCTCCAAAAGCGAACACAATAAACAAAATGGTGGATAGCATGCATGTAACATCGCTGTGAATAAGAGCTTGTAACCATAAAAATTAGTGTATCTTTTATAAAATGCGTTATTTGTAACTATATATATGAGTACGGAAATTAAGATGTTTTATAGATATACCCTTACGAAGAACATGTAGTAAACGTACCTGATTCTCAACCGCTTTAAGACAAAATCGTTCCCTAGAACAATCTGTTTCGTTTGACGATGTTAACTGATGTCGGTTGGTGTTTTTACAGAAACGCAGTTTGCTCCTGTGGAAGATAGGCGACAGCACTGCAGTTAGATACACATCACAGGATTGGTTGTTATTTCGTAACACGGTTTCCAATTAGTCAGATTCTGACGAATAAACATATTTGTGTGGAATTTCCAAGTTTACAATTATTAAAACAAGGTGCCGCACCCTACTATCTTAAATTTTCTCGTTAATAATACCGGGAAGCGTAATCTGTATTTTTGCCTTCCTTTCTAAGAAATAGAGATTAAATTTATTATACTGCACATTTATATATAAATATTACGTAGATTGATAATGTTGATCGATAAAATTACACCTTGGAATCAGTATAGATAATTTAGATACTTGACCATTGATTCATGCACATATATATTATTTAGTATATAATGTATTCACATCTAGAAATGTAAATAGTAAAGTTTAATTTTTATAGAAACACTGTTTTTCTTTTTATTCGAAGAGCACAATACATATTTCACGGTATAAAATGATATTTTTATAGCAAGGATTAAAGTCAAAAGTGATTTATATCAAACTAATAATTAAACACATTGTAATAATTAAAATAACACTTGTAACGTGCAAAAATTACATTGAAATAACACTATATGTTAAATATCTTTCTTTGAATATTTTGATCCAAACGAATGAGAATTGGATATAAGTTTAATACATTTTCAAAGAACCGCATGTACAATTTAAAATTTCGTGTCTATATACACGTTAACAGAAAAGAAATAAATTGTACTCCGTAAAATATGAGACTTTTAAGATAATAATTATATAGTTAGTATTATATATGTCATTTTTCAAAATAATGGATTAGTGTTTTATTTGAAAGTAAGGTTAACTATTTCAAGGAAGAAATAGCGAAAATGAAACTTCTAATAATAAAACTGAAAAATACTATTGAGAAATAATAACTGATTGCTGAATAAGAAACCTAATTACATTTCGTGTTGCTTCCTTGCATTTTGTTATGTATGTAATATCTGAAACCCATCGCTATTAATTTGACATACGTAGTACAGTATGCGGCAATATTTCGAATACTTATATCTACTCATTATTTAAATAAAAGTTACTTTACTAACATCATGATACACAAGTTATCAATATAGTTTATTTTTCAAATGATCAATTTTATTGATTTACAATATTCATCTTTATAATCCACTACCTAATAATAGCATAAGAAGCAATAATGAACATTAGTTCTACAAATTACGCCATGAGATAGTTATTATCATATCATCATCGTCATCATTATTCATATACATATATTCACACATATATGTATGTATAAACTTTCAGTCATCGAGAAAATCTTAGAACAAAATTTATTTCACTAATATTCTAGCTACCGCTACGTTAATTTAATCATTATTTAAAATTGTATTGCCAAAAATACGAGTTGTTAATATATTTTTTCAGTTGCACACAAATGATGCTTTTTTTTCTTCTTTATTACTCAATTTGTACTGACATTCATTAGAATTTACTACAATTGTTCGTGATAACAAAAAGTTTTTACTGCGTTTTTTTTTTACATTTCATTACAATCTTTCTTTCGGTATGCATCCAAATACGAAAACTTGTTTGAACGTTATGCAAACACTACTATTGGTTTGCGAATAATTGCGTCATTTTGGCAGGACATAAGATTAAAACGCAAGCCCATATTACTTTTGTACTTTAAAAAATTTTCATTTGAAATGTCAATATTATATTGTGACATTATATAAAATTATTTTGTACTACAAATGAAAGAATTGTATTTTTACCGAGACCAATTTGTTTAATTAAAACTATTGTTCCATTTTAAGACATTTTTCGAAACAAATAAAATGTTCATTTGTTCAACAATTTAAAAAAAACTAGAATTAAATTCTAACATTGATTTTATGATATGGGAAATTAATATTTTCAAAATTTGTTAACTTTAATATTAGAAAACATAAATTATTCGGAAATATTTTACGTATTGTACACAAAATTGTATAAAATAATATTATTGTAATTAGAACATATCAGAATTATGTAAAACAATGTATATACATAGTAAGAAATATTTCTCTGTCTTTGTTTATCTTCTTGTATACGGAAAGAAAATTTAAGAGGCGATGAACAACCGATCCGGTAATTTTGCATTTTACATTAAGCTTCTAGCACATAAATGCAATTTTAATATATAATAAAGTTATTAGTAAATTACAAAACATTCCGTTCTTCAGCATCTATAAGAAAGATACTGTTTGACATCTTCAATGACATACATGATCTATAACACTAAACATTTCTTTTGTAATTGGAATACCAAATATTGTTAATTATATGATATAAGGTTTACCATTCGACTCGATCATAAAGAACATTTTATTATAACCTATTCAATTAATATTTAAGAGACAGTAAAAT
Organism: Ptiloglossa arizonensis; assembly: GCF_051014685.1. Lineage (NCBI taxonomy): Eukaryota > Metazoa > Arthropoda > Insecta > Hymenoptera > Colletidae > Ptiloglossa > Ptiloglossa arizonensis. The sequence continues at coordinate 24,960,703 of NC_135049.1, forward strand.
GTTTTCCGTTTAATTGTAGATACATAGTTACAAATTACAAGTGTGAAAAATATCTTTAAACTATCTTAGATGATTATACATGTAACCCGTAATTAATTAATCACACTCATAATTTGCAAGTACTAATAATTATGTTCTCATCAATATAAAAATCAAGCATAAAGCAATTGTGATTTACCATTTTGGTTGAACTTTAAATTTCAAGATAATTTATTTTTAAAGTACAGAAAATGTAAAATGAATAGCAAAATGTTTTTTGGATTAAATACCTCATCTTCGATGTCGAATGGGAAAATCCATTTCATTTTATAAAAATTGAATTACGACATGAAACGCTATATTAAAATTCTATGTTACAAGTTGCTTAGTATATGATAATATTACCACACAGTCATCATTTCACAATGATGTTTCTGGTTGTTTTTATACTTCCATTGTTCTTTATTATTGGCAGTATTTTTGATCAACTTCAATTTAAGATAATTGAGTTTTATCGTTATTTTTTTGTTATGTAACAGAGACGAGCATTACTCAATTAAAATATTTGACAAATTCATTTGTTATAAAATCAATTCATTATATTTTTTTGTAGTACTTTTAATTACATGAATAGTTATTCTTAACTGTCCTTTTGGTGTCAAATATTCTAAATTATATGAACATACTTTTAAACAGACTTTCTAAACAAACTTATGAATTATTGTACATTCACTAACTATTTTTTTTATTATCATTCACAAATATTATGTATCAAATATAGTCTTTTAATAAAATTATTTTATTTCATAGGAGCGTACAATTTGAATTATTACTTCTTTTATTGTGGCCCTTTGCCCGTCTCTGATAAACTCTGTAAGTTCTCAGCATACATTGATTAGAATAATTTTTAGATACGTATACAATTTGAATCCATAGAAAAACTAGCACTGATATGAGTTCAGAACATACAGAATTAGAATAATAGTATAAAATGTACGCACAGAAGTAACCACAACCAGAACAATCTTAAATATCCACTAATTATTTTATGGTCTATTATTATTATCTTGCAAATATTGTTTCAGTTATTTTATATTCTTTTACCAGGGTGACCATGGACGCCTTTGCTCTGAGGTTTTTGAGTTGCTTGTTCTTCAATTTTTGATTCATTCAATTTACATTGATTTTCTGCATAAATAGAAGGTAAAAGAAATATAAATTATTAAGAAATTGTACAGAAAATTATCAGACATTTTGTACCTGCACTACAGAATAAGGAAAAGACAATTAGGATCGTCAAAATACAATATTGGTCTATATAGCAATAAATTTTCATATACAACTTTTATAAAGTTAACAATAACATTCTTATTATAATATTGTTATTATATAATAATTATAATGTACATTATGTAATGTGTATAATACAGATTAAAATGACACAGTAGTAAAGCCTAAGTAAAACGTCTGTAATACACTCTACTAGATATTTACCTCTGTATGATAACTCTTTTTTTTATTTATAATTGCAATTATATGATACGAACAGAATAGTATACTGTAGTTCAATCTGCACTTTGACGACCTGTGTTAAATTTAAGAGGTTTTACAAAGTATACATTAAATTGTATTTTGGTTTAGAACATTATAACAAATTAGGTCACCCTGTAAAAATGTTGTACGAGCGACATTCCTATTCCTTTTACGTTACAAAGTTTCAGTTTGTATTATTTTCTGGATTTGTATTTTAAGAAAATGGAATATTCAAGTTTCAGAAAATATTTTTTCGTTCGTACAACAGTTCAATTTAAATAAAATATTTATTATCGCAATATACATGCTTCATATAATATGAATATACCATTTTTGTCTATGTTAAACATTTCTAGATTTGTTTCTTTGCACTGTAAGAAAAACGATGCCTATACATGACAAGCTTAATAATAGAATTTACAAATATTTTCTCTTCGCAATATTTTAAATTGTTTACTACTGCACTTTAGGCTATGCAAATATTATTGTACCGGAAGACGGTGTTGTAATATTGCGAAAATATTAAAATATTTTAACGGGCGTGTTTCCACATAATCCTGCATACCTACGGGGGCGGAAATCGAGTCGGCACCAATAATTTTTTGAATCAAGTTTTACAGAGTTAGATAAAATGCGAGTACCATATTAATTTTAACTTACTATATTAAGGTACATTCGATTGGTTGATGTGATTGCAAATTGAAAATACAGCTTCATTGATTTATTATTATAAATATAAAAAATTTTGTATCAATATATTTTATTTCTTCTTTTATCTTTATAATATTAAAGCAGAGATGAAGCTGTACATTTTGAAGTTGCTTTCAACATTAATTATATATTCGAAGAATTAACTTAACATTGTTTTAGGAATACACATGTTAATAGTTATTAGTTACCATGAACATCATCTTTTTTAACAATGTGACAAGCTTTACACATTTGACATTTTTTATGAGATCAACACAAAGTAATAAACAACATGAAATTGCTTCAACCTCCATCGTATGAGTAATGCAGAATTATCTATAGAAATTAGAAACATTAATAGATCAGATTCACTTTTTGCAGAATGTAACTTTATTACTTTCATCAGTTTTTTAAAAATAGTACTGTTTACAGATTATACCTTGTACACTTTACTGCTACTGTTTTATTTACTTCTGCATATTTCTTTTATGTCAATCCTTGAATCTGATCAAAGTTACTTAAAACCTGTCATCAATTTTGGAATAATGAGTGACCAATTGTTCTTATTTTTTAAAGAATTTAAGAATCCTTGTCTCAATTCTCTGACATTATTTTGACACGAGGCATTAACGTTAAAATATGAGGATGCAAATGACTGATACATTATTTAAGAAAATGTATATAAAATCATGAAATCTTATCTTTTCATTAAAATAAGTGTTTTAATCTTTGCGACATAGTGTACTATTTGAATTAAAGTATGAATAAATATTCATCTAAATCTAGATTTCTAGATTTTAGATTATCAAATACAAGTAATAGCAGTTACTTTAATATTTGTAACTGATTATACAGTAATGTAAAACTGCAAAGAATTACAATGCATACAATTTAAAATGCAAATTCATAAGGACATGTCAAAATAATGCGCATGAAATTATTTCTATGTTACTGAAATATGTTCATGATTCTTATTAGTTTAATATAGTTTGATTAGTATCATTCAAAAGTTGTATGGGCTTGCTATACTTTATACTCAGATGTGCAAGTGCTTTTCTTAGTTTAACAAATAGCTAATTGTCAATATCACTATAATTCAATCATGCAAAATGTGTGTTAAAGACTCTTCAATGAATGATCACATAATTGAATGTTTACAGCCTTCTTTTTTATATGCAAAATATTTAAATCTTCGTAAATACCGACATACCGAATGACAAGATCTAAGTAGAGAAATTGTTATTGCATAATCACAGTTGTACAGCCATTTGCTACCTCGTATTTAATACAAAAATGCTTAGATATTAGTACCGTAGAACTCGATCTTTATTTGCGTACATCAGTGTTAATTTCAGTCTGATAAAAAATGTATTATCATGAAAAGAACGAGATCGCTAGCATAATTGAAGGGAATCGCCAATTAAAGTCCGCACAATCAAAATACACACGAGTTTACAATCTAAGCAGTTTTGCAATACTATAACGGACAATAATACGAATATTTCAAAGAGCATACGTTTACATAATAATTGCAATAATACGAGACACTATAAATCGGATTATTATCAACAATGTGTCCACGTTTGCAGGAAAAAAAAAAATGAGTAAAAAGATTAAAAGTAAAAGACTAAGAAGAAGAAAAAGAAAAAGGAAGAGAAGAAGTAGTAATAATAGTAGAAGTAATAGTACTAGAAGAAGAAAATGAAGTTACTCACTATATTTTAGAATATTGAGCAGTCATTGTTGCAAACAAGAACACATTCTACGATAAATAAAACCCAATTTTTGTTTAGACAGAGTACTCGTTTATCGGAATTCGTACTGCTACTATCTAAATAACAAATGCATTAGTCATATATCAAAACTACAAGTGATTAAAGGTGATACAGGTTTATAGCAAGTATCTTTAGTTATAAATCGTAATATAAATGTTCAGCAAATTTGTTTTTAGATATTACATATTACTATTTTATGCAATTCATTTATTGTACAGTAATCTAATGATTATGTGTATGTTTTGCCTTCTGGAATGTGCAGATAATTCTTCCTCGACATTAGGGAACCATCTGCCCTTTTCTTTGATCACGAATCCTCACAAAAAATGAAATAACAGGCAATCTCTGTAATGTTCAACTAGTGCATAAACAAACGTTCGTAATATGGTTTTTCTGGCTCTAATAATGTTCAACAGAGGAGAAGAATCATTCGCACAAAACAGAGTATGTAACGCGTTGTATTTGTATTATTGTAACTTGTCAAAAATATATTGTTCAATTTGATCTGCCCTATTGTTGGTTTTCTTTGTGCAATATTCAAAGAAATTCATCTAATTATATCATCAAATATGTAAACATATTTTAGTAATTTATAAATGTTTTTGATTGTATTTAAAAAATTGGGTGTATTAAACATTGTATTATAGTATTATAGTATTTGGACATATTTTCACTCTATACACTTTAAACTGAGCCAAATATACAAATTAATTTTTATAAACAAATAATTAAAAAATGTCTTAACAACTAAATTTATAAAAATGTAAATGTGCCAAAAATGTAAATCGCTTTTGAAATGAAAACTATCACTAAAACCAACAACTGGGGCAGTACTATATAAATATTCAACTGTATGTTTTCTTTAGTACACAATAGTAGCTAATTAATTTATTTTGTTACTCTCCTATTACCCTATTTTGTAATTAAATTTGTTGCTTTCACAATAATTTATGTTCTTAATAATTAATATTTTAATCATGTTATTAAGTTATAAGTAAAATAGTATATATTGTAATTGTTTATAATATTTAATATTATATCATTCCAGAATATCTTTCCTAGATTTTCACGCAACTTGCTGTAATCATAAATGTACCTCAATGTTATACAAAATAAAAAAAAAAGATTTTTCCTTGTCTTGCTATTGTACATTATCATAATACCCTATTGCGCAAACAAGTACTTATTTGATTTAAAAACAGAAAACGAATTCATTTTCATTGTTGGTATTACCATAATTTAAATACAACTACTATAGAGGTAACATTGTGATTACAAGAAGTCGGTAAAACCAGCATTCTTTACAAGTACGTTATTCATGAGCTAGCATCTTAATTGTTTAATTTTCTACTATTTTTATCAGAAGGTGGTGAATATTTTCAAAGTTCTGAATGTAAGAGTAACAATATAACGTTCATAGTATCATTCACACGATTTAAAAGGAATCAGGATATAAGAATGGTATTTGAGATAAAATATCTTCAAATTACATTTTTTGATCCAATGTATTGTTGTACTCGTAAAGAATGCATTTAAAAACGCAATTGAAAAATGCATTATAGTACTTAATTAATTAAATTCTAAATAGTATTTTGAAAATTATATCATGGTATTTACGAGATTTCAGGGAAAACTAAAATATTTTTTTATATATATTCATTACACACGAGATGGAATATAATATATATATTTTGTATTTGCAACAATATCTTTTTACACTGATTTGTTTGTTAAAGTCTCGATTTTTCTTAATATCGTATATTCTATACGTATTTTTACCGTACTTTTCATCTTTTTGAAATTTTATATCTCGACGGTAGATCGTTTATACCATGATATATACAAATTGTATTTTTTTTAGTAACATCTATTATACTTTAATATTAATAATCTGCAATAAAAACGGACCTAATAAAAACATTTATTTCTTTTTTGGCCTCACTTTTGATACTAAACTATGAAGGTAATTGAAGAAAAAGAAACAATTAGTTTCATTGTTGAGTATTAAATAATTAAATAATTAAGTAAAGTTTGCTATAATACCCTTTGCTGGTTTTAGTTAAATTTGTATAACACATTTTTCGTGTTTATTTGAAATATCGTTTTGCATTAACAAGATTCAAGACTTACATGAAAAGAAAAATTAAAGCTAGCAATAAAAAATACATATTTGTTCTTCAAAGTGCAATTTGTGCAGGGTATTATACATTTAAAATAATTTTAATTATATTGTTAACATTAAATAATAGTCTTTAAAATTGGTTATTATAACATTTTATGTCTATGAGGAAAAAATTTGATAATGTTGTCCTATCTATTCTAGTCATTTTTTAGGCAATAGTTTACCTTTTTCATCATGAATGCATAGTCGCTTTAATAATAGCAATTACCAGCTACATATTCAACGTAAAAATATTCATAGAGCCGGTATACAAACGCAGTTTATGCGTTTGATTGAAAAAAGCTAATCGACATGCATAATTAATTGCATGTCACATTGAGCTGTAATACGTATGTCACATCATATAGCTGGTATCATAAATAGTACCATAGTATCTTTCTTTTGATTAAATTGAAAAATCCTAGATATTCATAATATTCTTATACCTAAAATGTAAAAAGTTACAACACAAACATTGAGTTTAATTAATTTAGTAACATACTCATAGTAGATTACATTCCTTCATTGCTATCACACACTATTTAATTTAGTGTTTAATCCCAATAGTAAGTATATATAATGTAAATACATATATTAAGCATACTTAAACTTTAAAAAGTAGTGTATTACGTGTACAGAAAAGCATGAAATGTGTACATGACTATATTATAATCAATGTTACTAGCTATGAAGAGAAAGGAAAGTATATTTATATAAAATTTTTTAACTACTATTATGTTTTTCGATGTATCCAAAGTATAAAATTTTTTTTGTGTGAATTATAATTTAAGTATATCTTATAGAAATTACAAAGGGTGAAAAAAATATATATAGATTTAAAGAAAAAACAAAAAGAATAATAAGAGTGTCAATAACTCGAAATAATACATATATTTTTTCTTTTAACAATGAAATTGTTAAATGTATTATTTTCTTATATACCTTTACGAATTTCAATTTGTTTCTTGCTATAAATATGAGCAATTTTATTACTTTATATAAAAATCTAAAAATTATATGTCCCTTATATAATAGTACTACTTTTTCATCAATACTACATTTTCAACCAAAGATATAAAATTTGTTAATACTTGTAATATTTATTACCGACGGTACGGGTCAATTGAAAAATCCTATTTAAATATAATTTTAAATACAATAGAAATATCATTTTGCGTGACATACGTTTAACAGCTCAGTAAGTGAGGAAAATTATCCCATAAATATTATACGCGGGACATGTTATTTTTGTTGCGTTTAATTATGATATTTCAATTTTTAAACAAATATATACTTTAGAGGTCCCAAAACTTTGTCCATCATCATTATGATTACATTGTTTTCTTTCTTCACGCCACATGTGTGTAACTGGCACACATACGTATTATAAATGCTAACTATTCCAGCTAGCACCCTGGCTAATAAATGTATTTTGAATTATATATATTCTAAACGAAGTATTTTTCCATTCCAAGATCAATAATATGAATTCTTAATATAAAGGATGTGACATTGGAATCTTTATAAACAGCTATATAGCAGCGTGACTGTTGACACAAAAAGTATGACAAATAGAAAACTACGTATGCACACGAAGTCTTATCACATCCATATTCACTTTGGCGACAGTCGGATGATACATTTGAGTAATTTTTTTTCATTTCTTCTACTGCGATCATTCGTGTACCACAGTACCAATTCTTTTAATTGTTCATTTAATATACCATCGCATTCAAAGTACTGATTTCATATGAAGCTCTAGTACTACTTGCATTAGAGTTCTGAGATAATATTTGTCCTTGTTACTGAGAAAGAGCGTAGATATAACAACGGGAGTTCTAACAAAATATTCAGACCTAACTTGTGGAGACAACCGGAGTCTGGCAGTACGGGCACTCTCGTTGATTTGGAGCGCACGTCGAGCAGACCACGTAGTGGTTACAGGGTGAGAGGGTAACAGTGCGATTTTGTTCTTCACAAACCATGCACTTTGTTGCCGTTTCTCTGTACAGCACCTGTAACGGCAACGACTGAGCTACCTATAGTGTATCCATTAATCGAAGTAGTCGCAAAGATTAATTACACGATTATCAGAAAGATTCTTGATTGCCAATTGAAACGTTTCAGAGTAACATGAAAAACTTTTGATTAATCGATAGAAGAGAATAGTGTGATGAAGATGAGGTAGTAGTAGTAGTAGTAGTTGTGGAAATTAATTCTTTCGCATCCTCTTCGATAAGCTAATTATTTGAGAATCGCCCGTCATACCAGCTATTCAAACCGGCGTGACAACTTTGTTTTACCTTTTCCACTTGTTCGAGATCCGAACGGAGCTGTGATTGAATTGATTTTAACGCAGCTATCGATAATGATCTGAGTTCATTTGTTCTTCTCAGAGTATGAAGGTATGGGCCACCACTGGATGCTTCGTTTTCGGCCGTCAATGCTTTCACTTTCAATAAGGCCTGTCAATAATTTATATTCCTAATATTTACGAATATAATTCATAGAAAAATAATTAAATATTTATAATTTGTAATACAATAATATAAAATATATTGCGCTCAAACTTTCATGTTTAGATCCTGATATAACTGTACGAACTATCTACCTCATCTCTTTGCTGTTCAGCAATTCTTGCTCTGCTTGTAGCTTCTTCAGTTTCTAATTGCCATGCCGCGCAAGCTGCTCTAGCTTGATTAATTCGTTCATCCCATGTTGCTAATTGAGCGCGGCTTGATGTTAATTCTTCTCTAAGCCTTTGTACCTACGGTCAAGTCATTAGATATAGATTAATTTTTTTGTCGTTTTATTCGCGAACAATGATGTTCGATTAAAAACTGGGGGTGTATCTAACCTCAGATAAAGATCCTGTATTACTCGGACTAATGGAAAATGCATTTACCAATGGAGATGCTGGGAGAGGTTGTGTACGAGATGGAGACATTCCTTGATTCGTAAAATCAAATAAGCTACTATTAAAGCCGCTAAGTTTAGAAGCTGAACTGCTAAGTTGTGAAATATGATTGCTAAATGGATCTGATACTTGATTCATAAATGGCATTGTCTGAAATCATTTGAAAAACAAAAATAAAATATTAAAATAACAGAACATTCTTCAACAGTAAATTTAATATCAAGTATCTTTAATTTACCGATTCCATTGAGTCTTGATGAGAAAATCTGGATCCAGTAAGAAAACCAGTTGAATGTAGTTGCTGAAGTGGACTGGATGTAGATGGTGAAAAATTAGAAAGAACAGAACGTTCAGCCATTCCAGGAATATTAACTGGAGCTGAACTTCCCAATAATCCAGAACTTGCTAGGCCTGCTGATATTGAATTGCTAATTGGTGAATTAGTGTCCCTATGAATTGATTCTACTAAATTTAAAGGATCATCTAGATGTAACTCATCTAATGCATTTCCTAGAAGTACAAAAAACATAATTAACGACATGTAATAACCCTTTTTTTACGTTCTTCTTCCTGTATAGCTTACCTACTACAGATTCCACAGTATCATTTGGATAAAATGAACTTGAAAGTGGTGAAACTGTAGTCGCTAATGAATGACTACCCAAGGTTCCATTTAAACTATAAGTAATGTATAGACTTTGCTTTTGTTGAGCTTTTTCAGCTTTTGTTAATAAAGGATCACTATCTATACCAACTATTTGTTTTCGTATTTCACCCTATTTAATATTTACATCAGTTATTATTAAACAGTTAACAAATGTATTGGTCAATTTTAAAATTATAATAATAAAACTTACAACTTGAAGGAGAGAACTGGGATTGTAAAGTATGCTTGTTAACTTCTGTTGATTGGAAGTATTTACAGTGGTATTGGAATTAGAGTTATGAAGTTGAGCACCAGGAGCTTTACTGTGTGAACTATTGCTACCAATGCTGCTAGTACTTGCTGATTCTGATACTTCACCACTTCCATTCTATGATTGAAGTATTTGATAGCATCATTTAATTAAATATTCTTCATTAAGATTCACAATTAAAAAACTTACACTGCTATCACTAAGTGGTTTATCCTTCTCATGGGTGCGCTTATCAGGTGGAAGCGCATTGCTGAGAATGTCTGCCAAATTGGTGCCACAATCTATTGGTACTGCCATGTCCCTCGCCAGGCTCATTTCTTCTGTTGGCAACACTGCTCCATCAGCACACCATACCAACGTCCCAATATATCAATTTTGAGAAGCAATTTTGAATACTAAATTTATCATTTACAAAACGCCTACATTTATCAAATGGAATTCTCAAAGATAAACAAATACTATAATGCTCTTACATAGAAGCGACAACAAGCACTCTTGTAAGTTAGTAAACCAAAATTTGCATTATTTAAAGTCATTGCAATTAACTGCATATTAAGCGATTAAATATTGCAATCAAAATCAAAACAAATGAGAAAAGAATCCTGGAACTTACTAAGGTAATAATAAGTGTTTTACGTACGATTTATGAGGGTACACTCACGGTCAACATGTGCAAAAGCACAGAAGACTCCGCGCGGACAGTAACCAGCTTGTTGTACATCGTTGCACTTTGTAGATTTGTATATTTCAGGATGGAACTGCTGTTCTGTACGTGTGTGACAATATGTGCAAGCATCTCCCTGTTCGCAATTGCCTGGTTCACCCCACTCTTCTCCATGTTTCACATTAGGGCAAGGTGTTGATCTAAAGCAAATAAAATTATTAGTTGAAGAAAAACTCTTTCTTTAGAGAAAAGGATTGCTAATAACTACATACCGATACTTGTATTTACGTGGACTACGCCTTTTATCTTTACTATTATGATACTGTGGACAAGCATAACCTTGACGACAAAGTCGTGGTGGACGTTTGCACGGTTCGGTTTTATAATTACTGAGTACATAATTTGTATCCTGCCACTTTGGATCTTCATTCATTAAGTTCCGTTCCTTATCAAGTATGTTTGGTCCACTCGATGATGAATTGGGATCAGAATCAGGGTTTTCCAGTGCCTGTATCTCTTTAATGTCATAGACAGGTGGTCGAAGATCATGATTGCCATGTGCAAAGGCACAATGAGGTCCATTCTTAACACAGAATCCACGTGTGTCTGTATCATGGACACACATGCAAGTTTTGTAGTAACGTAGGTGGTAACGCCTTTCTGTATCTCCAGCAGTGCGATGAAGAAATGGACACCTGTTTAGTAAGACATTTCATATAAACTATTGTAAATATATCAACAAATTATATAGACTTAAAAATAAAGTATAAGAAGTTAAGAAAAAGAGGCAAATCATAACAAAATAATATTTTGAACTGAAAATTAAATATAAATCCTTCTATTTATTTGTAAATCAAGGACAGAACATTCTGTAGTCTGACTTCAACCAGAATATAAAATTTTATATATTTTATAATAAATTATTAATTACAATAAAAATGAATTAAATTGTGTCATTATTTATAATTATATTAACAATTTATTCATTTATTCAATTATTTCATCTAATTAATTTTTTTTTTAATTCAAGGGCTTCTAAAAGTTTCAATAAACTGTCTTCTTTTATAAAAAAGTCAGTTTATTATTACGCGCGTATTCATGGTCTTATGTCGAATATTATTTCAATGAATGTTAATTTAGAAATCTGAGATTGGGGTCCAATAAAAGTGACTACTGATTTATGAAAACGTCTATTATTTAAAAAAAAGAATAAAAGTTTATGATCTTTATTAAAAGAAACAAATATGACCTTGTATCAATAGTTTTACTTTTTGCGCAATAATTACATCATAATAGTATCAACGTTCTTTTAAACGGTGCAGCAATAAGGATACCACATATAATTCTTTGTTGCCATCATGCCACGTAAGAGAAAATCAATATCAGTAGGCTCCTTTGTTTGGGAACTCGAGACGCTGGATATTTTGGAGGGAAAATCAATCGCAAGTATTTTCATTAATGTATTATAATGGTCTTGTCAGCTATTTAATGGCAAATTCTATTCAGTCATTGTCGAATTTCTATACAAATTAAATTATATTTGTTCGCAATATGAAAATTAATGTGCATATTAAAAAACGTTATTCGTAATAAAAGTTGAATAACGAACAAGTATAACACCTAAACAAACATTCAACAAAAAAACAGAAGAAATTGGTTATTAATAAACGATAAATTAAATATTAATTTTAATTAGTACCTAATTAGTGTTCATCCCAAAGCATCACTTATCGTAACAAATTATACGTATAAATATACAAATCAGTTATCAATTAAGAAATTACATTTAACAAACACAATGTTAATTTACGTCTAACATGCTTTTTAAGTATTAGACAAACCTGCGAGAGACTCAAAGCGAAACAAGTCGATCTTAAATAAACAAAAACCGCTTGCAGTGTTTATAATATTCTATAATTTCCATTTATTTTCATATTTCTATAAAAAGATGTTTTTAGTTTTTTATTTTCGAATATCTCCTAGTGCAGTAAAAATTTTTTCATTCATCAATCTCGTAAGTAATATTGCAGTTAAACGCAGAAGCAATTCATAAACATTCTTAGTATTATTTGCGAAGATTTTTTAAATGAGCTTCTATATTAACGGTTAACGGTTTTCAAAGAGTCACAAATAAACTGGTTACAATTTTTTTTCAATAATAGATAGTATGTTTAATGCGTTTACTGATAATTTCTGTAATTCCATTCGTTCCTCTCGAGCAACTTTTTATCGACATGCATTTTTGCATTTTTTGTCGATTTATTTTTCCATTATTATTATACACGAGCTAAAACTAATTATAGATGTGTACTATTCACGATACAGGTTTCACGTAAATTTTATTTCTACGAAAAAAATTTATATAAAATTTATTCTTTGTAATATAGATAATGAAAAAAAAGTATGTATATACGCATTTTTAAGAACGATTACTTAAGTAAATTATACACTGTAGCTTTAATGTCGATGAATTAATAATAAAATAAATAAAAAACGGTGACCTAAATTCTGTATCATATCCTGTATAGATATCTGTAACCAAATAAATCCGAGTCAATAACCTCGACATAAGTGCATTCATCGCGTTTTAGTTTTTGCTCAATGTTGCATCGCGAAAAGAAGAATATATAAAAAAAAAAAGATACAACTAAGTTCGATGTAGGACAACTTTCAATGCGTAAAGTAATCAAATATATATGTATGAGTGTGCGCGCGCGCGCATGTACGTACGTACATACGTATGTATGTATGTATATATGACTAACGAAAATTTTGCGGGGAATTTACTTTGTACATGGCTTAAAGATGGCTACAGGAGAAATTGCAGTTATGTTGGAATTCATAGAGAAATTTGTACCTAGCTAGGTTGAGGTTATCTATAATGGATGACAACAGGTTAGCCCCGACGGTAGCTATATTCTATCATGAGCAATGGCGGTTACGAACATGTAAGCATACATTCACAAGAAGGTGAACATGATTTATTCCCTAATGTACTCCCTAATTTCATTCTTCAGTTTCGATTCAATCGAATTAATCCCGAAAATATTATATGCCAATAAATTTGGGAAAATTGTAATTCGATAAATTGTTGGTAGAAACATCGAACTTGTTCGTTAATGTGACATTTTGATTTTATTTTTTTCCTTAGGCGCATAGAATTTAGGTCAATTTCGCCTTAAGAAAATGGGCGCATTTTATGCTAAAATATCTCAATGCTGATTAAACCAATATTTATTAACAAATGAAGATATGTAATATATATAATGAATGAATGTATAAATGGAAATAGATTTATTAGAAACAAAATCTATACAAAGATCACAAATATAAGAGGAAGATCGCTAACAAAAAAATAAAGAAAAAAATAGCAAGTCTGTGTGAGACACGAAAAGAAAAAAATCGTGGGGATGTCATCTTGTGCAGCCGAGTTTAATCCTGAATAGTGGCTATGAGTAAGCGAAAGCTTACGAATTATGTAATACCTGGAACGGTATTTCATAAGGGGTGATTGAAACGTTCTGAATGTTTACACGCCGTAATTGAATTGTTATTTGTGCTATTTATAAAAATGCAGCCTGCGTTAATTTTGCAATCATTCATACAATTTGTTAAGGGTATTTGTTAACACGGAATACATATAAGCATATGTATTACGTGTATTAATTTTTGATCGGTTTGGAGCGTGACGTCACTCTTTCATCAAGCAGGTAAAGCGTTTCATGAAAATATATCGATAAATGTAAAGATCCGAGTAAAACGTATATAAATATGTGAAACTGTTATGGCTACGTTTACTACTTCCATGCTGCCTTTTCGTTGTATACAAACCCGACATGCGTGTATAACAATGTTTCGGTACTCGAGATCTCATACATATATACGCGTGCGCGTGTGTGCCTCGAAAGTTACGTCGAAATTGGCCTCTTCTTCGTTACATAGGTTATTCTCGACGAAACGTTACGTCGTTACGCGTTACCACGCAGATGCATATTACATATTACAGCACACGCGTGTCAACGACACAAAGAAACGCGACAACGAATCGTTGCTTTCCCTCAACATACATCGATTTTCAACGATATGTCGAGAAGCAGTTTCATTTAGTACTAGAAAATTCGTTTACGTACAATTCCTAAGCACGAAAATATTACGTTTATACCTTACAAGCAGAGAAACGTCTAATTGCGCTTACGTATACGTATATATGCATTGAATGGCCGAAAGCAAAAAATTAAGTAACTGATGTGTGATTTCACCGGACTCGTGCAAGTCTTAAAGTAAAAAACGATGAAATTTAAGAAGAAAAGATAGGGCAAAACAAAGGGAGAGCTTAATATTATTGGTTAGTGACAGCTACATGACAAATGGATGCATTTTGTACAGGATATCACATATTGCGCATACTCTTCTGACGGAAAGATTCGTTGTGAGGAGAAATCACTTGTAAGGTTTACGACAGATAAACTTACTCGTCTCCATCTGAACATATGCCGGTGGTCTCGTCGTACTTGGTGCAATAACTATCGGCGCTATAGTTGAAGGTGCGGTCCCTCTTTCTCACCGGTCTACGCCTCCGCTGGTTCATAAAGTGCCAGTTGAAGCACGTGAAGGGTCGGTGCTGTGTGCATTTGCGCTGTATAAAGAGGGGACATTGTTCGACGCGAAATTCCTTCAAGTATCTGGAATGCGAATCCACAGAGCTACACATTATTTCGTGGCGGTTTTTGACGCGCGCGTCGATGCCGCGCTGCTCGCGGCCCTCCCTCTCTTTTTCCGTTTTCTCTCTCCCTTTTTTTAGTATTTATTTATTTACGTATGCATATATGCACGTATTATTAATTTTTTTTGTTTGCACTCCACTTTGAATCACGCACTTTTTGGCTTCCAATTTTTTATTCTCACTTTTCTCACGTAGTACGCGACCGGCCCGGCGGGCGCTTACTTACGTGTAATGATTCGCCTTTTCCGCCTGAGCTGTCAACAAAGGTTTAGAGTCGGACTTCATCTTGGGGGCAACACAACCGAGCAACGCGCGCGCACACACACGAACGTACGGGCGAACAGCACTCTCTCTCGTCTTTCTCGTCGTCCTCGTCGCCGTCGTCGTTGCCGTCGCGTAGCTGTCTTTTGCCCCTTTACCCCGCTAAACCTCTACCACCTATCGGGCACGGAATGCGAGACGCAGGGCGCGCACGGCGCAATACACATTACATGCGCCTCGCTATCCAATCCTCGTGCTCTCTCACGGTCACGTGACTGCTCCTTTTTCAAGGTCATTGATGTTTTGATCGCCCGCACGTAAACACTCGTACAAATGCCGGTATTTTAACACAAAAAAATCGATGAGTATTCACTTTATCGATCGTGGCATTTTTTTTTATGTCCAAAACGTGACTGTAATTTTTATCCTTCTATTGGGAATAAAAAAGGGAACGCACGTCGAAAATGCAACGATCGATTCCACGCGCTCGACTTCGATCGAGAGTTCCGATTCTGTGCTACGTTCTCGCTGAATCTGATTTGGCAACGTGTAACTACGCCTTTTGCAAACACCGACAACTGCCTCTAATCTTTTTTGGATATTTTTTATCCATCAATATCATTGATTATACGTATACTTTATTCATACCATATTGTTCTTAAACTAGTTTGCATGCCAATTGTTTTCTACAATTTTTACAATTTGATATATTGTAATGCATTTCTTGCATAAATTCTTAACTGTAATTCAGTAAATTCTTCGTTATCATGTATGCGATGCTTATTCCGTCATAAGAATACATATCGTATCGACGTACAATTTCTTTAAAAAAAAAAACGGGCGTATATAGTTCAATGAAAAGTTCATACAGTATAAGGGATCACAATTTATAGGTGAATGTTTTTTTTAAATTCATATCACGTTGGAAAACAATCAAATCGTATGTGGTTTCATTTTCTTCATTATAAGCGCACGTTGATGATTACGCAGTTAAATGGAACAATATGACTTTGTACAGTCTCACTTTCACTTTGATGCCGTGCTAACTTCAAACTACATTATTTCTTTGGTCACTGATCCTACGCGTTTCACACTTAGTTTTCTTAACACAATCTTACTTGAATATCACTGGCACGTTTACTTGTCGCTAACGTAAGTTTCGTTATCGCAAAGATTGCGTGTGTGAATGATTTCTTATCGCTTTTTTACAGCGATTTTGATACATATTTAGATACCTGTGTTGAGTACGGTCAGCTTTATCAGTTTTTCCTCGATGACGACGATTGTCTAAACTTGTCGAACCACGTTTCGTGATTTGTAAACCGCGATATGCAACGTTTAACACTAACTTGTCGCGCACAAGCGAATATGCTTTCTGTACCCCCTCTTTCTTGAATAAAACGCATTAAAATCTGCACTCTATCGTTAACAAAATTTTGTTTTAATTTAGATGAACATTTTACAGAACATTATTCCTTATTAACTTATCGATAGAATAATGCTTAACGTTTCTTATTACACTTCAAAAAATCACTATAAGATTTACAATTTCCGCTCAAAAGATACGTATGTAAATCAATATACATACACATGTTGAGATATGCCATTTCTGAAAGCATGCGCAATTGTGCGTTTGTTGCGAATCAGAGCATCGAGTTGTAACCAATCAGAATGAAAGTACGCCCAAATTTATCCACAAAGCTCGATGAGTGATTCATAACAATTTGTTATACGCAATAATATTATAAATGATTTTTCATTCATACAAAACATAATGCTAAAGAATATATGATACTAATTTTAATTACTTTTCATAAATGTTTATTCATAGGATTGTAAAAATACGGAATTCTTTTTTTGCAAATTGAAAATTAAAAACAGATCGATTCAATAACTTAAAATTATTCATTAATTTTTTGTTTTCTATTCTTTTTTATTTATGTATTATACTTGGTATGATACTGTGTTAATACAGTAAAATAGTTTTAATTGCATAATTTAAACGTTTATTTAAGAGGATATAGGTGAAAATGTACACATTCTTTTATCACACTTATGTTTAATGTATACAAAAACGTAAAGAAATATAATAATAGGAAAAAACATACATATGATTAAAAATGTGCAGTAGAAGATGAAGGCATTTTAATTACATTACGACAATAATATAAATAATTATTTACGACAAAAAGGAATCGTCATAAAAAATATTTTGTAATAAATTGTAAAGGAGTACAGCTAATATTTTACATTACGCAAATACGCTTGGTGTACACAATCATAGTTTTATACAGTTTTACATTGTAATAGCAGTTATTAAAATCAAAATTTAAGGAGACAGTAGTATTATGATCATAAGTAGTAGACATTTGGTGCTATAATTCATTTACATGCAGCTTAGATTTTTATATAAATTTATAACTAGTTATGATTTCAAGTTTGTTCTTGGTTCCAATAGTATTGCAAATGTTTTATATATTTTTGTTTATAACTTATTTAACTTTGTACAATTATTTTCTTGACTACAGAATATTTAAATAAAGTCTTGTAGTACAGTAACATACCTAGACACAAACTAAATGCGAACCATTTATCAGACTGATAAAAATATAATGCCTTTGTATTATATGAAAATAATACACATTTGGTTTGTACGTACGCATGTTTGATTAATGCTACATTCATGATACAATTTTTCTCTACAACTTTTATATCTATTATAATATGTACTACTGATTTTATTCCATTTATGCATTATGTTTTTCTGTAAGAAGTAATAACATTAGAATATTCTACTTTAATTTTTCATTTCAAAATCTTAATCCTTTGAAACATGCATATTACAATTCCTAAAATATATTTCAGCTTTTGTTTATATTGGCATTGAAAAAGTTGCATATTATGATGTTTGTTTTATGGAAACCAATCACAATTTTTTTTCAAAATTGTGTTTCAAGGAATTAATAAGTGCAGGCATTATGCTTTTAAATTTTAATACATCATAGTAAAAAACATGTTTTTTCCTCCACAGATATTAATTGTGATTATTAAAAAGAATCAGTATAATAAAATAGCATTTGAAGGAAAGTTCTTTCAATGACACTCAATTAAGTTTGAATTACAACAGAAGAAATATTACGCCCATCTCTCTTTTTATTAAAATAGGTTTCTTACTTTTATATATTGCATTATTCTGTTTGCCATCAGACACACTTAGGTTCGTACTAATATTGAGCACTCCTGGATGGATATTATGCAATTAACTGTATAGTTATTGAAAACTATAACAGTATTTTCATTGGATGTTTTCCATTGGATGGACTTGTGCATTATATTAGTAAATTCGGAGGCAATTCCAAAATGTGCCTTTCCTTTAAAAATGGAGCGCTTAGATTCTTAACTACTACTTAGTTCAGTTTGACGGCAAACAAATACTGGTCAAAAGGGACAATTGTATAATTATTATCACTTAACAATGGTTCCTATGGTTTATGACATCTAGATTAAAATATCTATTAAATATTTTCATCAGAGTTCGGTAAGTAGTTTTCAAGATTCTGATTAATTGCATTCTGTAAAATGTATTTTTTAATACAGACAACATCTTAGATGTATTTGAGTCAGAAGAATTATACTATTTTAAAAGTGTATATTTTCTTTATTCAATAGTATTCAACCGAGATCTTTTTAGCGCCATAACACAAATAGAAACAATTTTTTGTAACATACAATGCAACTGTTATTAATACATTTTACACTGTGCAATTTCAAATTCGTATGGATATATTGCTACATGTTTCAATGAATATATCCAAATTTTAAGATATAGTATTTACTTTTTGCATTATTCAAATTTATATTTTCATAGTATAATCTAACATTCTCAATACAGTAGAAGACATTGTATTTTGTGTGGTACACCCTTAATTAAAATTCAATTCAATATCCAACTACTCAACATTGAAATATGTAGTATAATCCCTTTATGTATGTACACATTAATAGTACTTCTATTAAAATTAACAAAAATCGTAGTTGAAAAACATTAAAAAAATTGTTTAGTCATTAAAATATTTATCTAAGATAAACTGATTATTGTAAATGTGGTAAATTAACAATTTTGAAATTTGAATATAAGTCAAACAATTTTAACTATTAATTATTCAGAATTTGTTGAATATTGTTTGTACACATTAAAGAATAATGTAAATTATTCACAAGTGATTTTAAGGAATGACTGTCAACTTATTTGTATACTGGCAGCTTGATATTTTATGAACAGTTCTGAATGAAATAATGCTATGACTCTATCTCAGATGAATTATGTAAATATTGAAAGAGAGCAAACTTTGATGTATTTATTTAAATGGCCTTTAGCGTAAACAACAAGAAAATGTATTTGAGGTATCGTTACATTAACAAGTTTATTTATACAATTAACTATCTATATACAATATATCAATACGAATGTTGTATAATTTTTTTGAATATAGATTCAAAGAGACTTTTTAATGGTGTTAGCCATTTGTACACTAAATTTCTAATTATTTGACTCTGTTTATAATCTGTATACGTAAAAGTTATGAATCTGTAATGACATCCCAGACTTTGTAGATGAGCATTCTATACTTATCATTATATCAACCACGAGAGTTCACTTAATGTCCAGAAAAACTTAATAGTTTTAATAATAGCCACTGATTAATTAAATTAATCGAGGACTAATTTAAGGATGGATTCGTAAGATGTACAATCAGGCATTAAACACATCTTGTTACAATGTAACAATGTCTCATTTTAATGAAAATGAAAATGATAGTAATGTATTTTTAAAAATACATAATAATATGTAAGTTAATCTAAACTTTGCTAAACATTTTATTTCAATGTTTAGTATCATGTATATGTATAGTTCATTGTTTTGCTTGCATCTGATCTTCATATATGAATCGATGATATACGATAATTTCAATAATGTGCTTTGACAGGCACATGTTTATATTCTTTATGAAATCTTCATACATTCCTATACATTTTGTGATGTATTATAATATCATATTTACCACTATCGTAAGACATTATCAGAATTGAAAAATTAAGAAATGTTTTGTTATTCATTGCTATTCAACATGATTTTGTTAAAGACACATTCAAACGGCATACAAATACAATTGAACTGAATATATTGTATTACGATGTTTTGCATTCGGAGTTTTTGTTTTTTTCTTTGACTAAAATGGATTTTAGAAATTTGAATTTAAAATTCCTTTAATGAGAGAAATATTACTTAAATTATTCCATATGAATAAAAGTCGAATAAATAAATGCAAATTTATAAAATTATATGGACAAAAAAATCACATCTAGCCCTACTGATTTTTAACCTATATTTATTTATTTCTATTCGCACCTATTATATGTACATACATATCATATATATCACATATGAGTATATATATATATACACATAAGCATATACATGTCATATACTGTTCACATATATTCATATATATTTATATATATTCATATATGTTCATATATGTATATATGTATATATCTGTATACATACAGGGTGATCCTGAAACGGTCGAATATCTCACGAGAAATTAAAGGCATAAAAAAGTGTTCTGGTAAAGTTGTTTGATATAAAAAAGAGAACTTATTAAGTAGTATAAATTTTTCTATAGGTATAGTGCTAGAAGAGACATTGAAGTTAAGTTAATTTTTATAATGAGATTCTATATTTTTGTATTCGTAATACAACAGCGTTTGCTGAGACGAATACAATAACCTGCTATACCATATCATTCTACGCAGTAAAATGACAAATGAAATCTCTAGGAATCAGATTAATACAGGTTGCTGGCTGAACTCTACGTGGTTGTATCGGTTAACCGTATCATATGACGTCAATTTGATTTACGTTTATCTGACTACTGTGGATTTCATTTATGTAATTTTATTGCATATAATGCTGCAGTAAACCACTATACCTGCAAGAAAATTATTTATACCATCTAATGTTCCTCTTTACACTAAACAATTTTTAAAAGAACATTTTTTTTGTAATTTCAATTTCTCGTGAAATACTCCACTATTTTCAATTAAATGGATCACCTTGATATATATATATATATATATATATATATATATATATATATATATATATATATATTTACCTGATGTAAAAATGAACTAAATTTAAACAGTTGTTCCATATGTACTGAACATCACTCTGGTGGTATCTGTATCCAGAGTAACGTCTTCTGGAGATGCTAAATCGACTTTTATAGATCCAGAATTATTTCTTCTTCTTGTCATACCACCACCCCAATTCGATAAAGTCCAATGGTAAGTTTCACCTTCTTTCTCAGTAGTGGCGGTTTCTTGTGTTTCATTGTCTTTGTCCAAGCCAGTCTCAATAGAAACTGAAGAATGCGAAGCTACTGAATCAAAGCTAGAATCAGCTGCTCCTCTATAACGACTAACATACTCGGTAGACATTTCACCAGGTGATTCTTCAATTGCCCTTAGTATGTTTTGACAAAGTTCTGAGTCAAGTGGAATCGGATTCTCGGAGTCACGATTGTGAATAGTGACAGCTATATGAGCTGGGTGCGGAATAGGAAGTGGAATAAGCAACTTTTCTGCGCTGTAAGGACGAATTTGTCGTTTCCATGGTTGCCGCCATCGTGTCTCTGTTGGAACATTTGTTGACGTTGTGCGCTTTTTAATTCTCGTTGATGTTAAGAGTCCTCCGGTATCGCTGCAAAATATACAACTTTCATGCCTTTTTATACAAAGGCTATTCCTTATCTTAGATATTTGTCAACGAAAAATTTACATTTATAAAGGTTTAAAATTGGAAAGATAAAAATAACTTAATTAACACAGAAAATATAATAGAACAGTATTTTTTACCATCGTTTATCAGATTTTCTACTGTTACTGGTTTGCTTGGCCCGTGGATTAAAAGCTGAAACTTCCAAGTAAGGACTATACACTTGTATATTTCCACGTGGCGCATACACAGCTCCAAGCAAGTCTGGACCATTGGTACCACCAAGTTCAGTACTGTGAACCATATCTGTATAACGTGATAGATCGACCCCTGGATGAGGTTCTAACCTGAACTTTGTGTCCATATCATCAAGAGGTTGAAGGAAATTTAAACTGAAAATATCCGTGTACATGAGACCAGCTAAACCAGCCCAGTCACCGACACTTAAACCTTTATTTTCCCAAAAATCTTCTTCGTTTCTTGATAATCTTGCGAAAACATGAGTAGGATAGAGACGTTCTAGCATAAGAGCTCCTTGTTGTATGACTACCTACATCATTATCAAAACTTGGTAAATTTAAAGTTATAAATAATATTCGAAAATTAAGACATTTAAAATGATAATCACCTTCAAATCAAAAGTAGTTAGTTTTATTTTACTTCTCAAACCCATGGCTAGGCCAGTTTGCAAATTTTTTCTACGTCTGTCTAATTTTTCATGTAACACAGCAATTAAATCTTTGGCTTCCTTTTCAAGCGATTTGTATGGGTCTTTTGTTTTAGCTAGATTAGCTGCGAATGGACCAAAACAGGCTTCTACAAATTGAGTAAAATCCCTTTGTGGTTGAGTAATTAATCGTTCTGTTTCTTGTTGGAATGCTAGCAACTCGTCTAACTCTAATTTCGCTTCGAGTGCTGCCAATGCTTGCTCTGGTCTAATCTACAAATAAAAATGAAATTATCAGCAGTGTAATTATTTTTTATTTTAATTTTTAATACATACTTGATAGTAATAATCGGATGTTAGTCCAGGTCCGGCTATCCTTTTAACCACGAAGCTATCGCTGGCAGGTATACGACCCCTGTTCTTTATTACTAAATGAAACATAGCCGTGTCCCAGACCACTCTAACCCAGTAACGTATCACAGCAACTATAAATTAATCATATATTTCATGTAAGTTTAGCAAATTGTCGTAATTAACTACTAAGCTCATTCCATTGTTATCGTACCTGTAAGTATCAAAAAAGAAATGATGGGGCACAAAAGAAGAGCTACAATTAACGCTGCGATTGGTTGTAAACAACCTTGTACACCGATATTCCAAATTAATGCTTCCATAATGACTAAATATCGATTTCGACTTGATTCCGGACTATCCAGATCCATTATAAGCGCCATGAATGCATGCAATGTCAAAGTAATCAAAGGCATCCTAGAATAGTTTAAGACACTATTAACATTTTAAATTAATTATGAAACGCTGAAGAAAACACAACACAGTCAACGAACCACAAAACCGCTGTAAGTGCAATAACAAGTGATCCCAGACTTGTGAGAATACACATGACAGGAAAAACAAATAATATTGCAAGAGTTCCCAGAAGCCCTTTGACGCCGTAATTCCATAGCCTGTTTAAATGTCTTGTCATTCCTTTTCCAATAAATCCTACGGCGCAATAAAGCGTAAATTTATTAATGAACAAATATTTTTATAAATTACAGTTCAATTAAATTTACCGGTATCCGGTTCTGTTTCGAAGTGTGTTCGGCTTTTGCTAATATGTCTCCAAAGAGCTATTAATCGAGAACAAAGAGTAGGCATTTGAGTCGACTTTCTGGGAAACAAGGTACCGTTTAGTTGACTTAATTCTAGATCAGGAGTAAAAGGTTGTACAAGTAATAAAGCCCGTATGGAGACTGGACTACACCACGGCACTGCTACACCTAACAAGAACATTGCATTCCAAGTCCAACACCATGTCCTAGCTACATAGTTTATCCAACGCCACATAGGCCATCTGTTCAGACATTTTAGAATCAGTTAATATTCCAAAAAATTTTAATTGGGATAGCTTGAGTATCACGTACCTTGTTGTAGTTGTGTGTACGATTTCTCTTTCAACTAAGAAGACCGGTTGACTCGGATCAGCACGAGGCGTTGTAATGGATGTCGGAATATTACTCAGCACCGTTGGTATAACTTCAGATTGACCTTGGAAATTACGCCTAACGATCCAATTCTTCGGAAGCCATATTTGAGTCGGCCACTGGAAACTCCTGGTAGGAGTTTTGACTTTACGCAGTTCTTTTAGTAAAACTGGTTCCCGCTAAAAAAATATTACGTTTATCTACCGAAACCATCATTTCTACAAGAGTATCAATCATTTTATATACCTCTTTCATAAAGGTTAGATCACGATTAAGAAAGTAAACCGTCTGTTGTAAATTCTGATGTGTGCACAATGTGAGAGCTTCTTCGTGTGCACTCCACTCGCATTCTTCTATGAATTTGTCTTCAACTTCTCTCATTCTGTCACGCATCCAGGGTTCTATACGAGAGAGAACCGGGTGCTCACTTTCGATATGACGTTTCAGAGATTCTTTAGTTTGGAATAGTTTACGTTGCACAGTTTCTACAGCTCGATGCATTAATACAACCGATTGTGCTTGTTGCACTAGAAGTTGAGCGATTCCACTTCCGAGGTCAAGCATATCCGGATGCGATAAAATATTGGAGAAGACCCTTTGTAGATATTCTCGCATAACAGCTTCATTGACTTCCTAAAAACGATGTTTAATCATAGTTAAAGAAAATACATTCAATAAGTTTATCGATTCTATCATTATAATCGATAATTTATACCTTTTCAATCTCTTCATCCGGCTTTTTCCGCGCTCTCAATTCTGATATCAGTCTTTCTCTGAAATGAAGAAACCAACCTCGTGTTTCTTTCTCTAAAATAGCAATCAGAATCGGTAAAGCTTTTCTGATTATGTCTCTGCTAAATAATCTAAGATCAACTACTGCTCCACCGGGCGTTCCAAATACGAAAGGAACCGGAATAGGCAATAGTTGCGACAATTCTCTTTCCACTTCGAATTTCTCCATAGTCGCTCGTCGAAGTTGTTTTCGAACGAAGCCGCACAAAAGTTCCAGAGAATCTTCATATTCTGGCTGTACTCGTAACACAAGAGTACATCAAGTTTTTTTTCAAAGTATAAAAAACTAGTATTCTTACGAAATTAAGAAAGTAGACTTACCCTACACACTAATTCAGCAACCAAGTACCGACAGCGTTCTTCTCTGATTTTGGCATCTAGATTGTGTGCTTGAAGAGACGGTACACCAATTATTATGTCTAAACATAAATGTTAATAGTAATATGTTAGATTATAATATTTAGAAAATAAATAGAAATCTAAAGAAACAATGATTTCTTACCAAGAAGCCGTAAAAGCCCTGTTAACAATGCTTTCAAAGATTGTGAAATACTGAAGCAATGGGAGACTAGTCTAGCTTTTGCTGTAACTACAAGGAATCTGGTCGCCAAAGCAAGATCTCGAAGCAATGCATCTCGTCTTCTATCCCGCCCACGTTGAAGAAGACCGCTTAATCTCCATCGATGTGTTTGACCAGCGAAATTTATTGAATCAACTTCGAATTCCCTGAAAAATTAATCGTTTATGAAGGCAATCAACACTAAGGTGAAAACGTGACGAGAATCTAGATACAAAATCTTTTCTACATCGTAAATGAAACATTAACATACACGTGTTATGAACAAAAGTATCTTGGAAAATATGTTGTAATGATGTTTCAATGAAATCCCCGAAACTTTTGTACAATTGCAGTTCCTCCAATTATGTGGAGCATTAATCTATTATGTTGTTTATCCTCTTTGGTAGAACTAAAGCCAATAAAATTTGTTGCTACAGTATAAGCGCATTCTAATGCTAGAAACAAAGAGTAACCTACACCATATATTGTGCTGTAACGACTAAGATCTCACAAATTATTACGTACATCTGCGTCATGCCACGGTTTGCTTAACACGTTCACGCCGACGGTGGATGTGCAGGTTTTAAATTAATGGTGTACGCGATTCCAGGTATTTAGAAATCAACCTTACACGTGTACCATCGGTGACTACCGATCCACCACCATAGATAATACACGTCGACGCAAACGTGTTAAAAGTTATTTGTTAGAAGTTGCACCGATTCTAAAAACCCAAACCTTTATATAGACTGAGCACGCTTTGCGTCAGTTGTGTTTGGCAGTGCCTCGGTTTTTGTACATTCGAATTCTGTCTAGTGAACAGGGTGAATTTGAAATAGGGATAAGAATCATGCCGTATCAAGTTTTGTGTGGCATTTACAAATTGTTTAGAGGGAAATTGTCCATTGTTAGGTCATGAGAATGAGTGATTCCAATTACTAAGTCACTGTACAAAATATTGATCATCATTCAGTCAACGTTGCTTGAAATATTGTGTGACGCTGGTGTATGACATACCCGCATCTTCGAATGCTCTCCAATTGAGTGGCATTCAGCTTCTTCGGTTTTCCATATTTCTCCTTCTGAAAGCTTTACAAACATTGTTAAAATATATCAGACATAAACAAATAGTATCTTGAAATTGAGACACCAATTGGGCGAGTTTTAATTTCTGCATTATTCTTACTTTGTTTGGACTGTGTGCAACAATTTTTCAAAACTTCTCTGATCTTTGAAAATATAGGTGAATTACTTTTAACTAAGTGTGTACTTAATTTTCTGCCTTGATATTCGTTATCTTCCTTTGAGATATTAGATGAAAACTAAAATGGGTTTGTTCCGTAAAATTTTACGAACAAAGGTACTTTTTCATACCGTATTAGTGGAAAAGAGATTACAAATTCTTCTACCACGAGTATTTTTCCTATGTCCTAAAAAAAGACTAACGTTTGCACTGCAAGAGCTTCATACAAGCCTAGTTAACAAATATCTGTGAACTTTAGTATGTATTGGCGACTTTCTATACAGGCGAAGTATACCTGTGCACATTAAAATGGCTAAACACTAATTCTAAAGGAAACACTGACTACTGTATTGTATCTCAAAGCATTGTTAGGGGAAGAATGGGGTATCATTAATCCATGAGTTGCAACAAAAAGTCTGATTATTCGTATAATTATAAAACGTTTTCCAATTCTTCAAAAAATTCATAGTATACACTTATTTTGAACCGTACTTTAATACATAAATAGTATTCAAAATCCAATGTTGCCTCTGTAACTCGAGTTCTCAACGTTATTCTCATTCGTATAATTCTAACTAGGGTTCGAATTCTTGTCGAAGTTTTTCGTATACGAATATATTTGACCACCTCGGGGATTCAAATATTCAGGGGAATAGTAATTCGAATACCATTCAAGCACTCGAGTATTCAAATATTTTACATAACGATCAAGTATCCGATACAATGATACGAATAACGATATCCGAATACTGAAGTATTCCAAATTTATTCGTAGCATTCGAATACCTATAAAATATTCAAGTAGTCTCAGCTCTAATTTTGACATTCCTCCAAGGGCGTTTAACTTTGAAATTTGATTTATTCTTTTAAACTGTTCAGGAATACGATTTGTTCCGATTGTATTGGAACACAAGTGAAGATCTCCCACCACCTTCCTCACAGGACTTTCAAACTTTATCGCTCGCTTTACCGAGGACAAGCGTTTCTGGACATTCTCTGTTATCTTCTCGATAGTTGTTCAATACCGCTTATATGTACGTTTCATCGACGAACGTGTTGCAACTGCTGGGTCAAGGATGTGACGGGGACTCAAGATTCTGGTTCTACCGCAATCTACAGAAATAAAGAAACACTAGAATTCGTTTCACGGTAGGACCTACCCTCGTTTACTAATGCTCTCCAGTTGCTTCTTGGTCAGTCTTCTTGGTTCACCCTTGCTGTCCACGGCTACTGAATCCAACTCGTCGAAACTGGGCGCGACGAAGAGGTCCCTCAGGTGGTGTTTCTTTCTGGCGAGCGTGTCCTCCCCTTCCACGCAAGTGGAGAGCGGCGGCGGAAGGACGATGGGGAATGTTCTCCAGTGGTACAGGAACTGCTGCGCAACCTCTTTGATGTTGTGCACCAGTGCCTCGACCTCGGCCGGTGCACCGCGCAGATGCGACGTGTCGAATTCCACCGGCTCCTTCTGCAAGCATATTTTCGAGTACCATTTAATTGAAGGTAGTGTCGACTAACCGAGAGAGTTAGAGAGCTACGATAAACTCAACTCAGAGAATGTACGAACCGTCGAAGAGCAAGGGTGTCGCGAATCAAAATTGTTACCACTTCTTGTACTGGTTTAGAAACAGAAGTTCGGCTACACCTTGTCTCTCTCGAATCTTTCATCTTCTTTTTTATTTTAATTTTATTTGGTAAAGAATCGGTCTATTTTAGCGCGTCAACGAATTAGAATAAAGCGAATAATTACCGATCTCGAAGAGAAATTAACGTTAGAAAAAATAGAAAAAGAAACGTAAAATTTTGAAAACCGTGATTCGCGCGACTGTTGAAGATTTTTCCAAATTTAAAGTAAATCGTCCATACAGAACTTGAGATAAACCGATATGCCAATTGAAAAAATGCGGATTCGCAAAAAACGCGTTTAAAATTTTTGTCACGCGCGCTGCGAACCGTACATTGTACATTTTAGACGACTGTGACTTCGTTAATTTCACGAACTCGAGGAAATCATTCTCCACAGACATTTTCGAAGGTATATATTTTCAGAAAGTAAAGAAACAAAGAATAAATTTTTCGAAGCCGATTTGACAGAATATCCTCTTAATAGATTCGAATTGACGAAAATTAAAAAATTAAAAGTACAACTTGTAAGTAAGTGACCTCCACCGTATATCCGTGCTAACTTAACCGACTGTGAGACACTTTTTCCAGTCTCTTGCTTCTACGTTTCTAAGCTACGATTGTCTTATACGCTCCAAAAACGATTCGGCGACTGTGATTTCTAAAACACGGAAAACACTGACGTTTGTTTCACGAGTTTCCCGCCGAGTTTCGACTGCTCTGATATTTCAAGTACTCGAATATCAATTCTCGAATATTTGAGTAACAGAAAAGGTACTCGTACACTCGAACTAGGACTACTTATCGAATCAGACCGTTCGATACCAAGGATATCGTAATATTCAAATATTCGAACATTCGAATAGTATTAGAATAATATTCGTCGTATAATGAAATCACCGAAGTGTTCCATTATTCAAGTATACAAAAAAAAAAAAAAAAAAAAAATTCAAACGAGTAGTCTCATCCTGGATTTTTGTCGAGGCGAGAAGGATAACAAGGTCAAGACAATACCTCTGGTTGGAGTCCATCTCCATCCGGTCGGTGATAAGATTGCTGTGCGTAGGCCTGGTGATTCGGTCCAGTGTTGGCGGAGTTGGCGGAAGCGGAGTTTAAGTTGTGGGGCATCTCGCGCGTGAAAAGCGTGCGCGGCGGCTGGGGTCAGCTGCCCCGTATCCCGATCTCCTCATACACCATGCTGCTGGTCGCGACCATTTATCATTCCACGTTCTGCGCATTCAATATGTCTGTTATTCGGTGTTCACTGATTTCGCGAGTTTGGGAACGTTCGCGCGACCTCGCGTACCGAGAAACGAACTCGAACGATTCTCTGGAGAATCGTGCAACTATGGGGTAAGGGAAAAAGGCGATTAAGTCGCTATCACGAAAGGATCGTGAATGGTATTGATAAATTTGGAGAAAAATATTCAACGTAGTTCCACTTTAACCCTTTGGACTCGAGAGGAGACCCTCGGTCGCCAACTAATTCAGTGTACCGTTTTCGAGCTGAGAAAATTTCGTAGTTCGGAATTCAAATTGGAATTGAAATATCACGTTCTCGTTGAGTGTAAACGCGTGTATGCGAAGTATATAAAAATGTTCCGTTTCAGATGAATTTTACGACTTGAAGGATTTCCTCGAGGAGTCGGTCTCTGGTAGTAAAGAAGCCTCGATTGCAAAGGGTTAAAACTCTCACCGATTTACGTAAGGAGTACGTATTTTCTTTGATACTAACATCAAGAATTAGGCTATTATAGCAGCTCTGTGCTCTGGAGCTAATCAAACGATGCGTTAGAGTAACCTTACCGAAGTGTTCACTAACAGATCGAGGATACAGAAGATATACCTCGAAGAGGATAATATCAATATTGATAAATAGATAACTTAAAAAAAAAAGAAAGTATGAAAATTCTTGTTATTTTTTTCATCACAATTTGTACTTTTCAAATGTAAAATGTGATTATGCGCTATAAATAAGAGAAAATAGGATAGCGTTCGTATACTTGTACTATGTATTATATTTAAATAATTTGAACACTGGTGATGGGTACTGAAATATTTCAGTGGTTTTAAATGTAAACAAATACGAAAAGTAGCTATCACAGGATCGTCCATAGTAGCGTTAGTGGAGGTTTGTTATTTTTCTTGGCCCCCTTCGTGGAATTTCAAGAGCGTTGCCGCAAAAGAATAGAATTTTTGTCATCTGGATAAAAACGAACGAAGAGTCTGGAGAAGCCAACGCGATCGTTCGTCACGTGTGAGAGGTTCGGGTGAATACAGGCTCCCATTAACCGATTATACCCCATTAAACGATTAACATTCTGACCATTCCAGTTCTTGTCTGTTCTGGCCGGCATGTGCAACGAATAAAATCTACTTTTGCGCGGAACACTTGCGTTACACTGACTTCCTTCACGGAATTTACAATTTCTTTTCTTATCTTCTCAATCGACGTAAAGATTTTCTCGTTTTAATTAATCGGCTTATTAACCAGCCTCACGTGATCCTTGTTACTTCACCGCCGCTTAACGCGTCTCCTTTTTTATATGGGTTACAGCGCCGTGGTAAAAATCTGTGTCACGATTAATATTATCCTTATTAACTTGTTTCGTTAAGAAGTTTAATTTTTCTTTAATAAATTCGATCGTCCAGGAGAAAGTTCAATGCAAATAAATCTCCTCGTTTGAGAGAACCGGTGTGCACAGTGACTAGTTTCGATCGATTTATGAGCGATATTTTGATAACAATTTCGCGATTGTACAATGAATATTTTCCTCACAGATGGATACAGCAGTGGGTGAATCGACGAATCATTTATCTACTGGTTGTTCGACGAAGAGTGATCATTTATTAAATTTGTTCGATATTATTTGCAATCGACTTTATCGAAACGGTCACGAAATCGAGAAGAAATTTGAAGTTTGGACTGTCGTTTAAATTTATTTCGATACTTTTCGGTAATAAGAGCTCATTGTTTGTCGCGATACAATTTTGGAATCGACAAAGTGTTCTGTATACCGGAAGCAAACATTACCGATCAATTTGCCCCAACTTCCTACTTTAGAGTTTAAATTCGTACTAATTCCGACTTACTCGTTCAGTAATTCAGGTCCAAGGTCATTCTCACTGCGCGAAACAGCACGACACGCGATCATACTTTCTTGCTTCGATGCAGAACATTGTTTAGGATTTGACTTCGTTCGGTCAAATCTTTCTTTAAGGGCTTTTCGTGTTACTGATATTCTTCGCGTCGAAAATACGTATCTTTTTCTTTATATCTTATCAGTCGTGCGTCACTCGTGACCCTCGATTGATCTTCAATTCCAAAACAGCATTAGTATCAGCGATGGGACGAATACTCGAATACTCGAACAGATCTTGCCCTAATTTCGATACTTGTGCAGTACCATCGGACTATAGGAAGTTGATACATACGAGGTGTGTAAGTAAATTCCGATTACATTCTGCGTACTTATCTTTTTTAGATATAATGATAATGACGACACAGTCTTCATCATTATTGAGACACTTGTCATAATAGGACATCAGGTTTTCCTGCGCCTGAACATCTTCGTGGAAATGTTCAACCATCAAGGAATATTTTCAGATACAAAAACAGAGGAAAATCACCAAGTACTCAAGGCTATAGAAAGGACGATGTAAATTGTTTTCCAATCATGTGAACTAAATCATCGTTCACCGTAAACGTTTCGTACGTTTTCACGATCTTCGTTATTAAAATTCCTGACCCATCGTCTTATCATTGAATCGTTCCTGTTCTCCGGTACACCCCATGAAACCGACGATGAATGTCTACCGATTTCACATTTCTCGCATTCGTGAAACGGACAACAAACCGCATTTCACAGACTGATTGTCTCAAACGTGCTAAAAACTCACAACGTTTCCCAAACGAGACTCGATTGTTCCAAAACGGCATCTGTGGCTGATCAATAAACAAAGGAACATTGTCACACATAGCGACACTCAAACGGAACTTTTTTGGATACTTTTCGTATTTATGTATATTAGTACATAATCGTATTTATGTATATTAATACATAATCGTATTTAGGTATATTAATACATAATCGTATTTATGTATATTAATATATAATCGTATTTATGTATATTAATACATAATCGTATTTAGGTATATTAATACATAATCGTATTTCTGTATTGGGTTGTTTGGAAAGTCACTTCGCTTTTTTTGGTGAAAATGAAACACGATTTTTTTAAAGTGTACAAACATTTTATTAAATTACACATTCCCCATTTTGGAAAACGAAATGACTTTTCGAACAACCTAATATATTAATGAATACGTTATTGGATCGATTCGATCGTTAAGTGATCGAAAGGTAAACGAGTATCCTGTTTTGTGATTCGTTCTGTGTACAGGGTGTCGTTCTTCTCGTTCGTGTCCTCTTATCCGGATTCTGGACAATAAGGTAGGCACCGCGATAATACGAGCCCGAGGTGCAGCAACCTCGATAAGTCTTTTTAAACGACAGGAAGTACATACACCGTGTACAGATTATTTCCAGGTTTGAGACGCGGTTGTCCCACTGAGAAACATGAGACGATGTTGGTATTCTGCCAACGCAGAACAATGTCCC
Organism: Ptiloglossa arizonensis; assembly: GCF_051014685.1. NCBI lineage: Eukaryota > Metazoa > Arthropoda > Insecta > Hymenoptera > Colletidae > Ptiloglossa > Ptiloglossa arizonensis. The sequence continues at coordinate 24,994,091 of NC_135049.1, forward strand.
CTCCGCGCGTAAGGATAGAACTGGCGGTCTTCTTGGCACGAGAGTATGATACTCTACAGTAATCACAACGTGTAATTACAGCGCGTGCTTATTTATCATGGACCCGACGCGAACTCGGATTGAATATCAGAACCACTGAATGGTTCACTGTCGAACGAGACTTTTTCACCTACGGTGCATACAGAGATATACAAATCTGACGATGTACGGATATACCGGAAGCACATTCAAATTCACTTTTGTACTTCGGTACTTGGCAGTCACGAAGAACCCTCTACTCTGGAAAGAGATTATTTCGATCGAAAGGAACAATATTTTTGTATAATATTACCTTCGTTTGATCACACCTTCGATAATATTAACTATTCTGTAACAAAGTGTATTGTATAGAAATACTTCAATAGACGAAGAAAAATGAATCGAGACGTTTCATCAAAGTGACGATACACCGAGGTACGAAGATCTGGTAATATTATTGCGATTATGCTGCGAGTAGTATGTCAGAATCCAAAAGTAAGTGATCCGTACGAGCCGCACAGATGGAAAATAATTTAGAGAAAGATTTCAAATTAAGCAGATCACTCAAAATGTGCAATGTTTCTATTTTTTACTCGCTCAAGAGAACGAACACATGAGAAACGAGTTCCTTTTATAGAACTACCCCACGAGTTTCTGTTTCGTGTACGCTGTATCGAAAACGTTAAAATAAAAAATGAAAAAAAATTGATAAAGACGCTGCAGTGCATTAGCGTACAAATACCAGAGGGTCGATAAAACCGATCGAAATAATTTCTGGAACACTTGACCTCAACGAGCTCCGCCGCAACCACGAGCTGCAATGAAGTACAAAATGAAATACGACCTCTCTAACATTGATTTATTCGGATTTCCGGTCGAGTCGCGTGATCGAAACGAAAATTGAATTCTTGCTGTTTCGTTGAGAATCGTCCTCGACTCGAAATTTTCAAAGTGCGGTTTTTTCTTTTCTTTTTTTTTTTTTTTTCTAAACTTTATCTTCGTTTAAGATACTACGCGAGATTTGTACATCGTACACGATGCGATCTATCACAGATCAATGCACGAAATATTACGAAACCGAGTCACCGTATTTGTTTACGTTTGTATAAAAGCGTATCTGCGTATATTGGTAGCCTTTTTCAGGAAGTATACTATTTTATTTTTTATCTTATCGCACCTTTGCATTCGATATCTTTTCCTTCCATATTATTATATTTCTTTCCGTATGAAAGAAAGAGATCAAAGTTTTGTATATTGAAAAATAAGACATCGATTAATATCTCGGTCACGGCGCTGCACATTTGCCAACATACGACAATCGATACGATAAATGAGGTAATCAATACTAGTATTTTGCTTAACAGTTGAATGGACGTCACGGACAGACGGTGCTCGACACGAAACGAATCTGCATCGGTAGTCGCCCATTGTGTGCAACGGAATGTTGTATATACCAATAAAGAATTGACGACAAACTAGTTAGCGGAATTATCGTGCCAAATTACCATACCGAAATATCGGGAAAAATCTCTCTTTCTCTTATAATTAGTCTCGAATAAGAATAGGTAAACAGGCTGGTATCGTAACAATAGTAATTTAATAAAACGTTGTCCTATACCGTCACGGTAATTACAACAATGTTATTAACAACTTAATTAGTACATATAGAAGTAAAACTCGTTAAAAATTGATAGAAAAGAAGATATTACGATTATAGTTTTAATTAAAATTAATATCTCTATGTAATTTTTATCCGTAACTAAATTCTATGGACGTGAAAAATGAAAGAGTGCTCGTATTAATTTGAATGTTTAAAATAATTTATAACTCCTAAGGAGGGCCCGAGGGAACACCTCGATCGAACAAAACGTTTAAATTTTCAACACTTGTAAGCTGACGCTCATTCGATATTATATTCTTATTCTCACCGACGATCTTATTCTAACTGACAATAATAATTGTTCGCTTTTCAGCCAATGCTGTGCGATCGAGCGCGCGCAGCGTATTAGAAGCAGAAGACTGGAATAGCAGTGCTGTTTTAAGGTTACGAGAGCTTGCGAGCTTCGAAGTGGGTCAAAAAAGCCAGCGTGCTGCATTACTCTCGGCAACCTACTTGGAACGCATTCGAGTGGAGTCGTAAGTATTCTTTCTCGTGAATCTTCGCGGTCACCTCTTTTTTCTGCGCGATCGTTTCCAGACTGTTCGTTTGTCTACAGGGTGTTTGAAAAAAAATAGTTACAAACTTTGAGGAGCCACGGTGGTCGTTTAAACAAGAGAAAAAGTTTCAACGAACCTTACAGTACGGTCCAAAAATCGCTACTCGTTCCGATACAAAAGGTTCTTTATTTTAGATCCACGGCAGGTGAGCGATCCTCAGAATCAATACGAGATCCCTGTGACTAATTATTTGCAGAAGGTGTTTGTTTGTTTTTTTACGCGCAAACATTGTAAGCAGAATGGATACTACTTTGTGAAGGTTCAGAGTTAATTTCGGGGTAGAAACAACACCACAATTTGTATTCGTTGAATATACTTCTTGCGCAAAAGAAACTACTGTGCAAAGTGCCGTGTGAGATACTAGGTACTTGATAATCTTAGCGTGTGCCATTGGTTGAGTACCGGTTGTTCAAGTTCGTTCGTGGTAAATTTCAGTTCTTCATCGCGAAGAAAATAGTTTTTCCTATTGTTCAGATTCTCGGTAGCATTTGTTTATCTAAAGTTTGTCTTCAGTGGAACTAATATGCTATTGTATGCTTCATGGACATACACAGTGACAGCAAATCGAGTGCAACGGATCCTATTCCTGTTATAAGATCGATAGATTATCTCGATAAATACTAGTTTTCGAATATATAGTCTATCGAGACCTTCTTGTTTACGTTAGCAATGCGAGACTTCTACGTCAAAAGTAGAACTTAACATTTTTACGCTATTCTGATTAAAATCCCACAACCTCGGACCTCAATAAAAATGTACATCTGTTATCGACGTCGAAGAACTAAACTTATAAAATATTAATCTTCTACCTCGAATAATTTCCAACAAGCTATTGTCACAATCGTTAACCATTTTGCGCGTTTGTCATCAAAAATGTATTTTTTCTTCGATTCAAGAAACAAAATAAAATATTTCAATATTTCGTACTATTTACTAATTTTCGTAATTACAACAGGAACGATCATCATTTGTTCAACAGAGTTAAGCACTATTGAAAGTAAACTTCGTTGGTCTGGAATTATTTTGTTCGAAATAAACGAAAATTCAACTGATCGATATTCACTGATCACAGTTACCAATTTAACGACGATGTTGTCGTAATAAGAAATTTAATTATCAATATGTATTTGCAATCTCAGAGGTTACTATCATCGTATTGGTAGTACGTGCCACTATCCTTGAATGGATTAATCTGTACAATAATACAATACGGTAACGTGATAGCCATTAGATCGATAGACGTGACGGTAACGTATCAATTTGATTTTTCGTTCACTTCGAAGAAAATAATTCGTTTGAGAATTAAACGAGTTTCAGTGCGCGCGAGCGGAGGTTAGCCTCGAACGACCAGACAGTGAAAGGGTTAATTGATCCACGTAAAAATACATTCACGTCGTGTCGGTTTGATAACGCGGTCGCGGACGAGATTGCATTCGAATATTGGATTAAGTTGCGTGTCGTCGGTGAAAATGCAAATGGAATGAATGAAGCCCGTTCATGGATTCTCAACAGCGAGGTGCACGGTTCGCTTTGGGAAAACTTGGAACCATCCCACGGAGAAAATAGCTCGGTAACAATTTTCTTTCCGACCCGAGTCCCTCTGTTTCGAGCATCCCGGTGAATTTTATAACGCAATTTACTTTCGCGTTAATATTCGTGGCTGGTTCTCCCGCGAATCGCGGAAAGCTCGATCAACGATCTTAAACACGATCCGATTTCAAATTCGTCTTTCGCTGTTCACTTCGTAAGTTCAGCACCAAGTCCTTCGAGAATACATCTTAAGAGAGAGTATATTTATTGGGTCGTTCGGAAAGTCGTTTCGTTTTTTTTTTTTTTTTGTGAAAATGAAACACACGTTTTTTTTTTGGAGTGTATAAAAGTTTTATTAGATTACATATTCTCCATTTCGGAAACCGAAACGATTTTCCGAACAATCTAATGAGAAACACATACGAAATAACATTGATAATAAATATTGTAATATTTCGATAGCGTAACGCGATTATGCGAGAATGTTTACGACATAACATCGAAATTTGTAAAATGGACCGAGTGGATTATTTTAAAAAAAATATTACGCGATGAAAAGTCTTCTATTCGATCATCGAAACCCGAACCAACCACACAAAAGAGATCTGTATTACTTTCCGTCTCGTTGCAAGTTTGATTTTTAACATCCACGCGATTCTAATCTACGATCTTCCGTTTCAATTTCGATCCAGTGACAAACCGATACGAGACGCGTTCCTACCGATTTAATAAAAACTAATAACAAGCTCGTTAAGCCTCTACTCGGTAACGCAAATAGAATCGACAGCTGCTAAACGATTCGATCGGTCCTCGTCCAATGTCGACGATCTCCCTTTCACGGAGATGGTATCTGAATTGTAAAAATCACATTGTAGTGTACCGACCCGGTGCAGAGCTTTGTCGTGTGTTTCATCGTTGTTGAAGTTTCAGGTAGATATCTGAACAGTGTATTCGAGGGTGTCCTGTTCCTTTGGCGGACTCGAGTAATCGTCGCCGATAACGAGCAACGGTGCTCCAGATACAGCGAAATCGTTATTGGTAATATCCCAGTCATTACTTCTGCGTTTACCAATGAATACACCGACCCATATTTACAGTCGGGTAGGGAGTTATTCGTCGAATTTGTTTGCATTGGAAAGTCGAATACGATATATTTTCAATGATTCATTTAATCGTTCAAAAATCCCTCCGGTTGATCGTATCGTAAAATTTCTTATACGTTGTGTTTACCATTTCCATTTAACGCCTATTGAATCCTACGTATTTAATTTTGATTATTCTCACTTAGACGTGCATTGATTCGTGCGTATTTAATTTTAATTATTCTCACGTAGACGTTCACGATCAAAGAAATTACACGGTCCGTAGATTAAAAGAGAACCGTCAAGGTTGTTCCGGAAGCTTTACGAGAGGAGACGGATACCTGCCTCGAGCGAGTCGATTAAAATTAATTTTTCCCGGCCGGGTTGGATTTCGTGTTGAAACGATTGGAAGAATCGGATCGTTGCTCCGTTGTGTTGAAATGAAAAAAAAAAAAGAAAAAAGAAAAATCCTTCCGTCGTCTAGGTCGACGAACCCGCTGCTCGAATCAGTCAATCGAAGCAAGAAACGAATCTCATTTTCGCCAACTCTGAATTCGAATGTCGCATATAAAACGATGCACGTCTGCCACACGGCGAAACGAGACGACCGGAGTGCCTCACAATGGAGCTGGCACGATGCATACTCCCTTTTATGCACCGCGCGTACACCTACACCCTCTCGCGCGCGTTTCATTGTATGCACGCGCGGCTGATGCACGCGCAACGTGTCCCCGCGTATTGGACCGTCGGTCTTGTAACTTTACGCCTGGTGACGTTCTCGCCGGTTCTTTTCCTTTACGGAAAACCGAAGACACGTACTACGATTCTTATTTACTTCTCATTAGCGCCGCACGACCAAACACGCCGAACAACTAACAAGGACAGGGGACATCGTCCAATTGACAATCCCCGATGTTGACGATACTTGGCACATAGGCAGAGCGGTGCAAAATGTTAGACACACACGGCTCAACAAGTCTTGCGTCTCGTAAAAAGTATCAGGTGACACCCGCTGTCTTGTTCGTACAACGTATCTACGTCCAAGCGATAGGTCCTCGTGTCCAGTACTCGCTCCACCGTGCACCGACCATTACCTCGGGGAGCTTATTAAACTTGTCAAGTTGCGCTTTTTACATCGGCGGGTATTCGTCTTGCCTCGACGCGGAAATCAGTGTACTATTCCGAATACGTAGTTGCTCGACAATGAACGATTTTTACGCAAATCTTGAAACTAGCACCGATGTAGATTTGTATTTCAAATGGAAGGGAATGTACATTTTTGGGAAGAATTTACTAATGTTTGCGGAATAAAAATATCCAGAGCATCTATGTAATGATAAAAAGTCAGAGCAGAGGGACGAACGATTTGTGTAATACACGTGTACGAAGAACTTGTTGAGAGATATAAAAGTCACAAGTTCAATAGTACAAATAATCCTTCTTTTCGAACTATATATATTAAACGTAATTATTTATCGCATATTATAACACATCTCATCAATTTTGACGAAATTGAAATATACTGTAAAAATCAATATTCCAAACAACTTATTTCTATGCTTGTGTATAATTGCTGCTTGGTCTTGGTTTTCGAGACATTGGTGACTGTGTACGAGTTGTTCGGAAAGTCATTTCGTTTTTTTGGTGAAAATGAAACACGATTCTTTTAGAGTGTACGAACGTTTTATTAAATTATACATTCTCCATTTCGGAAAACGAAACGACTTTCGGAACAACCCAATATGTAACTGGCGATTATACGATACGAAATATCTGTAGGTTGTACTTCCAAAGTTTTAAGTACTTACGTTCAACAGGGATTAGAGTGAGTTTGGGTTAGATTTTTTGAAGAGGGCCTTCTGTCGAGAGTCTGAAACGTGAACAAGTGGTCGGATTCTCCTAACGGGGGATCCTCTACGGAAGATCTAGCCCAAACTCGCTTTGATCCGTCTTGAACGTAAGTACAGTTGCTACTACTCGTATTTGCATACTACGAACGTTTAATATAAATAAAAAAAAAAAAAAAAAGAAAAAGTTTATTCATTTTCCACGATCGAAACGTCGATCACTCGGTATACCTTTCATTGAACGCTACATCTGGATGAATTGTGGAAGTAGACGCGCGCGCGATAAATTCTGTTACCGTAAATCGTTTCGCGTTGAAGTTAAGCTTAGAGAGGCGAGTTCGCGGACGAAAGATTCTTATCGATTCCACGTCAGAATATACATACGTCTACACCACGTGTGGCTCGGTAGAAAAATTATCGAAGAGAATTTCACCGAGAAATTTTCTTCTTCCCCCACTTGCAGTTTCTCTTCGCGCGTCAGCAGGGCGGAAACCACTTCAGACACTAACGCACCAGTCCTCGTACTCGAAGGAGATGTCATCGTCCCAATGATATCAACGATAGAGTATCCCAGAGAAACGCGAAAACGAGTTCCTTCGCCATCGAGATCGTTCTCGTTAATTTATTTCTTAATCCACGGCTCGCTCCCCGACGCTATAGTTCCTCGCAGCTTCATCATTCCGCCAGCATGATATTGGTCGTTAACTCGTAACGCGATAACAACATTCTCGTGATTCTTTGCCGTGGAAAATCGGTTTCTGCCGATAAAAAGAAGGGAACTCCGGTGTTCTTCCATCGAACGAACGACTTCGTTAGATCGGTTCCTGTTTTATCAACGACAACGTAATTCGATATTAAAATAGTAATTTTCTTCGAAAAAATTTACAAAACCTACACGATACGCCACTGGACTATTTCAAGGACAAAGAAGTACGTTATTTGTTCATATTCGATATTATAAGCCACTTTGTCGACCTGTTTTCTAATCTGGAGAAGAAGAAAAAATATCGTACAACATCGAATTTGAACAAATTTCAAATTACGCCACAGTTGACAAAATTGAACGAAGATTACAATCAGCGAAAGTACGAGAAAAAGTTAATAATAATTCTGTTCCTTTGCTAAGAAAAAAACGCGTAGTATACCTGGTTGAGCGTTTAAAAAAATCTGTACACCATTCGCATGGTAAAAAACGCACGTTTAAAGGCTGTACACTCACAGCATCGGAGAAAAAGTCCCTCGAAACGCCCTGCAACCCTGTTCGTACGCTTTTTCTGGAATAAGTACTAGGACGTGTTTGAGTGTACGTGGCCAAACTCGATTCCGTCGTATCGACCGTCGAATTCATCCCCGAGGGCACGGAAGCAACAAAGAATTCCCTCTGGGAAATTGATATATAGTTTTTCCAAGACTCTCGTTTTCGGATTATCGATACACGTTGCGAAATTGCGAGTCTCGGATTTCTTCCGATCTATTGTTCTAACGACAATAAAAGAAGAAGAGGAATTCTCGTTCCTCGAGTTGCAAATGACTCGTTAGAAAAAAGCGTACGAAATTGGCAACATTTACAACTCGAAGAAACGGAACGAGACTATTGTGTAATCTTGAATATTGGTGAAGAAATAACTTTGGTTAAAAACATTTTTCTTATTACGATTATTCGACTAACTTCGTAGACAAATACACGGTTTTCCACTCTTGCAGCCACCGCTGCAGCGGTCTGGTCGGGCCGAGAAGTGCAGTCTGCAGTTTTATATATAAACAGATAACCTTTTGCGCTCAAAGTTTGTTCGTCAGAAGAAACTAGGGCTCAACGACGAAAGATTTCGTACCGAAAGTAAAAATAAATTCTACGATTACTTTGGAACGTCGTGTGTGTGTTTTTTTTATATTCCATGTCTTCTAACATTTTACCGAAACATGGTATTTTAATTTCTAGAAAAATTAAACTGAATTGAGTTTTTTTAACGGAGTAGTATACGCACGTATATTCGAAAAAGTATTCGCACAACTTGTGATGCACGTGGAAAATATCATAAATAAAATATCAGAAAGGGGATAATGACCTTTTAAACGCCATACCGATCAAGCCCAAATTCATTCGTGTCGTTTGAACGCTGTTAAATACGTTGTGTACGTGCTATTAGACAAAAATAAAAGTGGGTTAGAAGCTATTATTGAACATACTTGCAGATGTAAAGTTGGTGAACGAGTTGTCGCTGGTAAACGATGTATTTAAATGTTGTTTCAAGTAGTTATTTCTTATTTTAATTTGAAACAAAACTTGTCCTGATTTATATACTATATCCATCTTCGATTTCATTTGTCGTTAAGCAACCATTTCTTCTATTTTAACCGTTACTGTATGTCTTTGCAGAATTTTTGTATAAAATTATTAGACGTTTAAAAAATATCTAATTACACTATCGAATCGTTTAACATCAAAGACGATAAGTAATTAATCGTTGAAAAATTAACAACACAAGCAGTTCGAAATATTCTGATATCTCAACTGTTTCACTATATATAATAGACGTGTTGCGCGAAATATTGGGTTTTTGTGAAATTCTGTTTTTGTAGTAGGCACTCGCTAAATATTTTAACAGTGGTTGAGCTGTTCCTACAGTATCGAGCAAACTCTACTCAACAGCCAATATTCAACTCATACGATACAACGAAGCCTTTTCAATCAAACACATCCAAACTGCCTCACTTGTCAGTACTAGAACTCCGCACGAGATACGTACTATGTTTCCGTGAAAGCGATAAATACTTAACGAGTAATAATGCTGTTCGAATTATAGAATTTTAACAAAGACGATGAGATCTGTTTGGTCTGTAGATTAGAAAAAGTAGACTTTTTTACATTCTTATAAAGATTCAAGTTTTAAAAGTATTATTCCGGAAAGAGTACAGTGAAATTAGAAAATTTGATACAAGGTAATGAATTAATACAGGGAATGATACAACCGTTACATTTCTTAATACATATATTCAACTGTGTGGAATTGCATTCTGTTTCTATTATACATCGAGCTGTATAATCTCTGCTTCTGTATCGAATACTTCAAAGATCCTTAATGAAGACATGTTTAATGTAACCGTAGCTTTCCAGATATCATACATTTTTCCGTGGTTTTACAACTTTCTCACCACTTTCCAATTTATGTACTTACTACTTTATGATTTATTTCTACAGTTAATACTACGCGTTTCCGTTCTTGTACCACTACCACGTGTGAAAACGTCTGCCGTCAGTTACGTGCTAAGTCGAGATGATCGGAATTAACTCGGACCGTTATGAGAAAACGTATCAATAAGGAAAAGAATATTCCACGAAGAAATGTACTGCACAGAGAACAGATCGTTCGAGTACAGTAATCCTCGTTTCTATTTAACCGAGCCGGATCTGCTCGTTTTCGTGTATTCGAAGAAGGTATCGATTTTTCATCAGGGACCCACCTTTTTTTTTTTATCTCGAGCTGACATCGAGGCACGTACACTGTTTTCGAAAAATATCTCCGATAGTGATAAATCACACCTAGGGACGAGTTATTCGATAACGAAGATCAAAATTTACTAGACACGACTTCGTTCGGATTATTTCTGATCATAAGGAACTGAAAGTTTTTAATACTATATTTACAAGCATATGCATGTTGCGTATACTGTGTGTACACATTTGAAAAAGTTGTACAAAGATTAAACCCAGAGAAGTACCAGCATTTATTTGAATTTCGGTATTATTTTGATTTGGCTTTTCCTACTACCGAAAAATCCGAAAAGTTACACGAAGATCAAAACCAGTTTCCATTCGAATTTCGGTATTATTTTCATTTTGCTTTTCCTTCTACCAAAGAATCCAACTTGGCAAACGTTCGAAAAAGTTACACAAAGATCGAAACCAGTTTCAATTCGAATTTCGGTATTATTTTCATTTTGCATTTCTTTCTACCGAAGAATCCGACTTGGTACACGTTCGAAAAAGTTACACGAAGATCAAAACCAGATAAGTACCAGTATCCGTTCGAATTTCGGTGTTATTTTCATTTCGCTTTTCTCTCTAGCGAAGAATCCGACTTGGCAATTTTTACGGAACCCTTACGAGTCTCTAATGGAATCCCGGCGTTCCGTTGGAACTCAATTAAGAAAACTCGTGCCTAAACGGTCGTTCATATTACGGTGGAGTTAAATGGCTTCGAGCGGCAAGCAACGGCTTTGCTATCGCGCGGAAAGAGTCGGTGGTCTACGCGTTCAAACAGGATCAACGTGGTAGAAACGACATTTAAATCCAGTCTGCTCTTTCAATGCGTTCAACGTGTCGTTACACTTACGTTACTCTTCCCCTCTTTTTCTCACGGTGGTTTACACATCGCGTAGCCGATTCTTTCTCCCTCTCGGCTGCTGTCGTTCCGCTACTCGTCCACACAGACACGGTCACATGTAGCGCTCCGTTACGTTGTTAAGGGCCCATTATCCAATCTACACCGATATACATAAGTACACCTGCACCACTCCCATAGCGTCGTCGACGCGCTGACGTTTACGTTCCACGCTCTACTCTGTACAGGCATCCGGTGGATTGCGCGTATTAACGTTACCGAATTATCGTGATTTCCTCATCAACGTTCATTGAGCTTATCTTTAGTTTCGAATAATGTCGAGATGAACCTTCTCGGACGAGGAATCGGTATTTGCGAAACTTTGGAAACATTTGTAACGGAGCTGAGACCACTTGCAGAATCTCTTCGCACTCGAGTGTTTTGCACGTTGATCGAGTATCGTAACGAGAACTTGTGCAAACTGCCCACAAAATGATTACGATGGGTGGTACGATCAAATGTGTATTTACTTCTAGGACTATCTTCGCTAGAAACCGTATACGATTCTTCAGAATGATTTTCGATATAGTCGCAGAAGGATGAAATTTTAAACACTTCTCAATCGTGAGACATCGTAGCTAAAAAGAATACAAAAGTTGTATTATTGACCCTTAAACGGGCTAGCAAAGTTTCAAAAGAAATCGATGACAAATGTTTATTGTAAATAAAAAAATACAGCGGACTCGTGAAATGTATACGAATTTAACTAAACTCGATCCTTCCGCGTTCCGGTGGATCGTTTCGAATTAAGCGAGCGTTTCTGGTGAACCTCGTTATCGCGTTACGAATACAAAAAATCCAGCAACCAGGAAATACTAGTAAACCTGACGGCCATGGGTCGTGCATCATCGAATTCGAGTTAACTCGATCCTTCCGCGTATTGCCGCATCGTCGTCGCCCGATTCGCACACGAACGCATCGATTCGTTCATCCTCACCAACGCGTGCACATGCAACGTGGATGCTGAGTGTAATATAAATTTTCAATTATTCTATTTCAAATCACCGAATCGATCGATTGCCCTTTTCAACTCGTAACTAACGCATTCTGATAAATTGTTTGGCTCGATCTAAATTTTGATACGCGTAACTTGTTCATCGCGCATTGATTACACTGTTGTATATAAATACAACAGTTCTCTTACCGAAAATAATCAAAAATTGAAGGTTGAATATCTTTTCATAAATTATATGAAGCTTGCGAAGATTATATTTGCTAAGTTGCTCTATCTATTCTTGCATCGTTTAAACTTTCATGGATGAATCTGGATACTCGAATCGACGGAGACTCACTTTTATTTCTTTTAAACTTTCCCCACTTTCCTAATGATTGATCATTTTTATTCGCAATTCGATTAACGTTTTTCCTTCTATTTTACTTAATAATCGAACGTTTACTCTCGAACAAAGAATAACTGCAGCCTATCTACGTTTGTTCGCGACGCGTGATTCTTTTTGAATTTTTTATCCTTTCGTCGCGCAGAACGCGTGGAAATAAATCGGGGAAAAAGTAACGACAATTTCTCGTTTACGAGTCCGCTCGGATACAGCTACCTGTATTAATTTTTGGAAACCATGATATTTTCTTCCTACCCTGTACACTTGCAAGCTTGGACCCCGTCAAATACTAGGGTGCATTTTGCATTCTCCAGACACGTGTACACGGTCTGGTGTAACAATGTCGCCCTCAGAACGAGATCGTGCACCCTCGAATGGCGAGGGTTGCCATCCATCCACTTTTGAATTACGCTAGATTGTACGGGCTCGAGAAATCGGTTGGGGTGACGACTGCAGCTGTAGGGTGTCGAAGACTCTTCTCATTTATCGTCTCGATATATCAAGTTTCTCACGGATAGCGTAAAATCAAAAATTTTACAGACCAATATCTAATTCCACCGATCACTTTTATCAAGTATCCGTAAAAGATATTTTCAAGAACACGAATGGCTTCGAATCAACCTGGTAAAAGTGTTCAAATCTTTGTTAAATCTGAACTAATCACAATCACTAACTAATCTTCCCGTTTAATAAAAATTCATATCCGTAATTCCTCGTATCCTCTTTTGAAACAATTACTCGTTACAACTGATACTGAAACTGCTCGAATAATTTAATATTCGAACGCTAAGTAATAAATTTCCTACATTTCAGTATTCGACTATTATTATTTTCATTGACCGTTATATAATTCGCCGAATCTTTGGATCATCGAATCGACGAACTTGAATACTTCGATCTATGATACACCTCGCGCTATTCGTGCACTTAACGAGGACACGAAATTCGACGAGAGGTCTCAGAATCGTAGGTTGCAACCTCGGGGACTCTCGACACTGTTCAACGAACCTAAAACGATCCTACGAGAGTCACGAGCCAACAATCTATTCAATTTGAGACAAAACGATAGAGTCGCAAAACTTGATCCGATTTCTTTCTATGCTTCTCGCTCTCACTTCCCGTGAAAGCTTTTATGTTATACTATGGCTTCGCAGCAGAGGACAGGGTACAACGGAAGCATTTGTCCGTGTCTTTACGATTACTCTGGTTTCGCGACAAGTTTTATCGAAGAAACAACTACAAACAAGTGGCAATGAAAAGTACCATGTGCATCGACGTGGAGTAAACGTGTAAATTCCATTAAACGAGAGTTAGTCGCGGTCAAAGAAACGACACGATTATAATTAATAATTTACGATCGATTGTTCGTTCCTCGAGACAAGCAGACAAGGACTCGATGATTCTTTCGACTCCTCCGTTGTCCGAAAAACAGGAACACTTCAGATTCCTGAACGACCGGAGACCACGTGTACGCAATCACGGTTTTTAATTTATTTGGTACGCCGAGAGATCGTTACTAAGAATCTTAAAACCTTAAGAAAGAGAGTATAGCGTGTTCTCGTCCTGTTACATTTTCACTAACAACGCAACACACCTTCGATGAAAACTAAAACACAATCATCGACGATCGTTTCCACCGTAACGCTAAACTTTACATTGAACCCAATTATATTTCGAACACGTTGCGTTAGATTACTAACAATGTATCAGATTTCAATTCCACATCGTGCACAAGTCTGCAATAACACGAATTCGAAACGAATTTAACGTTTCAGTTGCTTTAACGTTACTCGACTTATACACGATACTTTGGTTATTAAATATAACACGTGATACGCAACCGATGCATTTTTTACTGCATTTATTCGACGTAAAGAGAGACGTGGACAATTCACCAATTGTCTCCGCGATCGTTCGACCGAACACGTCTGAGTATTCAACATACTATTTGTTCCTGTCGCACGAAATACACGTTACAATCGCGTGACAACCCTCCATCATGCAGTTGCAGACAGTCATTATGCAGTTAGGCCCTGATCTGCGTTCGTGAACTGTCCAAAGACACAGTTTCTCTACGTGGAATGCAAAAAGTTGTAAAACAAAGGATCCCATCAACTACCAGATTCAACATTGTTTTCCATTTCTCCTGTTTCGTGCATTACGACTCTCGAATACAGTAACGTCTCACACGTTATCACATAGTTGCCCCTATCATTGTTACTGGTTCAATTTGCTCTCACTCTGTCTCACATTCGTCGTTGATGTACACAAAAGACTTATTTTCGAATTTTTTTACTTTACATTCTTCACACCTCGAACTCTCTTACTCTATTATTCTCCTCGATTTCTATCGCATTTTTATTTTCTTAAACGTTAGATCGTCCCTCCGTACACTCCCTACGACCCTTTAGCGTGCTCTTCTTCGCTATTTCTTTATTTTGCTCCTCGCTTTTTAACCCCAGCAAAGCCATTCTATCGCATCGTCACTCGTGCCTCTCCACGTTCAACCCTAACCCTTTTTCTATCATTCTCCGTCAGCTCTCCTCACGGCGCCTTCCTTCTCTCTCCTATTACTTCATTTTTCTTTTTACCACATTTCACTCTCCCAACTTCTCATCCCCTAGCTCTCTGCAATTTGTTCACTTCTACCGTTCCATCTATCCTTTTCTCCATACCTCTCACCTCCCTGTTGTTATTTTTTCCCTCTATCTCGTTTACCATATTCTTATCTTCCTCTTGTTGTTCTCCTTTAACTTCCTCTCCATCTCTTCCTCTATTTCTGTCCACTCCTCCACCTTTCAACCTAATTGAATTGAAAATATTCTCCATACCTCCCTGTTGTTATTTTCTCCCTCTATCTTACTTGCCATATTCTTATCTTCCTCTTGTTATTCTCCTTTAACTTCCTCTCCATCTCTTCCTCTATTTCTGTCCACTCCTCCACCTTTCAACCTAATTGAATTGAAAATATTCTCCATACCTCTCACCTCCCTGTTGTTATTTTCTCCCTCTATCTCACTTGCCATATTCTTATCTTCCTCTTGTTATTCTCCTTCAACTTTCTCTCCATCTCTTCCTCCACTTCTGTCCACTCCTCCTCCTTTCGATCTTTCCTCCAGTCTTCTCCACCGATCCTTTATCCCCTCACTGCCCCTTTTCCATTACTTTCTTCGTCTTCCCTTTACCCTGTTTAGCTTCCTTCGCAACCCTCCTTATTCCCTCTAGGTATCGATCTCGCAATTATCTCTTCGGTCTTGCTCGAAAGACGAGCACGCTGATCTTTCAAAAATCATCCCCCGCTTTCCCTTCAGCCTCTTCGCTCTTTCCCTTAATTATTTTCTCTATCCTCACCCGTTCCATCTGCCTCCACTTCACGTTCCACCACTCTCGCGGTAACGTTTCCATTTTTCAGAGGCGCTTCCCTTTCCCTTCCTTTTCCCATTTTTTCCGCCTCTACTTCTCGACGATACTGCAATTAACGCCGCACTTTCGGCAAATGCAGCACTTTCAGCTTCGTAGCTATCAATTTTTCGAAAATTCTTTTCACCCGGCTCACCCGAGAGACAACATTCTATTCGAGGTGAAACGTTGCGCATTTTCCAACATTATTGCGCGATCAATCCTTTCGTCACGGCCGTATCTGCCGCGAAATGCATCGCGGGATAGATAATGCTGTACGGGTCACACACGTAGCAGTTGACGACCGAGAAGAATGCCCTCCTCCTTCGGGCGGGTGCCTCGGTTGATGTCGTTGGTGACTTTCTGCTCACACGCGAACAATTAATGGACCCCAGAGCGGTGTTCTTTTCGGCGCGTAATATACTACGCAGTTGTGCTCACGAGCAATGTTTCTATGCGTTTCCTGACGGTCAATTTCCCTTTGAATTGTTCCAAGCTTAAATGAAATTTTATTTAGAAAATTCTCTAACCGAGTCTTCTCGAGTTCGGTCCTACCGGTAGAATTGATGTTACCCGTTAATTACTTCCAAATTCTAAACGCTATTGCAAAGTCGTCCATGGTCGCGAACGGGTTGATATTAGTCATTATCGATGCTCGATGATCTCTCGAGAGAACGATATATTCAATGGAAAAGGTATTTGGAGTTCCGCCGGTAAAATTGATGTTACCCGTTAATTACTTCGAATTGTAAACGCTATTGTAAAGTCGTCCACGGTAACGAAAGGATTAATATTAGTCGTCATCGATGCTCAATGTGTGCTCTCTCGAAGGAACGATATATTCAACGGAAAAGGTATTCAGAGCTTCAGACCAAGAAGAATCGTGCGTTTATCTTTGAACGCAATTTTTTCGAAAGTGAAACATTTTAAAAAGAAATAGGCTAGCCCTGACTCTTCCAGAATCGAACACGCGATGGAAATTTCGTTGAAAGGGAAGACGCGACACAGCTCGCATTTTGAATATTAAAACACAGCGTCTTGTTATTCGCGAAGCAGCAACACGTAAACGAAAAATAGTCCAGGACGTCCGTACGGTGTTCCACGAATGTATTCGGGTCTCGTTACCGATTACGACAACGATCGTGCTCGGTTTTCATAGCTCGTTTGCATTTACGTCGATCGACGTAGAAAGGATAATCGCGACTCCTTACCTTCGGTAAGGATTGGATTATCTCTCCGACTTGCTCGACATTTTCTCGTACATCGAGACAGAGATATGTACATCGAGACAGAACGAGGTACAATTAACCCTTTCCACTCGAAGTTTCTCTGTTAACGGAAACTAGCACGTCGATGAAATCCTTCAAATCGTGTAATTAATTCAAAACGGAACATTTTCATTTCAACGTTTCGTATACATACGTTTACATCTTACAAGAAAAGAGTAATTGAATTTTAATTTCGATTCCAACACCACGATGGTTTTCCAAATCAGAGAGAAAGTACACCGAATTAAATGACGATCGAGGATCGTCTCTCGAGTGGAAAGGGTTAACATCGACGGAACAATGCTACGACAACCTGAGAGACAGTGCTCTAGGTTTATTTGTACGAAGTGATCTCCCAGAGATCGCGTCTCGACCAAGTTTCAATTTGATGAAAAGTATCGTTTTAACATCGAGCTACGAAAACATGAGGAAGGTAGGTGCAATTCGATAGCAGTGAGCTCTTCGACTCGCTCGACTTTGTTTACATTGAACACGATAATGAGATACAACGAGAGTGATCGAGCAGTGGGGATCGCTCTGTGACAATCCAAGGTATAATACTATCCTTACTTCGTTTATATATTTAACTCCGATGGTTGAACGGTATATTTTGGAACGTTTATCGAAGTATCGTGGGATTCTATGTTGGAAATTGCTATCATTGGCCGGCTTCCAATACGATTATACCGTTCGAAGAATTATTGTTTGTGAAATTTTCCTCAAGAGAAGTACAAAAGTTCCGTTGGCTCGCGGAACGAATCGATTCTCATAGAAATGCCCACCATTTCTCGGGCGAGCCGTGAAGTGGTGGCATTCACGGTTGCAAAGCTCCGAGTAGTGTGCACGAGTTCTCCATCTTTCCGAATCCGTGTTCTCTTTTTTTTTTTTTTTTTTTTTTTTTTCGGGGGGTACACCACGTGGTTCGCTTTGGCTCCCGGAAAAATCGACGACGGCTACGGCACGGCCGGGGAAAAAGAAAAGGAGAAGACAATATCGGTTTTCCCAGTGAAACGAGACCTACTGGAACAGTTGGGAGCGTCCGTGTTTCACGGTTCTTCGTTCTCAGAGAAAAATTTTGCCCCCGATCGTTACGAAGCTGCAAAATGTTCTCGATCGTTCACCAGCGGGAAATAAACGATCCAGAATCTCGATCACGGACTTGCACAGATGGAAAAAATATCGAGTTCGGAATGTCGTTTCGTTCTTTTTTTTTTTTGTAGGTGAAAATGAAACATGATTTTTTTTTGGAGTGTATAAACATGTTTTATTCAATTACGTATTCTCCGTTTTGGAAAACGAAATTACTTTCCGAACAAACTAACGATTGGTATTACGTTGATATTATTCGATTATATCCTACGAAGTCTTTTGGTTTAAAATATTTAACGAATTACGATTTAAATATTTTATACGCTTCAACTTTTGTGCATTTATTCGAATAACACGACACGGATCGCGAGTCGTGTTCTTTGAGTAAATTTTCTTCTTTTAAACTTTATTTTCGTTTAAGGTATTCTGTTAACGATATTCTACGCCACATTTCAATTTTAATAAGGGAAAACTAGCGTGTTTACATTTTTTTCGGCTGTATGCAGATTCTTTTTGCCGTCGTCGTATTTTCAGCTGGAGAAAAAGTCTTTTTCAGAGGTAGAAGAAGCAGCAGAAATATTTAAAAAGCGTTTCGCTTATTTCGTCACAGAAAGAATCGTTTAATTTCCACTGCTTTGTGAACCGACGTTGTAAATAAGAAACTAAGAAATTTCAAATATTGTACTCGCTACCGAAATACTACAAATATCAAACTACTTAACCAGGACGAGCAAAGTATTCGAATGCAAAACAATTCGACTTTACGGTTTCGATACTTTCAAGACCGTCGATCCGATTTCGAATTACCCGGATTCGTAAATAGAAGTTTCTTCGTATGTTCACCGCGGCGACGATGTAATATAAAAATTATATAACAAAATCCCATGATCTTGGCCGCGATGTTTGCCCGACCCAGATTTCAACGTTTATCGCAGCTATCGTTTGTTTTTCTCCTCGTTTCTTTCACAAACTTTTACAACGTTCTTGCGCGTCTGACCTGGATCGTGTAACGAAAAACAGGGACGACACGGTATCACAGAATAAT
Organism: Ptiloglossa arizonensis; assembly: GCF_051014685.1. NCBI lineage: Eukaryota > Metazoa > Arthropoda > Insecta > Hymenoptera > Colletidae > Ptiloglossa > Ptiloglossa arizonensis. Next base: position 25,013,305 of record NC_135049.1, read on the forward strand.
TTACAATGGTTCCAAAAACGACGAAACTTCGCAAAGTGAAACATTGCTCGAAACCTTAGCTATCTAGATTATTTCAACCCTTTTGACTCGAGAGGAGATCCTCGATCGCCACATAATTCGGTGTATTATTCTCGATCCGTGAAAACTTTATGGTTTGGAATTCAAATTGGAATTTAAATATCACGTTCTTGTAGAGTGTAAACGCGTATATTTGAAGTATATGAAAATGTTCCATTCCAGATTAATTTTACGACTTGAAGAATTTTCTCGAGGCGTCGATTTCTGGTAACAAAAAAAGCCTCGAGTACAAAGGGTTAATAGCCATCGACACCTTTCTACGTTTTCTTACGGATCGTTATCCTAGCCCTTGCATCACCCAATCTTTATTCATGCTCCGATACTACGTCTTGCACCATTCCCCTCGCTCTCCATTCAAAACCTTTAATCCTTACGATACCGAAGTTCAAGCGATTGGCACGTATCACGTGCGGAAATCCGGTACTCGCGTACACTAAGCTTATTCGTTAAACGCCCATGAGCGTTCAACGCACATACACGTGCACACTATTCTGAGAACAGAATCCAGTGCTTATACACGTAGGTCCATTCAAAGGGAGGTTCCACGTCCAAGGGAGAAGATAAACGATTCAAAGGGTACAAAATTTATAGGATCGTATTATTTTATAAGTGCAACGGTGCACGTACGTTCAAAACTGGCATTACCATTTTTAACCCTTTGGACTCGAGAGGAGATCCTCGGTCGTCATCTAATTCAGTGTACTTTATTTTCGATCCGGGAGAACTTCGTGGTTCGGAATTCAAATTGGAATTTAAATATCACGTTCTTGTAGAGTGTAAACGCGTATATGCGAAGTATATAAAAATGTTCCGTTTTAGATGAATTTTACGATTTAAAGAATTTTCTCGAGGCGTCGGTTTCTGGTAGCAAAGAAGCCTCCGGTGCAAAGGGTTAAATGAAAATTCATTTTTCTGTCGATAGATCGAATCCCCATGCACGTAAAAAAATATTAGGATAAAGTAGTAAAAAAAATGAATAGTTCACTAGATATTATTTTTTGTTCGTTTTGCATTTCTGGCGTCATTTTCGTTTAGACGAAAACTCAAAATATTAACGCTAGGAAAATTGTATCTTTTACTTTCGTTCCAAATATTCATCGATGTATCGAAATTTAAAATAGCAAAGATGATCTCGGTTTTACCTCGTTTTACGCGAAAGATATTAATTTCCCTTCATTCGGTGGTTGTATCTCCTCTGTGAAACGAATCTGTGGTAACTCCTGGCAATCTGGCACAATTTGTTCGTTGAGCTTAACAACCGGTCGAGAACATTGAAGGTTTCGGAATTACGAGGCTTAATCTGGCTTTTCTTGGAATTTTCGAACGATTCCCAAAAGAACGCTCGATTAATAGTTTCTGCGGTTCACTGCCGCCAGGGTTCTATGCACCGAGGCATCTGCATAATGCAATAAATGCATCGAACGTTTCGGAGGACGAAGGAAATTTCGAAGCAGTAATTGGCCAATGAGTCTCGCTCGTTGAGTCTCAAAATTAATCGATCTTGGTGAAAGCACGAAACGATTAACACCTCGAGCGTCGAGCTGAGATTATTTAATAGTTTTATCGGTATTCGAATTCTGGAAATAAACTTCGAATACTTCGATATTATTATTCGAATAAAAAGGTATTCGTATATATCGCACCGTTTAAATAAGGTAGATACCGGATGACATATATAAATATTACATCTTGTTATCAGCCGATTATCGGAATACGTTTGCGAACGAATTATCACAGTGATGGAAATCACTGATTCTTAAAGGATGATCCGCAGCGAGTATAATCACAAACACGTCCTACATAAAGTGTTTGGTAGGGCACAATATCACGTGTGTCTGGTTCGAAGTTTGTTTACAATCGAAAAATGTAAACACGTTAGTTTCTCTTTACCGAAATACACGTGCCGTGTAGATTTTAAATGGAAATAAAGTTTAAAATAGAACGATGTATTTAAAGAACTTGATTTATAGTTCACGTCGCGCCATGTACCCGAATGCCGCGAATAATCCAGATATTTGATCAGTGTACAAACGTTCGAATGGTATTCGAATACAATTTGCCAAATATTTCAAGTATCGAAGTGTTTGAATATACGAACGTAGAAAAAAAACACCGTCGAAACGATTCTTAGGATTCACCGACCTAAAAGAGTGTTTAGGGTACGGATAGATAAATTGAAACTCGAGAAGAGCACAAACGTCGTGGAATCTCCAGGAGGCATTGGCCGAGAAAGAATTGTCTCGACGACACATGTGTCGAGGGATGCACACGTGGTAGCACGGACTAGTATCCACGAGGATGCAATGACGCGGAGAGTAAAGAGGAAAAAACAGAAGAAGAAAAAAAAAAGAAAAACGGGTCGGTATGACGCATGAAGGATGTGAAGCAGGATGCATCGAGTGCATAATTGCAGTGGACGCGCGGACAATATGCTGCGAGGGAAAGACTCTCTGTTTAGCTGATTCTCTTTTTCGTGATTCACCCTAAAGATATTTTCATTGAAAAGAAACGCGGATGATCTTGATAACCTTGAAAAAAGAAAAAAATGATATTGAAAAAAAATTTTCTTTGCAAGGTATACGCGCTTTTTGAAATTATACAAATTAAGTATGAAACATTTCTCGTTTTAAGTGAGTCCATCCGCATATTGGTCAATCTGCAGCACGAGTAGTTGTACCGCAAAATTATTGTCATAGGAATTAAAAAGCTGAAACTATTTAGCACCCAGAAAATTATTCAAATATTTTATTTCTCTTCGGCAAGTTTTATCTGTCTTTAAAGTTTGCACCCGTGCTTTGTTTAGAACCTATGCGAACGTGTAAACTTTTCTGTCGATTTTCGAGCTTCTCTAATAAGTGTAGCATCGACGTTACACGGAAATATTTTTACCGTGTGTTCGATGGCTCGTTGATTAACGAAAAATTTTCATTTTAATTAACCACGCATACCAAGAATCGTTCCTGAACGAGAAATGTATCGTGATTTGCTTTCTTCTTTCTGTCTAAAGACGTGTATGATTCATATATACATATGTATCTATTAGTAAGAAGTTAATTCGAGAAATTTTATTCACGGATATCAAGAAACGGTAAATTACATAGTAAATCAAACACGGTGACACTCTCGAGATATTTTAATTGAAAAAAATATTGCCGGATGAAGGCATTCAAGCAGAGAAAAAATTAGAGAATGTATCGCAAGAAATACCCGCGTAATGCGGTAATCATAAATTAGTAAACTAATACATATTAATTAAGAATGTTTGTTTTTTTTCAATATATAAATCTTGAATTCTCTTTCGATTAATTCTGCAAGTCTTTAAATATTTTGTACACAATTTTACTAAGTGGTTGATTGTTATGAAATAGATATCAATAAATTGATACATAAATGAGACAAACTGTACACGAATCCAACCCCTGCGTACGCAATTAATGTTTTTATACATACTTATTTTTCTTAAATAAAGTTTGTTCAAATGGACACAGATTTATGAAATTTAATATTTTTATCTAAAATAATATCTAAACAAATGTTCGTTAAAATTATAGCAAGTATTTTTTGTTTTTCGATGATTCTACCCATTCTACCGTTCCGTTTCATGTGATAACGTTGGCACAGCACGAGATCGATTAAACCGTATACTACACACGCACAAACACATACACTTACGTACGCGATGAGATACATACGTCACCATGAAATGTACAAAAGAATTGAGATCGTTTTTCTTAATTTTTATAAGGGACAACGAAGCCCTGATCGCTGTGAAAGATTTGAAAAGACAACGCCCTGTTTTCACAGAGCAGAAAGGTTAATAAACTTTAGTCACTCTAAGCCAACGTAACCTTTGCTGTCTATATTCTACTTGTCGTTGATTTCAGACGTACAACATATTAATAACCGGTGAAAAGAAAATATGTTTTACTAATCCTACACGCCACTTTTCGCGCGGTTAATTCAAATCAATTAGTCGGTCGAAAAAAGAAAAGATATTAAGGCGATTTTTAGTTTTCATAATGAATGTCCATAAGATTCGCTTCATAACAACGGTCTGTGTTTTATCTTTACCGAAATTTAGCGCGCCGTAACAATTGGTATTACACACTTTTAACGGTTAATAGAAAACTAACTGAACTGTAGGAATTAAAAGTATCGAACAGTCAAAACAATGAGAAAAGTACCGAAGTGTGATCATGAAATTGGATATTAATTTCAATTCCAAATGTGAGAAACATTTACCTAGTTACATCGTTGAACAAAATTAAACAACGGGTAAATAATGGTAAAGAAACGGATAATGGTTGAAACCGTTAGATCATATCTGAATTAACGGTCAAAAGCTGTGGAGAATAATTAATATGCTGTTGAGTAACCTTCACCGCGTCTAACAAGAGGCGTAACTGTCAAGCGAGCTTCGCGCTTGACATTCGGGCGTTCGAAAAAGAAAGAAACGCGACATATCGCGATCCAATTTCTTCTTTTCATTAAATCAACATTAATTCTATAACAACGAGACGCAGATTTGACGTGTAAAACTTTTGAACGCGGCATTAATTTATCAGTAATGATTAATCTGAATTCTTCTTTCACCCCTCCCTAAACACGTAAATGATCAAAAGGTATCACAATGGCACTGTGATCGTTTCTTTGCGATCATAGATATATTTCATGACATTCGTTCGAAATATTACAAATATTTTTAAATAAAAACAACTTCACTGAAAATTGATTGTAAAATGATTTTCACATATATAATGTAAAATGAATTTTGCTCAAATCACAACCGGTACGAAATTGTTTTCTATCATCGATTAAACAAACATTAAGTACATACATACGTGTAAACTTCGACTACCCAAAGAATTCATTCAATTGTAAAGTAACATTTTAATTAGACGATATAATACGGCAAATCGTGTAACACGTAGAATGTTGACGGTTAAAAATTACTTCAAACGATCGAAACTTGAGTGTAAGACTATCATTTATGGGTGAATTCATTAATAAATCAATGGACCAGAGACAGGATCAAAACTCGATTAAATTCTCTGAATGTGGTGTTCCTAATGACAGAGGAATCGAACCGCTGTCCTGCATTCTTTCCAAAAGTATATCGTAACAAATCAGGTATTCCAACCTTAGTATCGATGCTGTTTTGATGTGTGCACAAAGGGATTTATAAAACGAGTTACGACAATTTTGCAAGGATACGCGCCAAATCTTTTCTAGGTCATTCCACAGGGACAAGACGTGCACGGTTCCACAGCTGATTTTACTCATCACGGCGAGAAAAATGTAGTGCCACAGGACACATCGGAATCAAAAGACGCGAACAAAATTTTTAACGAAACATACGTGTACTTACCGCGACTAGTCACTGATAATTTACCGCGGAATCGCATGCAAACTCCTCACAGTAATCACAGCACTGACACCACGCCAAAACAGCCCCTGCAAACGACTGATTTTTATCGAACTGGCCGCGGCGAAATGCAGCTCGCGCTTCAACATTGCCATCTTCCAACAGGTTCTGTAACTATTCTATGTCCATCGAACAGCAACGTTGAGACTCCTAATCTTTTCTGCGCGGGCGCAATATTTTTCGAATCCAACCAATTATCTTCGATAAAAAACATAACAAAATTAAGCGGCACATAAACGCATATTCGAATTACATGAATAGGAATAATAATACATACTCCGAAAAAATCATACAATTTCCACTATATTTCCTTTCTTTTATTAAAAAGTCATTTAATCGTCCCTTAAATATGTTGCAGATAATTTTAAAACGTGATCATAGAAGGAACAAGTACCAATCAGAAAAACATTCCGTTCTTGTGTTCTGTGTATTCGTTCTGTAATTTCTGCACTGTTTAATAAGGACCAATCGCATCCATATGCTAGACTTTCATGTTTGTATTCGCCAATGACAGACGGTGCTTCTGTTCTCTCGCAGTCGATAATTTTAAATCCGCCATACATGCAAGCGGCAAGTAAATATTTTCGCGCGAAAGGATCCCATTTCAAACGCCATACACCGCCGCCAAGATTAGTTTCCGAAACGAATCGTTTCAAGTTCCTTGTATCCCACAATCTCAACGTGTCATCGTAACTAAAAAATAGTAAATATACAACCAGAAGTTATGACTATTAAATTACTCTGCACATTCTATACACCACCTTCCAGATGATAATAAAAACTCTTTTGTTGCGTTACTATGAATACTTGTAACGCCGGCACCATGAATTTTATTCAACGCGATAGGATGAGTTCCTATCCTTGTATCAAAAACTTGAAATTTACAGTCATCGCCACCTTAAATATAATCAGTTTGTCATCAAATACTTTATATTATTTTAATAATGTTTTTAAAATAATTTTTTCGTACCCGTGTATATTACATTAATATTCCAATAATCAAAAGCTGCGATCCAAGCCTCAAATTCATGAGCAGGCCACGAATTAATTTTATTAAGTTCATTTTCGTTTATTTCAAACAATGATACGTAACCTTTTGAGTCACTAACTACTATTTTTGAATTCGATTTATTATTATCCATCCATCTTCCAGTACACCAATCTAATGATAATGCAAGAACATCATCACTATGTGAAATCTTTGTCTCCGTTAATAATTTTAAAGCTTCTTTTCCTTCATCGCTTTTTAATTGATATACTTGTAAGTAGCCTAGAGAATTTACAACACCAAGTAAAATTTTATTTTGATACATAACATGCATCCATTTCATATCTAATACAGCAGGTACTTTTAACATTTGTAATAGGTATAAACGTCCATTGTCTATGACCCGAAACATATAAATGTGTCCCAAGCGTTTCAATGACTTTGATTTATCCAATGTTGCTTCATTGTCTTTCATTAACTGATATGTCCCACATACAAATATATCTCTGAATAAATTTGCTGGGCACCATTCAACAGAATCAGCAGGAAAGTCGGTATCAAAGCTATCCAAAGTGTGGAACATGATTCATTCATTAATCTGTAACATACAACCCTTTGGTTGATAAATATGTACTTTTTACAATTTATAATACAAAGGTTACAACCATTTTGAAAGTGGTCTTATAGGGTTCACACAGAAATATCTTTATTTGTACTATAAATATTACAATTAATGAGAATTATATAAATATGACATACAATTTTTAAATTATTACAAATTGCAATTATTCGTTCAAATACATACACACACGATTATATATTATTTCCAATTACATTTATTACTATTATTATTTAAAAAAAAACAGAATTTATTTAAAAACATTTGGTATAAAGTTTACTTTTCTAAGAGTTTAAAAATTTCCAATAAATGTATATTGAAATTACATAATTTATATACTCATGCTGAGAATATGGCATTCGTAAATTGTATAGTCATATATATAATGTACATATTGGTCAAAAGTATATTGTTATCATTGAGATCATATTATCAGGAACAATACATGGTCATTGGTTAACTTTTTCTTAAAAGTAGTAATACAGTTCTGAGCAAATTTAAGTATCATAGGAACTTTGTTTTTCATTCTCACATTTCAAACATTTTTGTAATACATAGTTTTTACACCATATTGCATTGTGTTTGTATACATCTTACTACAAATATATATTATAATACCTAAATTATTATTATTATGTTGATTCTTCATTATTTGGAGTTCTTATTAAATATTTATTTCTATGATATTTGGGAAGCATATTTGTACTATCAATAATCCATGTAAGGATACTTTAATTTGTCTTAATAGATGTTAAACACATTGTACTAATGAAGGACTCGTATATATTTATACTTATGTTTAAGTTTGATGGAATGCATCATTTGATTAATTTTAAAATAAATTAATAATACTTAAAAGAGCAATTTTTGCAAAACAGTTCGTATTCATCATTCACATAAAATCAATCATACTTTATAGTTTTAATAAACGATAACCTTTAATGGCTATTATCATTGTACTCTTTGGCAGTGTAGAAACTAATAAGTTACTTTTTTTCAGTTATAAAATAAATATATAATGATGCATGCATTTTTAATAAGTTTATAAAAATACAAAGATGTACAAACATCTTTTTTCTGAATTATGCTAGACTTCCAATTAATGACCACTATCATGTGGTCAAAATCTGAGGTAGGCAAATTGGCATTCTGGTTCTTGCATGTAACATGCAAATACATTTTCATTTTTGACAATAGTATGATTTAAGTCTTTGTGCTTTCATTATTTGTAATTAAGTACTTTTTGAATACTTGATTAGTTAAAAATGAACGATATGTATAAAATTATTTAAAACAAGTATTTCACTGACGAGCACTTTTCTCAGTTTCGACTAGACATTCTCTGACTAGAATACGTGCATGTACAATACCACGTTTAATTTTTTCGGCAGAAGTACGACTGCCGGCATAAGTAGGTCGAACCTCATGACCAAGTTCCTCTATGACATTAAGTAGCTGTATATATTTTGATTGGCCAGGTACAGAAGAAACAGTTTGCTGTAGGGCTCTTGGATTTGGTACGCTCAGTAATGGCTCTGTGATCTTTGTTGAAACTTCTACATTTCCTCGTTCTTCTTCCATCTTCTAACTTTTTCTTAATTAAATACCCTAACAAATAATTTATGAAGGAGATCTAAATTATAAAGAACCAAATATCGCAAAATAACTCTTACAATTTGATTAATACATTAATTTCATTAGATAAATAATAATAATAAATTTTATATTTTAATGAGAACACGGAAAAAATTTATATAGAGAAAACGAGAACCTTTGAGTCGTGTACGTTTCATGTATCTTCGCATAATCTTTGTAAAACAAGATTAAGGAATTCATAAATATAACCTCAAATCAAACATATAATTTTATTTTATGTTTCGTAGAACTTACCTTTAACAGAATATTAATGAAACGCGAATGTATATTTCACAGAGTAAATAAACAAGTACAAATAAAAATTAAATATAATATGCTATAAGTTTACATGAAACTATCGACTTCTACTCCGCTTGTACTCATGTGTCTGAAATTTAAATGGCGTATGACGAGAAAAAGTATGAACTACAGTAATATCTTGGCGCTAATTTTAAATTAATCGACACGCAATTAAGGGTATAAAATCAATACACATTGTTGTAGAAAATTGTTTTTTTTTTATTCAGATATACCTTATAGTCAGTTATATTCAAGGATTATACATTCCATAGGTACGTTTTGTTTGATCAATTTTTTCTGTCTGTATACTGTAGGTAATTACTAGGTACCCATAGTTTTAACCAAAAATGCAATACATTTTCCTTAGAAAATATAAATGAAGACTCTTCAGTGTACAAATTGTTTCTGCTTAATATTATTTTCCTACTTACTAAATTAGAACTTAATATGAAGAAATGATTCCTTCATGATTTGCATCTACATATGCATAGAAAATGGTGGTCTTTAAATCCTCCCTAATAAAAAGACAAAACCAAAAGGAGGAAACAAATCTCTTTTCTTTCATTTATACCCAATATTATGCATTATGAATTGATTAATTTTTCTTTTAGGCATCCACAAAAGTGTACATTGTTCCTAAAAATCAATTTAATTATTATTGAAAGTGATGTTAGGTTTCACAATTATTATTTTCCCAACCTCTTACACTTTTCTTTATTAAACGTACAATTGGTAAACTCGTATAAAATATGAAACAGTAAGAATGAGATATTTATGCACAATTTTGTGGATGCTAAGACACTCCCTTTAAAATATACTGCTGTACTCCATACAATGTACATAGCATTATCTAAAATAATCTGCTAAAAATCTATTCACTAAGTGTATTGGCAGATCATTGCCGTGCATTATGTTCCGTTTCCAGTAGACATTCTCGTACAAGAATTCTAGCATGCTGAATACCCATCTTAAGACGTTCAGCTGCACTGCGACTTCCAGCATACGAAAGGCGAATGTCTCTTCCAAGTTCCTCGATAATAACCAGTAACTGAGCATATTTACCCTGACCGGGTACAGTAGGGAAGTTTATTGTACTGGATGGGCTAGCCTGTGCTACTTGAACAGTTTGAACATTTTGCAAATTTCTTGGATTTGGCACAGTGATCACAGGTTCAGGGATTCGAGGAATTTCTGGTACCTTTGGTGGTGGAGGATCATTTAATTTTGTTATTGTTATTTCATTTAGTTTAGCCAACTCTGTTAGTTTTGCCATTTCTGCCATTTTTGAATATTCAGGCATCTTTGTAATATCATTTTGTATATTAGCCATTTTAATCATTTCATTCATTTTTGTTTTTTCATTCATTTTTGCAATTTCTTTAGCCATCTCATTAATTTGTGCAATTTCGTTTAATTTTGTTATGTCATTATTATATTTAGCCATTTCTGTCATCTGTACCATCTCATTTAGTTTAGCTATTTCGTTCATTCTTTGAACTTCATTAATCTTTGCCATTTGAGACATTTTCATCATTTCATTCATTTTGGCAATCTCATTAATTTTTGTTATATCATTGTATTTAGCCATCTCAGAAAGTTTCACCATTTCATTCATTTTGGCAATTTCCGACATCTTGGCAATTTCTTGCATTTTCATGTATTCTGTTGTCTTGGCATATTCTGCCATTTTTTCCATTTCATATCTTTTAGCCATATCCTGAGACATTTTATTTAATTCAGTCATTTTGCTGAATTCAGCAAGTTGAGCCATTTGAACTATATGTTCTGGTACTTTTCCCCTCTCCATCATTTGCTTTAGCTCTGCAGAAATTTTATTCATGTTCATTTCTGACATTTGAGCTATTGTTGCTGCGTCTGGCATTTTTGAGAGTTCTGCAATCTTTGAAATTTCTCTCGCTAAATTTTCATCTAAGCAACGCTTCTTTTTAGCACGATGTCTAGCCATACGCTGAGCTTCCTGCATTCTTCGTATTGCTGCCTGCTCCTCTGTTTCTTTCGCTCTGGCGTTCTTCATTCTCTCGGCAGCAGTATACAATCTAACAGCGCGTTCCTCTATTGTTTCTGATCTTAATTTTTGTCGTCTATATTCTCGCATTTCCCTTACCTTTTTAAGGTAAGATTTTTTCTTAGCCTTAGGCATAACATGCAATTATGCAGAGCATAAGTACAATCATCTATATAATCTGTCATTTTTGTAAGTTTCAAATTCCAAACTTCTCACAAAATATATTTTATGCATACGTTTTTGGCTAAATATAGCCAATTTTGTTGTTTTTTTCTTGATATTGACTAAATGTTCATTTGTATACTCTTGTATACAAAATAATTCTTACATTACATTTGAATATTATAAATTACCTGTAACACAAAATAATACAATTAATTAAAACTTGTTGAAGGATTTTCAGAAAAATGACAAAGAGAGTTTACATGTTTTGAAGTTTAGTAAGCACTGTGATTAATATTTATACATCTAACTGTCATTCAACTGTTAGTGAATATAAATTTTCTGTAAACTAAATCGTTAACAAGAACGACTAAAAATTTATTTACACTTGCAGAAAAAAAGGGCATCAATCTGGCGATCTTCTTTGAGAAATGCCGTTAACCACTTTCTTTGCTGCAGCAAGTGAAGAAACATAAAAATTAATTCGATTTCCAACATCTAAAAAGACGCGGGTAACGAGCTCAAAAAAAGGTCCATAGCACGTGCGCAAAAATCGAGCGGCGAATACTGTTTTCGAAATACGTGTATGTATACGTGCGTATGCGTATCGGCTACCTGTGTCGTGTTGCTTTTATGTGTGCGTGTCTCCCAAAATTCGAAAGAAGAGCGTCGTCAAGTAGCACGCAACGCGCATGCGCACCAATCTAAGAACGCTGTCTTCTCTGTAACGTTCACCAATCACAACAATGGCGGACGCAATTCGGTCAGTTCACTGAAACGCACGATTAACTCACGGTGAAGCTAAACCGCGTCGTGGACCGATCTTATTTTATATCTGAATCTTCCTCGCAGTGGAACGCGTCCGCCAATGCCGTTTGTACGAAATTAGTCCGATTTTTCTCAAGATATCCCGGAGACAAACGCACAAAAGCAATATCGGCCGACATGTAAGATTTTCGTTCGGAGCCACTTTAAGGGGCCAAGCGGGGTCGCCGATAGGCTGCGTGTGACGTGGTTGCGTTTATTGACCATAACCCCTTCCTACTCCCGTCTGCAACTTCACGACGGACAGGTGTACGACCTGAGAGACCGCAAAACAATTGACCAAACCGACCGCGTCTTAAAATACACGACGACATTGTCAAAGAGTCGTGAACACTCTCGAAATGTTCAGCCACCTTATCGTCTTCACTAATAGAGATCTCACGCTTCTTTCTCTTCGATAAAATGATCATTTCCTGGAAATATTCAATTTACGGTAAACTTTCTCAATATTTTGAAAGAACGTTTCCTTTAAGGATTGAGAAAATTTTGACGTGTTTTTTGCAGTTCTTTCAGGCAAGAAGGTGAGACTTATGGTGAACTCATCAAGAGGATTCGTGTTTTCGAAGAATTTGCGAGTTACGAAAACATTTTGATGCGACAAGGTTTAAAATAATTTATAATAATTAGTAATAATAGTAATAATAAGAATTACTTTAAAAGTCAATTCGCGTCTACGTATCATATTGTTTTTGAATTTAAATGTTCGAGACCTATTAATATTTTGTTAGGTAAATTAAAGAAATGATGTATATTATTCGCAAAATGACTGTTTTATTAAAATTTACTAGAAATATTTTAATAATTTCTCATATCTAAAATATTTGTCAATTACGTATTATTACTCGTACTTTTGTATGGAGTATTACTGTTATTATAGCAATGAATTACTTTTATTACTTCTGTTTATATACTCAATACTTATGTTATACATAGTAAGACACGATATGGCTCTCTATTATCAAATGGTACAAGTGAAATTAGTAAATATATTCTTTACAATTGTTGCATTCTTTTATACAGAAGATGATGTTTCTGTATAATTAATATTTTTCTATATAGAATTAAAATTAAAAATTTAACTATTCACATTTTTATGGATATCATAAAAATAAGTTATCTGTTTATTAAAAATTATATATCTACTTGTAGACAAATTATTGTTGTGAGTTAATTTCTGTCTCTAATAAGCATTCTTTAATCAGCATTCTTGCTTGTACAATGACTACTTTCAACCTTTCTGTTGAAGTTTTACTACCAGCATATGCTAATCTAACATCTTTTCCTAGTTCTTCGATGATTGCCAATAACTGAGAATATTTATTTTGTTCACAAGATGTATCTACAACAATTGGTGATTTCTGCATAGGCAAATGTGTTTGAAATTGTTCGGTATTTGGTATTGTAATAATGGAATTAGTGGTTTTAAACATAATGTTTTGTTTCTTTAAATTTGTAATTACAGAAAGCTTGTTAAATTTTAATGTTTCAAGCACCTTTGCTTCCTCTAAGGCCTTTTTCTTTCTGGCTCTAAATCTTGCCATTCTTTGTGCATCATGAAACCGTCGAATTATAGCTTCCTCTTCTGTTTCATGACGTTTTGTTAGAGGTCTACGTGTGTTTTTCTTTCTTTCTCCAGTTAAAAGGGGTTGTTGGTTCTTTTTTAATGTACTCTTGCTTGTGTTCCACTTATAATTGTTCATTTTGTATTCAGATACCCCCCTTAGATTACTTTTTTTCTTACAAAAATTGTACAACGTGCATTTCATAAAATGTACTGCCCAGAAAATTGTTTGAATTAACCTCCCGTTTTTTTAATTCTTTGTATTGATTTACGCGCATGCGCAAAGTGCAATTAATTCAGAAGCCAATCACAAGAATGGCGGATCGTTGTAGGTAGAGCCGTTAAGTTTCGAATCACGTGTGTTTAGACGAAAAATATTTGACGTTGATTATTCGTATTGCGTCTACATTAAGTTCTGATAAAGTTCTTTGCTCTTATGTCGGCTTTAAATACGTGCGATTTTCACAAACACTGATAAGAAGAAAAAGATCGTCGTACTCGTACGTAAGACTTCACTATGTACTGTTTTTATTGGTACAGTTTCACGAAAAAATTTTAAAGTCAATTTATTGGAGATTAGAAAGAGATAGCTGTCTTCTTCTCTGTATGTATTATTGTCTCAAGGCGATTCAATCCCAAAATAGGTATCTACAATTAATTGGCGACATTTATTATACGCTCGGCTTTTATAAATATCATTTTTGCGGGAACTGTGTTTCACAAAGTTGTAACGTCATTTATTAATTTTTCAAATCATATCTGCTTTTCATTGTATATTCTGATGATAAAAGGTAAACTAACATGTAATTAAGATATATATATCACTTGATGTTTGTAAATTTTGCCAACTTCCTTTAGTTAGCAGACATTTTTTTAAAATATCATACAAAGAAAAAATAATACTCCATAAATGTACATAAAACTTTGTTTTAATTATTCATTACTTTCTTTTTTATTAAGGTGGATTTATCGCATTTATTTCCTATATTTTACGCATGCCAAATTTATTTCAACCCGGGAATCAATTTACATTTTAATATTATATTATGGGTCGCAAATGTACAATTATTTTATAATAGATAAAAATATTTTAGAGATCATTTTGCAGTCATAGCAACATCAATTATTATATTATTATGCCAAATCATAGATGCATATGTTACGTTTCATGAGGCCATAACGTTAAATGTAAATAGAGTTTACCATGTGACCAAAGTTTCATTAGTTCATTATATTGATATGACACCCTAACCAAAGATGTATCGTAACCTAACCAAATTTAGAGTCGTAGATACGATAACATTTTATTGTTTTATATATATATATATATATATTCGGTTAGTAAAAACTTGCCACATTACACAGATGTAGGGTCGCCGCAAATTATGCGCATCTTCGTACACACGCGCGCTTAGAAAGAACTTTACTAATGGCAAACGTGCACGTATGTAATGCAATTAAATTGTTTTGCCGAGTGTACGTATTTGTATACTTTTGCATAACAAACGGTTGTATTGCAAGCACATGGTTTTGTTTGAATCTACTTATAATTTTTACAGAAATAAACAAAAAGATATACTTATTTATAAATAGGCATAATTCTGAGTTAGGTCTGGGTTACAAAAGAACATTTTTTTCTTAAATAGTTGTACATATTTTAAATAAATATGTCCTTTGACTTTCTTGTTCATGACTTATTATGTGTTGACTTAATTTTGATACTTTTGTAGAAGTACCAATTGAATATTGATGTTTGTACAGATGTATCAAATGGATATCAATTTAGTTTGGCATAAGATTATAATCTGCAGGGTAGTATTGATAATATTGATAGTATTGATTCAGTATTATTCCAATCACTGATTTTATTATTCTCTACAATAAAATGTTTTTTCATGTTCCAGGTTGTACATAAAGGTTTCATATATTATATCGTATGAATTAGTAGAGATGTTTACAATGCAGAATACCAGCTCCAAAAATTAAATAAATTAATATGTACATTTCATCATATGAATATTATTTCCTTCTACTGCTTGTAATTCTTCCAGTATATCTCTTTTTTAAATTATGGTCTTGGCTAGGTTGGCAATTATTTGTAAATAATTAATGTTATGTATACTTTGTATTTGCTTAATTTTCTTTATATTTTTTGTAATACTTTGATCTTTGATATATATCTTATATATATTAACAATCTATCTTATATTTATATAAAAGCATAATATATATAAATATATATATATATATACAATGTATCATTAAAAGTCTTTTTAGTGAATCACTATCAAATTTTTCTATACTTATTAGAAAAGTTAAAATTAAATTTTATTAGTAATTAAAAGTTCATCTAATCCCATTCTTCCTCTATGTTTCCATATCCTAAATCTAGCAACATCTTTTCGTGTAATTATTCCAACTACCTAAGGAAAATATAAAATTACAATATTTTTTGTGATATAATATTTTGTAATACATAACAATTATTAATACCTCATTTGTGTCATTTATTACTGGTAAATGACGAAGACCTAACCCTCTGAAAAGTCTGAATGTTCGTGGTAGTGCTGCAGACTAAAAAAGAAAATATTTTTATAAATAATTAAACTTTTTAGTTTGTAAATAGAAGAGTAATAAGTAACAAACATGTTGTAATGTGTATGGAGCAGGATTCATGAAAGGTTTCAGATCTATTGTATAAGTTTTTTCTGTTTCGGTTAAAGTGACTTGTTCAATTGTTGGGTATCTAGGGTATTCTTTTCTGAACATTTTAATATCCAAGTTGTTTTCCCAATACTCTGGATTTTCGTTGAAAATTTTATTTTGCAATAACACTATTAATTGAGAACGTAAAATCAAACCTCGAAATCGCCCATAGGAATGTATTTCAGTCTAAAATAGGAAATACAAAAATAAATTTTACAAAATGATAAAAATATAAAATTTCTTGCTCTAAAATAAAATGTATATACAAAATTTATTACCTGATCACTACTAGGGCAATCAACTACAGGAAACCCATTAAATGTTACGCATTTAAGAAGCTCCACTATATGCCCTACATTTTCTACAGTTTTTAATGTTACTACAGCGCGATTCATTATTTCACTGGCATATATATTGTTTGATAATGGGGGAGGTTCCCATGGTAATATTGGAATTCCAGCCATTTGTATATGAATATCATAAATTCCCTAAATATCGAACGTAATACTCTTTTTATCACTTGTGAAGATTTTTTCCAATATGAAATGAAGATTAATATATTCACGTGCCTCATTAAAAAAATCTCCAACCCATTTAGCCATAATAAGAACTATTATAACTGGTAAACCAAAAGATATTCCTTGAGTAGCTTCTATGAGTATAACAGTTAAACTTACTGTCATTCTAACTACTCCCCCTAATTGTGCAGCTGCACCTAATAAAGCATACTTTCCAGGATCTAAAACAATCTGGAATAATATTACACATGGAAGTTCTTATTTCATATGATATTTTATATATTCATATAAACCATAGTATATACGGTAGCTATAAAAATGAATATACTCATATTTTATATCTTACGTAGTTGGGAAAAAGTTTTGAAAGACCTGATCCAATTAGTCTACCCCATGCAGACCCAATTAGAAGAGATGGAATAAACAGTCCACTAGACATAGATAGACCGAAGGTAAAAACGGCTAAGAAAAAGTAAAGCACGACAAAGATTGCTAACGTTATGTCATTGTGAGAGCCTACAAACAAAAAATTTAATAAATACAGATTCTGTCATCTTTTATGTATGCGTATAGCAGCTTACCTTTAGGGTCATGAAATAAAGATCGTACACTACTTTCTGGTGTTTGGAACCATAAAGCTGCAACTGCGTTATATTCGTCTTCCTTGCAATACATTTGAATAGGAAATTTAGTGGGATCTTTTCCTAATGGTTTACAGTCATTTATAGTATAAATCATTATAAATCCCATTGTTGCACTTAGTACACCAATTAAAAGAGCTTCTACTACCTTCAGCCATTTTTTTTTAACGAATTTGAGACGAAAACAAGTGATTTTATAATTTATATAGTTCCAAGAAGAACCTAGAATTCCACCTAGTGCTCCCATTAACATAAATAGAGGGATTTCATAAATCTGATAAGGTATTGTTTCAAATTTTCCTAAGTTTAGTAAGCCTGGATACGAAAGATCACCAGGTCGTCCATGATATGTACTAAGCACAATATTTAATGTACAGGTTGTAATCATACTAGCAAAGAATGTTCTCCATGTAAGGCTCTGATTAAAAAAACTAAGTCCTTCTTCAATACTGAATAATACTCCTCCTAAATTATTTTGAAGCAATTAATTTGTATTTGTATTATGCATGTTAGTATTTCTGTTACTAACCAATTGGTGCTCCAAATGCAGCAGATACGCCAGAGGCAGCACCTCCTGCTACAAAATCTCGTTTTTCATGATCCTCTCTAAAATATTCAAATATTTTCAGATCTTTGTTAAACGTAGTGCTTTTTCCTTGTGATATTCCTGCTGCTATCACAGCTCCAGAATGTATCATAGGTCCTTCCTATAAGTATCATTGTATTATATACCAAAATATGTTTTTATGCTATTTAAGAATAAATAGTAGTAGAAACAATAAAAAATAATATTTACTTTTCCACCAGCCAGACCTCCCACTACAGTACAGATTACACCAATTGTTTTTACTGCTAATGTTTTAATACGAACAACTCGAGGCACTTTAATTCCATTTAAATAACATTTCACCTGTGGTATGCCACTACCTGCAGCAATAGGTTCCACATAGGATACTAAAAGGGTCCCTATTAAGATAGGTACTAAATTTAAAATTAACCATAGTATATATGGTAGCCATAAACAATTTTCTACTACACATTGATCCATATCTATCATTAATTGTAAGAAACAACAATTAAATTTATATTTACTATTCTACACTTGCACAATAGTATTAAAGGATACAAAATTTGAGGTAACCATATTTTTGGCTTGTTAATTCTTCTATAGAAATATTCACAAAAGATGCTATAAGAGCAGTGCAGATGCCTATCAATAAGAAAATAAACCATCTGGCAAAATTTTTTTTAATTACATATTTATATCCCTTTTTCCTTTCTTCATTTAATAGAAGATGATTCTCGCAGGGATCATAATCTAAACTCTAAAGGAAAAACAAGAGAAAATTAAGATATATTTTAAGTGGAAGACAAAATATATTGGTAGACGCATTGCTTAAGAGATAAGATATAACATTTATAATTATTCATACATGATATTCGCCAAAAACAAAGATAAACAAAATTAAGTTGTGAAACAAAACCATAGTATTAAAACTTTGAATATTACCTCGTAATTAGTGGATAAGAAATTAGTGGCTCCAGGAGTTACATCTTCTGTAATTGGACTTCTTGAATTATGTAAAATTTTGTCCATAATATCTTGTGAAGATTCGTCATTATGGTCGTAGTTTATATTCTATTTATCATAACAAAGCATAGAAAACAAATATGAAATGTAAAATTTCTTTATATAATGTTGTTATCATATGCAATGTTTTACATCATACAGAGAAAAGCTTCTTCAATTTTACTTTTGTGATTAATATTATTCTGTTGTCAAAACAAATATGGAATTGAAATTTTATTTAGTATATGATATCGTTAAATGGTTCTCCTACCCGAAATCTAAGATTGATATTATCATTTGAATATGATGCAAAATTGTTTCTCGGTTTTAACAGTCGTTCCCTGTCATCCTCGTCAGCATAATTGTCAACACCATCTTCGACGCTGTTGTTTATTATCACATTTGTATGCGTTTGGGAATCCGTCATATTTAGACACTGTCACTTCAATTACATTTTATGGAATAATAAACTCAAGGCTGATAAAATTATCGTACAAGTGCAACATTTACTTCGTGTTACCGCATGCTTGACATATATAAGAAAAGAAAGATCAGTGTTGTTAGGTTAGATCAGTCCAGTGTTATTAGATCGGTCGTGTGGATGATTACAGTAACGTACGTACCTAACGTCATTGAAGCTATGTAGATAATTGTAACTTGTTTTGTTTTATTATTCATTAAATTACAAAATTATATGTGTATATATCTCACATCATTTTATTTTTACTTTCTGTATCGATTATCAAAGAATTTTTAGACCATTTTAAAAAATCGTAATATAACGCCCTTTTTCTCTCGATCAGAGCGTTATACTAAAGCATTATCGTCGCGTATACGCAAAAAGATGACTCATTTTTCTACACTGAAGACAATCTACAGTGATCACGTGGTTACAACCTTTGTATTGTGATTTATGTTCGACAAGGACGGTGCTTAATTTACGAGTTCTTTTAGCGATTGATGCACGCTACTCTAATTAATTTAATTCTTATTTTAATATAAATTTATATTGCTAAAAAAAGTTGCAGATATCTATTTATCAGATACAATTCCAGAAGAATATATACATATTCACTTTATATTTATTATTCGTGACATTAAATAAGAGCGGTAAATTGCGTAAATGCTCGTTATTGAGAAAATCTGCAGATACTGAAGCCATCCAAATTGGATCGTTCAATTTAGAACGTCACACGAATTATTAAAAGTAAACAATTACGTAGCTTTTTAAATATAAAAAATATGAATATATAGTTGAATCTCGATAACTCGACCTTTGTAACTTAAAAACCTCTATGAAACTTTAGAAGTCAAATCTTATCTCTGTAAGTCGAACTTCTATTGCTGTTACCGCTACAATTTGAAGTTTATGAGTGAAGGTAATTGAAGCAGTGCGAAGTCGAACAATAATGAATAGAAACCTCTCTAACTCGAAGATTTTAGCTCTTTCTTTGAGGTTCGAATTGCCGAAGTTTGACTATATATTCATAATGGGAATTATATTGCGGATTTTGTAGAACTTAAACGATTTTTTATTGGTCGATGTGCGCTACATTAGCACGCTATTACAAATTCGTATATTACATTGGACGAGGAGAAACAAAGATAAAATTCTTATTTCCTTACATACGAGTACAATATTTTATAAATGTTCTCTTTCGATAACAGTATCAACGTATTATGCAATTGATATTGTTGTAATCGTTAATACCGCCTATTTTTTTTTTTAATTGGCGTAGTGCATCAATTAACGAGAATCTGACTGAACGGTAGTTCCCCTGATTACAGTATCACAAATTGCAGCAATGTGAATTATGAGCAAATAATTCTTTCCACAGTGACACTAAAGGTACTGTACGGTGTTCACGTTATATAAAAATAGATTTATTTAAATCCGTTTAAACCACAATGGTTGGTAAAGATTGGTGCAATTGTCGAGCTAATCGATCCAATAATTACAGCTTCACATATACAATGTATCGTGGTTAACGTATCTGGTAAATGTCGGTCTCTTATCAACTATCTGTTTTTCGTGCTCACCGTTGCATATACTTTCCGATGTACACCACTTTCGGACAGTTTCAATATTAATTGTACATCTTCTCTTTATGAATTATTTTTCAAGACCGATGTACCATCTGTGATCACGTCCAGTGTTATTTTTCAATTTTGCAATTTTTCAACACAATGATAAAGTATTCGTGAAAACAATCTGTATCATACTTATCTTTCTTTCTTTTTCAAATTTCGTTGTACTTGTCGCAAAACAGATCAATGTGTATACAAATAAAAAAAAAATAAATAATATTCACTGATAGATGATAGGTCTACTGGGTTATTAGGCCCCTTCCCTGTGAGGGACTCGTTTGATCGTGTTCGAGATACGAAGAGATTCGACGGATAGTTAATACACTCTTATAAAGAAGTTTTCGTAAGTATTAGGTGGATCGGAAAGTAATGTCGCCTCACCCACCATACTCGCCCGATGTTGCACCATCGGATTTCCATTTATTCCGATCGCTTCAACACTTTCTAAGTGGCAAAAGATTTGCAAATTTGGATGATATTCAAAATGCCATCTCTGTATATTTTGTTCAAAAACCAATTGATTTTTATCGATCCGGCATTGAAAATTTGCACACTAGATGGCAAAAGGTTGTTGATAATGAGGGTGATTATATCATTGATTAAAAATAAAAACTCGTTAAAAATTTATGTATTTGAATTTAATGTCGGGAAACGACATTACTTTCCGGTCCCCCTAATATTATAGCACTAAAAAAGAAATCTACTACCATAGATAAATAGTAACTTGTATAAATTCTCATTTCAACGTTTTCAAAGCGTTACCGGACCGTTGGTGAATCGAACGAAGAATGGATGAATCGGAGACGATCTTTTCGAGATTCTCGTCCCTCGGGGTTCAATACTTTTGAGCTCTGGCGTTCCGCACTTCCAAGAAGAGCGTGAAAAGCGTGTAAAGCGATTCCAATCTCGTGCCCTCCTCCGCGGGAATATCGAGGAGGTTGCAAATGACGTCGACGAGACGCGGTAGCTCGCAGTCCAGTTGCGTGAAGTCCATTTCCATTTCGTTCAGCATCTCTTCGACATCGGCCGGCCACTGTTGGAGCAGAGTGTCGATATCGGGCATAGGTTGCGTCAGATG
This sequence comes from Ptiloglossa arizonensis, assembly GCF_051014685.1. Lineage (NCBI taxonomy): Eukaryota > Metazoa > Arthropoda > Insecta > Hymenoptera > Colletidae > Ptiloglossa > Ptiloglossa arizonensis. The sequence continues at coordinate 25,035,525 of NC_135049.1, forward strand.
AACAGCTAAAGGATGTTTGCTCCTGTGGAGCTGATTGATGTCGTCGATCCACTTATCGATGGATTTCACGTTCTTCTCGGCGTCTTCGATTCGTTTCACCACCGTATGCCTGGCCGCACCCGCGCTTCTTAAATGGCTGCGCAATTGTAGGTGCAGCACGGCTGGGTCCGATTGATCGGTGCACGGTTCGTCCAGAACAGTTAATCCTATTTTGTCCTCGACTCCATCCGGTCGTGGAATCTTTATGAAGGCGTCTATGTCGCCAACCGCCGGGATATAATCGGGGATGAACGGTATCAGCTTGTAGTTCAGATCAATCTTCTGCAGTGTGTACCTATTTAAAGACAACGCGATTGTTCAAATTTGTAATTCAGTTTGCGTTTTGAGGTACACATTTAGCGTACGTGTTATCGAGGGGAACGTGGAGCCTTTTTTTGAAGATTAAGAGATACAGAAGAATATGTCAAAGCTTGATCTAGCGCGTGATTCGGTCACACGGAAGTTCATTGAGATCATAAAAAGAAGGCAATTGCGACAGTGTTTGTTCACGTTCATTAGTAATACTTCCTTATCAATGTAAAGCTCCGAAACAGGAAGGCCCCCTCTTTTCAATGTTGCCCTTTATCGCGCGACACAATTTTACAATTAATTCGTATCTCAATTTGGTGAGGTCTGTACGACTGTTGTGAGACACGAGCGAACAAACAACCTTAATTCGGCTGTTTTTAAAGTATACGAGTGTTTGCGCAGACGCAAAGGGATTAATACGTGTATTATTTTAGTTCGACGTGCCTTCTTCAAACGTATCGTATCAACTTGATACACTATTAGTTACACCGATTCTTTAATACGAATCAAGAACATTGGTGTCCGTATCAAACGCTAATAACAAAGCTTTGTCAACGATAAATTAAATTAAAATGTACCGAATTTTGCATATTTACATTTATCAAGATGAAAAGACGAAACGAACGTATTTGTACATAGGTCGGCAGAAATTGCGTTATACTTATCGTACCTTAGTATGTTTTGGAACAGTTCTTTCACTTCCGTCGATACGTCCAAGTCCTCGAAATCCTTGGGATTGTACATTTCGATCGGTTGCGCGTTATTCGTCCCCTGTATGTCGTCATCGTCGCTTTCCTCGCTGTCAGAGGGATCGCTACTGATCTCCAACGACTTTCCAAAGCTGTTGTCATTGTCCGAGTATCTGACGAACGACGATCTTCGTTAGAAAACATCACCGATACTTGCGCAGATCGATAGGACACGCTAAAATATAGTTTTGAAAGGTTGAAAAAAAATCTAAAGTAATGTATATTTTACTTTGATTTTCTTCTTAATCCGTATACTATACTTTATTATAAATTCAGTTTGCGTTTCCCAAACAGAATTAACGAATGACCGAAACTTTGAAATATCGGATCGTTCGGAAAGTGATTTCGTTCTCCAAAATGGAGAATATGTAATTTAGTAAAAATTACTCTAAGTGGTCTAAAAAAATCGTGTTTCATTTTCACCAAAAAAAGAAAAACGAAATGACTTTCCGAACGACCCAATAATTACAATGGTAATTATTATTTCGGTGGTAAAGCGTGTTTTCAGGACTGAAGAATTTATTTACAGAAAAGTTGAATAGCGTGCGCTTTCGAGGAATAAAATCGGGACCGGTAATTCGTTTGAAAGATGGCGTAACAATTTTGATTTCGATACGTAACCAATGAGGATCTTACCTTCGGAAGTTCAGTTTCCCGCGTGGCGAATTTATCCCCATAAAGTTCGGACTTTCGTTCTTAGGAGTTTGTTTCGGTCTTCTGGAGCTCGATGGTCTGTGTCTTATAGGACTTTCGATTTCCTCGGCATTGCGCACTTCGATGCTCTCGTCGAATTTCGTAAATGCCGAAATATTGTGCGTCTCGTCCTCGTCGCTGCTGTCTTTCATGTTCATCGTTCGAAAATGGCGGTTCGTTTCTTTTCGTAAACGGTTTTCTCGAAGTTTTCGTAAACCTTCGGACGTCTGCAAAACCTTTCGACGTTCGAAAATAATCACGACTGAGTAGCTGTCAGGAAATCGTCGAACCGAATGGTCGATTGTTTTGATTTCTGAGCGTTCGTTGTTTCTATGGTTGCATCGTGGGTCGAAGAGCGCAGGCTTGACAGCCGCCATATTGGTGCATGTTCTTCCCAGTTTCTGTTTGCACCTCTGTACAGTTACGTTATCGATACATCGTCGATACATTTGTTAAATTTGATATCGTTTCAAATCGATACTTTTGTATGAAATTTTTTATGGAATATTTTGAAACGATCACAGACTTATCGCAACATGCGACTGTTGCATCGCGTTTGATATCTACTTGCATACATACGTATTCGATTACGCTACAAGGCAGTAGAAATAACAGAAACGATATTCTGTGCTACGAGCGCACTAGTCGTCGAGTTGTTTTATTTATTTACTAAGGCGCACTAGTCGTCGAGTTGTTTTATTTATTTACCAAGAAAATAGGTTTCTTCGACACTTTAAAGCTGTGCCAATGTCGACTTGTTTTGCGTCTGATTTTATCAGAAATCATTTATCTTCTATAATTACGATTTTAATAATATACGAAGCCCATTGTGTAAGTAAATTTGGTTTTGCTTGCTTCGAATAAAAATTGACTAAAAATTCTTTGCTATGAATTATTTTAGAAAGGATTCGTTTGTAATAAATTTTGTTTATCGCGAGAATAGACGTGCAATTCTTTGGCGGTAAGTACTAAAATAACCAAGTTCGTAAAAGAGTTAAACTTCTTCGTATGATTTATTAGCACCTTTTATTTGCGTCGCGTCTTCGATCATTTTATTTCTATAATTTTTACCTGGTTTATAGCCATTATTGAATTATACGTAATCTACGGATTATTGATCCCGATACGTGGTCGATTCTTCGCAAGAATAAAATGTCTGCGGCAATAAAACCATACGTACTAGTTTTTACGACAGCGGATACGAAGGTCGTAATAAGTTTACGACATTTGTCAGATAAAATTCCACCGAGTTTGGATTTACTTATTTATTTATCGATAACGCGATCAAGGGAAGCATAAAATGTTACCTTCGGTAAAATGAATTCAACGATACGTACAAAACAATACAAGGACTTTATTTCTGTAGGTATATATCACTTACAAGACAGTCTAAAAGCGATACAAATGCGAAGGAAATTTCCTATCGACGAACGATCCCATAAAAATCGTGTAAAACGGTCGGTAACAATATTTGAAAAATAATTAAATCTCTAAAAATACATTAAGCTCGTTCTCACACGAACGAAAGACTGATCGTGTAGTCCGCGATGATAAGATCGATCGAAAAGAAAAGTTTGTAAAAAGTAGGTAAACGGCTCGAAAATCCGTGTAAAACGCTACTCGAGCGTGCGAGATTTCGTTCGACGAATAGATTCGTGGACAACGAGAATGACTTCTGAAAGATACCTTGGATTGTGAAAATCATTAACGGACGGATCGCGGGCACGAGTGATTCGCGTGTAATCGACACCGAGCGAGCGATCTCGTGAATTGGAATGATTCGTTTCGCGCGAGTGTCCGATAACGTTCGACTTGCCCGTTAATTGACTATCTCTCGACTACTGTTTTTTACGAACGCCTCGAACGCGACGAAATATCCCGTTAAAGATATTATTTCGAGATCGAGGATCGAGATCGCTACACAGGATACTTCCCGTAGATTTGACCGCTCCTGGTTCGTCTGACCAACCATCTCGAATTGTTCTTGTGTAACGTATGCTCGGTTTGGGTGCTCTGTGAATTCAACGACTGAACGCCACTCAAGCCAAAAATGGATTTTTTCAAAATGCTTTTATTTCGTTTCCGTTCGATGGTTCGAACCCTGACGAAGTTCTCGTCCGAGAAGTTTCTCTTTGGAATTGGACGTCCACGCGAGCGCGCCGAGTCTCCGGAAGCGTAAAAGCAGTTCGACGTGCCGGAACCCGCACCGGAAACGCGGTAAGGCTCTTCTTGGAAGTCCGTGGACAATCTGTCGACGAAACGTTAAACAACGAGTCATTTTATACTAAATTGGATACTCTTTGAAACAACGTTTCGGATTTTGGTCAAGTTTCGGTACAGTAGTTCCCCGATTATTCGATCCAATAGGATCGAAACGTTGGTTTTGCGTCGATAAACTCTTTGCGTTAATAATAAAGTTCGCTGTTCGTACGTGTCTACTATACGTGTCATTGAATCGATTTATTTCGTACGGTAGTCCAATTGGCACCTGCTTCATCATTTACTCGAATGATTCAATTTTACCTACTAGAGTTTCGTTTACGAATACTTTCGTTCGTTTCTCGCATCGAATAGAACAATTGCGATAATTGTTGTACCGCGTTTTCTATTCACGATAATAGATCGTATGTTCAATATTTGAACGATACTTTTCGAAATTTATACCTCTCGATATCGATACTTTTTTTATCGTTTCGTTTGGACACTCGACCGCTTACGACACCTGGTACACGTTTAAAGTTTCTTATCTTTAGTCGGTAAGTATATTTGAATTTTTGCATAACAGTTTCACGCGACGACCAATCTATTGAATTTAATGCGGCTGGTTCGATATACAAAGTGTCTCGTTCGGTGACTCACAGTCATTACATTTGTCGCTGCTTGGGGTTGCTATGCAAGAATTGAACCGCTGCATACGCAAACGTGTAACGTTAGCTTCGATCGACTTTTGTACAGTGTATAAAAGTGTAGAAGCGTCGGTATTTTTGAAAATTTTGCAACGAAGAGGACGAACAGGACTACGGTGTATGATTTTTCTCAAATTTTACGTGTCGTTATTTCAGAAACGAAGCTTTTCAATTTAACGATTGTATAATAATTAATATATGAATTGTAATTAATTAATACATTAATTATACGAATTTGATCGATTCATATATTAATTATACGAATTTGATCGATTCATATATTAATTATACGAATTTGATCGATTCATATATTAATTATACAAATTTGATCAATTCATATATTAATTATACGAATTTGTTCAATCCGGTGGAATCGTAAGATATTTCGATGCATTTATTCCTATGATATTTCTCAAAAGAAATCTATGTCTGGTAGAAATATAACAGAATGCCAAAAAAAAAAAAAATGGCTGCATCTACATATATACATATGTGTTCACACGCACGCGGTTTAATCCAAGCATCGTGTCGAAAATTTTTGTTCGTTAACAAGAACTCGAAATACTCGAGGAACTTGTGGTCATTGGAGTATCTGAACAATAGTGCGAGAATACTGTTCGCTCGAAGATTCGATGTTCGACAATCCGAATCTTAACGTGATCAGACTCACGGCTGGATTCCCGGTGACGCGTAAAGTTGTCCTTCCTCTTTCTCGCATTTGGACGCGAGCATCACGATGAGAAATAAAACGGTACAAAGGATGACGAATGCTAAAACATCGGCGGTGATGTTTCTGGACGTGAGACCGCGTAGCTTCGAATCCGTGTAGTCGATCTCGTCGTTCGCCGTGACCAGCCAGATGAATTTGTACAGTATCATGTCCTGAAAGAACCGTGAAATACATTTCGTTCGGTATCTGGTTCTGTATCGTTGGGATCGCGACTCGGAGGAGGTTATTCGCGGGACCGTACCCGTAAATAGACGAATATTTGACGAACGATCAGCTGCACCAGATAATAAACGTCGCTTAAATTGTCCATCATCGATCGCCACTGGCTGATCATTGCAATCACGTTCGATCGTCGAGCTATCTTTCATTGGATGCGGTGGAAAATTTGTTAAGCCATTCCTTGAAACGAAAAATCTCACACTGCTCTGCCGACTGCTCGGAATTTGACAAAAGCTTCGCGGTCAAAATTATGCATCGTCGTTTGTTACGATATTTTTCGATAGATTGTTTCCATCGAACTACAAGAAGCTGACGAAGTATGCAAACGTTCGATGTTTCGGAGTCCGGTGAAAACTCCATGGAAAAGTTCCTATCGGGATGTTCGATGGTGGGAATGCGACGATAATGTTAACGTAATCTCGTCGATATGTTTGCACGCTTCTGAGAAGCGTTGAGCCGAAGGCTTTAATAAATGTATGTATTTCAAAGTGAACAAAATAAACGTCTACGACAGACTCTCTATTGTTTAACTTCTTCGAGCTTCTGACGGTAATCCTTTAATCGGGAACAACGGTGTTTATCGTGTGACGTAAAGGAGTCGCGATTGAAGGAACGGTGTTACTTCTTACGTGTCGCGACACTTTGCAATTTTCTAACGCACCTACCGATTATCGTACGCAAGTATATACCAACCTGGGAAATATCTGTCATTTCAACGCGACGGATAAGTTGTTCGAGTTCCTTTCATCGAGAAATGTAAAGGGAAAAAATTAAATTATTTCTAGCAGATACTTTCTCCGAGATTGATTTTTGTTACAATCGTATCCGGATTATCCGGTCTGTCCGGATTAAAGGATTATTGGATTATCGAATTATCGGATTATCGGATTATCGGATTATCGGATTAACGGATTAACAGATAATAGATAACAGATAAGCAGATAAACAGATATTTCTGATAAACAGATAAACAGTTAAACAGAATATTCTTTAAAAAATTCCCGCAAAATTTTAATTCGCGGAAATTCTTGAAATCATACGCCATTTCTGAGAATTCGCAAAATCGTGCCACTTCCTCGCAGATTATATGCTCCTGATACCAAGAGTCCCAAAATCAAACATTTTCGAATATTTGCCCGAATTTCGGACTTTGGTGTGAGGTGACGAGTGTTAAGAAATGATGCCAGCCTCAAAAAAATTCGCAAGTTGAAATTTGCAAATCTCCTCGTTTGACTTAGTATTCAGCATCAGGTGAAGGGAATGGGGAGCAATGTATGGGAGGAAGAGCAACTTATGTTATACATAATAAATCTATTGAAATGCAATAGACTGACATTCATATTCTTAAATTTGACAAAAGTATTAAGTTCTTTATGGGCGTTATAACAATGTTTTGTAATGAAGGATTCAACTGTTTCTTATATACTATCTAACTATTCTAAGTTCGCAGCCAATTAGCTCGGTATTACTCACAGCGAATAATATTTCGTCGCGAGTAATACCGATTACCAGGTCTCACCACGTGGAGGTTGCTGCGAGCGGAGACCCGGAGAGAGATAGATGGAATCAAAGTTCCATCGATCTCCCTCGACGCGCAATACAAACGAAGTTACCAAACCGAGGAGATCGAAGGAATCAAAGTTCCTTCGATCCCCTGATTTAGTTCTGCCGAGCAATTACATTATGAAAAAATGAGGCAAAATTGGGAAAGACGCGACGCGAACCGTGCAGTTGGTCCTACTAGGTCTATCCCGTATCCCCTCGGTGGACCCGATTCAAGAGGAAACGAACGACGCCATCCACTCCCCTAGAGGAGTGCCCCGTTTCTCCATCTTTACGACGAGAGGGTCTTATTTTGGAGGCTTTCGCAGGGACCGGCAAAAATGCCTGCTCCTGTGCTCGCAACATGCCCCCTCTGGAAGCGGACACACCGGAAGAGACGGCGATAGACCGTTCGGACCACCTACACGGAGGAACGACGAAGCGAGCAAAATTAAGCTAAAGATTGGATAATTGCTTGGCAGATCACAGCCTGAAAACTAACTTATTCTAACTGCAGAGATAGAAGGAATCAATGTTCCTTCGATCTCCTCGTTTAATTCTGCCGAGCAATTACATTATGGTAAAATGCGGCAAAATTGGGAAATACGCGACGCGAACCGTAGAGTTGTTCCTACTAGGTCGGTCCCGTTTCCCCTCAGTGGGCCAGATTCTCAAGGAAATGCGCGACGCCGTCCACTCCGCTAGCGGAGTGCCCCGTTTCTCCCAACTCCGCAGCCAGGAGCCACGCAGAGCGTGGACCTGACTCACGGAGGATGACGAAGAGAGGGTCTTATGATGGATCAAGGGCTTCCGCAGGGACCGGTGCGAACACCTGCCCCTGTGTTCGCAGCATGTTCTCTCTCAAAGCGGACGCACCAGAAGAAACGAGGATCGAGCGTTCGGTCCACCTCCACGGCCGGTCACTTGCTTATGCAACAAGCAGAGGTGGCCGGACTGAGAAACGAGCAAGCGAGCAAAAAGAAGCTAAAGATTGGATAATTGCTCGGCAGATCACAGATATTCGTACATGGTGGCCTTAAAACTAACTTAGTCTAAGCTGCGATGAGAGTGTATCTTCTTTCTTCTCTTTTCGTTCGCTGATGTGTCTAGCTGAGAGAAAGGAATTGAAAATTGGGAATGGTTAAATACATGCCATGCAGTAAGAAGAAAATAAAGGAAGCAGTGACAAAAAAAAATAAGCATGGAAAAACAAGTACGAATTAAAATTAGCGAGTTAGTACAAAAGAAAGAAGTAAATATGTAAAAAAAAAAAAAAAAAAAAAAAAAGAGAGAGAAAAAAAAATTAGTTGGTGGTCAGTGCCGGTCATCAAGAGGGCAATCAATGTCCATGGCTGTCCGCGGAGGGTCCAGGTACCTAAAATGGAGATGTCCGTCCACCTCGGAGGCTCCTCCTGGAATGAAATTTTTGGCTACCGAGGGGGGCTATATATACCTAATTCAAGGTGACTTACCGTTACTTCGATTGTCTTTGTTCGATTTAATCGAATATTTCAGGAAATTGATGGCTTTTTAACCATTATTTATACTAGGACATTGTTAATAATTGTTTGAACTATGATACTACGACGATTGTTAATAATTATGATAAATAAACATCAAGATATTGCGAAATCTACGAAGACGAACGGTTTCGGTAAATGTTTGTTCATTTCCGCGATTGTTACTAACATTTACGCATGTTCCCAATATTGATCGAACAGTGTGCATCTTATTTATGCATTACACATGATTAAGTAACTTATAGAAATTGATTTTGATCGAGATTCGAAGTAAAAACGTGTTTCGTAAAGTTTTAAAGCATGGAAAGTAACAATTGTTTATTTGGTACATTAATTTAACATCTATTCAATTCTTATAATTTACACAAATCGTATAAAAGGTGCATTTTTTACTTGAAAGCGCCGAAATTCAATTAATAGCTTTTTTAGATAGAAAAATCTTCGTGATAAACACTTGTGAATCGATAATCGATACGTGTAGCCTTGACAATGTCGGTTGGAACTCAGTGACAACAATTCCATGGCGAACAATGAATATTTCAACGAAATGATATTTTAAGCCATTATTCATACTAGGACATTGTTAATAATTATTTCATCAACGGTCCTACGTCGATTGTTAATAATTATGATAAATAAACGACAAGATATTGCGAAATCTGCGAAAGCCAACGGCTTCGGTGAATGTTTGTTCATTTACGCGATTGTTACTAACATTTATACATGTTCCCAATATTGATCGAACAATGTGCATTTTATTTATTCATTACACATGATTAAGTAACTTATAGAAATTGATTTTGATCCAGATTCGAAGTAAAAAGTGTTTCGTAAAGTTTTAAAGCATGGAAAGTAACAATTATTTATTTGGTACATTAATTTAACATTTATTCAATACTTATAATTTCCACAAAACGTATAAAAGGTGCATTTTTTACTTGAAAGCGCCGAAATTCAATTAATGGCTTTTTTAGATAGAAAAATCTTCGTGATAAACACTTGTGAATCGATAATCGATACGTGTAGCCTTGACAATGTCGGTTGGAACTCAATGACAACAATTCCATGGCGAACAATGAATATTTCAACGAAATGATATTTTAAGCCATTATTTATACTAGGACATTGTTAATAATTATTTGATCAACGGTCCTACGTCGATTGTTAATAATTATGATAAATAAACGACAAGATATTGCGAAATCTTCGAAGTCGAACGGTTTCGGTGAATGTTTGTTCATTTACGCGATTGTTACTAACATTTATCCATGTTCGCAATATTGATCGAACAATGTGCATCTTATTTATGCATTACACATGATTAAGTAACTTATAGAAATTGATTTTGATCGAGATTCGAAGTAAAAAGTGTTTCGTAAAGTTTTAAAGCATGGAAAGTAATAATTGTTTATTTGGTACATTAATTTAACATTTATTCAATACTTATAATTTACACAAAACGTATAAAAGGTGCATTTTTTACTTGAAAGCGCCGAAATTCAATTAATGGCTTTTTTAGATAGAAAAATCTTCGTGATAAACACTTGTGAATCGATAATCGATACGTGTAGCTTTGACAATGTCGGTTGGAACTCAATGACAACAATTCCATGGCGAACAATGAATATTTCAACGAAATGATATTTTAAGCCATTATTTATACTAGGACATTGTTAATAATTATTTGATCAACGGTCCTACGACGATTGTTAATAATTATGATAAATAAACGTCAAGATATTGCGAAATCTTTGAAGTCGAACGGTTTCGGTGAATGTTTGTTCATTTCCGGGATTGTTATTAACATTTATGCATGTTGCCAATATTGATCGAACAATGGGCATCTGATTTATGCATTACAAATGATTGACTAACTTATAGAAATTGATTTTGATCCAGATTCGAAGTAAAAAGTGTTTCGTAAAGTTTTAAAGCATGGAAAGTAACAATTGTTTATTTGGTACATTAATTTAACAATTATACAATTCTTATAATTTACACAAATCGTATAAAAGGTGCATTTTTTACTTGAAAGCGCCGAAATTCAATTAATGGCTTTTTTAGATAGAAAAATCTTCGTGATAAACACTTGTGAATCGATAATCGATACGTGTAGCCTTGACAATGTCGGTTGGAACTCAGTGACAACAATTCCATGGCGAACAATGAATATTTCAACGAAATGATATTTTAAGCCTTTATTTATACTAGGACATTGTTAATAATTATTTCATCAACGGTCCTACGACGATTGTTAATAATTATGATAAATAAACGTCAAGATATTGCGAAATCTGCGAAAGCGAACGGTTTCGGTGAATGTTTGTTGATTTCCACGATTGTTGTTAACATTTACGCATATTCCGAACATTTATGTTACAGAATGCATGTTATTTGTGCATTGTAAATGATTGATTTGCCTATAGAAATTAAATTTGATCGAAAATTAAAGTAAACCGTTGTATGTTTCTCGATTTACGATCAAAATTAATATTTGTAAAGTAATTAAAGATTTATAAATGCATAAACAAGATGCACATTGTAATGTTAATATTCCGAAGGTGGGGAAATGTTAATAACAAACGCGGAAATGAACAAACATTCACAGAAACCGTTCGCCTTCGCAGATTTCGCAATATTTTAATGTTTGTTTTTCATAATTATTACTTACACATAGTTTAAACAATTATTAACAGTATTATAGTATAAATAATGGCTTAAAATATCATTTCGTTGAAATATTCATTGTTCGCAATGGAATTATTGTCATTGAGGTCCAACCGACATTGTCAAGGCTACACGTATCGATTATCGATTCACAAGTGTTTATCACGAAGATTTTTCTATCTAAAAGAGCCATTAATTGAATTTCGGCGCTTTCAAGTAAAAAATGCACCTTTTATACGATTTGTGTAAATTATAAGAATTGAATAATTGTTAAATTCATGTACCAAATAAACAATTATTACTTTCCATGCTTTAAAACTTTACGAAACACTTTTTACTTCGAATCTGGATCAAAATCAATTTCTATAAGTTATTTAATCATTTGTAATGCATAAATAAGATGCACATTGTTCGATCAATATTGCGAACATTCGGAAATGTTAGTAACAATCGTGGAAATCAACAAACATTCACCGAAACCGTTCGCTTTCGCAGATTTCGCAATATCTTGACGTTTATTTATCATAATTATTAACAATCGTCGTACGACCGTTGATGAAATAATTATTAACAATGTCCTAGTATAAATAAAGGCTTAAAATATCATTTCGTTGAAATATTCATTGTTCGCCATGGAATTGTTGTCATTGAGTTCCAACCGACATTGTCAAGGCTACACGTATCGATTATCGATTCACAAGTGTTTATCACGAAGATTTTTCTATCTAAAAAAGCCATTAATTGAATTTCGGCGCTTTCAAGTAAAAAATGCACCTTTTATACGTTTTGTGTAAATTATAAGAATTGAATAAATGTTAAATTCATGTACCAAATAAACAATTATTACTTTCCATGCTTTAAAACTTTACGAAACACGTTTTTACTTCGAATCTCGATCAAAATCAATTTCTATAAGTTACTTAATCATGTGTAATGCATAAATAAGATGCACACTGTTCGATCAATATTGGGAACATGCGTAAATGTTAGTAACAATCGCGGAAATGAACAAACATTTACCGAAACCGTTCGTCTTCGTAGATTTCGCAATATCTTGTCGTTTATTTATCATAATTATTAACAATCGACGTAGGACCGTTGATGAAATAATTATTAACAATGTCCTAGTATAAATAATGGCTTAAAATATCATTTCGTTGAAATATTCATTGTTCGCCATGGAATTGTTGTCATTGAGTTTCAACCGACATTGTCAAGGCTACACGTATCGATTATCGATTCACAAGTGTTTATCACGAAGATTTTTCTATCTAAAAAAGCCATTAATTGAATTTCGGCGCTTTCAAGTAAAAAATGCACCTTTTATACGTTTTGTGGAAATTATAAGTATTGAATAAATGTTAAATTAATGTACCAAATAAATAATTGTTACTTTCCATGCTTTAAAACTTTACGAAACACTTTTTACTTCGAATCTGGATCAAAATCAATTTCTATAAGTTACTTAATCATGTGTAATGAATAAATAAAATGCACATTGTTCGATCAATATTGGGAACATGTATAAATGTTAGTAACAATCGCGTAAATGAACAAACATTCACCGAAGCCGTTGGCTTTCGCAGATTTCGCAATATCTTGTCGTTTATTTATCATAATTATTAACAATCGACGTAGGACCGTTGATGAAATAATTATTAACAATGTCCTAGTATGAATAATGGCTTAAAATATCATTTCGTTGAAATATTCATTGTTCGCCATGGAATTGTTGTCACTGAGTTCCAACCGACATTGTCAAGGCTACACGTATCGATTATCGATTCACAAGTGTTTATCACGAAGATTTTTCTATCTAAAAAAGCTATTAATTGAATTTCGGCGCTTTCAAGTAAAAAATGCACCTTTTATACGATTTGTGTAAATTATAAGAATTGAATAGATGTTAAATTAATGTACCAAATAAACAATTGTTACTTTCCATGCTTTAAAACTTTACGAAACACGTTTTTACTTCGAATCTCGATCAAAATCAATTTCTATAAGTTACTTAATCATGTGTAATGCATAAATAAGATGCACACTGTTCGATCAATATTGGGAACATGCGTAAATGTTAGTAACAATCGCGGAAATGAACAAACATTTACCGAAACCGTTCGTCTTCGTAGATTTCGCAATATCTTGATGTTTATTTATCATAATTATTAACAATCGTCGTAGTATCATAGTTCAAACAATTATTAACAATGTCCTAGTATAAATAATGGTTAAAAAGCCATCAATTTCCTGAAATATTCGATTAAATCGAACAAAGACAATCGAAGTAACGGTAAGTCACCTTGAATTAGGTATATATAGCCCCCCTCGGTAGCCAAAAATTTCATTCCAGGAGGAGCCTCCGAGGTGGACGGACATCTCCATTTTAGGTACCTGGACCCTCCGCGGACAGCCATGGACATTGATTGCCCTCTTGATGACCGGCACTGACCACCAACTAATTTTTTTTTCTCTCTCTTTTTTTTTTTTTTTTTTTTTTTTTACATATTTACTTCTTTCTTTTGTACTAACTCGCTAATTTTAATTCGTACTTGTTTTTCCATGCTTATTTTTTTTTGTCACTGCTTCCTTTATTTTCTTCTTACTGCATGGCATGTATTTAACCATTCCCAATTTTCAATTCCTTTCTCTCAGCTAGACACATCAGCGAACGAAAAGAGAAGAAAGAAGATACACTCTCATCGCAGCTTAGACTAAGTTAGTTTTAAGGCCACCATGTACGAATATCTGTGATCTGCCGAGCAATTATCCAATCTTTAGCTTCTTTTTGCTCGCTTGCTCGTTTCTCAGTCCGGCCACCTCTGCTTGTTGCATAAGCAAGTGACCGGCCGTGGAGGTGGACCGAACGCTCGATCCTCGTTTCTTCTGGTGCGTCCGCTTTGAGAGAGAACATGCTGCGAACACAGGGGCAGGTGTTCGCACCGGTCCCTGCGGAAGCCCTTGATCCATCATAAGACCCTCTCTTCGTCATCCTCCGTGAGTCAGGTCCACGCTCTGCGTGGCTCCTGGCTGCGGAGTTGGGAGAAACGGGGCACTCCGCTAGCGGAGTGGACGGCGTCGCGCATTTCCTTGAGAATCTGGCCCACTGAGGGGAAACGGGACCGACCTAGTAGGAACAACTCTACGGTTCGCGTCGCGTATTTCCCAATTTTGCCGCATTTTACCATAATGTAATTGCTCGGCAGAATTAAACGAGGAGATCGAAGGAACATTGATTCCTTCTATCTCTGCAGTTAGAATAAGTTAGTTTTCAGGCTGTGATCTGCCAAGCAATTATCCAATCTTTAGCTTAATTTTGCTCGCTTCGTCGTTCCTCCGTGTAGGTGGTCCGAACGGTCTATCGCCGTCTCTTCCGGTGTGTCCGCTTCCAGAGGGGGCATGTTGCGAGCACAGGAGCAGGCATTTTTGCCGGTCCCTGCGAAAGCCTCCAAAATAAGACCCTCTCGTCGTAAAGATGGAGAAACGGGGCACTCCTCTAGGGGAGTGGATGGCGTCGTTCGTTTCCTCTTGAATCGGGTCCACCGAGGGGATACGGGATAGACCTAGTAGGACCAACTGCACGGTTCGCGTCGCGTCTTTCCCAATTTTGCCTCATTTTTTCATAATGTAATTGCTCGGCAGAACTAAATCAGGGGATCGAAGGAACTTTGATTCCTTCGATCTCCTCGGTTTGGTAACTTCGTTTGTATTGCGCGTCGAGGGAGATCGATGGAACTTTGATTCCATCTATCTCTCTCCGGGTCTCCGCTCGCAGCAACCTCCACGTGGTGAGACCTGGTAATCGGTATTACTCGCGACGAACAATAATTCTTCGTCACGGGTAATACCGAGCTAATTGGCTGCGAATTTAGAATAGTTATTTAAGATTTAAGAACAACAAGAATACTTCAAAAAACAATATTTTTGCAATGCTTATTTATTAACATGTGAATATGTTAATAAGACGAAAGAACGCGATTGTATCTCCAATGTGTCTATGTACTTCAATAAATTTGTTTTATTTATGTATTATAAATGATTGGCTTGCCCGTAGAAATTAATTTTGATCGAGATTCAAAGTAAAAGATAGCTTGCAAATCTCAACAAGTATTAAAATAAATTAATAAAGAAATTACCGATATTTGTATCTTCTAACTCTGACTTTTTTTTTATCTGTAACTTATATCTTCTAAAAGAGTATCAAACTACGTATAATTGAGATAGTTTTTCGTTAAAACTATTACATAGCGTTAACTTGTTTTATTTTATATCGAAAGTTTCGTTAAAATATGATGGTTGAAGAATGATTAATTTCAATTTTTCTCTGAGGTCATTTACGTCTCTTCTTTCTTCACTGTTTTTAAATTTAAGGGAAAATCTACAACGGTGGTAGATTCACGTATGTGCAAACTTTGAAGAAAATCCATTTGGAGGGTTGGGTGTTGGAGGTTCTATCAGTTTTCAACAAATTCCTTTACTTATCTTCGATACTGTCGTCACGTTTACTTCAAATAATAACGAAACAGTCTCGTAACTTCTCGGTTTCTTCTGACTTCCTTGAAAGTTTAGTAAACTCGTGTAATTGTACGTGTGTTGCATAAGTATGGCAAAAGGAAAATTCGAAGAAAACGT
The DNA here is from genome assembly GCF_051014685.1 of Ptiloglossa arizonensis. NCBI lineage: Eukaryota > Metazoa > Arthropoda > Insecta > Hymenoptera > Colletidae > Ptiloglossa > Ptiloglossa arizonensis. Next base: position 25,051,531 of record NC_135049.1, read on the forward strand.
GGTTCCACGGAGTCTCTGGTGACAATTATTCAACGAAATAACCAACGTTCGTGTGCTATTTGTATTTGTTCGTTGACACTTCTTCGAATACTTGTCGCGTATGTTAAAAAAAGTGAATTTTATGCGAGTAAACAGTTACAAGCAATAGTGTACATACATGACCGATCGAAAACCTCGAACGGTACACTGGTTAATACTTATGACTAATATTTCCACATGTATCCTTCGGAATAATTTACTCGATTTCCTGCGATCGATGCAGTTGGGAAATAGTAATCTACATGCACGCGGCGCTTTGTAATTACCGTGCAATGCTCGCTGGCTTGACAAACTTTCGAATTCCATTGTTATTATAGTTTCGGTCCGTGTCGAAAGTAGGTATAAGACCGCTTATCGAACTTTTTCTGTATTCGTACGTTCTAAAATTTCCATGCTTCGAATACTTCGCGAATGCAATTATTATAGTTATTAAATGTTTTTTGACTCCTTGAGTATTCAAATATTTTCTGTGCTGCCGAAGTATTTGGACATACGTAGTATTCGTGTAACGCGTATCGTAAATCACGTTGTTCAGGTTCATCGTTCTTGTTTAAACTTTATTTTCGTTCATGAACAAGGTTCACCTTTGAACTATAAATTAATGTAAAGTATGTAACGGAAAGGGGATGTTATAAGTATTTTTGTACGTTTTTATATAACTGTATTTCTATATGTTTATGTGCACGTAAATTATTAATTATCTTTCAAGAGTCATCGATTTTACATACCGCAACGGTTCATCTGAATCCGTGATACGATATCTGATCGATTGGCGACAAGTTAATATTTAAATACACCAATGTCTATATTATTCAAATGATGCAAATATACGAGGAGCTTTTCATTTAAATAATAATAATATTCCAAATTTTCTCTCACTACTCGAACAATGATATTTGAAATTTGTTCAATGTATTCGAACGATGATATTCGAGATTTATTTACAGCTTTCGAATACGTATAAAATACTCGAATGTTAAATAATAATATTAATTAATTCGATAATTCGTCGGGTCTCAACCCTATTTGAAAGCTGTTCGTATCGAGGCGTGGTACTTTTTATCGCTTTACGTTTCTGACCTATTCTCCCAGAAAAGAACACGATTAAGGTTCTTTATCAAAGGCTTTCTGCGTGGTCGAGAAATGATCGTTGGATTACCCTGTCTTTTTGTTATCCTAAATTTACCGTGAATAGATACGTCGGGGGATTTTATGAAATTCACCGCCAATATACAAAGTGACTCTAAAATAAACATTGAAACTTCAAACACGTATTCTACTCGCGACGATACAAAAAGTTTATTATATAAATGCACGTTCGAAAATGTTCTCCCCTCGAATCACGGTCTTCGAAGTTGTACCTTGGAGAACGTGTTCGAAACGGTGTACTTGAAATCATCTGAAACGCAATTAATACCAATGTTCTTAACATTACTTAGTACTATGATCGTTTGTATTCTATTATCCTATCTTAGCAATATCAGATAAGGTGTAGATCTTTGACAATTTGTTCGAATCTTGGAATTTTTCCACCGATGTACAACTTTCAAGGTTTGTAACGTAGAACGAAAACTTTTACTTAGTAATTTCTTTCTTTATTTCACGGGGACGTGTCCTGCTCCTGTTATATAATTTCATATCTTCGTTTCGACAATCACAAGATGTACATTCGTGTAAATCGTGTTCAAAGACGCAGGCCCTCGACGAAAGTTAATTATTGCATTAATGTGCATTTATGTCGCGTTTCTCGATGCAACGAGTAAATTTATGTCTAAGTTCGACCTTGACTTATTTTAAGAGCATCTTGTACAATGGTATTCAAGGTGCTCTTAAATAACGTATTCTCTAAGTTCATCTCCTTTCGTAAATATTGACATTTTCTAAGCACGGACGATTGGTATCCCGATAGGAGAAGAAAACGGAAGGTTGCACGTATCGTGTGATTATCGTGCTAGAATTCTACCGGGTGTTGCGCGTAAAAATAGACGATAAATAACGAGAGTTTAAATCTCCATCGTCGGGAAGAATGAAATTCCCAGCACGTGTCGTCCGGAAATCGCATAATCGTGTATCCATCGAGCGTAATCGAGGCCCGCGAACCAGGAAACGTCTCTGGTCTCTCGATCCGGACTTTTTCTCCAATTTTGCTTATACGTTTCCACGCTACACCGATCGATGTTAACGTCGAGTGGACTAATTGCAACGTAACCGTAGAGAAGTGCCGTTTGAACGCAGGGCAGGATGAATTTCCCCTGAAATAAACAAATAAATGAATAATCGCGCGACAGATCGAGTTCAATTTCTTCGATCGTTTCCAGGGAAGAGTGTCCAATTATCGTGGAGTTTCACGACTTCGTAATTATCGTCTATCCGTGAATTCTCGTTGTTTTACAAGTCGGACGTGTACACCGTGAACGATTATCGACGTATGCCGCATCCTGTCTGAACAGTGCCAGTGCCGAGATGAAATTCGAAGAACGAAGGAGAACGTAACGTTTCGCGTTGATCGTATCTAATCGGTGTGCGCGTTAAAAGCGAGGTTTACTTTGTCGATGTCGGTCTCTGGAACAGCTCGGTGGCCAGACTTCCTCGGACAAATCATTTCCAGAGTGTAACTCCGTCCGCGGATCGGTAGAGGCCTCCTCCTCCTTGACCTTAAGCGACGTTCGTCTCACCTTGGTGTTTCGAGTTACGAAGTTCTCGCTTTTAGCGAAGTTTCTCTACGGGAAGAGTGCGCGAGGAACACGTAGAAACGAATCGTTCGAGGATCGTCGAGAAGGGATCGGTCCAGGATCGTGTTTTAACGGTTTTTCATGAGTCTCGATCCGTTTGTACTATCGTAGTGATTCTCTTTAATGAAGCGTGCCCCCGGGACCATTTTCGAACACCGAGAGAAAGTTGCGAGCAACGAGGGAACATTTGACGGTGATTTTTCGCGCGTTGTTGCCCAGCTGTCTTTTATGGAAGAGACGTTATCGCGGAAGTGAAGATCCCCTCGCGAGTGTCGCCGACATGGCGAAATTAGAGAACGGAGTTTACGTGAGAGAATTATAATCGTTCGCATTACGAATCGAATATACGAAATCGATCGAGTAGGTCGATCTAACTGGCGAAATGTGTTGCAGAAACAGAGTGGTTACACGAACGAGGCGTTCCACATGGAAAATGTTCACGTTGAACGAAAAGGGAACGATAACACGGACCACGTCGACAAGTCGAAAGGGTTGAACGTACAAGAGAAAGTACCTGCGGAAATTAACCCAACCGTACGTAATTCAGTCCACTTGGAATTGGTCGCGAATCGCTTTTGCTGGCGAGTGACTGTTAACGATTGGTTCCAGTACATGGCAACGCAACGATAATAAACCTGTCTACACCTTGTTCGTTTACTTTTCGACGTCTCTATTTTTTCTCGCTATAAATCATTTCCCCGTCTGTATTTACCCGGCGCTTTTATTCGTCCAAGCTAGATTAAACTGAAAATCGCGTTTTCGCGCGAAACGATGGTGAACTAATCGAACGATACAATCCGGGGATGTGAATTCGTTCAACGAGTCGACGGGGGGATCTTTCGAATTGTCCTTTCGCGCTTTACGAAACGATCGAGGGTGTAATGTATAAATAATTCGAGAATAACCGACGTACAGGATATTTAATCGGTGATTGCGAAATATATACGGTCCTTGTCGGTACCTGTTTATCTCTTGCAGGTATTATCGTAATCTGGATGTAAAAAGATTACGAGTGATCAATTCAATTCGGAATTACCGGCAGTTTATTACGTCGACTTAATTTTTGTTTACGAAGAACATTATCGTAGATAATTATTCGCGTTTGGTCTGGAAATAAATATCGTACGAACGCGTTTGCGTCGCAGCTTAGAAATCCGAGGGAAAGGAAACCAAATTTTCCATATCCACGGAGAAATTAAAAATTTCATTTAATTATTACGGACATTGTCGACGTTTTATTCATCAAACATCGACGCCCAGCGTCTCGCAAAGATGCAACATTTTAGAGAAATTTTTTGATTCTAGTTGCTTGCTTCAAAGTTGAGCGTCGATGGAGAAATTTTTTATAACGTTAATGACATTAACTTCTGTGCAGATGTGTATTATAAATGTCAATTTGAAATGTGGATTTGAATTCGAATGAAAAAGTTGGAAATTTTGTTCGTTGGTTGGACGAAAATTTATTCATTAATACCGATGCATATCGATTCCTAAGGATCGGTGTTTAGGTGTCAAATAAATATCATAAATTACCATTGGTATTATTAGAATGTATTGTTTTACGTTTCATCCAGTCTCGATACAATTGAAACATCTAATATTGTTGAAATCTCAATGAGACAACGATGCGGCTAGTTTATCATCGGAGTTATGAATCATTCGAGTAACGACACATAAATGTGTACCGAGATAGTCGTTCGAATATTTTTAATTATTTTTTACACGGTACATCTGTATTTGTGGGATTTTTCATTCCTCAAAGCTAATTTAAATTCCTACGAATTCTTTATCTCTTAAAGCTGACATTATCAACGATAATAAACAACATCCACTTAGGGATAAGAAATGAGAAAAATTATTTTTCGAATAATTACCGTATCTAAAGTCACCGATGATATACAATAGAAACGAAGATGTAAAATTAAATTATTTTTGTTTACGAGTCATTATTATCGGTACAATTGTTATTGCTATCGTTGCGTTCGTTACATTTGTTTTTTTTCTTTTAAAATATGCAAGATTCGATCGACTCGTTTAAATATGAAAATATTGGACTTTGACTTACAATATTATACATTTATTTATTTAATGAATTGCAACTATGATTAAATAGATGTTAATGGATATCGATACAATGACGATCTTAAGAAATTTGAAATCGTTCAAAGACGATAATCAATTCCTTCGTTCGATGACAAGAGTATCAATTTCAAACGTAAATGTATCGATGATAACGAAACAGGTCTTCGTTCCGTGTGGACAGTCCCCGACAATTTGTGCTTATTATTTATTAATAATATTATTAGTAGCAGACCACACAAAGGCTGACTAAACTATCTGACTCGACACGACTTACAATTCTTTTCAAGACATATTTTGTTTCTACTACTTAAAGCAAGGTTAAGAGGAATATAGACAGTACTGAGTAATTTTTGTTTACAATCGATCGCAGGTCTAACAAAGTCTGACTCATGTTGATTATCGGTAAGATTTGCAATTCCTTTCAGGCCTTTCTTTTTGTTCTTTCAGTTTCTTACTTGTCGCAACATTATTCAGGATAATCCGAAACATCCAGTTCAATTGAAATAATGGATACATACTTGAAATAGTATATCCATTTCAAGATAACAAATATTCAAAATAAGTCGTGAAATAACAGTGTTGTCGTACGCGATCGATAAATATATATTCGCCTATTTAAAAATTGATTCGTCGTGTGCAAATAGAAAGTTGGTCATTCCTTAACGAAACGTAAAACTTTTTCGTCTTAGAATACTCTGGTGAAGTTTGTGCGACTTTGGATCATTAACGTTGTCACGATTTTAAAGATGAAACGATACTTTCAGTTCCATCCTTTGATGGAAAATGACGTATTTCGTTATTGCGTTGTTTCATTATCTCGAATGCAGAAATAATAATTATTTTCAAACACGTATCAGGAAGTAAGATAACGCGATTTTTCCTTTTTTAAACAAAACAACAATACTATTTCAAATAATGTTTCAAAAGTCTGCTGTCCATTATCTACGTAAACGAAAATAGGTACGTACGTAGGTGTTCCAGGAATTGAATGCTGATCGAGCGAGATATACAATCGAGTCTTGATGTACGAGACAGTTAACGAGGCAGTAACCGCAACAGTTATCGAGCACCGTAATTACCACAATTATTTTACCGTAATTCGTTTATTATCTTTGATTTTCGTAGAGAGCAGAATGGGGAGGAGGATTGGAATTTTTAATGGCGTGCATTGCCACTTCGGTGGGTCTTGGGAATGTTTGGAGATTTCCATTCACGGCCTACGAAAACGGAGGGGGAGCCTTTCTGATACCGTACATCATCATTCTGATACTGGTCGGAAAACCATTTTACTACTTCGAGGGTCTTCTGGGCCAGTTCACCAATAAATCGTGTGCGAAAACATGGGCCATGGCACCAGCGATGAAAGGTGATTGCTAGACCCATAAGGTTTTATGCATTCGTGATGCGCGCCAATTCGAAAAATGTACGCAAAACGGGTGCAATGTATTATATATTGTCGTTAATTATTTACGTAACGCCAATAATTCTACAGCATACGGATCAATTCGTATGTTAAACCCGAAAAGTACGATTTGTCAAATTGTTCGGATACCGTTAACGTGATTAGATCACGAGGATAGGTAACTCTATCGAAAAATGTTCATTTTAGGCTTGGGGTACGGTCAAGCGTTTGCAGCTACCTGCGTCGTCTCTTACTACTGCGCTTTAATGGGTTTGACGTTGTACTACCTGGCGGCTAGTTTTCAATCTGAACTACCTTGGTCTTTCTGTCGGAAAGAATGGCAGGGTCAGTGTGTCGACTCAGTCGCGAAGGACAACAGCGAGACTCCAATAACCAGTTCCATCAGCAACGGTACCCTGTACAGTTCCGCGGAATTGTACTTCAGGTTGGTGGTCCCTTAAGATCGACGATGATCTCGATAATTGAGAACGATTCCAAAAGTACCGAATGCTGTTCCTTTTGAAACTTCTCGTTGGACGACAGAGTTGAACTCTGTTCTACTTTCTGGATGTTATTTGGTTCGAAAATAATTCGTTGAAAATTGAAAACGAAAGTTGCATAGAATGTACCGTTACGTAGAATATCCAGAGGAAATTGTCAATAATCGATACATTCGACTCTAGTTTCAGATGTCTTCGATGAAAATAATAAACAATACGTGTCATTGTTACGTATCGGTACAGTATGTCTTCGATTCGGATAAACGAAAGCTTTCGGTAGTATAGTGTTCGGATAAGATAACTTCTGCAGTCACGATTCGTATAAACGTATTACTCGAAGAGTGGGTGTTTGATCGTTGTTGGAATCGATTGATTCTCGATTGATCGAAAATTAAGAAAGAAAGAAAGAAAGATTTCTAGCCTACTGACAAGAACGGTTCTCAGGAAAATCGTCCTGAACGAGTACGATTCCATCGAGGATGGCATCGGGACGCCATCTTGGCAGCTGACGATTTGTCTCTTTCTGAGCTGGACATCGATATTCGTAGTACTTTTCCGTGGAATAAAGAGCACCGGCAAAGCGGCGTACTTTCTCGCGATATTTCCGTACGTGGTCATGATCGCTCTGCTGATCAGATCGGTGACCTTAGAGGGTGCGGTCAATGGGATCCTTTTCTTTGTTACACCGGATTGGGACAAACTATGGCAACCGAATGTGTGGTACGCCGCCATCACGCAATGTTTCTTCTCTCTATCCGTCTGCTTTGGCCCCATCCTCACGTATTCGTCTTACAACAACTTCCGGCACAGCCTCAGCAGGTGAGACTCTTCGATAAAAGTTACTTTTTCACTTATTCTGTTCGCTCTATTGATACACCGACCAAGATGACTTCAGAGCTGTGAAACCTTCGAGATTAGTATCGAGACCCTATTTAAAAAAAAAATCAATAATTTTGTAAATACATTTACTTAACAAAAAAAGGTAAGTAAGACTCTCCCTCGTACTTATATATGTATACTTATGCAAATCGATGCGAGTACCTTTCTCAACTGTTGTAAATATTCTTTTCTACGTCTGATGCATCGTGGAGTTCGAAACAAGTGTTATCGAAATTTTGTTTCTTTATTTATTTCTCTTTCTATTTTACAATTTATCGCTACCTCGCGTTAATGGTTTCTTAAAAAGTCTTCTCAAGTTCAGATCAAAGTACGATTCGATCTACGATTGCAGGGACGTAATGATAGTGACGACATTGGACACGTTCACCAGTTTGATCGCCGGTTGCACAATTTTTGGCATTCTTGGGAATTTGGCACACGAGATGGGCGTCACGGACATATCGACTGTTGTACGCGGCGGTACAGGCCTCGCGTTCATTTCCTATCCGGAAGCTCTGGCAAGATTTAGAGCGGTGCCGCAGCTCTTCTCTGTCCTCTTCTTCGTGATGATGTTCGTGCTCGGTGTCGGAAGCGCGGTGGCCCTTTCCGGTGCCGTCTTCAGCATTCTTTACGATTACTTCCCGAAAGTAGCCCAATGGAAACTGGTACTCCTCCTCTGCGTTTTAGGATTTCTCGTTAGTCTTGTCTACATCACACCAGTAAGTATCCCTGATAAATCTATCCTGTACATTTCTTCAATTTTATTTCGAGCGTGAAGAAAATTTATCAGACGAAACCTGAGAAAACGCGTGAAAAATTCTTACTTTCTCCCAGGCAATATTAATGCACACGGTTTTTTATCTGGACGCTAAGTTTCATTCGAATTCTCTTAATTTTGGAGATCGTCCGAAACCCATATAACGTCGATGTAAAAATACAACAAGAACTGGTAGGGATAAAAAAATCGTTAAATAACCGTTTGATACTTTTGTATAATTATTGTGGAAAAAGATCACTTAACGATGTTGAATAGAAACAAGAAGAGTTGCTCAAGATAACGAAAATTGGACGATTCTGTAGTAGTCGGATATGTGAAACGATTGTTACCCGGATATGTGAAATCGAGTCGTTTCTATAAGGGATCGAGAGGATGTTTCTGATAAATTGTACGATTTTGATCGTTTAGGGTGGTCAATGGTTCGTAACCCTGGTGGATTATTACGGTGGCACGTTCGTATCGATAATCGTCGGTGTTTTGGAAATGGTGACTGTCTTCTGGCTTTACGGAGTGTCGAATTTCTTAAACGACGTGGAGTTCATGTTGGGTAGAAAACCATCGTGGTATTGGAGACTCTGCTGGGCCTTTGTCACACCGATGTTGATGATCGTCATTCTGGTGTACACGATCGTCACTTACGTACCACCCACGTACGACAGTGTACCATTCCCAGCATACGCCTATGGTTGATAACTTGAATGAAAATGAAAAACAAAAAAGAAAAAGAGAGAACAAAAAATAAAAAATTAACCGAAATATTTCTAGGTATCGGATGGTTCCTGTTTGGTTTGGGGATTCTCGTGATCGTCGGCTCGATCGTGCAGAAACTGATAGAGAAGAGATCGTCGTCGATCATCGAGGTGAGTAATTTTCCACAAGGGCGTAGAATGCTGATAACTTGTCCAAAGGCGATCAAATTCATCCGTTCTTGTTTCATAGACGGTCAAAGCATCGTTCCGGCCTTCCGAGGAAAAGTGGGGACCCAAAGATCCCAAAATCCGCCTAGAATGGAAAGAATTTATCGCGGAGAAGAATTTCCGCCATCGAGGCGGCTTCGTTGAAACTTTTTTAAAATAGAATTAAAGAAACTCGAGTCTTGCGCTGATCACATGCGTATCTGTGTCGTTCATTTGAACCCAACCGAATCCTTCGTGTCCCATTGGACAGTGTCTGGAAAAAGAAAGAATTTTCCCGAAAACGTTCGATCGGTTTCCAAACGATCTCGTTCGACTTTGGTAGAGATTGTACCGATCGTAACCGTGGAAAAATATACGAACGCAAATTGCAAGAATGTGATCGATAATATATGGTTCGATGCAATCATCGTGCAGTGCATATTGCACGTCACGAGCACGTAGAATGCAGGACAATTCTTCGTAGAAATGTTTGGCCTCTGGTTGACAAAGAGAAAGTCACTATTAATTGCTGCATTGGTTATGCTTGAGAGCGTTCGTACATCGATCGTTCAGAAAAGAAAACAAAAAACGCGTTCACAAGGAAAACGAGTATACGCGTTCTTTGGGACGAAACTTGAGATCGAAGTGTATTCAACTGAACGTATCGTCTGTGTGTACGTGTGTGTAATAACAATTTGGATGTAGAACGAAAGAAAATTAGAAACGACGAGTCTGGTGATTAAAGAACAATTTTCGTGTTCGACTTTTTGGCGCGAATTGTGCACGCTTTGGATTCGATGTAAACGTAGACGCGAATCGTGAACACTTTCCTCGAAACGAACAAAATGGACGTTTGGTAAGTCGATACAATGTCACGTTGGAAGAAGTTCTTACAATAGTGACACGTTGACCGTGTAGATTCGTCTCGTGTTTCCTCTCGCGGATCGTTTGCCGCATTCGATTTACAAAACAGTTCGCAATTTGCGAAACCGAGCTACTAAATTCGAACGTTCGAACATCTTTGAACGAAGAAAAACAACGAACACGGTACGTAGGTGAATGTTATCATTTCCAACGAAATACCATAGTTCTCGAATCGCGTTACGAATACCGATTTCGCGCGCGCCGATCGCGTGTGTAAATTTTATTTCCAGACAACCGGAAGAACCAAGATGGCGTACCGTGAAAATCGGTATTGCTAAAATGGACGTTGTTTAACGCGAAAATGGAAATATGGCACTGTCACTTGTCAAGATTTCTCACGACATACCGTTGATCTAGGTGAACAAAAGTCGTCGATCAGTGTTCCAAAGGCTCTTGCCACGTGAAGATCGCGTATTCGATCGACGAAGAAAAACACTCCTAAGCGGTGTGCGCAAAAGTTGTGCGCAAGTGATTATGACTTACACGCAGGTACGTATCTTTTTTGCGGTGTTTGTTATTCTAATAAATAAATTAACGCTCTGACAACGAATAATTGCGAGTAATTGCGACAAGCAGGACGCTCGTACGGTAACAACGTTCGTGATGATAGAATTGTTTCGAATTATTCGTAAAGGGTAGGTAAAGGTAGGTAACGGATCCTCGAAAATTGTACTCGAAGAATTTTACCAACGAAATTGCATTATAACTCAGTTCTTCGAAAACGATGGAAAATGTCTCGGAAACGTCAGATTTATTAACCGTTTCTTAGAAAGTGCAAGTTACCTTATACATCGGATATCTTTCGAGAAGCTAATCTAAATTGCAGTCGTAAAGTTGTAAGTCGGCTTAATTTCGTTTATCTTAATGCAAGGCTAGCCTCTTTCGAAACGTCGTTTGAAATTCAACGATTCGATTAATAGTATTCGTCAACATTTTTGCCACGATCGTTTCACGCTGACTAACTTACCATTGTTCGTTACGTTTAAAAACATTCCTCTTCCTTCTCGTATCGGCGTCCTCGTCGCGCGAACGATGAAATCATAAACGAAACATTGGTTCCGCTGAGAATAGTGTTCGTAACAGATTCGACACGATTTCGCTGTAATTACGCTTTAATAGCCCTCCGCTTGCATCGAGGCGAATTCGAGAGAAATATTCGTCGATGTATATAGCTCTATACTTACGTAAAAGATGCGATAATAGAAGAAATCCGTAGAGCGAAGTCGTGGAGCGCAATTTGTTAGATAATAACTAGAAGATAATCAAAGTGTGTATTTTGTTTCTGCTCGTAGACCAATTTGGCGAGCAACGATGGAGTCCCGGGTTCTTATAGGCTCTTAGTGATATCAGCTAGCGAGAAGCGACTCGAAAATGGGGTGAGTGAGTTACCATTTAGGGTACGTCCGAACTTGAGTCAAACCGCCTAAAGTCACACTTCTGCGTGTGAAACGTGACGTTCGAAACATTCCTATCGATCTTTACCGTAATCCTTTACAACAACTGTCATGACATCGGAACAGAACTGGTGAACCTTTCCCCGATCCAAAGTTAATAAAACATACGTTGACAAAGTGCCGTGAACAATATTGAACAATGTATTAAACCAATCGAGTAACACTCAATCGGTAAGTATTTTAATTACCATCGTATCGAGTTTTGTAATTAAATCAAAGAGCTAATTTTAACAATCCCACTTGAGTAGCGTGTGCTGCAAAACAGTATACTAGAATAACCAATGTTGAATTCGACTCGTAAGATCATTTGTTACTCCCCTCGAACTTAAACTCAATCGAGCTTCACTTAGGTGAATTTGTAGTAACTATCAAAGATAAATAGTCTTGATTGTGAAAAGTGTTCGTTCATTGTGCGAATAATTGTGTACTTGGTAACTGTACATAAAGAAATGAATAAATATCTATCAAGTTGTGCAGTCGTTGTTCATCGATACTGTAAAGGGACTGGGCAAATTATTCGAGTTGTCTTTCAGTCTGCGGCTGAGAAAACCATGGATAAAAACGAACGTGCTCAATGGGGGAACGATGTGGAATTCTTGATGTCCTGTGTGGCGTTCTCGGTAGGCCTTGGCAATGTTTGGAGGTTCCCCAATACAGCGTACGAAAACGGAGGTGGTGCGTTCCTCGTACCTTACATCATAGTACTTTTCATCATTGGAAAGCCTCTTTACTACATGGAGATGATCCTGGGACAATTCAGCAGCAGGTCGTGCGTTGAAATTTGGTCCGTGTCTCCGGCTTTCAAAGGTACACCTGCTACAATTAGAACAGAAACAATCGGTTATCGAAGGTCACCATTTTCGTTGTCGAATATCTAACACAGTGGTTCTCGAACTGTGCATCGAGAGATATTTCACATTTTCTCGAAAAACACCCCTAAATATTAAAAACTTGTACTCGGTACACTAATGTTTAGTTTGCAGATTTTACACATTTCGTTCACGCTACAACTACGCAGAATGTATTTACATCGTAAATCGATGTAATATTAATTACACAATATTTCGTTTCTTAGAAGTACATACTTTATTCTGCATACGTTTCTCGTATTCGCGCACGCCATAAATTCACAAACTCTAGACTCGACTTATGCAAACACTTAAACGAAGTACGAAGTTGTTTGAACTTGATTGCTCGATAAACGAAATTTAAAAATTTTTCTTTTCATTTGCCGTGAATAAAAGAGTAGAAAATGTTTAGGAAGCTCTACTTTGACGCGTGCATGTCTCCCCCACTCCGTCTCCGTCGTTATGGCGTGGATACGATGAGAACGCTGCGCGAAGGGGTGGGGAGAGACCCTCGATGCCATTGAGCGGCCAATTGATTCGGTTTCGAACGTAGTGTCCTTCGAACCCTATCTCCAACGCAACTCTATTACCTTAACCCTTTTCACTCGAGAGGCGATCCTCGATCGCCACTTCATTCGTTGTACTTTCTCCAATTCGGAAAACCATCGTGGTTTGGAATTGAAATTAAAGTTCAATTACTCCTTTCTTGTAAGATGTAAATATATATACGAAACGTTGAAACGAAAATGTTCCGTTTTAAATTAATTACACGATTCGAAGGATTTCATCGAGGTGCTAGTTTCTGGTAACAGGAAAGCTTCGAGTGTAAAGGGTTAATAGATCCCAAAACCAGAAACTAACCAATTTTCTCGTCGTTTCAGGAATCGGTTACGGGGTAATTGTATCCGTATTCTCGGTGGTTACTTACTATTGTTCGCTGATGGCGTTGACGATGTACTATTTGCTGGCTAGTTTTCAAACGATTCTTCCTTGGGCTGTTTGTTGGGAAGAATGGGGCGACGCCTGTTTCGACAGCATGTCAGCCAACAACGAAACAACGAACATCGACAAAAGAAGCTCGGCTGACTTGTATTTTCAGTGAGTGTGCAAGCTATACCGAGCAAACTCGATAATCGTTGAACATAATTGTACACGTTTCGATAAACGGATCACATTTTCGGATATTAATCCTAGGTGTTTGATCACGAGACCTTGTAGACCTTGTATGTAGAACTTCGATAAAATTCATTCGATACAGGGTACCTCTCTTTTTCAGCAAAGTGGTTCTCAATGAAATTGAGATTAAAGAAGGACTCGGAGAACCGTCTTGGAAATTGGTACTCGCCCTTTTCGTCAGCTGGATATTCGTCTTCGTAGTGATCAGGAACGGCGTTAAAAGCAGCGGGAAAGCTGCTTATTTTCTCGCTGTGTTCCCGTACGTGATTATGATAAGTCTTTTAGTGAGAGCAGTGACCCTGGACGGAGCCGTGGACGGTATCATATTCTTGTTCGAGCCAAGCTGGGAGAAAATCTTCGACCCTTCGGTTTGGTACGCGGCTGTAACTCAATCGTTTTTCTCTCTTGGAGTTTGCTTCGGGGCTGTCACCATGTACTCCTCTTACAACCGTTTCGATCACAACGTATTAAGGTAATTAAAATTTTAAGGTAAAGAAAATCTTTCTTCTATTTCGTATATAAGCTTCGCATGGAAAATGTTTCTAAGAGTTCTCGACAACTTTAAGAGTGCATGTACCAATAATTTGGCAAAACAATTTACCCGCAGACCAACGTTCGTGTAACATTTTTTCTACACTAACAATCGTTCAAATATATAACTTCAGAGTAGGACAAGACTATCTACGAAAAATATTAGTGTAACGATCTTCCAATCTCGGTTTACCTTGTCGTTGATATATTTTTGGGAGGTCCAGCTTTCCGGAAGTTGTTTGTACCTTCTCCGAACAGTCTCAAAGAAGAATAATTCTTCCAGAGACTGCACAGTAGTGACAACCTTGGATCTGGGCACGAGTTTGATAGCAGGAACTACAATATTCGGGATCTTGGGCAACCTTGCCCACGAATTGGGCAAAGAAGACATCAGCACCGTGGTACGTGCCGGAACTGGTCTCGCTTTCATTTCCTATCCGGAAGCACTCGCCAAGTTCACAGTGGTGCCGCAACTTTTCGCCGTGCTCTTCTTCTTGATGCTGTTCGTACTGGGAATCGGTACCTCGGTGGCCTTCACAGCTGTGATCAGTAGCGTCATTAAGGACAAATTTCCCCAGTTTCAAGACTGGAAAGTCGCTGCTGGCGTTACGAGTACCGGCTTCTTAATAGGAATCGTTTATTGCACGAGAGTGAGTCTCTTCTTACGTATTTACTTTTACATCGAAATGGTCGAGAGATTAATGTTGCTTTTCGAACTGTCCATTTAAAATTACGTTTCTCCAGAAAATACAGTGTGATCAATTATCGGGATCGTTTATTGCACGATAGTGAGTCTTCTTACGTATTTACTTTTCCATCGAAATGGTCAAGAGATTAATGTTACTTTTCGAACTGTCCATTTAAGATTACGTTTCTCCAAAAAATGCAATACAACGTGATCAATTATCGGGATCGTTTATTGCACGAAAGTGAGTCTTCTTACGTATATACTTTTACATTAAAATGGTCGAGAAATTAATGTTGCTTTTCGAACTGTCCATTTAAGACCACGTTTCTCTAACGAACGAAATACAGTGTGATCAATTATATGTACGATCTAATAACAATAAGTAATATTTTGATAAAGATCCACTAATTGGACTTATCGATGAGTTTTGCTCGGTAAATTTTATCGAATCTAACACATCGGGAGAATTCAGATTACGCAGAGTAAGGAAGAGTTATATTCATCGTTATTATCTGTCAAATTGTTGATTCAATTTTCGGTTGTTTCTTTAAAGAACTTCTCGGATCTTGATAACGCTGTAAAGTACCTTCAAGTTTACTATTCTCTCGAGCAAGCCTTGGTGAGCGACCTTGCGAATCATTAAGAACGGACTTACTGCTAGATTGCGGATGTTTGTACACGTATGGCGTGTGTGTATATGCAGAATATGTGCAACGCGATGACGCGTGTGTGTGGATGCAGCTATTCACCATAAATGTGCCGTTTCTTTCCCGATGTATTTGTCTATTTGCCATTCAAATAAAATAAACGATACGCGAGAACATGCAGGAAATATATAATGTTAATATATGTGTGCACATACGTGCAAAATATGTATGTGTACGAAAAATATGCAAGATATGTGCAAAGTATATAAATTATACGGGCATATGCAAAATATATGCACCGATGGTAAATATACAAAATTAAATTTAGACCATTAAGTTCTTTAATGGACGAAACAAATTTCCAATTAAGTTTCTTGCATTTTTATTCTATTAAAATACGTGCATGCACAAACATCACGGCAGTTTGCTTACTGTAAACGTTACTTATTCATTTAGGGAGGACTATACATTTTAAATCTGGTGGACTACTTCGGTGGAACGTTTATCATAGTGTTCCTGGCATCCTTCGAAGTGATGGCAATTTCTTGGATATACGGTAAACAAAATCATTCAAGTTTCCCGAGTAGAGTCGAACAAAGTTGTTTGACGTTGTTTGAAATCCGAACGGAACTATTAAAGAATAAAAATTCGTAAAGTCGCGAGTAGGAAAAAAAGTTGCGAGTGAAAATTATTCATAGTGTATCGTGACACGTGGAACCTACTTCGATGGTTGATTGTGAATAAAAAAGTTCATGTCAACATGTGTCCCGTTAGACTAATAAGAGTAAGTTGCAATCATTTTTATATTATATTAAATTGTTCGTATACGATGCTCGTTGGCTTCTCGATCTCTTCGTGCTATCGATTTTCTTTTATAAGTTGAATCACTCGAATTTAGTTGTACAGGGTAATCAAAAATTCCATTTCGAGCACTTCCTAGAAATGTATAAGCAGCTGCGCGTTATCAGGGTACAAAAATGTTAAACTATGACTTGGGAACGAGTTCAAACAGAGCACATGTTCGTGTCGATTTTTGTCACAAGTATTACGATACACCCGAGCTGCGTTGTTAAGCAACAAGTACGATTGACACCCGATCGATTGATTAAAAATCTCGTCACAATGCTCGATAAGTTTCGTCGTTCGATAAGAAATAGAACGCTATTAGTTTCGTCGTTTTATTTTTCTAAAGATTTGTACCGTACGTTTGATAAACATGTGTAAAGTTTCATGTAGATCTGTCGACTCGTTCGTATACTTACAGTCGTTCAAACTCGAATTGTCACAGTATTTTTTTACAATGGAAAAAACGACAAAACTTATCGAACAAGCTTGTAGTTGCATCGATACAGACTTAAAGATAGAACATGTAAACGACTGTCGAGTAACAGTGTTTGCAAGTCGATTCTTTCGCCGACTCCACCATAGCGTCGTCAATAATTTTCTAATGGTTTCTCATTACACAGGCATCGATAACTTCTTGGACGACATAGAATTCATGGTTGGCAACCGACCGTCCATATACTGGAGATTCTGTTGGGGTTTCTTGACACCCCTGTCTCTCTTCTCGATCCTGATCTACTTTCTGTGCGAGTTGACGCCCCTCACTTATGACGACGAATACTACCCAACCTCCGCTTATGGTAGAACAGAATTCCCAGAAAATATACGATAAGTATTCTACACGAGCACTATTAACGGTCCGGATACTGTTTCAGTCGCTGGTTGGATAATTCTGGCATTGGGGGTGATTCAGTTGCCCGTTTGGATCGTCGTCACCAAGATGAAAAACAAAGATAAACCTATCTGGAATGTAAGCAATTAAGAGAAGAAAGTCGTACGAACGACTTAATAAATATAATAAATATGATAAATGTTTCTTCGTGTGCTTTTTAGATCTTTAAACCGAACTCCGAATGGGGCCCGAAAGATCCGAGCAAGTACAAAGAATGGAAGGATTTCAAGGATGCCAAGAGGATATCGAGGATGAATTTGAGTAAGAAGAGGTCTAGAATCGTCATGTTATTGATCGGAGGAGATTGATAGCGATTACAAGATAGATCTTGTAATTAAACGATGCGATCAGAGATTTGGCCTTCAAATTGCTTCGATCGTTACCGTTCGGAATCGATGACGATTCCAAGAATCCTGTAAATCTCTGTATATTCTGTACTAGATACTTAATTTCTAAATAAATATATTAAAGTGTCACGTTGCTGTAACAAAATTTAGAAAGTTTCACTATTGCGATCGACAATTCCTCAACGATATTACTATCGTGCAAGTATCGGTGTGTTCGTTCGGAGCGAAATCGAGAATCGATCGATTAGCATCGCTGTTACGCTTCTTATCGATCGACGAACCACTTCAATGACGATCGAAAGCTCTCCTTTCGAAGTTTCAAGTGTTGTATACAGTTATACACTTGTGTGGTTCACCGTGTATAGTTTGCAGAGGGTACAGGAGGTGATACTTTCTTCGACGACTATCACGGTGTATAATTTTATTTTGGTTTCGCACAGAACAAAATGTAGATCTGCTGAAGCCATCTGGGCTGCGTCCTCAGACTCCTTTCTTTCGCTTTCTTTTCTTTAAAGAGGAGCCAGGCTTGCTTCAACTTGGTCCCTCTTGGTCCCCATTTCGACGTTGGCAGGAAGGACACTTTCAAATTCTACGATGAATTTAAACACGATTAAACACGAAATCACGAATCTCTGGTTAAACAGAAATTAATCGACGATATTAATCGACGAATAAATCGAAATTATTGAGTTTGTTCGGAAAGTCATTTCGTTCTCCAAAATGGAGAATACACAATTTAGTAAAATGTTTGTACACTCTAAAAAAAATCATGTTTCATTTTCACCGATGAAACGAAACAACTTTCCGAACAACGTAATATTTCCGGTGCACGATACCTGCGATAAAGGCAGTCGTCTGTTCTTGATCATTTCCACCGCCATCCAAAATGGTATTTGGAAAACGCCGAAGCACAGTACAACGGCACCAGCCGCGTGTGCAGACACGGGAAATCCTTTTCCACCGTAAGTCAACGGTGTCAAGGTGGCGACGGTGTACAAAAAAACTATTATCAAAATTAACGGTGTGACGATGAACCAGCAGATCCTCCAATAGCTGGTCGTTTTTCTATCGAGCATGAACTCCACGTCATCCACCAAGTTTTCTATACCTATCCCGAGAACTTTAATTATATAAGAGTTCTTATTCGCGAAACTCGGTGATACGCGGAGTGAGCGAATGGCTGTGAAATCACGTTACGGAAAAACCTTGTAGAAAGTAATCTGTACAGGGTGTTTCTTTCAACGTGAGCATTAAGTAACCGATGCGTCGTTTACTGTCGAGGTTACGAAAAAATCTCGAAAGAAAAGATCGTATCGATAGGGCAAATTATAGTATTCTTCCGAGAGATAATTTTATTTCAGGGTCGTATTGTACTAGATTTCATGGTCAATGACGTATTTTTATCGAAACGACACCTCAGCTCGGATTCAAGCACACGTTGATCTTGGAACGACCCTCAGTGGTAAAAATGATTCTTTTTTTCCGGGAAAAAGGAAAATTTACGGTGTTTCGGTGCGAATATGTGAATAAATAGAAACGGAAAGGTTTGATGTAGGATAAATAGAAAACGTTTGTTAGAGAAATATTCAACGGTACGTGGAAACGTAGAGAACGGACACTGTAAGAGATTTTCTCGAAACAATCGTTCCTACGGAGGTGTTTTAATTGCTGTAATTGTTTAGAAATCACACGAGGAAATACGAACCGTATAGCCACGTTGTCGCGGTAATTTCAAAGGATGCGAGGATGAACACAACGAAAGACGTGCCGTAGTAATCGACCAACATCAGTAAAAATTGACCACCCTGTAAACAGAGAGAGAAGCGGACACGATAACGTTCGTCGCATGACGTTAATAAATTGTGAAACACCATCGAATGGCTCACGTCAGTGTAGAAAATTAACACAATCGGTCAATTTGAAATCGTGTTACTCACCGTATACGTCGGTATGGAAATCTTTGAAATATCGTCTCCGCAGAATTTTCTAAACATTATCTTCCACGATCGAGATCTTCGAAAGTTCGATAACGATACTTGTGTCAATGGAACACGATATAAATTCACGTATGCTTATCGAGCGACCCATGACCCACGCAAATTCCACGCGCGATTATAAATATCAAATCTGCAGAATATTCTAAACATTGTCTTTTGCGATCGATATCTTCAGAGGCTCGATAACGATACTTGTGTCGATAGAACACGATACGAATTTACGTGTGTACAAGTACCAGTAGATAAAGCTGTATTAAATGTAAATAGTTTGAAAAAAAAACTATCGATCTCGACAATGCTTAGAGCAACACGATACGAATTTACGTGTGTACAAGTACCAGTAGATAAAGCTGTACTAAATATAAATAGTTTAAAAAACGTACTATCGATCTTTCGATTTCGACAATGCCTCGAGCGAGCTAGGTTGCAAACGTATCGTTTCTCACTTTGGAAAATGAGTCGACCTTCTTTCAAATCGTAAAGCGTTTAACGATGAAAATGTAAATTTTATGTCTTACGTACAGGAGTTACGTAAACTGTGCTGACGGCGAATCCTACTAAACTCACTGGAACAGTGATCTGCCAAATTTTCATGTTCGGAAGCTTCTCTTTCAAGACCGTGATAATTCCCGATACCATTCCCACCATACTACCGACTCCCAGAACGAACATCATAACGAAAAAGAGAACTGCGAACAGCTGTGAAAGACACATATATTTCTTTTTTTAACATTTCTATCAAAATTGGTTCATTGGTTATCGTGTGTAGAACGTATATAACAATACTCGGTTTCAAGAGTATTGTTATATGGTGTTCGTATATCCGATTAAAGTAGCGTTTTCATATATTTGTCTTGATATTCTCACTGGAGTATTATCAGTGAATCGAAAAAGATTTTCTCAGCAAAAACCAGTTCAACCACGATCACAAGACAGTTACTACGATCAGAGAGTACTGTAATTAGTCATTACTAATTATCTATATATATCTAGGTAGTATTACAGATAATTCCAGTAGGAACTTAAACATTTTCGTTATTTTAAACAATAGGTAGAACATTGGTAAATAAATTTGACAGTTTGGAGAAGACAGTTCCACCATTGCGTTACAAATCACCGGAGAGCATCGTGATTAGTACTAATACTAGATTTACCAACCAGTCAAATGACTTTCAACTGGTTTCGTAATAAAAATTTACTTTAAATTCCATGGCACGTTTTCCGAAGACGTTACGATTTTTCTATTCTACGCACGTGATCAATTTTATAAATTCTTTTTTATTCTCATCAATCGATTTTCTCTTAGATATATATGTATAAGGTATACTTTACTATTACGAAATCTGTCGGTGGTTCTAGTGTTAATTCGAACAGCGTTGCGCGTTTACCTGTGGCAGAAAATTGAATTTCGCAATTGCATCGGGATAGGAAACGAATGCAAGAGCAATTCCAGAATTGACCACTTTGTCAATGTCCGTTATATCCATCTCGTGAGCCAAGTTGCCGAGAATTCCGAAAATTGTGCAACCAGCTATCATACTGGTCACTGTGTCGAGACTGGTCACTATCATCGCATCCCTGAAACGCGAGAGTGTAATACATAAAATATTGCATATTTCTTTGTACTTAATACTTAAAAATAACAATCAGTCGTAACAGAATTGTCATAACGTGGCAAAGGTCTCGTGTCCAACAGAAAATTGTTTATATTAGATTGTTCGGAAAGTCATTTAATCTTTTTGGAGAAAATGAAACACGATTTCTTTAAACTGTATAAACATTTTATTAAATTACATATTCTCCATTTTGGAAAACGAAATCACTTTTCGAACAACCCAATAATTCCGAGAATATTAATTTTCAAACTACGTTTATCGGGACATTTTTCCTTCGTTTGTCGAGTACTGTGTACTCCAAAATTTTTCCAACTGTTTCTCTTCAACGACCTGTACATTCTCAGCCAGATATTTCGAACACAATTATGACCGAATCGATAGAAAAATGGAGGATCGTGTTCTACCTGTAGATGTTGTGCTTGAAATCATTGTGCGACGAGTAGGTGACAATTGAGCCGAAACAAACAGACAGCGAGAAAAAACATTGCGTAATGGCGGCGTACCAGACGGTCGGTTCCAAAAGTTTCGACCATTTCGGTGTGATAAAATACAAAATCCCGTTCCCTGCGCCCTCAAGGGTCACCGCTCGGATCAGAAGACTGATCAGAATAATGTAAGGGAAAATTGCAAGGAAATAGGAAAACTTCCCCGAGCTTTTCACACCCTGGAACGTAATCAGGATGACCGACAGCCAGCTGCCGAACAGGCAGAGTGTCAATCTCCAATCCGGAAGTCCGATTCCATCGTCGATGTTGTCCCTCTCCCGGAGAACGACTTTTCTGAAATCGAATTTACGTTGCAATCTTTAATTTACCTTCCAATCACGTTTATTTTGTTTCATCCGTCTATTTGAAATGCCTGGAGAGAAAACCATCGTACAATGGACGGGTTGCTTCTAACTTAGAAATTCCATTAAAAGAAAAAATCAGTGGAAGAAATTTTATAGTTTTGTCGCTTGAATTCACGGTGTAGTCGAAAGATATATATATACACAGTAATTAACGCTTTCGAGAAAGAAATACAGAACCAAGATCGTATCGAATAAAATAGTTTTTCGTGGTAACCTGGAAATCGCTTTTAACGGAAGGGACTCTATCGAAGTGACTATGGTTGCTTTAATTGTGATTAGTTTCGCACGAAAAAAATTCTCTGCACTCGTAAAATATGGACGAAAGATACGTGTACAGACTCGATACGAAGATGCGATACCGTATCGTTTGAAATAATCTCAAAGGGATACTTAAAAAGATCGCGGTTTAGACTTCCTTAAATCCGGGGCGAGGAATCGGTTCAAGAAAGCGGGAATTACTGTACTTGTTAGGTGGTCTTAATCCGATCCACGGGTTCGATTTCATAGATCTCGAGGTGTTCGTTAACCGATCGAATTGTCGAAGAATTGTACAAGATTTAGCGATCCAATTAAAAAGTGTCTAACGAAAAGTAAAGTTCGGCCGAGCTTCTGTATTGTTCGTCAGTCACCAGCAAGTTGAACATGTTTACTCCCTCCGATCGCGTTCCTTCGATGACGTTCGTACTCTCCGAGCTGATGTTCAACATCCTGGCGGAATCCACGCAATAATTGCCCAATTCCTCTCTGCACTTCGCCCAAGGTAATTCAGCGGAGAAGGACGCGATCAGAAAAAACAGCGTCAGGCCCATTAAGGAACTGTAATACGTCATCAGTGCGACGTTCGAACAGAATTGGGCCCAGCCAACACCTAGAAAAATTTACCTCTATTATTTCCAACATACAGAAGATACTATTCTCCACTTAACCTTCAACGCGTACAATAAATCTTAAATTTATTTTGATAATATTCGGTTGTTCGGAGAGTCGTTTCGTTTTCCAAAATGGAGAATATATAACTTAGTAAAATGTTTGTACACTCTAAAAAAATCATGTGTCATTTTCACCAAAAAAAAAAAACGAAATAACTTTCCTTACGACCTAATATTTATCCGAAAACGTGTTCACATAATTTTTCATCGAGAACTCCCCAGTTATTATTTTTCATTATCACGAAATCTAGATGGAATCTTAATCCAATTTATTGTACTCCAAAGAGATACACAGGTGGAGATATCGAACCGAATCGAATGCGTTATTATTCATACCGGACAAACAAAGGGAAGTTTCTTTAAAATTATCTACCGATGTCGTAGAGCAATGAAAGCTACAATCGTTATCCTCTTCACAATGTTTCACACCCATCTTTGGTTGTACAAAGATGGAGATCCTGAAGAGCGCTTTCCGCGTTGTATTATAGAATACGTTAGATCAAATCGAATGAAAATTACCGACGAACGCAGGAGACATGTTCCAAATTCTGATGGACGACGATGAAGTGAACTGTCCCAGGATCATCTCCAGGTAATAAAATGGTTTACCAACGACGAACAGAACGATGATGTAGGGTATAAGGAAAGCACCGCCGCCATTTTCGTAAGTGGTGAACGGGAACCTCCAAATGTTGCCAAATCCGACTGACATGGCGATGCAAGACATGAGGAACTCTATACTGTTGTTCCAGCTGCTTTTCACTCCTAGGTCCTCCGTCGCCAACGAATATCGCGAGCTCGATTCTCTGGATACCTCGCTGCACCTACGTTGATCTTTCTCGTCCACGACGAACGCTGCATTCTGATGTCCGCTTTGTTCGCCATTGATCTGCAAACGAATGCAAGCATACTCGATCACGGTTACAGAGCACGAATGTTCTCTCGAGAGACAAAGAGGTACCACGATGTTACGGTGTGTCTTCGAGTGCGTATAACGTCACGTGGAAACACAACGTCAAACACAACCATCTCTGTGGAAACTTGTGATAACATTGATAAAGACGAAGGTATAGGATTAAAAGTATACCTAAATTAGGAAAAAGAGTGGCGTTCGAGTGAACTTTATAAAATAGTCTTGGCAGTCGACGCGTTAACGTTACGACCCCAGTTTGTGTCGCTTAGATAAATGTGTTAATCTGGAACATGTAAAATAACGGTTTAGTGCAGGAAGAGCACAGAAGTAACTGAAGGTAATATAAACAGGTGAAACGTTAAGAAGAAAATTCGAAGTAGAAGTAAAATATTTACTTATATCCGGACACAAAGCTTGGTATTATAAAAAGTCGATGATAAAATTGAAATAAGTTCTTTAACGTAAGAATTGCTGATTTCCAGAGGTCAGAAACGTTAATCGATTTTCACGTTCGCGTTGATTGATTCTTATTTCGCGTTTACCAATTTCTCGGTGTTTTATGAATTTATTGTTACGTTATAATTACATCGGATGAAATCTCGACGAATGAAAATTCATCGTACGTTATCCGAATAAAATTCTACCAGTACTTGAAAGCAGTGTACATTGGAAATTGATAAGTGGAACGGTTCAGCAATAAGTGGAATTGAAATTGGCTTTCCATTTAAGAACAGAACTGATCGTTTACAAGTATCCACGACTACAAATAAAGAAATTAAGACACGGATAGTGTTACCTTCATAATAATTACACGAATCTCGATTCGCGTAGGAATGTTCGGTCTAGTTTTACTATGTATTGCAACTATCGAAATCATAATTCAACTTTTTTCCCAGCCGTAGGATCACATCGCGGACGTTCCATATTCAAGATAACGAAGCATTAGTTTTAAGCTCTTCACCTAGCCGCGCTGACTCTTATCGCGCGAGTAAAATCATGCTATCGTCGTTGATCCTGCGACGATGGTAGGGAAGAAAAAATAAAACGAAAGCCGTTTATCACTTGCGGCAACGCTCGCGGTGCGATCGGTCGTAAATAAAATGAAACCTGTCCCGCGTTTCGAGATTGTTTATGCAAGCTTAACGCGGTAGATTTTACTCAATTTAGGAAATAAAATTCGGTCCCGACTTATCATTGACAACCACACTGGGTACAAGAGCGAAATCACGCGATCGAGTGTGCACCTTCAATTATCCGTTTAAATACATGGAATTATTACGAATTTCAATGTCCGTAATAAAAATTTGATAACAATAACTACTTTCGAGCATAAAAGAATGAAGTCTCGAGTTACGAGTTTATCGTCACGGTGCGATTTAGAACGAGCACCGTGCGATCGTACGGCCACTGTCGTTAAACGATATTACGGTATCCAAAAGTTCTTTGTACTTTTTTTTTTATACAAAAATTCATCACAAGGTATTAGTAGGTACTTCGAGAACGGAATACGAGGGTGTTTCGAACCAGTTGTGGACAACAGATCGAAGAAAGGTGTCGCGAGAGGAGCGCAGAGAAAAAATTGTTCAACTCACCGTGTCTTTGGGCATTTGACAATCGTGGTGACGATCAATGGAACACAGAATCGAACGAAACGATAAGATATCGAGAAACGGACGAATCTATTTAACGCGCGCGGTCTTCGGCGATTGGTATTGCTTGCATCTCCTTTTATATCGCGAAACGAATGTCGATTCCGTTGCCGGAATACTCGAAAAACCTTGACGATAAGGTGATACCAACATTAAGATTGCATTGCAAGTCTGTACACGTAGTTTGATAACGGTTCATCTAGCCAGGGAACAATTTCTTAATGTTAGAATTGTCGCGTTCGCAAGGATCCAAGGGAAACGGTAATCGACGAACGAAAAAGAGGTATTCGCAATCTTTTTATCGCGTCTTCGAGTAATATAACAATAACAAATATAAATGGTAACGTCTTTATCGCATCGTAAAAATGACTCAGTACCCAATTAAGTTGTAACACAGTGTTTTCCGAAGTAGAAACGAGAAGAAACGTTCCACGATCCGATGAATGAACATTTTCGATGGATAGAGTTTGGATAATTCGAGTGTCTCTTTTTGTCGATACACTGATCGTCGATGTTTAAACGTGCATCGATTTTGTTTCTTTTTTAAAATAAAGAAGAAAGAAATTTGAAAGCCATTAGTGTAATATATATACATTTGCACGGATAACGACGAGAGAAAAATGTGAAATTTTTTATCCAACTGAAACGAAAAAGACATAACAATGTTCAAGTGTCGCTTTGGAGAGACCAGTCTTCGAAACGAACCTAAGTTGAGACGGTCAATGGATATCGATGACAATGTTCCAAAGGTCTTGGTAGAACAAAGCCCGTGTCAAACAACCAAAGAATCAACAAATAAAATGAATAGCAGATAAGGTCCAAGAAAAATTGCAAGACAAACAACTGATACTAGTCGATCACAAAGATGATCATTCACTTTTGAATGACACCGCTAAATGGTATATAACGAGATTAATCCAAGAAAAAAATGTTACAATTAGGACGATCCGTTTTATCTCATTGGCTATACAAGTTTTTTTTATAAGGTTTCTGTTATACATTAACGCCACTTTGAAGTTTGAAATTTGTTGCAATGGAACTTATTTTGATTTGGGTCTATTGTTCATTTAGTTACTTTTTCGATGATAAATCAATTTGATGAAAAATGTCCATTGCACAGACAACGCGATGTAAATTCTCGGAAAATATATTTAGAAACTTTCTCACTTTTGTTCGTATCTATACATTCTTAATAATTATGGAAAAATCTTGGTCAAGAGTCGAAGCAAGAGTAACGAGTTTATTGACTCGAATCTCGTACGAAATACAGTGAAGTTGGTGACAATGAAAGAGGAATGGTGAAAGAAAACGAAGAAAATTGCAAGAGGAATAAAATTGATATTCATCATGGAGTCAGATGATGAGGGAGAGGAGAGAAAATCAAAGCTGGACAAGGTAATTTGGAAGAGGCTTGATTTTCGTAACTTTCAATTATCATACATCCTTAATTAATCACGATCAGTGTCAAACTTAACTATTGTCATGGTAAATCTTCGAGTCTGTGAAAACTATAAAAATTTAATTAAATTTCCATGGAATAGAAGCAGTTGCAAGAACTTTTAAAGGAGTCCAAGTTGCAACCCTCGGATCTGGAGAAACTGGAAGAATTAAAATTGGACGATATCGGAGAGGAAGCGAAGAAAATACTGGAAAATTTAGGAATCACCGAAGAAACGATTAGAGAAGCTCGGATTGAATCTTCGGAAGATACGAAAGACGTTTTCGAAGAAAACGATAGAATCGAGAAACCCAAAACACCCGAAGAATCAGAGAAATCTTACAACGAAGAAATAAAAGATCAGTATGACGTTGAATTAGCCCCGAAACAAGAAATTGCCAAAATTCTTCGCGAGAGATTGAGCGAAAACCTGATCACGACTTTGCTGAAAGTTGGCTTCACGGATGAATTTCTTCGGTAAAAAAATTTCAAGTTGGATTCAATTTATTACTTCGAAAGAAATGTAAGGAAATGTTGAAAATAATTGTGATCATCAGAGAGCAATGATGGCAGCTCTAGGTGGCTGTTAATAATTATTTTATTCCCTTTTTCGTGCGAAATGTTTCTAGAGATACCATTCCATACTTCACTTTTATTATTGCATTAAGTTGAGAAGGAACATTATCGTTCAGAATGTTAAAGGCGATGGGATTCGTTGATACGGAAATCAAGCAGCTCGAAACGTTGTGGAATATAGAAAAGGATCGAGAAAATGTCGATTCGATCGTTTCTCTGTCTTCGTCTCCAGATGAATATTTGTCACTGGACGGATTATACTTGAAAAAGTCTTTGAGCAAACCTTTGTCACGTGGCATTCGTGAAATTGCTGCGAAGAAGCCTTCAGACCCGATTGAATACCTTGGCCATTGGCTGTTGAATTACAAAGTTAAATAACCATAAAAAATTCTTCCCTGTATTATTTTCGATAGTTACTGGAACACTCTTGCGTTTAACCTTTAATAAATACAACGACGAATTTGTAAACTATCTTTTCTATTCTCGAAACTGATACTTTTCCTTATGCAAATATACGTATGAAAAGGTACCTCAAGTACATTATATAATACATAAAATCACAATTTCAGGTATGCGAGGAACGGTGGATGAGACGAAAGGAGTTCGAGCTGGAGCTGATGATCGAAAGGGAGAGACTCAGAGCACGAGTCTGTAAAATTTTTCCATTTTTTTATCTAAAATATTTCGAGTACACTTGTCAACGTCGGTGCAACTATTAATAACACGCTTATTACTCTATACAAAAAATCAGGACTCGGAAGAACAATTATTTGTACCGATAGAAGACGAGGAGGAAGAGGAGTACAACGACGATTGAAATTTCTTGGATTACGAATTACTCGGAAGTTCGCACAACGAGGGTACCGTGACGTCGATTGTCGTGGACAAAACTGAACGACCGTTGTATTATTATAGTAACTTATTATCCGAGAAACGCGGTATCGAAAACGATACGCGATATTGCGCGTTTTTAATAAATGCTATTGAATCTGTATTCTAGATATTTGAGAGGCAGTAAGTAGTACGAAAAAGAACCGACCACGTTAATAAATAAAAGCGAGAGTAGAAAATACTTTTCGCGGCAGTAGTGGTCGCAGAAGTTACACTGCTACTCAATTTTCTGGTTAATACTGTGCTTCACGACGCTGAAAGAAAAAACTGGTTTCGAAGTCAACGGACGTCCGATAAAGCTTGTAATTTATCGAATATCGGTGTATCGTGGTACGATAATTTATTTCTCAAAACGACGCTTCTTTCCAAATACTCGTCCGCTGTTTAAGTACAGCAGTGCCCGCTTTCAAGTGACAAAATCGAAACCGTCGGTTTACTTGAAAACAGAGTAGGTAGCGATTTTTATCTCGAACCATGACCAGTAAAAATCATAACGTAAACAGCGGATGCAATGATTCCGTTGCTCGAATCCAATGCCAAGATTGTCACTTGAAAACGAGGAATCGATCGGAAGACATTAAAACGGGGCAAAAATTCCCACGTTGACATCCGTTGTCTTTGAGCAACCGTTTCTCTTCGTTCTAAAATTATAAAAAATACTTTGTAGAAATTGGTAAATGATAAAATATTGAAGAGCCGTTGAAGTCTACGTCTACACAGGTACGAACTATTTACAGGACGGCAAACTGAACAAGCGAGGCGAACCTTTCGAAGATGAACGTAGAAACTGAACGCGTACGATGGAAGCAATACAAAAAAGATATCCTTTGATAGATTTTTGAGAAATTCTCTGGTTAGATCGAACGTTTGCGCGAGAAACTAGAGACAAAGTTAACTTATCCAAGTTAAGACTTATCGACGAGTACAGATCAATGATAAGTGGAAAACTTGAAGAGCGTGATTAAAAGATTAAAAACTCGAATCCGTTTTATCGTTCATCTCTGAAAATGTTCTCCGGCCATTAGGTGCCCGTAGGATCGACACATAAATTATTGTAGAGTTACGAAGAACAGAGATGGATAGTTTTCATCACACGAGCTTGTCCTCCCAGCAGAGTATCACGTAAAGGAACTGCTTGATCCTCGAGCAGTCTCGTTGCTCTCTAATTTTCCGTTTGGTTTCCTTAAATTCGCGCCAGGAGGCCAACTCTTTGGGATTCTTCGGTCCCCAATCCGAGGATGGTCTGAAGGCTGACTTGATCATCTGTAAATGAACGACCGTCACAGTCACGTGTACAATTATCGTAATGAATTATTGCTCGTACCTGGGACAGTCCCAAATTTCTTTTAGAGATCATGGTGTAAATCATCCAGAAAGGGATCTGCAATACGCCGAAGGCGCAGATGCTCCATCCAGCAGCTGTAATTCGATTTTTTAAATCAAATACAACGATTCTTATCGCAATTCTATTGGTCGATTAAACACTTATAACAAACACGTCCACCGTACCGATACGGTTAACAGGTTAACAAGTTCGTTAAAAATGATTAATACATACGTACCGTGTGCACTAGCCGGATAAGAGATACCGCTGTAAGTTAAAGGTCGCAAAGAGACCAATGTGTAAATTAAGATCACAGTCAGCAAAAGGGGAGTGATGACGCTCCAACAGAGCCTCCAATATGCGGATGGTCTTCTTTTCAACATGTATTCCACGTCGTCGACGAAATTTTCCAATCCGTACACCCAGAAGATACCAATTATCTCCAAAGTGGCTAAGATAAAGACGACGAAGGAACCGGCGTAGTAATCGACCAACTCCAAGATGAATTGTCCACCCTACAGGTACAGAAAGGTCTTTCTCTTTGACTATTGTTTACGAAAAAAAAAAGCTACCAATTTGAAACTTGAACGCAAAAATATCCTCACGTTTGCTCGACCGTAGATAAAAAAAAGTATAATTACAGCGATCTCTGTGTAATTAAAAGTAATGTAAAAACAACATTTTTGAAGAATTTATTGTTAATTTTATTCACGACTGGACTGAAATTTGAAAACGATGATAGCTGGAGTAATTGAATTTCTAAGGGACAACGTAACGATTTATTATTTACAGTAGAACGACTATGGCTCTTTCGATCCGTTGTTCAAATATTTGAATATTATATATATATATATTGTAACGTTAATACTAAGTTTAATTGCGTATAATAATCTCTGAAACGGATTAATAGTTAACTTCAATTGGGAATAATGATCGCTGATTACAACATTGGCGTCTCTCTTTTTTAGAATGAAAAAAATTTATACACAGATATACTACTTACAGGCGTGCAATAAACAGTGCCGACGGAGAACCCGAAGGTAACCGTGCCGAGCACCACGTACAAGTGCTTCCAATTTGGAAACTGATCGCTGATGATAGTGATAAGTGCGCCCGCCAGAGCGATGGCGCTTCCAATGCCGAGTACGTAGAGCATCAGGAAGAACAGCACCGAGAACAGCTGCGAACAGCGGTAAAATCCTTGACGGTTCGTTCGTACGTTCGAGTGAGAATGAAATCTGGATCACCTCGAGCCCGTAAACGTGTAAGTAAAATTCATGGACGCTTGTAATTCCGAGGCTCGCGACAGAGTATAAAGCGTTAAACGAGCCTTCAACGCGGACATGTCAAACACGTTCTACGTCCGAGTGGCGAATTTCCACTGCTGCGGATACGCAATTACTTCACAACGTGCAACAGTTCTACGATCTGTTTTCTCGATCGTTGTACGATAAAAGTGTACCATCGAAAGTAAAAAATAATTCCCACGGAAATGAGAAAAAACAAATACAGTTGTACGTAAAAAAGACGAAAAAGTAGTTTCCCTCGAAAAACGTTGTACGATTTTCCGAAAGATATTTCGAAAATCGAGACTTCGAAAATCGTTGCAAACTTTTGGAAAAACGTTATCGTATTATCTATAACGATGAAAGTTATCGATCGTGTATTCTTGATCTTTCGACGGTTTTATCGTTCTTTGTGTAAACTTTTTCTTTCTCATCTTTGTGATATTTGTGCGTTGAACCGCGTTGGTTTATCCAATGGTTGTAAAACGTAATAAATCGGGTCGGTGTATTTATCGTGGCTGCTTTAACGCGTATCTCGATTACGCCGAGTGGCTCGAGTTAATTTCCACGTGGTGTAATAACAAAGAACTCGGCCGCTTTAATTTGTTTGTAATTGTATCGTGTCCGCTGCTCCATATTCCGTTATATATTCAACGGTCTCGGTTTTCCAGCGGAACGAAATTGCAATCGAGCGGGAAGAAAATGTGGCAAAAAAAAATTACACGACCGGATTTACTCTCGACGAACAAGGTGTTTACCAATTATTTCGTGCGCTCGAATTCTCACCTGCGGTAGAACACTGAACTTCGCAATAGCGTCCGGATAAGAAACAAAGGCGAGACCGGTTCCACCACGAACAACATTGCCGACATCGTCGGTACCGAGTTCGTGCGCCAAATTCCCAAGGATACCAAAAATGGTAAAACCTGCTATGAGACTGGTAAAGGTGTCCAAGGTGGTAACTACTATAACGTCTCTGAAACAGGTTGAATGGTATACTAGACACGTTGTACCGAAGAATCGTTTACGAAAGAGACATGCAGAGTGGGACACCGACTGTATCCGCACGATGTATCTTTGTTCTTTTCAACGATAAGAAAATGTTGAAGTTGTCATCGATTTCAGGATCCCGATACTGCAACGTATCCTTTACTAAATTGACACGTGACTTGTAAACACTGTCATTTGTGCGCCCTAGCAACACCGACCTGACCCGGCGTTCCGTGGAGAGCTTCTTAAACATAGTCTTATCCTGTCAACGACTGCTCTCAAAATCATTGAAAGCCATCATCAAACTTCTCTAATCAAGCATTATTTTATATTCAAAGAGTAACCTGTATATATTGTGTCTAAAGTCGTTGTAGGACGAGTACATGACGACACCACCGAAGCACACCGACAGTGAAAAGAAGCACTGTGTGACAGCAGCGTACCAGACGTTCGCATCGAACAGCTTCCCCCAATCCGGCTTGATGAAGAAAACGATCCCGTTAACGGCGCCGTCCAGGCTCACCGCTCTGATCAGCAAGCTGATCATGATGACGTAAGGGAAGAGCGCGAGGAAATAGGCCGCCTTTCCCGAGCTCTTCACGCCACGCGCCAACACAGCGAATATGCAGCCCCAAGCGATCAGCAAACAGATCGTCAGCTTCCAATCCGGCATCCCGATACCGTCGTCGATCGTCTGCTTCTCTTTCAACACTATTTTCCTAATAAGAAAGCGTTCTATGTAGCGAGCTTGCATCGTACACGACAAGGATAACTTCTACGTTCAAAAACGCGTATCTATTGGGTTTATTGGGTTTATTGGGTTGTTCGGAAAGTCGTTTCGTTTTTTTTTTTTTTGGTGAAAATGAAACATAATTTTTTCAGAGCGTGTGTAAACGTTCCATTAAATTATACATTCTCCATTTTGGAGAACGAAATGACTGTCCGAACAATACTTTCGGGACTACTCACCTAAAGTAGAGTTCAGCAGAGGTGACCATGCCGGAAACGTTTCGTTCGGTAACATTGTAGGATCTAGCCGAATCCACGCAAGAGTCTCTCCATTCCTCGAGGCAACTGGACCAAGGTAGTTGCGATTGGAAGCTTCCGATCAAGTAATAAAGAGTCACGGACATCAAAGAGCAGTAGTAAGTGCCTACGGCGAGCATGGAGAACATTTGGGCCCAGCCTACACCTCGAAATCCCGGCGCTGCGGACAATTGAAGCGTCACTTGGATTTCGATTCGCGTTATCAATGTTGGAATGTTTCTAACACATCGCCAAACCGGTACCGCTCGATTTATCACCCCGCGGCACGCTTACGAACATTTACCTACGTATACTTCTTTTTTATTATCTTTTTATCTAGAGGCTTGTTCATAAATACCGAGCGCGTGCATCCTGAAATCAAAGTTAACAAACACCGGATAAGAATTATTTGCGTTTCAGATATCCCGTGTCGCTAGTTCGCGAACTCTTTCAATTTTCCCTGGAACCTCGATCGTGTACAGTACGTAAGATTTTCTTCTTACGTTTCGAAAAGACATTCACTACTGTATAAAACTAACTATTGGCGACAATACCGAGAAGTACACGACGAAAATACATAATCAACGAAATTTAATAATTCTCTAACCGTTAGAAACTATTGGGTTGTTCGGAAAGTCGTTTCGTTTTTCAAAATGGAGAATCGTATAATTTAATACAATATTTGTACACTCTAAAAAAATCCTGTTCCGTTTTCACCAAAAAAAAAAAAAAAAAAAAAACGAAATGACTTTCCGAACAACCTAATAATTGCAAGTGTAATTGAAAATTGAAAAAAACCCGTGTTGTAGACAGAACGCGGCTTCGTGTTATCGATCTCCATAATACAGAAGGCATTCGATCGTATTGTAGCGCGTAGTCGTCGAGAAATAAACTGTTGGCGAAGTATCATACTTTGCTCGTAGCGATTATCGACAAATTCGTACCTGCTGCCCACATTTTCACCGAGGATCTGCTGCAGAACTGTCCCATTATCATCTCTAGATAATAGAACGGTTTACCGACGACGAAGAGGACGATGATGTAAGGTATGAGGAAGATTCCACCGCCGTTTTCGTAGGCGGTGAAGGGGAACCTCCAAACGTTGCCGAGGCCGATAGACATAGCGATGCAAGACATCAGGAATTCCAATCCGTTGCCCCAGGTCGGCCTCTTTTCTCCATTCTCCGCGATCGACTTTACGAATTTCAAACAATGCACAGGGCGTTTCGTTCACCACGATCGTCTTAACCTTAATGCGTTCTTCCGTTCGATAATACACAAGGTCCTTGGGTGATAAACGTTCCGTATGTATGGAACTTTATAATATTGTTTGTTACTTTATAATATTTGCACGACGCAAGGACTGAGGAACTACAGGAGCGTTCGTCTGTTTCGATAACTTCGATCGTAGTTGAATAACGTATCGTGGGGACGCGATGGGTCGTGAGTGACCCGAGGAACGCACTAGGGTTAAAATTACCCATACCCACGTAGGATTATCGAAGGTTCGCTCGATGGTATTTCGAGAAATACGAGCGATGAAATTTACGAGCGAACCTCTTGTAAACCTTCGGACAGTGTATGGGTGATTTTGTACAGCGGTTCCCGCTTTCAAGACGAAACGTCGGTAGCGTGTCGTGGAACTTCGAAGCGATGTCGCGGGAATATATGTACCGTATAAAGGTTAGATAAAATTTGCTATATTTTGCGTTGAAGTTTTCTCGATGAAAGTAAATCCAAACGCGATCTCGTTCGAGGATGGAAAATACTAAAAAATGTTGTACGTAATTAAGAACAATGCGATCGTGTTTGGACTTGTGTTCATCGAGGAGACCCTGGTCCATTGTTAATGCGGTCACGAAGATGTAACGAATAATTCGAGGTAGAAGAAAAACTTGAAGAGTTCCGTGCTTTGAATGTTGGGTAAAAATTTGGTCTTGAAAGCGGGTAAGCGGTACTGTATCTCGGTTTCTTTTAAGAATAAGAAGCAACGCGTACGGGGGATTCTTGTTTGCTTCGAAAGGATAAATATTACGAGTAAACGCATCGACTGGCAGAATGACGTTGGATAAAATGATTCTCAATGCCGTTCCTCGCGTAGGCGTCAACTACGAGTAATTTAGTAATTAAAGTGTTAACGGTTCTTTCTTCCGAAGATAAAAATGTTCCCATCGAGATCTCAGGGCCATCGACATTCTTTTAATTGGTCCGCGATACCGTGGTGTTGTAACCAACGATAAGATAAAATTCTCCGATCGACCTTCGGGAGAAAGCATGCGCCAGTTTAAAGAAGCAAAGAAAGATTTGAAGTTCTGGGGAGGGGAGAGTTGGTGACCTTGAGCGGCCAGCTGATTTCGTTGCGATATCTACGATTTGTGATTTCAAAGGTGATACCATTTCCTCCGGAATCGACAACGGGAGCGGCACCTTGCGGTCGTCTTGAATCCCGTAATCGAAGCCGAAATTGTCGTTGCCATGATTCTGGAACAGAAACAGAGTTTCACCATTTTTACAATCGATTCGAATTTGTATTATCATACTTTTCTGGACTTCGTATTGAGATTCGTCGCGCAATCGAAATAAACAGCGTCGTATTTTTACCTTCTGAACGATGCTGTTCGCGTTCGAGTTTTGAATGTCCGTCGTCGAATGGCCGTCGTCCCCGACGAACGCCGCATTCTGTCTTCCTTGCTGCAAGAATAAAACAAATCGGTCGTTGATAACGCTAAAAATAATTACACTGAACACTGAGCCATATTCAAATGTTCATTTTCGGAAATTCTAACATTCAATTCCACGTGTATCCTTCGTTCGGTTTATCCGGTTCCTTTTGAAAAGAACAAAGTTTGAAACTTGTTCAAAAATCAGCAAGAATCATCCACCGATGCAAAAGATTGTACACTATTACTCTGTAGCTTAATATAACAACAATCGAAAACCGAATAAGGAAATTTCACCTTATGCGTGGTAACTTATTATTCATTTCGAGTATTGATTAATTCATAAGCGTGTAAACGACTAAGAAATAATCACTTTTGGTAATTTTTGAAAAAATAAGATAGAGCTTTAAACGTTCGCGTAAAACGTTTGATTCAATGTACTGTTTCACGGCCAAAATGAAGTGAAAGAAGAAAAAGGAAGTCACACGATCAATATTATATAATTTGTTCGTTTCTGGAAAATATAATTCAAATCGATGACGAAGATCTACGAACGTCCGAGTTAATCGTGTTAATGACGATTCATTACGCTTTCTTCTTATTTAAGCGCCACTGTGTCATTTGACGATTATTCAGTGTGAACGAACCGTGACGGGAAACAACTAATTCCTCTGCATAGCCATTCTTGTTGTCACTCGCAAGGACACTTTCCAAAGTCTGCAACGCTGCAGTGTTGCACGCTACGCGAGTCGTAATTTACGAGTCGTGATCCTCGTTGCACCTGTACAGGCCGTTCCGAAAGAAGAAGATTCAAACCCTCTCCGATTCTCGTAAACACTTCGATGTACTATACGAAACTTCCCAAACCTTGTCCCGTTTCATCCGAATTCGTCTAACTTCCAGAATCCTTAAAATCTACCGCATCTCCTTAGTTCTCTTATTACCGGTTCATTCCCTATCGGTTCATTTCTAACTTGTACGTAATTCTGACAATTCAATGCGAATAAACTATGTATCGGGTTGTTCGTAAAGTCATTTGGTTCTCCAAAATGGAGAATATATAATTTAGTAAAATATTTATACGCTTTTAAAAAATCGTGTTTCATTTTCACCGAAAGAACGAAATGACTTTTCGACAACCCAATGTATTTTAATATTTGACTATCATCGTTGGATTATTATTGTTCGAATTTTACACAAAGCGAACCGAACGATCAAACAAGCCCTCCACTTGAAAATCGAGAGAAATAAATCGAGTTTAAATAAAAAAATTGAAATTTCGTATACCTTCGATTGTAAACGCGCAACACGAGCATCGACTCTCGAGTATGTGTGGCAATAAAGTTCATTGTGTTCTTATACTTTGCTGATGTCATGCACCTCGGTACGTGAGATTGTTATTGTAGAAATATAAGAACATTCGTGTCCGTGGATTTAGGTACACCGTTTTCGTAACGAGCGATGATCTAATCCAATTTAACAAATGAATTCATTCAGTTAACACGAGGATACATTTCACCTCGTTGGTATCGAAACTTCTTCGCAGATAAAATCGACACGTTTCTTAAGCGTTGCTCGTCGAAGCTTCATTTTTGTAATTTTTTCGAACAACTTAGGCCACTCTCGCAACAAACGACGCGTATATATTTCCATCTATCGGATACACGCAAATTTAGAGAAGTATGCCAAGATCGACTTTCGTAATTCATACACGGTGTGGCGTTGATACGTTAATAAACACGATTGTTCCGTGTCCTGTTGTTTTGGAGCCGCATACCTCGCTCGTTGTCGCGCGCGGATGCGTTCGAATTAGCGTGAAAACACACGACATTTCCAACGTTTCAGTAGGTCAGAAACTGTACGATTGTTACGACAGCCTAACGTTCCAGTAAACACCCAACGAAAGTTCTAGCCGTTGCATACGAAGCAGGCTATCGAATTAACGGAAAAATCTCGATTCGAATCTGTTGTAGCGTATCCGATTTCTGTTATTACTACAGACCCGTCGATGAAACGATCGCCGTGTAATAATCGCGAATAGCAATTAATGGGAAATTTCCCAACGTGTGCAAATATCGTGCCAAGTGTAAGAAAACATTCAGCTCACCTGTTCAATTCGAAACGATATTTTTATGCACACGAAATACAAGGTTCGTTGCAGAAGTACACTTCAAACAATTTGTTATCTTGTCGATCGTACTCGGTTCACGATAATGTTTCTTTTGATTTTACAATCGATGAAATTAATAATGTCGAGTAATGTCGTCTTCGATAAAGAAATTAGTGAATTATTCAAATGATCCTGGTGAACGTTATTTCTGAAATAATTTCAAGGAAAATGAACTTTTTCGTTGTTTTGATTCACTGCTTGTGCGATAATCTTGCACCAAATAAACACCGTTCGTTATTTTTTACTCCGATCATCTACGGAGACACGAATTGTATTAGGTTGATTCGGAAAGTCGTTTCGTTTTTTTTGGTGAAAATGAAACACGATTTTTGTTAGAGTGTATAAACGTTTTATTAAATTATATATTCTCCATTTTTGTAAACGAAACGACTTTTCGAAGAAGCTAATAACTTGGAAGTTTTTGAAGATCGATGAAACAATCTGAAAAACGAAATGTTTATGAAATGTTAAAGCATCCGGTTCGAATAATCGAGATTCTGTTCTAGCGTTGGGTAGATCTGCCTAGACTTACGTGACTGTTGTTAATACTACGTTCGGTTGCAAACGACACTGAAACGCTTCAAACGTAAGATCCTTCAAGGCGTTCGAGTGAAATTGCACACGGCAACGTGGAATTTACCCTCGTTTCACAAGGATCTACGACAGCGTCCAACGCACGATGGTGATTATTATCTTTTTGTTGCGTAAAAGAAGCCGGTTCTACGACTTGAATCATTTTATAATATCGAATCTAATACCACGAGCTGCGAACCTCTCCGCGCGGCTAAACACTCTCGGCGGCTTCCGGTTTTTTGTTCGTAAAAATTTCTCGCGGGTGTTGAACGCAATTAAAAAAATGAAGAAAACAGGAATTGACACGTTTCACACGGTACGATGATACAGAGCGAACGAACGAGAAACAGTAACGATTCACGACCGTTTTCAATCTACGTGTACTCGAAAAAATAAACAAAGAGGGTAACCAAAGAAATATATCGCGAAACTAAGGAAACTTTGGGTCAGGGCCCTCGTGTAGAAGAGATTCCTACTAGGGCCATATTTGTTAATTTTTCGATTTAACTATAATATTATGACAGAACCGTAAAAGGATAAGTTTCTATCTTTCTTAAAAATAATGTTCTCGAAATAATTAGCTTCGATACGGAGCAGTCTCGAGCGTACTTTATTAACAATCAGTCGTAATTAAAGTTAATTAGTTGGAAACAATAGAACCGATGTGTTTCCTTGTGCATCAGCTGCTTCTCTCTGTTTTTAAGTTCGAAGAAAAATTTCGTTCGTTTCTACGAATCGTACTACAAGGATCCTAAACGAGTGCTTGACTTATTCGTTCATTCGTTACTCGACAATAATAATAATTGTTAGTAGAAAACGGTGCAAGAAACGGTACAAAACGGAGAATACGAAAACCGTTGAATTCTAATTATAATTCTTATTTTGTTACACGAGTTCATCGTTTGAATAATTTCCCGTAGATCCCAGTAACCCTTCGCTCGATGTGTTCTCCTCGATTCGAGACGAAATTTGCTCTCGCGGGAACGAAAAGTCGAACGACGGGAAGAAACGACGTTAAATTCGTTTAGTCGCGATGAGAAAGTAACAATGAGACTTTCACGATTCATTCGGTCCTTGTTCTTTTTTTTTTTTTTTTTTTATTTTCACGAGCAGCGTTGCGTCACGACGAAAGTGATTGTTTGCACGAGTGTCCTTGCTTTCTTAGTTATTAGCGTCTCCACGGTGTCTCTTTGACGAGTTTCGCGAGCGTACCGAAAGCACCGGGATCTCGCGCGAAACAACCGGGAGTTCCCGTCTCTCTCTCTCTCTCTCTCTCTCTCTCTCTCTCTCTCTCTCTCTCTCTCTCTCTCTCTCTCTCTCTCTCTCTCTCTCTCTCTCTCTCTCCGCGAGTCCGTTAACACCTTGACGGCCGCTGTCGCGTGTACGTGACTTGGTCAGTTAGCGGTCATCACACTTTCAGCCGCTGC
Source organism: Ptiloglossa arizonensis (assembly GCF_051014685.1). NCBI lineage: Eukaryota > Metazoa > Arthropoda > Insecta > Hymenoptera > Colletidae > Ptiloglossa > Ptiloglossa arizonensis. Next base: position 25,091,504 of record NC_135049.1, read on the forward strand.
ATTACCATCTGCTCGACTTACGTTGCATTTGAATACATTACTAATTATACGTTCCCTTGCGACAATTTCCCTGGAACCTCGATCGTGTACAGTGTGTAAGATTTTCTTCTTACGTTTAGAAAAGACATTTACTACCGACTCGTAGACATTTATCACCGTATAAAACTAACTATTGATGACAATACCGAGAAGTAAACACGATGGAAATATATAATCAATGAAATTTAATCATTTTCTAACCGTTAGAAACTATTGGGTTGTTCGGAACGTTTCCCAAAACGGAGAATATATAATTTAATAGAAAAAATACGAAATGACTTTACGAACAACGTAATAGGCTCTACAATAAGTTTTGTCTTAAGGTTGTTCAATAAGTACTATACGTTTTACTCCAGTCTAAAAGACTCGAATAGAGACTCGCCATATCGGTGGGAAAAATATTCTATAATGTCATATAAAATATTCTACAATGTCGTATGAAATATTCTATAATGTCATATAAAATATTCTACAATGTCGTATGAAATATTCTATAATGTCATATAAAATATTCTACAGTGTCATATAAAATATTCTACAATGTCATATAAAATATTCTACAATGTCATACAAAATATTTTATAATGTCATATAAAATATTCTATAATATCATAGAAAATATTCTACAATGTTAGATAAAATTATTCCAGTTTGCAAACAATTTATTACAGACACCGATCGTAATCTCTAGGTCTTTGTCGATAGAGATAATCGACACGAATCTAAAATTATAATTAAACAATCGATCGCTGAATGAGAAACACGATACATGCGACGATGGAACGAATTTCCGTTACAATGTAATATTTGTGCAATCAGTAAGACTACGATTGTTTATGCGCGAGTAACGTCCGCTTTTTACATGAATTCTCGAAACGTCATTTCCGCCAGTTTGAAAAGGGTGTCGCGAATTTTCTTCCGACTCATTGAACGCTCCCCGTGTTCAGACCTTGACTGACCCGAGGTTGCAAGGGACTTTCCAACGTGACCTTTTTTACCAGGACGTAACTTTCCACGGCAAAACACGCGTAACTGCTAAACCGTGGAAAATTCACCTTCCAGTTGCCTCAAATAGGAAACTCACCGCCACAAAGTCCACACACTACCCTGATTATACATTTATGGGTGAAAATAGAATCCAGGAATAACAAAATGCGAAATTTCGAACGAACGAACGAACGAACGTTAAAAACTGGGATTACCGACGTGTGGAATAGCAGAGAACGAAGTGCATATTGCGTGTGGACCATTTTCGAATGAAGTATCAAAATACCAGAATGGATCGAAGAAACATCAAGAAGCTTTCGAAACACGATTCACGAACCAATTATATAAGAGTACGAATACATTCGAATACTCTTGTCCCTACGTAAATTAAAATTACTGTATTTTAGATTATCGAATAGTCGAATTTGTTAAAATCTGAGGCGAATAAACTATATACAATCGTAACGAAAGTTGTACTGCAAAATCTCGAACTCGTGACACTTAAATCGAGTAAGTCCTTTTCGTCGATAGCGAAAGAATAAATACATACGTTATAGGGTTAATTTATAGTTACAGTTTCTAAACCATGATTCGTTGAATGAACCTTGCACGGTTAAATTGTAATACGTAACTACACTTAAGGTTGTTCAATAAGTACTATACGTTTTACTCCAGTTTAAAAGACTCGAATAGAGATTTGCCATATCGGTGGGGAAAATATTCTATGATGTCATATAAAATATTCTACAATGTCATATGAAATATTCTACAATGTCGTATAAAATATTAGTATAGGTACTCTTTTACGAAAATAAGAACGAAAGAGTTTTTCTCTTTATCATCGCGGAATAATTCGCGTTCCGAAAAATGTTACACGTATCTCGTATCGTTCTTTACGAAACGTCCAAAAGCGGCTCCTTCGATGGTTGCAATCGTGTTTGTCAATCCTACCGCGTCCAGCCACTGATTTCATATTTTTAGACTTTCACGTGCACGTGGCTTTATGTAACCGATGGTTGTCCGCGGCCCGTTCCACTGAATATTCGTCGTTGAAACATTTCGTAATTATTCCACGAGATTTTCGCATTTTCGAAAATCATCGTTCTCGCTTTGCGGATCGATCTCCGCAAGCCAGAGCGTGTACACGAATAAAACGTGGCTGTAGTCGGTGTGGCAACATCATAGCTGTATCATTACGATCACGCGATACAACCTACGATGAAAAATGTTACAAAGGAAACTTCTCTAACAACGTAGAAAGGAATCTTGTAGCTGACTTCGGAAATTCAAATACAGATTAATCTTCTCGGCGATTCGAACGTTTACTTATTTATGATTGAAGTAAAAAGTAACTTTATGCGGTGCGATACAAGCTCAATAGGTATAAAACGATATAAAGTTACGTTCTGCCTAGGATAGACGCAAAATGTAAAATTACGAAAAGGATCAGACGTGATATAATCGCAGAGAAAATAAAAAAGTAAAAAAGACACGTAAATTTAAAATATTCCCAATGTTACGCGACGTAATGGTTCGAAATCGGAAGAAAACATCAATTTCATCCGTAAGTCTTTTTTCATTATTACTTTGATTTCATAGCCAAAGAATATTTGGAATAATGACGTATATATATATATATACACACACGATCGTGTATTTCATCGTGGAAGTTCGATTTGGCTGCATTTACACGAATGACTTTCGTTTGACTTGTTGTCAACTCGTGACGATCCACGCGCGCGATCTCGAGCATACGAAACTCCCGCGCTTTTACTATCCGCGTTACGATCACTTGGATCGGACGTCGAATTAATGTTTATTCCGACGATTTACTCGTTCGAGCACGTACTTGACAATTTTATCATATCCGAGTAGATATTTACAATTCTTGTCCGTCTCCTTTCGGGGTTTCTCTATTTTGTATCATCGCTGCGACGATATTGCATTTTATCGTTCTTGTAATTTTACATTTCGTACCTATCCGGAACAAGCGTCCGGTCCAAAACGTTTCCATTGCACGAATACGTTCTTCGATTCAAATAAACGTTCGATCTCTTCATTTCGGTTACAACCGTGTGAGATTTTTCACCACGTTAAAACGTACCGGCGCATCGAAGACCTTTTTTTATTTAACACTCCTATCTGTTCGCGTATCGGAGAAATTTCAACGACGAACGAACAATAACTTATCCACCTATGCGATGGATAGAAAAAATAATTTCTCCATCCGTGCTATGGATAGAAAAATATTGTACCATCGATATAACGGATAGAAAATTATTGTAACAACGATACAACGGATACAAAAATATCACCGAACCGAATATTCGATCTTCGACGTATAATGTTGTTAACTTTCTGCACCTTGACCGATTAAACGAAGAATTACAATTACTGTATGCAGAATCGCTTATGTCATATCCTATCGCGTTCACCGTTGAAAGTTTTACGTAACGCGAATATGTATCCGTGTATTCGTCGATGATAGAAATTTCAATGACAAACGTGAAAGGATACAACCTCGAGTTCGATCGACTTTTGGCTAAAAAGTATCGTACCTTTTGCATAATTCGTCGATTCACCGGTAAACCAGATTGTTTCAACGATGGATACCGTGTATCCGATCAGGGGGAAGAGTATCGGCGATGTGAAATACGCGACGCAACTCGAACTTCAAACTCTGTGACATCTATAGCACCTGGACGCGACAGGTGTAACACCTTCACGAAGATCAAACAACCACTGACGCGATCGTGGCACGCTTGTCACGAAAGTAAACGATGGTAGGGATCGCGAACCTAAACACGACCGAAAAGGGGGAAATACAATTCCTGTTTCTCGCTCTGTTTCTACCTGTCCCTTTCCAACTCTTGAGAAAAATTTATAACTCCGGGGAGACGGTTCTTTGTTTGTAATCGCACAAAAAAGTGTACGAAGAATTTCATCGAGTATTTAAAACCTGTAGGAAACATATTTCCAAAGATTAAAGAATTGTAGTAAAAATGTATCCCAATTTGATATCAAGTATTAAAAGAATAATAATTATTAACCGTGGATGAGATTACAGTTGAATGTACTTTTCGAATGTTGATCGAAGCAGTGATCTAAGAACGTATGTTGGCACACGTTTCATTCGCTTCTAAGTTTCGATCCTGTGTGGTTGCAGTCCGCTTTGAGGTTACAATCGTTCTAAAAAATAAAATTACAAAGAAACTCAGTAATGAGATAGAATATATAGATGAAAAAATATATGCAATACAGTTAAGTAATTACATTTCCATGCGGTTGAATTTGTCATAAAGCGTTCGAGGGTGGTTTATGAAAAAGAGAATGCAATTACAGGTTTCCGAGCTCAGACGAGAAAATTCAATTTGTGCGGAATATCTGAGCGGATAATCGACTGATTTATTAATTTACACATGTACCAAGAGCAGGTTGGCTACAGGGCGACGCTGCTCAAGAGTCAATAACCCAAGTTGCAACTGTATGAGTTTATAATTATGGCAGTAAGCAAACGTACATAGATGCGTTGCTATCGGTGTGGTAGGAGACAAGTCTAAGGAATCGGTGTTGCACTCTCTCTCTAATTGAGAACGGATCAAAGAATTATCAAGAGTTGAGGAAATAAAAAAATTTAAATAAAATTCAGCTAACCGGTAATTAAAACAAAAAATTTGCAACGTAGAATTATTTATAATCCGATAACGATCATAAAGATAGTGTGTACCTAAATTCTCGAATATCATTGAAGATCGGCATCTTCTGCAATGTTGATAGAATGATAAAACAGTATTAACGAAAACATAAAAATTATCGTTAGTAAATGAGTTAAAAATCGAGGGATGCAAATAAGATCTTTGATGAACGTCGCACAAAAATCTCGTTGAAGCAAAAGTTAGATACGAATTCGTGTTGTTTATCAATTATACATTTTACATAGAGACTGTAATTTATCGGTAATTATGCCTTCCAATCGTTCAAGGCTTAGACGTATTTAGAATGCCGACAGATCTGTAAGAAGAAGCTAAGAATTTATCGCCATCTGTAAATATAGGAGAGAACTATCGAGAATTCTCAAGAATTGTAATCCAATTTTTCGAGAAATGAAAAATATCGAGAAATCGGGAACACTAAATACGAGGTATACGTTAATATACCGGAATCTGTCGGCAGTTTTAGTATTAACGTGGAATTTTTGCAAAAACTATTTATCTTCGATAATAATAAGCATTGACAGACCAGACCGTAGCGTAATTGGTATATGAGTCAAAGTTTCGTTGTTCGTCCTTTCCTAGTTAGAAACTGATACGCACCATTGTTCTCCGAACAGTTTTGGAAAACGTAAATCTAAATAAAGAATTTTATCAGTTATCGTGATCGAAGGATACGTACAGGAGGCATAATAGTACCGACGTCATTAAAACGTTTGTAACACCGGTGCAATTGATCACAGAGCAGCTGGGTGTCAGTGAATAATAGAATCGGAACCATAATTCTCGGACTGAATACGTTTTTATCACCTACTTTTGTGATTGCTACTACCTCATGTACTTTAGGGGGTATTGTCCCAGATTAATAAATTCGTCCAACAACCATATCCACTTCCTCGTTGAAATAACTATCGTTTCTTTGGTAACGACCGACGATAAAATGACACATGATCTGATCCGCGGGTGAGATTTATAGCCGAGTCTAAATTTTTAATTTATAACCTTTTACCGATGATAAAGCGAGTCGAACAATGAAAACGTTCGAGTCCCCTTCACGCACAATCACGCACTCTAACCTTGCGTCCTTGTACATATTGATGCAAGGAATCATGGTCATGGCACGGGTTATACTGATAATTTCTTTATAACGATACTATATACCTGATCGAAATGAATTTTGTTTCTACGAAAGAATCGTACAACAAGCTTCTAAAAAATATTTGTTACCTTTACATTAGTCTACGTAATGTATACACATATAATTATTCGAACACGTTTCCTTAGTATTTTTATACGTAGAACGACGAGGAGCCACTTATTTTTTCTTCTTAAAATATTCTGTGTGTCAATGGAAATACGTAGTATTGTATATTCGTCTCTTCAATTAAAATGATTATCTTATGTATTTAAGTGTTTTCATTCAAACGTCCTAACCTTTATAATTGAGCGTTACACTATATTTTATCGCAGCTCGTGATCGTTTTCCCATAGCCAAGTATCAACAATTTACAGAAGAATTGCAACACATTTCTGACTCACGATGGTGACTCCAGCTATAGAATGAATCAGTGATATTTAATAATTAACAAAGACAAGAACCAGTACGGTATCTGCTTGTTGTAACGTTGCTCGTACGGAATCTATCAGTGTTCGAGCGGAAAACTGTTTGCCGAGAGTCTGGGGAATTCCATATGCGTCATGTGTCATAAATTGCAGTGATTTTTAATCAAAGCATGATACTGGAATGAACGGTCAAAGCTTCCCCAAAGAACTGGTCGAGTCGGTGTTCGTGCCCTCGATCCTTCGCAATAAATACGGTGTTCCTTTCTTCTCGGTGAATTAGAAAACACAAGATACAGGATATAGCATGTTTGAAGTTGCATCTGAGAGAGAAAGAGAGAGAGAGAGACGGAAAGCAGAAACCTGCATTGCAACATTAGAAACTCGGACCAACTGGTCGTATTTTAATTGTTAACTATCTCGAATAAAATACTTACTTTTTCTTCGTACCTTTATATCTCGACCGATGAGAAAATTCGATTCGCGTAGAAAAAATATAAGATTATATTTACATGAAAAGTGCGCGTTAATACGTAATAGCTGACGTATCAAATTGAGCATGTAATTACTTTTACCTTTTTACCTTATACCTTTACCCCAAATATTATACGGTTTCGATGATACTTACAATTTATTCGAATTTCGCGAGACACACTGTAGATAAGGGCAAAGGTCAATTAACTCGACGACCTTAAACTACTTGTAAAGTGTTCGTTCTCTAGAACAATAATTCGAATAAAAATTGTACAGTATTGAGAGGACTCCTTACGCTTCTTGACATTTTATCGAGATTCGAAGGTCAACCTCAATTTCTCAAATGAAACACTCAATATTTCGTGTTATAATTCGAAAAAATATTGAACTTTGAGTAAAATACTATTAATATATAATATTAATGTAATGTAAGGAATCAAAAAGTGATAGTTACTGAAAATGTATGTACATATTTATTATGTACATAGTCAACAGTGTATCGTCCTTTCGAATATTCTCGACTGAAATCAGTTGCTTTTAATAGAAATATAGAATCAAAATACACAAACGAGGTGAAAGGGACCTAGCATTCGAAGAATGTGTCACAAATTCGGTAGCTCGTGCCAAATGAATTATCGTGTCTGAATACGAATTAGCTGCTGATCCATTGTTGGCGGGAAACAGTAACCGATCATAATTTACCGACAATTTGGTAGATTGACAAGGACGATCGCTACATTTACAACAGAGTTTTTTTCTTTATAAATAAAATAAGCTTTGTACCAATCGTAGTTCATAAACCAAAAATTACAAGCTTAACTCAATGCACATTATGTTTGAAACAATATAAAACTAAAAATACAATATACAAATATTTTTTGCAGTGCCGGGTTACTGTGGGGATGCCAGTTATCGTGCACCGATATTTACAAACTTATTCGCGGAAGGATACACTTTCCTTCGATGGCGTGATTGGAACAATGAAAAAATACTAGACGTTATATGATGATGCCTATGTATTTCTCCTAACTTCTTCACATGTTTGTATCCTATGATGGTAGGCCAACGAGAGTTCGACCGCATCGCGCGCTGGTGACGGATTTAAGATGGCCGCTTTCCCCACTCCCATGGAGTGAGAGAAATGACAATACTCCCCGACAGTTTAGTAACTGGTGGCTCCATCTAACAGCAGAATGGAAAACTATTTTGCTATAAATTTCTTTACTTGCTAAAAGTAGTAGTGAATCAAAAAGTGCAAGAAAAATCTGGAAAATTCGCATACCGAAGTAATTCATACATAGTGTAGAAATGGATGACGAAGCTGAAACATATAAATTGTGGAGAATAAGGAAAACAGTAATGCAATTATGCCATGATCGAGGTTATCTTGTTACACAAGATGAATTGGATCAAACTTTAGAACAATTTAAGGAACAATTCGGTGATAAACCGAGCGAAAAAAGACCAGCACGCAGTGATTTAATTGTTCTGGTAGCTCACAACGATGATCCAACAGATCAACTCTTTGTGTTTTTTCCCGATGAACCAAAAATAGGCATCAAAACTATTAAAACATATTGTCAACGTATGCAAGAAGAAAAAATTCATAGGTAAATTTTTATAAACGTTCTGTACCTCTTCATAATGTAAATATTCAAGTTTATACGAAAAGTTAATATCTGAAGTAAAGTATGAATTACAAAATTAGTGCTGTTGTAATAACTGTTTCAAATGACTTTTTCTTTAATAGAGCTATCATTGTTGTGCAACAAGGAATGACACCATCTGCAAAACAATCATTGGTGGATATGGCACCAAAATATATATTAGAACAATTTTTAGAATCTGAGTTACTCATTAACATTACGGAACATGAATTAGTACCTGAACATATTGTACTTACACCTGATGAGAAAGAAGAATTACTTACCAGATACAAATTAAAAGAGAATCAATTGATGCGTATACAGGCTGGTGATCCAGTAGCACGTTATTTTGGTTTGAAACGTGGACAAGTTGTAAAAATTATAAGACCTTCTGAAACTGCTGGAAGATATATTTCTTATAGACTTGTATGTTAAATAAAAAATTGACTATACCTTAAAAATGAACTACTTATAGAGTATATAATTTTTATAATTATTATGTAAGATAAAAAATACACAATAATTAAACAGAAAACAATAAGTTCATGTTTTCAGATAGCATTTTATTATGCCACAATTGTATCTAATAATTACATAATAAATGGTACAGTATTAAGTATTAGCTATACATCAGGCAGTAAATAATTATTAGCATTACTCGTCTTCACAGCATTACACTTTGATCATGATATAAACGCATTTCGATTCGCTTGTCATTCACGAAACTAGAATTATAAGTAAGTGGAGTAACTTTGTACAGCTTTGTGAACAGCAATAATTAAAATTGAGTTTAGTAGAATGAACTTTGTTCAAACTGTATTTTATTATATTTCATTATTATACATTTCTTGGTCCAGACATATCATGGTATACTGTTGTCATCAGACAACTCAATTCCAGATTTGTTTAAGCAACTATACACACATAGTTAAGAAAACATTATTCGTATCAAGTGTACGTATATATTGCTTTATTTGTTGCTGCTTTTATCTTTATTTGAATAATCAGTATAAAATATTTAAAAAACGAACCAGTGCAATACACGCATAAACGAATGTTAATATACACAGCGAATTATGAAAACTGCAAAGTGTAATCAGAAAATAAAAAAAAAATTGGAAAAATAAATTATGTACGATATTTGTTAAAATGAGCAATATTTAAGTACATAAGGCAAGTGAATCTGTATGCTTTGTATTTCTTAAAATCTACACTACTGATCTTCAGATGTTTTTGACAGAGTTTTATTATACTATATCCACAATTTTTATAACATTAACCATGTAGCTACAATTAAATGTATGAACTTGCGTTCTAACAATTTATTTTGAACCTAAGCAACTGATTGCTGCGGTTTTCCAATTTAAATTTTATAAAAAGCGAACACTAAGGTATTCTTTATTTCAGTAAATTTTAATTTTTCTCCTGACCTCATTGATATAATATTTGCTTTATCAAGAACTACATAAAATATAATAAATTACCGTGAAAAGTATTAACAATATAAGGAGGAGTAAATTATATACTTTAACATCTTATTTTTAAATGTTCATAGCCACGGCTTTTAGTACAATAGTGAAACAAAATCGTTTTATATTTGTGGAGAATCATCACATAATTATTACAGTCTTTGAATGAAAAAAAAGGATGCTTTTAAATTGTCTCTTTTTGTGTTCATCTATTTTAAATACAGTGCATGCATAAGCATCTAGCGTTAGTTGTCTACAATGTATTTGCAAAGCAGTTGTATGAACTAAAATATTATCACTTGTTACATAGACAAAAATTCTGCTATAATTAAACTGTCATGGTTTATGGGCGTAAGTAAATAAAGCATGCAAATGTAATTAATATAATATATTGTTATCAATAAAATGTAACATAACGAATAATAATAATAATAATAATAATAATAATAATAATAATAATAATAATAATAATTACACAATATAGCTACGTATTTTCATTGTCTACATCAGTGTTTTCCAAAGTAGGGACACAATCCCTAAAGGTATCTTGCAATCCAAACAAAGTATGAAAAAAAAATGTAGATAATTTAAAACATCTTTTTCTATCAATTCATTGATAACTGAAATTTAACAACCGGAATATATTTTTCTTATATTGTGTTAAATCTATCACTTATCTTGAATGCAGACATTTTTTTTGTTATTAGGGAGGCGCTTACCAAAAAGTTTGGAAACCACTGATTTACATAGAAATACGAAAGCAAAATTTGCCGAAATGATCAGATAAAAAGAAAGTATTTAAAAAAATATACACGAACTTACGCTCTTTTAAAAATTACATGTTTTGCATTATACAGACCAGTCGTTCAAAAGTCAAGTCTATTTAGCACGGCCGATTCTCGATGTCGTATCGCTTTTTGGCATCTCTCAAAAATGCATTACAGAAAAGAAATTGCTATTAAGATGACAGTATATACCACAAAATTAATTGAGTTTCCGACGTAAGATTTAACTTTGTTATTTTGATGCTCTACGTTTTATTCTTTCATTAATATTCTAGCACATTACAAAGAATAAATCAGTCACTCGTTGTATTTGAGTCTCAATAAGAATATATAACATGTACTATGTTCGTGTAAAAGATTTGTATTCTCGTTCGCTTTTCTTCGTCATATCTCTCTGGACAAAAAAAAATTCCAAAAGTAAAACAGTTTTATATGATAGTCGGTAATCGTAAAAATATAGTTCTCCTATCATATACGTATGATTGGAGTAAATCAAAACGCAAAATAGCTTGTTCAAACTGCTATTATGTCTTTACTAATACTTAAAAAGGATTTTCCTAAAAAGGTGTCAGAATGGTTATTCAACGTACAATCTGAAAGTACAAGTCTATATATGATACATAGCAAGAATATCTGATGTAGTGGTGTCAGATATATCTTAACCAATGGAAGAATACTTTCTTCCTAAAGTATTTGTAAAAATATCCACAACATAGAGGCATAATAGTGTGCATTTTATGCCAAAAGGCGACGCGTTTAATGCTATATCTATATAAAGTTCTTGTATCTCACGTAAAGGTAGCTTACTAGGCTCTTTATCACCAAGGTCCCTGTTCTTCGAACAGCGAATTCGTATTGAAAAATACAATGTTTATGTCAGCCCTGTAATAAACCTGTCTTTCGAAACAATATGCAGTTTCGTTTAATATGGCCGATGCTCCTCATTATTGATGTACACAATTGATATTGTACGTCCTCGTATAAATACTCCATTAATGGACTACCAAGAAACAAGAAACACCATTTAAAGATTCATTTGTCGCGCATAAATGTAATGAATGTATTTTCTACTCGATTATTCGCGAAACTGAAGTATGAGATGCTTAAAGATGTGTCTATTGTACACACACAATGACTATCAATAACTTCGAATAATAGTAGTATCATGATAACAGTACAATGATAACAGAACAAACTTGCTAATCTGTTATGTGTTACATCAAGGAACTCTACGTATGCTTACGTAATTACTAAATGTAGAGAATTTTTTTCATCGAGACCAATGAAGAGTACTAATGGTATATTCAGCCAAGCTAAACAACTCGACGTCTAGACCACCAATACATCCTGGTAGCCCATTCGATAGGCGGAGTTTGCAAAATATTGTTGATTAATTCTGCAGTAAGTCTGATCCTGTATGTGATAGTGGTGAGATAAAGAGGCCGATGCCTACGGTCTCTGTGCGCACAACATGAGGCCTAAAATAAACCATTCCAATCAGTTTGAGATACAGACAATAACAATGAAAGAAATTACTAAATGTATCATATATATTTTTACCTAGGAGTGGTATGGAGTAACGTATGTAGATGGAAATAAGCCCCGTCTACTGCCAACCTCTCCGTGCCACCAGTGTTGATCCGTACGATCGGTAACAGTAATTACATCACCCCGTTTAAATTCAAGTTCACCAGGCTCCTGTGGTGCAAAATCGTATAGTGCTTGCACTAAACACTGAAACAATGTAGTGTAATATTACATATTTGAAAATTATTTCCCATCATGGATATCTTGATTTGACTACATTAAAAGTGAGAACGAAGTTAGTATGATTTTAATAATTAGTATATGTAATGCAATTACTTCTTCCGGAACCATATCCCTTAGTTTAACATCTTGCGAGCGAGAAACAGATGCTGTACGATGGTATTCTACTAATTCGTTAAGACTGTTAAATTTAACCACCCAAAGAAAGAATTTGCCTTGAGCGTCTCTCAATACTTTAAAATGTTGCACACCATCTGAACATCTGAAAAAAAAAGGCAAAAATGGTTACTTGTTCTATTTATTCAGTTTCTATATACAGAGTTTCTCTTAACAATCTTTTACTAACTTAACAGATAAAGAGAAATCACCAGGAGAACTTTCACTGATTCTAATAAGAAAAGCGCCTTCATGTTTGTTCATTAATAATCTTTCTGCATCTGCTCTGGTTATCCTTCCATAATACCAGCTGAAATAAACAAATAAAATATAAAAAAAATATAAATAATTTTATTAGAATGACAGATTTACAATAAATGCTTGATAAAAGAAATTAAAGACATAATATTTGTGTATAAAAAAAAAATAGAAATACCCACTCATGGTTTTTCATCTCTATGTAATTACTTGGAATGAGTCCTTCTCTGGAATCTAGTTCAGCTCTATACCAATTCATGTCATCTTCCATATTTAGAATCTAAAAAAATAACACAGTACCTATACTTTTCTCATTGCAATAAAAATCATTTATAAAAAATATTTATGCATATAAAAAAGAGTTTCAAATTCCTACCAACATACTCATTAGTTTTTATTTTAATCATTGCTTAGAGATGAATGACACAAAAAATTACAGACAATTATATATAATTAAATTGAAAACACGTATTTTAGAGTTATTTTTGTTTCTATTGTACATAGAGGAGATTAAGCATAACAATTAATTATTTTCATTTTTAATTTTAAACTTTAACACTGTAATTGATACATAACCTTAAACTATTAACATGAAAAGTAAACAAAGAGATAGCTCGAGAAATGCATAATAAAGCATTATCATATCACAATATTAAAAAATATATATAATGTACAACTATTAAGGAGTTGATTTGTATTTAATACAGTCATGATACTATATGAGCCATAGTACAGCAAAGATTTTAAACACACTTGGTTGTAAGCAATAATGTTAAAAACTTTTCTACGTCTATAATCATTTCTTTAAATAAAATTGGAATAATAAAGTTATTAAACCTTTGAGAAATATGTAAAAAAATCATATTAAAACAATTCTTACGAATTTACATGTCTTTCATATTTGACTGAAAAAGTACTCCATTTCGTATGGAGCAAACTTACAAATCTAAGTTGCTCAAATTTTAATTCAAGAATGAGACGAATCATAGAAAGAAAAGAACTTATTATTATCATGACAACAGTAAGAAACATTTCTGTCACGTATTTTAAAAGAAAGTATCGTCGAAGAAGTTCAAAGGAAATATCAGTGGTCAAGTGATTTACGATGAAGCTCGAGCACCTTTAGAAATGTGAAAAAAACAATGAAGCAACGACGACAATAAGTTTGTGGAACGCTACGTATTGTCGCGAATATTCTTAAGCGACACGCGATATCCGCTCACACGAAAGCAGTTCGGAAAGTTCGGGATCGGTAAACTCTTTGACGAAAATCGTCAAAACGCGAATGTCTGCTAGCAATCTCTTATGTCGGGGAATAAACGTTGCATTTTGACATACGATATACTAACCTTCAGGATCTGGCTTCTTCGAAAACTAAGCTCATCCTCCGCAGTAGCCGTAAAATCGTGCTTCGCTATCGCCTCCATTCTGCTTCCTTGTCCCTCGAGAGCAAGAACGAAAGAGAGAGGCAGTACTATATCCAGTCCTCAAAGGCAGCGCTAAAACCAGCCGCCTTTGTTTGCCAGTGGGAAAAAATTATGACAGATACTGGCCCTTATTTATTTCGTACGGAGGCAGGCACCTCCGGTTAGTGTTCCTATACTCCAAACGAAAGACACGTAGGTGCTTACGACGAACACAACGCGCGACACACACCGACGACCACTTGTGCTTTTCCTTGTCCGTGCGATTTTCTGAATCAGTCCTCCGACCGTCCGCTTCGATCAATGGCACGTTGGCACGTACATATTAGGCGCGATTTGGGCGCTGTTCGCGAGTCAGTTCGTCTCTCGGGTCACTTTTTACGGTTGAACTGTCAAAACTGAAGGTACGGTCACGCACTCGCACGGTTGTCCATCGCTCACCTTATCAGACATTACACTCTCGACTCTCTCGCTGATCTCGCTCTTCGTGTTTCGGTCCACCGATGCGCACTGGGCCACTGCGCACCCTGACGTCCGGATTCGCCTGTGGACGAAATGTAAATGCGTTCAATGCATCGAACGCCGATCGAATGGCTATTAGATTCGAGTTAAATGACCCGAACGCGATCCGCCGCGGGCTTTTCCACGCCACGAGAAGAGGAATGCGATTGTACCGGACGAAAACTCCAGCGTACTACTTTTCTGTGGCGCAGGCGCGCGCATGCGTGCTTCGAAAGTGCTGCGTCGACTGCTCCACCACCATTTTGTATTTTATGAGATCGCTAGAATGCCGTACCCATGTTGCGACTTTGCAAAGCTATATCGTCTCAAATTGATTTCGATCTGTAGGATGTGCTATTATTTTTTCATTAACGTAGACTTTTTAAATTGGATATTATCGATCGCATATTCTATATTTCTTTTGTATAGCGCGAGTAAAACGAGCGACTAAAATTGGGGAGGAAAACTACAAATCGATGAATCGATTTGACGGGTTTTTAATTGATCGTCCGAACTTAGACGTATGTGCTGAAATTGTGAATATTAGAATTTAACAGTTTATATTCAACAATATAAATCACCAAGAATCCTGTCGAAGAAATAAAAACAAAGGACATAGATGATTAGATACTGCGCATTTTTCATTTTCCATCATTTCCTACCATGCGGAATAAATTGCAATCAGGTAATTGGACACTGAACACGCGATAATGCTGAATAGTCCGTAATCGTTATGCAATTATTTCACTCGCAACATCGTGTTAAGACATTGAATGAAATTTTGCAACATGTCGATTACAAAAGGACAAATTCAGTTAAAAATATAATATATCTACTATATAAGAATTCGATAATATATAAATATGATTTTTAAACAAATTTAGTTTCACAGTAGAAACTTATAGTATGCTATAAGATAATATGCAGGGGAAAAAATAAGTTAGAAACATAGCATTTGGTCGTGAAATGGATGAACATTTCGCGCCGTGATCATTGTCTGTGATCACGTGAGCTGTAAACAAACGTGCAGTGAAAGCAAGCTAGATTAGTAGAATCAATGTTCATAAATCTCTTTATTGTTATTAAAGACGAACTTAATTTAGAGTACGTATAAATGTATATGTTGATACGTTAATACCAAAGAAAGAATCTTCATTCAATCTACTAATAGATTTAAGTTTTATTTGAAAAATCACATTTTGAGTATAGATTTCTTAACCTAAAAATATTATTTTGACAAAATTCACTTAGATTAGAATTGGTTCAAGTCTGATGTGTTTGTGTAAATACTTATCATTTATTTTTATAAACCGTGCAAAGTAACTGCAAATGTTTACACTGTAAATAGTACTAGACCTATGTATTTGACAAGCTCTGCGTATCGGAAATTATCTTTCAATTTACAAAGCGTAATCTAGTCGGTTTTCAATTCTATCTACAATCAACCGTTTCGAGCGACGGATCAATGCGTCATACTATTGTTAACTCGGCAGAGTGCACGTTTGTTTTGGAAGTTTAAAAAACGTGCCCGTAAAGACATTCGATCTATGTTATTGTTTAATAGAGTAGAAGTGATTAATTCAAGAAAAACGCTGTATATCCTAAATGAAGCGTGCCGATCGATTATTGTTACATGGAATTAGATATTGTTAATGGATTATTAAACGTACGTTATTAACGCCAATAAAAAAAAAAGTGCTGTCGAGGTCTCTGACGCAAAGTTGTTTTTTTTTTAGATAGTCTATCGAACACGTCGTTTCGTTAACATTTTACCAACGAAAATTTAATTGAGTGTAATTAATTTTCCATTTCCGAAGATAACAAAAATGTTTAAAAAATTTAACGACACAGCTTGAAAGCTTGACTTAAGGCTCGTAAATGTCGCGACTTTGACATTTTTGGAGTTTTTCAATATTTTTTTGTTCAGTCGTTAACTACACTTGTATAAAATAATAATTTGTTTGTATTTTTTGTTTTTAATTGTTAGGTGAGGGATGAGCATGTTCACCGATTACGATACTTTCAGGATATTATTGATAACTTTGTTTATTATTGAAGTAAATTATACGAATAAATTCACGTACTTTTCTCAAAAACAAAATCCAAAATGTTGCCCATTTTTTAACCCGAGACAAGAGAAGACTCTCTTAAACGCTGTTCGTTTCTGCAAACGAATCGGATTGTACGACCGCACCGACCTCTTATGTAAGGTCCGTCATGCAAATACATTGTTTATTTGGGTTATTGTCTTATGTTAGTGTTGCGCGGGGGCTTATGTTTTCAGGAAAGAAACATCACCACGCGCAGCGATACACGCGGTTGCGCGCGTTAGCGCGGAAATTGAATTACCTTTGTGCGACTGCAATGATGAAAGCGAGGATGGATTGTACCACCTTGCAAACGAGCTACCAATTAAACGTAGCTGCGTTCTGCAATTTGCATGACAAAGGACCTGGACAGTGACGTATCGCAGTTTTGTTCTACACATGACGAGGTATCGATATTTCGTATCGTCGAAAATTCATTCCGGAAGTTGCACGTCGGAAGTATCGTTTTTCGAGCGGAACCCCCGCTTCGAGACATAGTTTCTATACAATATCGATTAGAGTATTCTCGTTCATTTCGAGCGCGATCGACTTACCGATATCTAGGTTAAATAACAGCAACATATAACTGTAACTCGCCCTTGCACCGTACTCGTATATTTCTACTTATATCTACGTATCGTATTTTATTTAATTCTTCGATTTACATTCCACAGACATCTTTGATGCAAGAAAAATGTATTATTTATTTTTATTTTATCGTTTGTACCGTATTTTTACCGTACCTCGCGAAAGTTTCATTTCAAACACCGATTCAGCAAACCGATCTCGTGCGACGCGACGGAGATTTAGAGCGTCCTATTATACCGTTCTCCAAAGCTTTTTTGCAATTTAAAGTAAGCTCGCGTTAAATCGCGGAGTACACCGAGCGCAAAGAATGGCCCTCTATTGCGAGATGAAAAAGGCCATTGTGAGGTTATGTTTGTTCGGCCGAATCTTGAACGAAACGAGCTACAGCAGCACCGTGATCAGAATTTTTATGGAATAGGCGGTGGCGAATTCATGAATGCGCGCGTGTTTCGCTTCCTGTTCAAGATTTACGGGCGTCACAGATGCACGTTTCCGCCCACATTCAATGAAAGTTTCCGAGACATTCGCACGCCATTCGATCAAGCTAACCCTAGCCTTCGTTCCCAATAACGAAAGCGATTTCCTGTTGCTCGTTTCTTTGATAACGCGTTCCTTCGTAAAACGAAAATAAATTCTGTACGATTAGAAATAGAAATCGATTAAATCTTTACATTCCCTACGAAATCCTATCGCCCTTGATTTTTACAACGAAATGTATACTTGACACGGGATTGCTCGTTCGTAAAGCGAAAAGGTTAGAGTGCAAAGATTCGCACGGGAGGGGTTTCGATTTGCTGAAAATATAGATTGTATCCGTTAAAATCCGGTTAATCGAATTTAAATGAAATTCAGCAAGTCTTTGTTAGGGTTTCCCATGGCATCCCGTCCCTGTGTCATTAGCGCCACCGTTTTCATTATCATAACCGTTATATTGTTGCAATTTTATAATGTCTCGAATATTGTTGTGCAGGCGTGACGGTCATTAACGGGGAACAATTAAATTAGCCACGTGTAGCACGTTGTCATTGAATACTAATGACCTAATTATTGCGCAGTTACTTAACCCAGATAGACCCTAATCGTCTTTACTATTAAATAATCGATTTACGCGCGAAAAGCCCCATACAGCTTTAATTACAGACAAACCTTCGAACGTCCAATGAATATCCTCGATCGGGTTCGACAATTATTTTTGTTTTATTTCTGCTTACTGGTCGTTTCCAAAGTCCCCTTGAACCGTACGTGCTGAAAACATGTTTGTTTAGAATCGTTCGTTATACGACAACGGCAACGAGTAATCTCTGCTCGCAAAGGAAACAATCGGTCCGGGAGTTAGCAGATTATTCTCGAGCCTGAAGCCGAAACGCGGCACGCCGGGTTAATCCCCGAGGACACGGTCGGCAAACAAGACGTTAAAAGAAGAAGAGGAATCGCGAAAACCAAGGTTAAGAACAACCACAACAGGAAAGGGGGAGAGAAACGAACGAAGAAGAAACGTAACGAGAGATGAAAAGTAAGGCGGAGTAGGGGAAGGGTAAAAGGGGGGATCTTCTCGCGTCTGAGGACGACCCTCGACGGAAATGCAATTTCGGTTCTTGTCTGAAGACGACGTTGCTACCGTGGCTCATCTCCGAGGCGTGGCCCCTGCAAGATCGTTGAAGACATGGCCTCTCGTGCGGACAGAAGTTCCTCTCTCTGGCATGTTCCAGAAGATAAAAGGCTCCCGTTGCTATCAAAGGGAAAGGGAAGAGAGGCAAAGGCCCCACCAGACAATGGCCCTGAGCTCCAAGGTTTTCAGCCTCGACGTCCAGGGCTCCGGAGGTCCAGGTCGCGTGATTTCAACCGGACCCGTCCACCGATTCTCACATTTTTTTTGCAGATTAGAATTATTATTAAAAAAAACTTCTTTATTCCGCCTACGTGGAATTATCTACTACTTTATACAATATACATACATACACACATATATATGTATATATAGTACGTATGTATATATTCAGTATGTATATATGTATATATATGTATGTATATAGGTATATATATGTATGTATATATGTATATATATATATAGTATGTATGTGTGTATATATATATATAGTATGTATGTATTAATATATAGTATAGAGGCGTGTCGCTGCTACATTCGATGTTAAAAACCGAGCTTCGTTACGCGTGCATACGTATTTATCTATATCTATACGTATACAACCGCGTCGATAGGATAGACCGAGGCTAGATTTGCGGTTTCGGTGCTTTTCGGGGCAAGTTTCGAGGATGTTTATTTTAAACCATGCGTTTCGACTCTACGAGGACAACTTCCTACGCTGGGGGAAACGGGGGAAAACCGTTCGAGGATTATTCACAGTGGAACGTTTCTCCTTTTAACCGATTACGAAACGAAGAAAGAAGGCGGTTCTAAATTTACATTCGGTTCGTTCATTTTGCATCCTCGTCCACGGGGTGAACGCTCCCCGGACCAACGACATTTCGACGGAGGGACTTCTTCGGCATCGAAAACCGGAACAAGGGGCCCCGACGAATTTTCTACGAGGTGTTCGAGCACGGTGCCAATGATTCAGCGTTCTTGATCAATCGGTACGCGAGTGTGAGAAGGATAACGACGATCCCTACCTCGTGGCAGAACGTACAAAATTAACACTCCTAGTGGCTTTGCGAACTAACAAGAATAGAAAGCATTTGAAGGAATCGAGGTGATCTTGATTTATTTGGAAAAAATAAATGTTATCGAAGCTTTTCGACGCTTGAAAAATGATCGAGCTACACCTTAACGAGTCGTAGATGTTGAAATAATGTACACGCCTACGTATTTCGTCGAATCGGAAAATTTAGTCGAATTAGTGTTCTTGGAAAGGTTGTACAATCGGTCTTCGAAATTCAGTCGTTCGTTTAGCGTTAGGTATAGGTGTGAGCCCAACGTAATAAGGCATTTGTATGTTTGTCGCAATTCATTGTGATTCGAGGACTCGTCTTTTTAAACATCATTTTTAAATCAAGGTTTCGGAATACCAAGGTCGCTCGCTAAGTTTCAACGTATCTACGTGTAAGTTCTCCTCTCCACGATGTCCAAGTAACTTTATAGATTAATATCCAAATTATGTTTTCGATTTGAATCGTAATCGTCGAATTTAAACATTCAGATGCGTAGGAAGAATGTAACCGACATTATGTCTCTTCGAATTTAAGATTCTTGGTAGTCTGTCTCTAAGAACTATCCAACACGTCGAATAACAGAACTCTGATCGTGATAAAACCTTTTCCTAGTATTTCTACGATTACTATAATTATTTCGTATCTGCAAACATCCTGTAGCCGCACATGATACATTTGCATATGGTAATTCGTATCTATTTTGAATGACTAACCTACTTAAATGTTGCAGCTTTTAAAATGAGAAACCAAATCGTTTAAGTAGGTGACCGAATTTTTTCCGATTAATTTTTTTTCTAACATCGAATGTAATCTTCAATTAGAGTATACCTGTTAACAAGCAGAAGTAGGGCAAACTGTCGTGTTCGAATACATACATATGTATGTGCATGTATATAGGTTTCGGTTAATCAATTTCTTCCCACTAAGAATATAAGAAAAACACGTGCTCTGCGTCAGAAGGAGAGAGAAATTCAAATTCAACCGATGGAAATGTTACTATAAATCCGCGTTAAGATCATAGCTGACGTCATCCTCTGACGCACCATCATCTTCGTAGACCGCATTGTCCAACCAACGTGCAATGTCGTATTTTCTACTATCCACGATTATCATGATTTTCCTTCTCCCGTCAATCTTTGAAACAGTAAAAATGCTGCATTATGTACCTTTGGGTTGTAATCTTACTACAATCGATAAAGTCAGGTCACTGTAGGAAGCAACAAAAAAAGTAGGAAAGGTCTGCGAACAATTTAAAGACGCTTTTAGATAGTTACGTCTTCCATTTCCCCGTCTATCCGAGTCTAATATAGTTCCTGACCTAAAAGACACGTGCGTACGTAAATTGAAAATGTGGACAAAAATTCTGAATACTTAAATAATTACACATTCTTTGTGCGTGTACCGTTACATTTACACGGTGTTTAAAGTGTACAAACGTACAGATAATTCAATTTTTACGGTTATCGGTTGGGAAATTTAAGAATAAGAAAAGATCGGAGTCAAATGTAGGACAGTAGAAATTAAAAAGAATTTCATCCAATGATAACTCCCTTTAAGGTATGCTTATGAAATTGTGCCTTCGATACGTGCTGCCATCTACGAGATTTATTGAAACTCCCGGTAAGGTAGACCACTTCGCGTCGGAGTGTACGATGACTCGTATCGTATGAAAATAAACAGAATATCTCACGTTTGCAGGCTCTGTAACAGGTGTTTTTGTTTCCGGAGAGTGAAGGGGCAGGGGTCGGATCGCTGGTTGCACATGGGTGATTTCTCTCTTCGAGTTTGGACGGCGTTCTTTCACTGGGAAACTTCGTCCAGAGATTCGGCAGATTTGTATTTCGACATACGTTATTTTGAAAAGAATATATTGTAATTTATCAATATACTTGGGTGTGATTTGGAGAGACTTTTCATTATTTATTTGACGCGATAAACTTCACGAGGGCAGAATTTTGAGCAAAAGCGCCGAGTAAAACGAAATTCCAATCGCGGCAAGAACACTGGCAATTTGCTAGAAGATGTAATTAGTTTCTTACGAGGATCGAATCAAGATAAAGTTGTTTCTCGATTCCGTGTCCTCGAGGCATCGTGAACTTTATCGATATATGTGGAAAGCTTTGAACTACGAGCTGTGTTTAATTTTTGTAACGCGTATTCCGTTGTACGATTTTTCCGAACGTTTCTCGAAGATAGGTTATCTTCGATGAAACGAATCGATCGACAATACTTCGATAGCTTCGAATTCTTTCCTTAACTTTGATATTTAAGCAACGATAATCTTTGCGCGAAAACGCAAACGTTTCGATAAATGTGATTCGAAATAAAATCGCGTCGATGTTAAAAATTGTTAGTTTTCAGAAATATCGAAGCTGAGACGGCAGGTGCGCCTTGCGCGGACGCGCAAGTAATAAGGAGATAATATTCAAGCGTAGAGGAGCAGCCTTCGCGAGTGTAAGAGTGTGAGTGATCACGTCCTGTACTTTCCTAAGCACCTGCGGAGCCAGAACGGATCCGGCAGGTGTAAGAAGGATACAGGGAACCCCGAAGAATTTTATGTAACCCTCGTCAAGCAACAGACATTCACGGATATGCTGGTAAAACCAATAATTGTATCGAAAAACGATAATTGAACCTTCGTCGTGTGACACAAAAGATGACAATTAATTCGTCGTTTCGCATTTGAAAACATGGGCTTAAGTTGTCGGTCGAGTCATCTATCGTGAAAGACCGTTCAACGTTATCTAAACTTATAGATATTGTCCGCTATGTACAGATTTATAAAAGTTATTCCGTGTAAACGAACCAGTCATTGGTTAATCGTTCCGAACACGCGCATCGAGAAAAGGGCAGATAATCGAAGATTGAAACGCGAGTACGGTGCTCGTGTTTTTAAATGCAGTCTCCGACGTCTCCGCGGCGTAACGATACGACTTTCCTGCCGTTTCCCGGGTAACTTTTGCGTCAGCCTTTATCGCCGAGAAAAAAAACTCAGCTTGGCGCGGCCTAGCTGGCCTGCTTCCAAATCACGCCGCCAGAGGTCCGCCGTTACGCGCGGACTGTGCGAGGCCGCGCCGATGGATTTGGTGACGTAAGAGAATAAAACCACCATAAAGGCTTGCTGGTTCATTAGCGCAAACCGCGGAGCATGGCATCCTTGTAGAGAGAGAGCGAGGTTATAATCCATACTCTGATCTCGGCCTATCCACAGTACCTTTAAACGTGCGCTCCGCTGGCACAGTGTGGCGATTCTCAACAAAAAGACACGAAACGATGCACGTCGCAATCACGGTAACCTGTCAGCTTTTAAATACGAGTCCCGAAATGTGTACATGCAGTGCATGTATATCGTTGGCGAGTTTTGAAGTTAATCACGGGTGAACTGTAAATTTTTGAGGATGCATTTAAATAGATTTTTATACGGTAGAACAAATAGAATTTATTTTAGAAATTATCTTCTTCGTTTTGGTCCGATAAGCGCGCATGTTACAACGTTGTCCTGTTACGAAATACGGCAAATTATCGACGGACGCGAGTTCATCCGTTAGAGAAAATATTATTTTACAAAAATAGTACAATAGAATCGTATCCAGTAGAAGAAAAATGTAAAAGAAAATTTCGCTTTCGTCGGTAGCCGGTCCACGAATTACGAGTATGCGTAGGTTATGCGGATGTCGACGCAAACTTGTTTATTGGTAGTGGAAAATGCTAGTTTGTTGCGAAGATTTGATCGACGGTGTCGCGATCGAGGTCACGGTGAGTCGGTGTCCTTAAAAATCGTAGTGTATAGTTTGGAAAGTCACAGATGTTTTTTGTATTTTTAATATGCAATGCAAACACGTTTAGAATCGTTAGAGGCGGCGCTAACGACGTTCCAGACTGTATTTCGCGCTTGAATTATCGACGCGAAAACGTAGTGCTCCGTTCGCCTTCTACGCTGCAGCGAAACGCAGCAGTAAGGAGAGATAATATAGTTGACTTCCACCCGGAGAGGTCGGGTAGATAAGAGAAGAGTGAGCCTGCGAAATTGACTTTCGTAATTACCGACTGAGACTGCAGCGGTATCCGAGCGGCGGTAGTATTCGGCCGATCTACGGTCGTAGATCAGTCGGATACGATAAACTTTGCAATTTGTACGCAAAGAGGAACGACCAGGCTTGTTCGTTCGATGATTCTCCAATAACTGTGTCGATTTCGTGAAACTGTTTTCACGCTTTTTTCCCCGCTATTACACGTAACACGGTTCTACGTCCTCAATGCTAAACGCGAATATTAATCATGGTTTAGTCGACGCGGACACGTTTATCAAAATTCGTAGCGCTTACAGCAGTCGCTAGTTACGAGTAAATATTTCTCAGCTGAACGGAACGTAAACGTCTCTGTCGCTGATTACATTTTGTTAGCGTGTAGAATCGAATTACGTTAATTAAAAAAAAATGACAAATTTTTGTTCGCATCTGTTCGATGTATTTCTTTTTAGAGTTATTATGAAAATAGTTGAATAGAGAACGTTCGAAGAACTTCGTCAATCGTACGTCTTGTATTGGTAATAATACTAATACGTCTAAAATCGCGAATTATCGAGTAAACAAAAGAAATACGGAAAAAAAGAATACGTATATAGGTACATCTGTATGCTATTATTAATCTAATCTCGAAAACGGTGTAACGAGATTGCGATAAAAATTCTTATATCGGTTGCGGGTGTACCTTGCCCGGTTATATGAAATCGAGCGGTGCCTGTTCAATTTCATATAACTGAGGGCTGCTGCAATCCGAATCGACCGCGAGATCGTAAGATTCGTAAAATTGAGACTATTTTGATCGAAACTGGGCCCGAGTTTCGCTTCCCGTTGTACGTTTGTCACGAAAAGTTTTTTTTTTCCAAACAGTAACGGTTTTAATTAGCGCGAAGAATTTCGTACCCTGCTGATAACAATTAGAGAATTCCAAGCAAACGAAATAATTCGAAGAGGTGACCCTCGACTTATTCCGAGCAGCGCTAATGCAACTTCTACGAACCTGGGTTTACGGTTTATGCAATCAGGTATACAGAAATGCACTTCGTGAACGCGAGTAGGGGACAACAAAAGCAAATCCTCAGCCCTGACAATACTTTCATTGGCACACGAAATTAAGCCCAACGATAAGATTGTCGATTTCCACATCGTTCCGGGGTCGGTGAATTATACTCGCGAAATATCGTGAGAATTAATTTATGAAAAAATTCTACCCTTTGCTCAACCGTTGAAAATTTATCAATCACTGATCCCCTGGTGATTGTTCTGTTTCACACGTTTCGACGATTTTGTAATCGAAATACGTCTAAACTGACATTCACCTGTATCTTGCATTCGATCGTGCTGCACTAACAAATTTTGAATAATGAATTAATTTTCTAATAAAATCGTTAAAAATCTATAACGTACAGAAACTTTTGAAACTCTCAGAAATTGAAGTACAAAACTTAATTATCCATTCGCTTTCGAACACTTTGTAAATGTATCGATATTCCATTAACCTTTTACAAGTTTTTGATACATTCACCCAGCGAACACCGACTCTGTCAATGTATTCGGCATTCATTGACCGGGCAATTGCGATACACGCATCGATATATATCCGTCTATTCTGTATTCGAGGATGCGAAGCCAAATAAAAGTGTTCCGCAAAGCTACCGAATGCCAACACGCGAATATTTTTAAGCATTCGATTACAAACGGAATACAAATCAGCGATGCGTTCGTGTATTTTTTCAAAGTACGTATCCCGTTCGTGAGAGATGATGCGTTCAATTGGTTCGCACGTTGCGAGTAACGCGCTCGGAGTGTCCTTTCGAGACCCCGTGACTCGACCCGCTTCCGAAAGACGACGGACCACGGTCTTCTAACTTCGTTAAGGAGATCTTAATGGAGTACCGGTGCTGATGAAATTCGCGGGCATTTCCTTTGTCGTCGTTGGTCTTTGTTCGTTCCGGGTCTTTTCAAGTGGACGCTTTCGGGTGGTCGCGGTGAAAACCGCATATCCCTCAAGGGGTTAACTTTATTTCGGCCGCACGGTCCGAAGGCGAGCTCGCGTAACGAAGGAATGTCGTCGCGCACGTGTCGTCGTCGAAAGAGTTCAGTGTCAAGCGTCAGCGATTTGTTTTCGCGGCGCGCGGACGCGTTACGTTGCACAACGTCGATTTATCGCTGACGGGAGTTATTGGCGGCCCGTGATCAGCATGAACGCAATATCTTCGCGGACGACTGCTCGGTAGGCGTCGAGCGAGAGCTGATTTTAAAAATCAATTCATCCGAGCGCGCCTGCGGGAACCCGTCGATGTCCAGCGTTTCGTAGCGATCGTTAAACACAACGTTCGAAAGCGATCAGAGTTTCGGAACGTTCATTCGGAAGAGTTCGACCAAGTATCGGGAAATTCACGAAATGGTACGCACACTCGACCGACTTGTGCAAGCTTCTCGTCTGGTCCAACCGAAAGTTTTCTTTCCCTGTGTTCGTGTGGATCCATGAGAACGCGAATCGTTCTTACACTGGACACATTTATCGAGGAACTAATTGTTCGACATGTCAGTTGCTTTTGTATACAGGTTTTATGTAATAAAAATGTTTGCAATTTTTATTTCTTACGTACAAGGTTATTCTATTTTTTTTTTAATTTCTGGTATTCTTTTGCAAATCGAAGTCTCTTCTTTTTGTTTATCGAATTAATGTACAGCTTTTGTCTGGTTATTGGTTTATTGTAGTTCTCTTCTTGGATCGCACTTTTCAACCACGTTTTCTGGCTCTACAGGGATCCCACTTTCTTCGTTCAGTATCGTTGTTAATTTTGAACCACTTATTTATCGTTCTTCTTCAATTTTTTATAATATTAGTCACGTATATTCAAATAATATTCAAATCGTATTCAAATGGTATTCGAATAATATTGAAATGGTATTCGAATAATAGTATTCGAATAATATTGAAATAACAGTGCCGGCTAACGATATTCGAAGTTTCCTCGTAGTATTTAAATACCTAGATATTGTTTGAACAGGCCCAACCCTAGATGTAATTCGATGTAATCGGCCATGTGGTTGATAACGCGATACAGGGCAAACACGAGGTAACATCTGTAACACAAAAGCATCGAAACGAAATAGTACCGAAAGATAATTCTATGTTTCATTTCTTTCTTCGGATTGTTTTATACTCCTTGTCTTCGGTAAAAAACACTTGAAAGCGAGTACTCGTTCGGTTGCCAGTTCAACGATTATAACTCATTGAAAAAGTCACAATTACTTTCCGAACTACAAAATCAATCATTTTCAAAATTTTGAAAAATCATTTTAGATACTCTCAACGCTAAACCTCTCGATACTTTACGTATAGATATTCTCAAGATAGCCGGTCGCTCGAAAACTAACACTGAATGGAAAATTTCAAATCAAATCCCAAAACCTTCGTTTGACCAGGTACGGACTACCTTAGTGTCAGATATCACCGAAGATTACGTATCCGAATTTTAATGAAACTCGAGACGTTGGCCGAAAAAAAGTGCCCGATTTGGCTTGGAGTGACTCGAAGCAGTTCGAGTTTGGCGTGTTCAGACGTTGGAATAGATCCAACTTGGGTTAATAATATTTGTATTGATAGAGAACGCGAGATTAAGAATGAAACGGTTGTTTTCCTGGAAAACGAGTAACGGTCCCGAGGAGGAGGCAAACACTTCCCTAAATCTTCAACGAGCTGACGAGGATCGTCGTTCGAGGGTCAATAAATTATTCTTGAAAAGTTGGAGGTGAACTTAACTTTGAATTTACGGCGTTCGAAATACGTGCTGCGGAATACTAGCCAGCCAATCGAGAACGCGTTATCTTATCATCGTCCAACGGCCCAACTTCTCCGTCCAAATGCGTGCCAGTATACAAGAGATAACATTTCGCCTCGTGGCCAATGAGATTCTATTCGAGATCTCGCTCGGTCGGTCGGTCGCGGAGAAACCAGAATCCGGAATATGAGACACGCAACACGATCTCGCGCTCATCTCGATTTCAGTCCCCGATCGAACGCTGTTTCTTGCTACCATGTAATCCCGTCGAGCGAGTCCTTTAGTCGGTGACCTAGACATCTTCTCCATCGTATTTGGGTTGCAGAATTCAAACCTAGGGTTTTTACACACCGACAATTAACGCGACGACATCGATTGGCTCCTTAGTCGGTGATCGCGGAAAATGGACGACCCTTTACCCTAGCTGAGTACATTCGATTCAACGTATCGAGTTTCGTACGAGTACGCGCGTACATACATACGCGTACGTGAACACGAATCTTAAAACCGAGCAATTTTACACGCTGCTTCGCGTTTCCTTTAAATTTCGTACGTTTACATTGACATCGTTAAACGCGCGCTGTCGTCTGCTCTCTACTATCTCGCAAGAAGATTAAATTCAAACTGCAGTTGCACGTTGCACGCGTAAAATTAATCGGCCGATGCATCAGCCCGAGAAGAAGATAAGACTTGGAATCGTTTCTGGTCCGGGAACACTTTTTTCTCGAGATTTTAAACGGTGTCCCGCGCGAGCGATTCGATAAAGGAACGATGCGAATGTAAATCGAACGTTTTCGACGAATCGATTCTGCAACAACTACGGTACGGGTTCGCGGGTTTCGCCACAAATTGATTCGATGTGACTCCTCCCTGTGGATATTTGTTACGTTTGCGCGGGAGTAATAATTCATAACCGTAAATAGTACGTTGTACAATAGTTTCAGTTTCCAGGTCGAAAAATCGGTGCCGCTTTGAATTCAGAGTCGGTGGCGAATTTTATTTCGAGCCAAGTGTAAACCGTGCCGACGAGAACGGAGAATGGAGTACATCCAGAGGAAGCGAGACAGAGCGAGAAAGATGAGGCTCGCATTACATGCGGCCTGTCGTCGTAACTTAAAAGCGATACTACACGGGTGTCGGTGAATTAACACCGATGCGAACGAATCATTTCTGTAATTTCGATCGTATCTTCGCGAGAGTATCATCGAGGAATTTTGTCGGTTTCCGAGGGTGAAAACGAGCCCAAGTACGATCTTGTTCGGCGATACGTAATTACGATTCTGTAATTTAAAAGTGTTTCGGTTCACGTGTAATTAAAAAATAATCGCGGTAGCCGCGTGTTCGCGTTCACTTTTATCGGAGAAACGTCAGCAATTTATCGGTATCGTTTTCACGTAGATGTAACGAAAAGTGTGAAAAAATATGAAATTTCATCGTAATCGATACGGCACGCGATAGAGACGGTTCCCGGGTTTTAGCGGGCAGCTGGCTTTCCTCGGTAGATTTGTGCCGGCCGTTTCAGTCGACGATTCTCTACCATCGAAGAAACACAAACAGAGGGTGCGGATGACTTGAAAGCGGGTACCGCTATATTTTCTTCTAATCAACATCGCGCACTTCGCGTATAAATAGGATAGAAACCGATACCGAAGGACGAGGGGAGGGGATGCGTGAAGTTGACGCTGACCAATCAGGCGCGTGCGCAAACAGCGTATTTTTAAAATCAATTTTCTCGCTAACGAAGCCCTCCCGTGGAAAGAAACTTCGTTCCACGTTTTTGATTCATTTTTTTACACATGATCGTCGGTTCCTCGGTGCGCGATTAACGGTACCGGATATCCAGCTTCGAAGTATCGTTATTTTTTTCATCGATCGGAGGAAACGATCGAAGAAAATTCCAAGATCTCGATACCGTTTACGTGGCGCACTATTTACCGCCAATTGCGCTCAGAGCTCACAATTGTGTGCGTGACCTTTGTTTAAACAAATTTTCGCCTACGGTGATCCCATTGATAGAAGTTGAATCTCGTGTTTCGTATAGAGTGAACGTGGTTCCGAACGGAATTAGTTAACGATTACGCGAAAGCTTCACTTGAAGATATAACTCACGATTAGATAATAATCGTAACGATTGTTGTACAAAAATGCACAATCACGTTGTAAACAGAACCTCGTTGATTCACGCGCTTCCTCGATTCTACGTAACTTCTTTGTTTAGTTTAATTCGGATTAATGGTACGAGGATTTATATTAGTACACCCGGCTCGAGTAGATTATCTGCTGCTCTCTGATATTCTATTTTTTAATCGAATGAAAGAAAATTGAGCAGATTATTTACGTGGCAAAGATAAGAAATAAATAGTATCTACTCGTATTTAAAAAAAAAAAGAAAAAAACGAATTGACCGTTTGGTAAATACCAATATTTACAATATTTAATTAATTTATTTCGTACGTTACTCTTTTATTTATGCAGAGATAGTAACGTAAATTCCGCTCAAGAATATTTAATCGTGCTTTCGATACAACGAAACTTTATTAGTTGTTAAAAGAACGTAATTGCGTTCTTGAACTTGCACAAGCTTTTATTAGAGATATTTACTTTCATAAAAACAACACAATTATATAAAGAATCAATAAGGAGTATTTGTCGATTTGTTTGCTCTTCGATGTCGGTAGATATAGCCGAGAGGAGTGTTATTGATTTGTTGGTAAATTAGAGCAAAAGAATACGTAACGTTATTACGTTTATTGGTTTAACATGTTGATGCGACCGTGTGGTTTCGATTCTCTATGAGAATGGAGTTTTAAAAAAATAAAAATACAAAAATTCTAGTAATACGAGAAGAATAAAGTGCGAACAACGTGTGCAAAAAATGTACTTCGATAAATGGGAAATAGAATAAATTAACGTGAAACGTTCCGGGTTAAAAATTCCACCCGGTTTCGGATAACGGCCGTTTCTTTTTTTTGGTATAATCGCGAGAACGAAAAAAATCATAATTAACAAGGTACAAGGTGTAAAATCATCGAAAACAAGTTTAAACCGTGAGTTAACTCGCGTTCAACAGGTAAGAAGTTTCCGATTTAAACAGGAAAAACTACTATCTAGAACGAAAGGCAGAAAATTACATGCACGCGTATTTACGACCAATGTAATAAAAATGAAATCTGGTTCAAAATTGATGCAGTTATACCGATAGGGGAAAGCCATTAATGGCTGAAATCAACCATACGACAACGAGATATCGCAGAGATGAACAAAACAGTGGTATTCGTAACGCGATAATTGGCCGAAAGAAAAAAAAAAACTAAATAACGTTCTTCGCGAGTAAAATTATACGTATTATTAACGCGTTAAAAATAACAATCGTGCTCGTCCAATTCTACGAGACGTACGTATAACGAACGATCAAAAAATACTTTTGACCTGTAGCGAGCATCGAACGTTGATTACGAACAGTAGCGTAGTCCGCGTCGGAATATTTTCCGATCGAACGATAAGAACGAAAGCGTTGATAATTTCGTCAATAAAAGTTTCGATTTGATCGGCACGTGTCATCGAACGATTTCTCGAGTCCAATCGGAGGAACTGTTGGTTCGAATCGTGTCCGGATAGGTCAGTTACAAGGGTCTATGGAACGCGCGTTGCTCATTGGGAGTATCGAAGGAACGGAGTCGAACTTCGAACGGTGTCGATCGGTCGCTCGCATCGGCGGATCGTCCGGTACGCATGCGCACTGCATCGTCTCGGAACAGAACGCGATGCGATGCAGGACGCGTGACGCAAATCGAGCGCACTCCGTTTGTTTACAAGCGCGATAAGACATTGTCCTGGGTCAAGGCTGCACGGGTTTTATAATCCAATTCAGATAACGGTAACATAGTTCCCTGGACCTTGAGCGTGCCGCTAGAGAGCGAGAGGAGGGACGGCCGAGGAGAACACACGAACACGGATGACTCATTTCGCGAGCAGTTTGTCAAATCGTCCGCCTGCCCCTACCCTCCCCGCCCAAGACCCGCCCCGATTCCCACTCCCCGTTCAAAGACACACGTTTATCGTGAGTAGTAACACGCGCACGTGACATTTCGAGTATCTCGAATTAAACTGTAAACATCGTAGTACAACGGCGCCGAAGCCCGGCCACGCGCTCGGTGTCAATGATCCTACTATTTATTGGATCGTTGCTTACGCACGTCGCTCTTCCGTGCACGTGTGTCTGTCCGTGTGCGCGCCGTCTCTCCTTCCTCGTCTCGCTTTTGTCAGCCGCGACCTCGAGGGTCACCGTCTGTCTCTCTACCATCTGAATCTCCTCCCGTGGCCAGCTACCGAGGATCATCGGGCGCACCCGCGTCCGCGTTGCGCTACGTACAAGGATGGCACCGTTCGCGTTCGAAAGAGGGGCCAATACGGTGGAACGGTGATACGAGAAAACTGATCGAAATTCGAACGATCGATTGAACACGTTGCCATTTCGAACACGAGAACAATTCACCGTCGTGGATCGTTATCGCGTCGCGCGTATAAAATTAGGCGAAAGGATACGTCGTAAGGTTGTCGCGATCAATTTTCATCTCCTTTGGTACTCTCTTTCGCGTCGATGGAATTCATTTCTTCTTCTTCTTCTTCTTCGATCGTTTCTTCGGGCTGATTAAAAAATACCTTCGACCCTTGGAGGAGCAACACGATCTTTGAGAAGATATTTTTCATACTTGCGATTGGGTTCCGACGAAATAAGAAGCACGTCCAACGGATCCTCGTTTGTAACTGTTCTCCAAGTTCTCCGAGTGAAATTCCAGTGAAAACTTTTCACGCCTTTGTTTCCGGCTTACCAGGCCACCTCGGATAATCGATCGATAGGTAAGCGAGCCTGTGATAACGAAGACAGGTCCATGAATAAGTAGTTTACGAACAGAAGCGAGCAGACGAAGCCACGGTTAATCTTTTTCTCGCAGTTTGGCGATCTCGTGACAACGAGTGCGACTGGTGCGTGCCTCGAGCGCGAGAGGCGCGTTGAAATTTTTCAGGGGGTTTTAAATCGCAAGTACGTGGAAAAGTATAGTTATTCGGTAACGAACGTTACCACCGATGAAATTTAAGCCTTCGCCGCGTGGTCTTCGATATTCAATGTTATTACGAACTGGAAACAGATTTAACGAAATACTATTAGGAAATGAACGGAGTACGTATTTACTGTATACGTATAACTACTTCGACCCAATTGGGTTGTAAAATTCACATACACGCAAAATCGACACAATTATCGAACTCGCACGCTTCGTATTGGCAGGCACTAATACCGCTATTATTCGATGTAACTGTGGAAATGATACACGATCGGCTCTCGAATTAGGCGACCACGTCGTAAACGAGCATAAATAAGGAATTGAATATCGCGTAGTTATTTGCTTCAGGAATTTCATAATTGCACGTCCTGATCGCGTTTTGGAGATTTCATCCCGCCGTGCGAGACGTAACCGTTTTTCATACGATGCAATAGCTCGCTGCGTAACATCGAATACGGAACAGGTCTCGTTGTATGCGAAATACGATTTGTTCCGGAAAGAAAGAAATATCGGTCGTGCAAAATCGGACTCGTCTTACGATAAAGTGTCGCGTCTACGGCTTCTATTGCTCTCTCCTCGGTCGTCTTCGACTGCGAACGCACTCGTCGATGGCCAACTCTTGGTACTTAACTCGAGTAACGTGGTCCGTTGCGAAACGCTTTTAACGGTGCTCGAGATATTCGGAGCATCGTTTTCCGTGTTATCGGCGCATTCGGTGTATTCTGGTCTCGGATGCAATTCGGAGTGCATCCACCCAGTGGCGTTACGAACGGAATCGTTTCGATCGAACGACACGAGTCCAACGTACACTGGACGTACAATGTACTCTGTTTCGAGTTCGCGGAACCAGGGTGTATCGCTATCGGTGACGTTTACTCCACAAATCGGACCTCGAGACGCACCGAGTCCATCGACGATGATACGCAAAGTATCGTTGGTGGTACCAGGGTGTATCGCTATCGGTGACGTTTACTCCGCAAATCGGACCTCGAGACGCACCGAGTCCATCCGCGATGATACGCAAAGTATCGTTCGCGGTACCAGGGTGTATCGCTATCGGTGACGTTTACTCCACAAATCGGACCTCGAGACGCACCGAGTCTATCGGCGATGATACGCAAAGTATCGTTGGTGGCCGAGTGCACCGAGCCCGAGCCGGCTAGAATCTCAACCGTGGCTAAGTACGCGTGGCGATCCGTTTCGTTTCGTTGTACTCTGTGTCACGATTCATAGGAGTATAGGTAAACGACGTCCGCGTCCGAGAGTGGGCACGTGCGTGTGCCTCTCTGCGTTCGCGTGTCTCGCAGTTTGTGTCGTTGACTGAGGGTGGTGGCAGTGGTGGTGGTGGTGAAAAGGGTGACGGAGAGGGAGTCAGCCACGTGTGAGAACGTACTACGATTTACTCGCAGATCGGTGGAACGTCTTCCTCGTTCCCTCCCCGGTCCTCTTTCTCCTTCTCGCCAACGTCTGTCTTTCTTTCTCCGCCACCCACCCCCCTATCGCGTACTTCTCTTCTTCGTTCTCCTCCTCCTCTGCCTCCTCTTCGTTTCTCCTCCTCCACCACCTCCTCCTCCTCCTCCTCCTCTTCCTCCTCCTCCGACCACCACCTCCTCCTCCTCCTACCACCGACATTATACTACTACTACGGGGTACTCCACTTTCATTCAGTCGCTTCTAAAAATAAAGTCCCTGATTCACAATGCATGAATGACAATCACACTGAAAGGAATACCGCACAGACTTGCAGCCTTTCTCTCTCTCGGCCCGTGTCTTGTATCCTATCTCGCTCTCGTGTCCCCGCAACTCTGTCGCGCTCTCGCATCTCTTCTCCCGTGCTTCTTTTTCCAACTTGATCTCCCTCCTTCCGTCATCCGCCTCCCCTCCGCCTACACCCTCTGTGTCGTTCTCTCTTGTAAGAGAGCGAAATCCCGGTTCGCCTGTTGCACGCCGAACTATTGGTTCCGTGTAAATAGATCCCGTGGAAATTCCGAGTGGCATTGCCGGCCGGACCGATCGATCGTCGAAAGGATCGATCGCGGTGAACTTGTTGCTCCGCGTGCCAGGAATTTGCGAATCGTCGTCACGGAGCTACGTCTGCTGAATCGTCGTTTGGAATTTACGTCCTTGAAAAAAGCCAACTGTGCGCCACACCGTTTCCAATTTGTCTACACGCATCGAGACATTTCTGGCACTCGTTTCTCCACCCCGGGTACCGGTTACTCCGAATCGTTTTTAACGTTCGAGTGTACGCGTTCTCTACTCGATGAACACGGTTACACCGTATTGTTCGAGTGTCGCGTCTTCTCGTCGGCCGATTATCGGATCACAGGTTACGCGAGAAATCTGTTAAGACGAGCGAGATCGATGCTTTTTGGAAAACGATCGATAAGTCGCGCGCGCGTTGTACGCGCACAAAGGTGTAAAAATACAGCGGCTCGTTTTCGTCACAGGTATTACATCAGCGTACGATGAGACACTAATCGTGTATTTGGACGTAGGAAACTTTGAACCGCGTGTATCGTGATTCACGAAGTCGAAAACGGGGATACGCGTTGAATTTTCATCGCCGAAATGCAAATATCCCGACACGTGGTAAATGGAAACGAAGTACGAGAAAGAAACGACAAACGTGAAAAACTTGATTCGTAATCGCGTCGCGTTATTCGAATATCTATCACGAATATCCGGACACTCGATCGGTGGGAAAAATAATCGAGTACACGAGCGTGTTCGAATAGATTTCGAGTAATATTCGGCGAGTGCTCGAATTGCTGCCAAAGGATTCGAGTAATCGAGTACGGTGGAATTTGAGGATTAATTTCGGCCCTTGTTCGTACCTATAGCCGCGATATTCCGAACGCACAGACTTGACAGAATTATAAATCTTCACGGTTATAAGAAGCGTTCGCTTTTCCTTGGGAAAAGGAGCTTCGATTTCCTGTCGGCGAAGAAATTAATTGCTCTCGGGGATCAAATTTTTAACGAGATTTGCAAGCCTAGACGCGATAGCGAGTCAAGATATCGATCTCTTCGATATCCCTTTCGCTAAGACAGGGCCGTATCGTTCGCTGATAAATAAATTCCACGAAGAAAACAAGTTACGGTATCTATTGCTCGTCGTATTCGAAAGAAAGAGAGACTACAGTCTACGAATGTGAGTATCTTTGTACGAAGGAAATTTTCTATTCGAGCTCGAAGAATAAAAGTAAAGTAAAGTTAATAAGAGAGAGAAGAATTACGAACAATTGTTCGCAAAACGAGCTAGGTGTGGTTCGTAAAACATAAACTACGGATAAAACGCGTACCGTGCGGGCAGTGGATTACAAGCAAAACGAAAAATTCGTTGAAAAAATTGGTATCGATTGCAGAAAAATCGACGAAAAGAAATGGAGCGTGATACCGCAGTTATTGCGTTATACCTGTTCGCACCGGATAAGTTCTCTTCAAATTTTTGTATTCACGTTGTGTGCAAATTGCGTTTCTAAAGCGTATATTTAACGATGTTCTTGCAGTCGCTTTTCTTTCCGGAGCAGATTGGGTAGCAAATTGCGGAAGGGTTAGTAGATTAACAACGAAGATAGTTGTCGGAAGCACCGACTATAATTTGGGAATACCCAATTGCCTCGTAACGCTCGAGAGATTCACGGAAATTGGGGCGAGTAACCCTGAATACCCCGTGAAGCTCGCTCTCCTGAGGCACCCAAGGAGAACTGGTTTCGAACTCGTCATCGTCACCTAGCGCTCACGATACAACATTCCAAAATAAAAAAACCGGGTAATCAAATGACCCTGAGTGTAGCCGAGTGTAGTGAAACCATTCGACGGTCCACGTGTTTGTCGAAAAATTGGCGAAAGACCAGTCTTGGAAGAAATGGACGGCTGCGTCGAATGCCACGATTGGAATTCGTATCGCTTCGTCGAAATTGTCTCTGGTGTACATCCTTGTTACTTGGATAGAGCTGTAACGAACGCGACCTTCGAAAACTTCGAGTCCCGCGAACGAAGGAATGCAGCGACACTTCGCGCTGTTGCAAAAATATATTTACGAAACGTTATTATAATCGAGAACAGAGGGAAAATGGAACGTCTACGTTGAGCGTGGTAATTCTGTTAAATAATATTTCTTCGAACTGTCATTTTTTGCAGCACGTCTACGCTCTGATTATCACTCGCAGGATTTCAGCAACGAGACGGTCCTGCGCCCGGAGTTTCCCTTCGACGAGACTCCCTCGTTATAATCTGTCGCTGCAAGCCTCTACTCTAAAGAGACTTTGGAGCGCGAGGGAGAGCTGCTAGGTAGCAGCGCACCAGCAGCTCGAGCCGCTCACAGCTAAATATATATCTCTCTCTCTAGAGTTACTCAAGGTCACAGCGCTCGGATTGGCCCACGATAAAGCGTAGCTCCGCGCCCGTCCCTCGGCCGACTGGCCTTATGCTCCATCCGCACACGTTCTGTTGCACCGTGGCCCACATGTCACTTCGCGACAATGTCGTGTACCAGCCACATCAGGAACACGTGTTCGTATCGAACGCAGCAATAGCTCCGCATGCGAAGCGTGTTTCAACCGCGATACTGCCAGTCACGGCTGTCTTTCGATCTCCCTCGTTGTTTCCTCCCGCCAGTTGCGTTTTAAATCTGCCAAGATCGCCGCATTTAAACTTCGCGCATACTTGGAAGCTTCTCAGGAACGCGTGCGTTTTAAATCGCGTAGAGAAATGCTTCGCGAATCAAACGATCTCGGTACGCTTAACGATTTTCTTTTACAATTTTTTTCACAGTTTTTTTTTTCCTCGCGATGCGTTTGAACGTCAGGGGGAAAAGAATTCTGCGAAAACAATTTGCAATCGTAACTGTTAACACAAAATCAAGCTGCCGCGTAAACGTGCGTAAACCGTTTGGGAATATGTACACGGAATTAAATTGGAATTTGTACGCAACTGAAAAGGCGTACGTTCGTTCAAAGAGTAACCAGAATTATTAATCAAAGAAGTCTGTATCTCTATTGTTACTCGTAGCGGAGTAACAAACAATGAACGAGATTCTATTCGCGTTGTTGCTAGTTTACGGACACGCATCAATTTCCGGATAAAACGCAAACACGAAAGAGAGTGTGACCTGTTGCTGATGATAAATAATTAGCGGGTTACGGGCCGCTCTTTAGAAACAACCGACGAAAAGGTGTAGAATCTATGGGGCGTTTGTTCCACGATGTACGCAGCGTCGCGTCCGGTATCTCGCAAACAATGGCATAGCTTTAAATTCATGCAAACTGCATCGTAAAACTGGATTAGCATATTCCTTCGGTCTTTCAGATATCAGTTTTTTTTTCCTTTTTGACCAATATTCGTTAACATTTTTCTCGTGTCCGCCAAACTATTACGGAGAAGTGGTAAACGTCTCCAATGGTATGAATAATATCTACATATATATATATTAAATATTAGCAATAAATTCGTGTTCGAACGAGACAATATATAAAGAGAGGCATATTCAAGGATAGTTTCGGCGCTTTTGAAAACCGCTCATTCAATTTAGAGAGGGCTGTTCTGTGGTTCGGCGCTGCTGATAACAGAACCGAGCCGCGCTCGTTCTGCAGCTGAATTTGAGGTTAGGTTATTGTCCGGGTGTGCGGTAAGCATCGATAACGGCGCGTTGCAACCGCGCGTCCTGGCAACACGATCTGGCAACCCTGCAGCGGCCGGTCGGCAGTGCCGGGGTTGAATTTCAAGCGCCCGAGGGACAGAGGGGGTCGGGCCTCTCTCTTTTGTATAGGGGGCACGAGGGCTTCACCGATGCTCGGCACATAACGGTGAGTCGACGGCCATGATGCGGGGCTTATAGCCGGCTGCCTGGTTCTGTTGCCTGCTAAAGCGCTTCAGAAGAAAACCGGCCTTTCTCTTCGACTTCCCCTTCTGTCTGTCCCCCGTAACATTACCCGCAACTTGCTCTAGGCCTACGGGGTTGAGTCCCAGTAATCGCTCGTTTCTCACCACCGAATATTCCCCCGCGTATTAATTACGAGATCCTCCGCTCCCCACGGACATTTAAAATCGCGTAAACGGCAAATTTGCGTGCATAAGGTACGATCGAAACCACGGAAGAATCTTTGTTTCGTCAAATATTTCAGTTTTAATATTTCAAATATTTCTCGCTCGATAATATTATTCCTTTAATATCTCGAGCGAGGTATAATTTTCTTCGTTAAATTTACCTTGAGTCTTTAAATTTTCCTGTATTTTCATTACGGTGGTCTCGTGGTCTGTTTTCGTTTAAATTTTGATTTTCGAGTACAACTCAATGTTGCGTTTTGTAATTTATTTTCATTTTGTGGTAAAAATATAATTTCGAAGGGCTCGTTTAAAATTTAGCATACCTGAAAATTTTTAAGAAAACCCAAACCAGTACCGAAGACGAACCTTCGGAACTCCGATACAACCCCCGGCACTCGGTATCCTACCCGACTACCTGAATCATTGTTCGTGGGCGCATACCTGACGAAGCTTTAAAATCCTCTCTTAACGCTGATCCTTTGATTTTCAAAATTCTGTGCGTAAACGGTAATCCTTATAATCTTGGTGCAACGCATTGTCAATTTCGGAGGCTCGACGAAAATTCTGAAAGCGGGTAAATCTCTATTTCGGTTCACAAAATAAGGGATGCGAGGTAAAATTTGTGCTTCGAAACGCGCTACGGGCGTCGGATCGAACGTGAACCGGAACGATGAAACGACGGTCTTTATGTGCCGCTTAAAAACCCGACAAAATATACAGAATATAATGCTCAATTAAATTTCACATTTTCTTGGTATTTCGGGGTGTAAGGTTTAACTCGTTATTCTGAAGTTTCACAAAGATTCTCGGTAAGTTTCTTCGTTCTTGCTTTGCAGAAACAACGACAATGGAAAGTTACCGATGCGCAAGCGCTCTCTCGGCACTTTCCACGAGTACACCCGACAGGCTAGCAGCTATAGAGTGCTTCGGTGGTAGTGATGCTGACATTGGTAGTGAGGCGTTCGCTATGGTACTCATGGGCTGGTCGGCGAAGCGAGATCTCACGACGTACACAATGTAGACGAACACTAGCATCGCGCACCAACACCAGCACGCGACTGATTATATGCCAGCACTCTACCACACAGCGCGGCATGTGGCACGACGGTATAGGCGTATGCCGCGCTACAAAGAACGCCCGTTCTCTCACATATATGTAACAACGTAAGCAGACGAGCCCTCGCGCGAAATCGTGTACCTATGTAGCAAAAGTTTCCAAGAAAACAGCCGTAAGTTTCCCCGTTGCTTGCAATTTTGCACGACGGTCACGGACACTAGCGAAAAAAGAGTGAAGGAATGCAAAGGTAACGACTTACGAGGACAAAGGAGGAAGGAAGAAAACGGTCCGTGCGAGTCAAAATTCGACACGTTTAATCATCAAAATTGTATTATCGATCGACGTAACGACGGCGATGATGAAAATTCGAACATTTTCGTAAAAATAAAACGCGCGAGAAAATACGTACATACTCTGGAAGGGTAAAATTTGTAAAAACGCGATCCTAACGGCGTGCTTCCTTAATCGAGTTTCGACTCGTCGATTGGCAGAACGAACGTCGTTAACCAGTAGACGGAGGTACAGCGCATGTCGTCGCGTTTACAAAATTGTGAAATCGCTCGTTTCGCAACGGCTCCTGCATTCGTTTCGTGATCTTCCTCGGCGAGCATGAAAAAAACGCCCCCTCCCCTTTCTGCTTTAGAGTCGTCCAATCGTCATCCTTCCAGGAGTTTTCAAACATTGCAGACTTTTTCAACACGTTCGTGACACAAGGGTTGCGAGTCTGTCTCTGCATATGCCCTTTCGTGCGTATTTTCGAGCCACTTCTGGCACACGCGTACTCGTAACCGTGACGCGTCGCACCAAGCTTCGCCTTGTGTACATGAACCCCGTCTCTACCCACACGATTTAACCTTGCGGAGTAGCGACGGTGTTCGCACACGTAAAGGCGGACGCACACAACGATCTCGATTTGTGTGTGGAGCACGCGGTGTGTGCCAGCCGTGGTACGGCACCACTGGCGCGCCTCTACCCCGACTTTAGCATCGATTTCCAGTCGGACGACCCAACGCGATCGAGCGAACGGTACGCGCCTTCACGAGGAGGTATCGAGCGTCCGCGTCGCTCGTGGGAGTCCACGAAGAAGGGTCGCGCGAGAAATCGTACGGCTTGCCGTCGAAACTGCGAATATTTCGATGTGGAATATATATGATAAAGCCACGATCCGTCGCGTTCCTTCTTTCGTTTCGTGTATTAGAAAAAGCAAGAGCGATCAGGGGTAAAGGAAAGAGAAAAAGAGCGAGTGGGAGCGAACACGTAGAGGGGAGATAGGGTCGGCGCTTTAGTAGTGGTACCGAGTCCCGAGGGGCAAGAGGAAAAGGGGACGAGCAGAAGGCAGCGAAGGCGCTGCCCTCAGTCGGTCGCCCGTTTCACTACAGTCAGCATACAGAAGAGAGCAAGCGATT
Organism: Ptiloglossa arizonensis; assembly: GCF_051014685.1. Taxonomy (NCBI): domain Eukaryota; kingdom Metazoa; phylum Arthropoda; class Insecta; order Hymenoptera; family Colletidae; genus Ptiloglossa; species Ptiloglossa arizonensis. The sequence goes on from NC_135049.1 coordinate 25,133,018, forward strand.
GACTATACGTGGTCTTTGCCTAAGCGCGCACTGCTCCGTGTTCCCGTTTTTCGAGTGAAGGCTTCGAGCTTCGTTCTGCCCGCTCTTTCGCTCGGTCGGTCGTGAATGCGCGCGCGCACACGCACACACTCGTCGAAATAGACAGACGGCAGAGCATCGAGAGAGGAGTCGTGCAGAGACAGGCGCGCGTACACAGGCATCGAACGTAGTGATTCGTACGGAGGCGGACGTGTGATACAGCATAACCGAGGCCGTTTTTTGCGAGGGAAAAAGACAACGGCCGTACATTGCTGTCCTTGTTGTCTTCTCATCGTAGCCGTCATCGCTGTTGTTCATGAGACCGTCAGCGGGATTTTGCGGACGCTCGAGCGTATTTTCCTGCTGTATTCAAAGAGATATACGAACAGTTTCATGGAAACAGTCGGTACAGCGTGTCCTGATAAACAGGAGGATCGGAGACGTTCGTGAGTAAATAGAGCGAAAAGGGGTACGTACCCTGCGGAACTTGCGTGCATAGTCTCGCGAGTGACGATCGAAGTACGTGAGAACCCGTGTGTATTCCGAGAGTTCCTTCGGAGATCGGTGCATACGTGCGTGTACGAAGACCAAAAGGTGGGGGAGACCGTCTATACCTCGCGGACATCCGGCGGGGAATCCGCACGCATTCGTACCAAGCTCTCTCAGAGAGCGAGGGAAAAAGGAGGAAGGATCTGGCGCCGAGGGAAACACGGTGCTCTCGAGTGCTCGAGAGACTCGAGAGGAGAAAGGAGGTTCTTCGCGTTCCGACCGCTGTATCTTGTACGTTCTCCTTTTTGTCGAGTCTAGAAGTTTGAGGGCAAGTTACTGTACAAACGTATTATTGTTGTCATCGTTTCCTTGGTCGTCCCGTATCGTTGATCCTCGTGCGTGCATACCCGCACGCAACGGTTGAAATTTTCGGTACAAATAATAAGGGTGGTGGAAGGACGTGACGAGAAAGAGAGAAGGTGAGAGGGGGGAACGAGCGCAGAAGAGAGAAGTCCGAAACACGCCGAGCAGTGCTGCTCCCTATTGGCGACGTCGAGTCGCGCTCCCCACCCGGGACAGTCGAACGAGGTCCGAAGGCGAGTTCTCGGCGTGTACTACGGTGATTTTCCCTTACGAGAGTGTACGCACAAGACCTCGTAGCTCTGCACTAGATTCTGTACCGCGCAAACATCGCCACCGTACACCGATATCACAGTAAATATCGTTCGAAAATCTTCATCCTTGAAGCGTGAAGAATACCTTTCGAGGAAATCGAAAAACAGCCAGGGACAGAAAGAGACGGAACGAGAGTGAGAGAAAGGGACTGGTAGTGAGTCTGCTTTATATACGCGCGATATCGTCGACGTTCTCTCTTGCCAATAAATTGTGTGTGCGCCGATCGTGAACGCGTCCCACGCGTGTGTCGCGTATCACCGCCGCCGGTGAAACCGAGAGAATTCGAACGAGGCAGAGGGTAAAATAGGATTTCTCGCGTGGTCGGTCCTCTCCCGTGGCACGCGCGGAGAGGGGTGCACTGAGGAGTGAGAGAGGGAGAAGGAAAGTAAGCGATACACTGATAGACAAAGATAGAAGAGGAAGGAGAGGGAGTGAGATAAAGACTCTTGAGGGGGAGCGACGGAGACGGGTATAGTGCACGGAGGCGCTGGTGCTGCGCCTCAACGGCCGTTCCTCGAAGCTCAGTTATCACAATGGCTTCCGTGAAAGACACAGCGACTTTCTTCGTGGAGGGCACCGCGAGTCAGTTCGAACACGTCCTGAAGCTTTATCCGCAGGCCCTCAGACTCAAGGCCGATCGCAAGACGAAAAAACCTGAGGAACTAATCAAGTTGGACAACTGGTAAGTTCAGAAATACCGTCCTGTATACCGTAGACATATTACGCCCGACACACGGGCCCTCCTTTTCAACGAGGGGCTTCCACCACGGGCACCACACGGGACAATGAACCCGTGGCGCGCCAGTTGCCATCACGTACCACCGCATGGTGTATGTGTACCCCTATGGCCCCCTCGCGAGACTAACTACAATTCCAGATAGTATATTTACCCTCTCCTATTGTCATGATCGACGACGATCGTGAAGAGCGGCTGCTTCGAAATACGTGGCTACCTCGTTTAAAGTATCCGCATTGAATTCGCATCACGTGGCGATTCGATTAATTCTCGTCTTTCTCGACTTATTCCTAATCTAATAGATTCTTCTCTTATTCGTTTCGTCGAAAATTATACCATTTTGTGTCGTTCTTTAAAACGATCGTATCGACCGAAGAATTTCCGTGAGAATTTTATGCCACCTCATCGAGGAAGTCTCGACGTTGCCGTTATGTCCCGCGTGCTATAACGTCGTTTCTGGTGCTATCCGTGACACAATGTCTATGAACATTGTTGATCAATCTTCGAGTTTACGAAAAGACGATAACGGGTCGTTTTGCCAGATTTTTCGGACACTATTCGGTCGATCGTAAAGCGGATTTTGGACAGACCGTCGCACTGGCAACGATGCCAGTGAAAGAGGCGACTCGCCGGCGTCGCTTTCACGGCGTCACCCAAGTACTTACCTCGGTTCGTTCGGATACGATTAACGAACCTTTCTCCACTCTTGTTTTCGCGATTCTTTTTCATTTACCAACGATTCTCGTTATCCTTGTTTTTCGTAAAAAAAAATAGCGAAACGAGATTCCGTACGTTCGCAAACTTCCGAACAAAGAAATAGGAAACTTGATCGATCAACTTTTATCCGGTAGGGGGTAGTATTTCAAAAATTGCAACGAATTTTCCGCACTATTTCCTGTCACACTGGTCGTTTTTTATTCAGTGACACCGAAAACGAAAGTCTACACGATCCGTTACGGTAACTTGTAATATATTATTGTGTTTCGCTTACCGATCGTTATCGTTCAATGTTTTTCACGCATTCGTAAAACATTGAAACGAACAATACTTTCTATCGTCGATAAATGAACTATTAAAACGACGGAATATTTTTGTTCTCGCTCAAGTACAAGGTTATTTTCATATTAGCGTTGCAATTTCCATCGTATTATTTTTCACCGTACGTTAATAATCTCGCCGGAATGCGATGCTGTTCGAAAACGACGTAAAATTAAACGAAATGAAATACACATCGAGCACGCCCTCGAAATGGTAAAACTCAATTTAGTTAAATATAAAGAAAACGAGCACGCGTACCTCGGGAAATTTTTATACCCGAATCGTTAAAAGCGATTCATCCGCCTGTACGAGACACCGCCGGCGATTTAGAAAATAATTTCTTTCGTCGCGTAAACCTTCAAATTTAAAGAGACCGAGTTACGGGGAGCGGCGGCGGCGGCGGCGGTGACGGCGGCGCCGGATGAAACCCGTTTATCCAGTCGCGTAGAATTTTGAAACGCGAAACGATAAGTACGATTTATCAAGGAGAATCCGATTTACCGGCTTCGTTATTGCTGAAACTGGAGTCTGGTAAACTCTCCGACACGACGAAATTCGAGCGAATGCCTGAATTGGGATAGTTCCCGTGACGAGCGTTCGCGACAACGAGGTTTCCACGGCGCAAGCTTCAATTCCACTGGCGTCACGTCTGCCTTAATTAATTAAAGGCAGGTTCGAGTCTCGTTAAATTCCACGTTAAGGCTTTTTAGTCTTTCCGGTGACGCTCGGAATCGGACAATAATAATGGAATCTTTTTCCCTTCCTGATCGCGTTTTACCGTTTAATTATTCATTCTTCGTTACGATCGGGCGAGCTTTCCTACTCTGTTTTATTTTTCCAGGCATCGTCGAACGAACTCCACCTCTGTCTCCTTTGCACCGTATCCGTTTACTTCTCGATACGATCTTACGATCAATCGGTTATTTAGCTCGCAGCGCGTTCTCATCGTGGCCGAACGAGCGGGATCTGCGATAAACGTAATTGTCGCGAGGGAATGCTTTCAGGGAACGTACATTCGTCTCTGGTATCAACGATCGGAACAAGGACCCGATTGAGATTTCAAGTTTCACGGAAGTGAATTTTCCGACGGAACTTACGGAGAGGGAAAAATATGGAAACAACGCGAAATTCGATCGATTACGTAGGGCACGGCGATACAATTTCTCCGCACACCGTATCGTTGCAACCGCGGTAAATTTGCATCCACCTCCCCTCCCAATTTAAACTGAAGAAAATTGCAGACTGGTTTCCTGGCGACTGTCGAAGGTGGGAAGTACCGTTGTTTTCGTTCCCAGCTATCCTTGTTTGTGTCAAGGCCACTTTTCTACGGCGTCAAGCGACACATTGTCATCGATACCTACCCCATGATCTATTTAATTGTCCGAAAAATCGGGATCGTCGGAAACGACGCGTTTACAATGGCGTGCAGATCCACGGACACAACAGTGTGGTCAACAGAGTGCTTTCGCGCGTCACAAATGTACGAGTACTTCCGGTATTCGAATACGCTCTGACATTTGAGTGTCTTTGCTACTTGGTGAGTACTGGCGGTACACTTAGGACCATTGCACGGTCGAGTACTCATAGTATTCGAATAATTTCGAGCGGTCTGGTATTTCTCTCTATTCGGGCCCTTCGAAGTAACCGAGTACTTGTTCTAGTACTCGAGTGCCTCCGAGAGGTCGAGTACTCGCGATTTTCGAATACTCTCGAGCAATTGAATATCCACGATTTTCTGGTATTCTCGAGTGCTAGTGTACTTGCGGTGATCAAGTACTCTGGTATTCCAGAATCAAGTACGATTGTGTATTCCGATATCCAAATAACCATCAGTATTCAAGTATTGTGATATAATACTCTTGTAATAATAATTATTAATGTTTCACGTTTGTAACGATAATTCAGTCCTTGCATTAGTATTTCGGTATTCAAGTTGTAACCGTCGGTATTCAAGTATTGTGATACAATACTTTTGTAATAATAATAATTAATGTTTCACGTTTGTAACGATAATTCAGTCCTTGCATTAGTATTTCGGTATTCAAGTTGTAACCGTCGGTATTCAAGTATTGTGATACAATACTCTTGTAATAATAATAATCAATGTTTCACGTTTGTAACGACGGTGCAGTCCTTACATTAGTATTTCGGTATTCAAGTTGTGACCGATGGATGTTTAGTATTCGGTACTCGAACATCCCCTCTAGTGTCATCATCGACTACACGTCGTGCACGACTTGCGAGTTTTTTTTTAGGTATTTCTACGTGTGTCCTACGACCGTTTCTCTCTCTCCCTCTCACTCAACCGTTTATTTTTCTGACGCTGTAACGCACGGTTGTGTAACACCACGTGTTTCATAGTGGTGGACGGTGGTCTCACCTCGCTGCCCGTTTTTCCTGTTGCAGTGAGCCGCACCAAACATCCAATATCAACAGATATTGTACTCTCTCTCTCTCTTAAGAGGGTGGAGTAACTTTGTTTTAGTTCGGGAATCGAATAACAAATACACAGAGTTTCGAATCGTTTCGAGTTTCGAGTGTCTCTCTGGTAATTCGGGTCGCGATACAACGGGACCAATTCCGCGACGAATGATAAAAAAAAAAGAAGGAGTAGATGCGGATCAGTATTTGGTTCGAAGAACGATATTTTATCGGAAACGAGATCGATGCGTTACGCTGTATCCAATGAAAATGCTTCTCGTAGATCGCTAATCCACTTAGTTCCATCTTTGTTAACATCGAGAAAAGTGCTACCAAGAAAGAAAAGAGAGAGAAAGAGAGAATCTCACGATCAGGATTAAACGATTCTTGCACAATCCGGCAGATAAACTGGCGATAATTGTCCGTGTATACGTTTTTTCTTTGCACGTTCTTTTACATCTGTTTATAAACTGTTCAATTATGGACTTTCTTTGCTCTCGGTCGGTGCAAGGTTCGTGTGCTCGATATATTAGATTCGAGGTGCGTGTAATTACGTGTGAAATGTTTTTTTTTCCCCGTGGCGATTAGAAGAACACGAAGACTCGTTGCTTTATTTCATGCGACGCGGTTGTAGATTTGTTACGAACAATGTTCGTTCACCGGTCTCGAATTCGAGCACGTTGTGTCCGAACACCAACTAATCGGTTCCAAAGAAGTGGTTCTTCGCTAATAGAACTCAAGAAATCGTGCTGGATGATCGAAACGCGATTCGACGTTACTTTTCTCGTGCTTTTCGACTTTAGGTTAAATGGTACGCAGCTTCGATTCGTGGAAACATTTTCGCTGATTCACGAGTCCGTTAAAGCGATGAAAACATTTGGGTCAAACGGCTCGCAATCGAATATCGACTATCGTCGACGCTGTCATCGTTCGTCGATTCGTTTCTCATCGCGATCCCGATAAATCCGCGATCGTTTCGTCGTTTTCTCTGCGTTTCCACGACCGTGACAATTTCGAATCTTCCCTCTCACTCGTAACGAAGAAATCGTGATTCACAAGAACAATCGAGATCCCAAGATATTTTCGTCTCGTCTTGCTCCCCGATTGTTTTTTAACTTCGCTACGAATGGCTGTTTTTGTTATAAATTATTCAAAACTTTGCGAACAGATGCTATCCGGTCGATATCAATTTATTACGCGAATGGTTTCGATAACAATTTTCCAGCAAGTAGGTGAATCGGTCCTTTTGTATTTTTACTTTTCGATCGATGGAGCAGCGAGGAACAATCTCGGGAAACAATTTTTGAGATAATTGATTCGATCGTTGAGGAAAAATTTGTTTTCCTAAAAGTGTAATTAGTCGAGGGCGTGTCAAGTTAAATATTCTATTTTAAGTTTTTAACAAATATTATTATACCGAGATTGACTTGAAACTATTACGCAATAAATTGCTCGAATTGACTAACGATTATGAAATCATTTTCTCGATACGAGCATTAATTCTTATCGTAGTATGATGAATATTTATTATAACATTAAATTATATTACTCTTGAAAGTATTTGTTACGGTCAATGTGTATCTAGTTGTTGGACAAACAAATCACTTCTTTGCGATTATTTATTGCAAGAAATATTTCTGTGTGATACGGGGACGGACACATTCGTGTATATCTAAATGCGCTCTGATGAGATAACAATTAAATAGCATTGTAGATGCAAATACGGAATAAAACACAGAAATACTTCAGAATCGAGTTTTATAAGGAAAACGCTTTCGGTTGGAACGAAGTTAGCCAAAACATTGGCGCGGAACTTGTATTCGCAGTTTGTCAAACAATGTATAAATAGCGTTTAAAGGATCACCTTCTAAAATAATACTATAAGTCAGTGATGTGTCCAGAATTTTAAAAGCTGCATCCTTATTGTTTATTTTTCTTTCATCTCTGACGTCTACTTCACTTTCCTGAATGTGTAATACAAAAACACCGTCTCCTAATTATTTCCAGTAGTACAAAAAAAAAATAAAAATTTGCTATTATAATTTCGAATGACGGTTTTGTTGGAGTAAAAGAGTCCAGATGATTTTTGTACTCAGTTCACGCAGAACAATATACCAGGTAGTGCTCTAGTTAGACATTTAACAACTTGACACGGATAGGTCAAGTTATACTCTGTCAATTAATTCATAAAGTTGGTTTTTAGATCTTTCACCTTCGATTATTACGGATGGATTGCAACAGAAATCGTGTTCAATGTCCAGCTACCTCCACAGCTGTCTTCCATGATTAGTGATGTTACTTGTTCGATATTGAATGTTTTACTATGTATTTCAACCGGTCTCGCAATTTTTTAAACGTACGTGGTATTATATAAGTAATAAATTATTGTTGCTATCTGTAAACAGCATCCGATGCTACACCATTCCCATATTTCGCAACAATACGTTTAATTCCGGAATAATCTATTGAATTTAGTATTCATATAGTCAACGTAACATCTATAGGTTTTGCGGTCAATATGGCGAAACTTTACGTCGAATTTAATAATGCTATTGGTCTCTATAAGATAACGAAGATTTATGCTGTCTTCGTAGATTGGCTCCGCTAAATATGAAATTGCTCGTGATGATTTATAGGAACCAGTAAATTGAATTTTGAGGTCTCTCCCTCTATCAATACTGAAAAGTCAACAAGTACGAAAGGCGATAGTTTAAATGAAATTTTTGTATATTATCTAGAAAGAAAATGTTTCTAAGCACGTTTCGAAACTACGTTCGCAAAGTTTACTATGGTGCAACATTTTATTACTTTACAGCTGCTCCACCAGCGTTGGGGAATATATTGTTAATATTTCAGACTGTACCACGTACGATATAATTTTCATTGTATTTATTTAATTTCTTCAAGAATCACACTCTTTTACTTAACGCACTGAAAAATGCCTACAACATTCGTTTCATAAATTCGATATGAATGTTCAACGTGTAAGTTACTCTGACGAACAAAAAGCGACGAAAATGTTGGTAGTTAATTTTTTTCAAAATCGAGGATAATCTATCGTAACAATATACACTTATTGTTAAAGTACAATCGTAGTTCGCAATATCCCGTGACTGCTTCTGTGCGAAATTGGTATTTTTCAACATTCTTCAATTTTTTTCGATCAGGATTTTCGATCGAAACTTCTGAAAAAGTTGATTGAAATGGCTCCGTTTTTTTTTTCTTCTCTTTTTTAATTTTTTTGACACTAAAATAGGAAAACGTGAACAAAAGCGCGATTTTCAATCCTTTTCCCTTAATATTCCCCCAATCGGAGTACAGAGTTGAAACTTACCACAAATTGATTTTTTTTTTTTTTTTTACAAGCTATCCAGTATCTATCACAAGTCAAATTCAATTCTTTCACGGTTGTTCTAAAATAATAGACGTTATTGTGTTTACCAAAACTGTGAAATGTTTTCGTGCATTTATTCTCCAAGAATGTTATATGTATTTTTCGTTTCGTGCAAAGTGTACTTCTTCATATTTTCATTTGGATTCAATTGTTTACGATAACTCGGGCAGGTTTAAAGTTTCTTGGCCTTTGTTCGTAAGTGTGTTTACATTTTCCCTTTTATTTTCAACGATATACCGGAACGTGGTTCAGCGTGTTTTCGTTGACTTCTTTCATTGAAGGATCAGATGTTGGTCGGTGTTTCACTTTAACATTTATTTCTCCTTCCGGATTAGAATATATCGATGCTCTTTTGCAATATATGATCATCGTAGCTAGAATCCGAATTTGAAGTCGATACCTTGATTTTTTTTTACCAATTCTCGGTTTTGGTATAAATTCTTTGTTTAACGTAATAATTTTATATTGATCTTTCGTTTGCTTTATGGAATATTATTTGCTATTACGTCTTTATCGTAGATTTATTTCGTCTGTTTAAACAAGATATATAACACGAAGGAACACAAAGATGTTTGTAAATAAAAGAAGTACAAATCTAATTAGTCAGGAATTTCAAAGTCATTTTTTACGGAGAGAAAACCTAGCACGCAACAAATTTATTCAAAAATTAAAAAGCTCGCGTTGAATTCACCGTAAATAAATATTAAAAGGATTTGAGATTATACGTTACAAAACTTTGCATAGTGTTTCTGAATATATATATCTTTGTAACATTGGAAGTGGTTATTTATACAAAAAAGTGGTCCATAAATATGCGATTATTTTCAAGGTTTATAAAATCCAAAAGAGGTTTCTATTTTTAAAATGTCTTATACCTGAATATCGATGTTACACATGAAAAAGTTGCGACTTAATCGAAATTACCCTTCAATACCATTTTATCAGAGAATTTTCCACGAAAGGTACTAAACAGGATTTACCAAGTACATTCCTTAATAATAATAATAAAAATACACTACACCCTAAAAATATTTGTATATTTTTCCATATCAAAATTGATCATCTTCTGAGAATTATTAATTTTACTCAACGCTACAATTTATCCGTGCACGTGATCAAAATGTAATATGTATTTTAACTAAATCGCAAGTATCGTCCACATTATTCAAATAATGAAAATGTGTGTACAAATATTTCCTTATTTGAATAATTGAATTACAATGAATATTCGAATACTTGTAAAATATTCGAATATTAAATTATTCGACCAGCCCCGGTGATAGAAATCACCCCATTCGCGGGCCAATCGGCCGTATTTTCAACAGCGGCGACGAGTGGTGATTCTCGTCGGCGTTGAGCAAGACGTGTTTCAAAACGCGGTGAAAACAGTCTGGGAATAGCGCTTTCGGGGCCACGAAAGTCTAGCCTAGTTCACTTGGAATTCACGAGCTATATCGCTGGTTTCGAAGGCGCCGGGAGAAGTAGGAAAGGAACAGAGGGCAAAATAGGGGGAAAAAATGGTGAACCGTGGTAAAAGTGGTGTGGAAAAATAAGCCTCGTAGCGCCGCGGCGAGACATAATCCTCTCGCGTCGAGGCGCGCGCGGCGATTGTGTCAAGGTTGCTTTTGCGTTGCGCGACGCGACGCGAGCGCCTCTCAAAATGGTTGCGCGCGAGCAACCGTCCTGAAAAGGTTTCAACGCCGCTCAAAACAAACCCGCTCAAAAAAACACACCGTTGCGACACTCGACCGATTGTTTTTGGAACTTTCTATGGAACAATCGCGCCGTGTAACGATGCGGATCACGACCTTCTTCGTCTCTTTCGTCCTTTCGCGATCCGATCTCGCGACTACCTACAGTGGGCCGCTCGCTGGTAATTCGAAGCACCGTGAAAAGAAATTATTGACCGATTTCAATGGAAACTATACGAAGACGTAGGGAAAATATTCGATAAGTGATTTCTGTAATATCTTCTTACGATGAACGTTAGTTTTCACTTTCTTTTCGTTCGGACTTTTCACATCGATAAAAATAAATATTTCATTTATGGTTGTTGTTTTATTTTCTTATTTAGACACGGACGTTTCGAAGAAATGAAAATCGGGGATGTATGTTTCTATTTGTTACTGATGTACAATGTAATAGTTTGTAGTGTGTATATGTATTTAAGAAAATGGTCCGTTCAGATAGTGTAAGTATCTTTTTATTAATGGTACAAAGTATTAGAAATTTACTCAGTTTATTAGGAACGTGTAATAAGACAATGTTTGCATTGCGCGAATAATGGAAAACTCGTAATTAAAATTCTTGTACGTGTCGATTTATTCGAAGAAAAAAATATCACGTTAAAATATTTGTCCTGAGCACAATTGCCATTCAACTAACGCAAGAATAATTTACTTTTTAAATACTTGGATAAATTCTAACTAATTTTGTAAACATCCTTTCTGTCTTAACATACGAAAATTCAGGATGCGTTCTATGCGGAAACTGCATAGTCGTGTTTGTCCAGTGTACTCGCAGAACGTGTTCACGATTGTACATGATATGCGACACAATGACAGACAAAACACTGTAAGCGTTCCCAGCACTTAAATCGTCAAGAACACCTTATGTAAATCGCAGATCGAGTATCGCTCAGCACCGAATGTATTTCTCTTATTTCTGAAATATGATTTATTGATCCGAGTTGTCTAAAAACGTAATTACTTAAAGCAGTGTACATAATGTAACTCGGTTGATCAGTGATTACGGCTATACGCGGTTCGTTTCAAAGGCAAACACAAGTGGTCGTGAATCAGGGAAACACGTGTCACATTATGTGAATGAAATACAAACTATCCCCAACTAATTGTAAGTTTAGCTCTTCGGTCGAACAGCTGATCTCGACGTCCTTCGAAAGTACCTACAATAAAACCACGCGAGCCTCTCTCTCTCTCTCTCTCTCTCTCTCTTTCTCTTTCTCTCTTTCTTGCTCGGTGACTCCCTTCTGTTCACGGATGCAGCGTTTGCTCCGTGGAACAGAGAACTTGTCCCGTGTCGATGACCCGAATAATGGGAGACAAAGAAGGAGGGGAAAAAAGGAAACGTTACCTCAACCGAGACGTTTCGGATAAACGAAATCGGGTTCTTAAAAAGGACGTACTTCTTCGAGACGAACCTCGAACTCGCGTCTTCTTCGATACGACACGACTCCAACACTTTCGAGGTTACCGATGTACGGTATTCACACGCGTGTAAACCCTTGGGTCAAATTTGACCCGTGGTAAGATTACCTTCGTATAGATTGCAAAAGGAAATTTTCGGGCAGATTTTTACATTATATCGTCACATTTCTAAATAATTTTTAGCAAAGAATTATTCCTATACTACATCGTCACATTTCTAAATAATTTTTAGCAAAAAATTGATCCTACATTATATCGTCTCATTTCTAAATAATTTTTAGCAAAGGATTGTTCTTACATTATATCGTCACATTTCTAAATAATTTTTAGCAAAGAATTATTCCTTTTCAAAAAAAATTTTTTGTTCGACGAATTGTACGATCGCCTACATTGTCCATCCATGTATTCGTTGGTGAATAAAATATGCGAAATAAACCGTGAATTCAGTCCACGCTTTACACGAATCTACTGTGAAAAGTTCGTTTTTGCCGAGCGATACCGCATCGGTTAAATGTGGTACAGTTACAGTAACTGCTCGTGAAGAATTTTTCGCACAAGAGGATGACTCGTTTCCACTGGTGCTAAAATTCACCTCCTTGGGTGAATTTTAGCACCACTTCTTCGGTTTTCTTTAATCGTTCTTAAGACACGAACCTCCTCATCGGGAGCCGAAGCGATTTAGGTCTTCTCGAATTCCAATTTCGTGTTTCAAACGAACCGCTCTCACAAAGGCGTTGATAATATTTCAGAAACAGAGATGGTATTTTCCGGCTTGGATATTTTTCCACGTAAAGTCTATGCGCAGCTTCAGCGTTTCCATTGGCAAGGGCAAACGTAAAATGCATGTCCGCCATTACTGGATTATTATAGTACGATGTCATAGCTAACGTGCTCTGAACACTTTATGATAGCTCTCTGTAACTGTTCACCGATAGTGTCTATACGTTACCAACATATTTCTGCCAAAGTGTAATAATAAAACGATTCTTTGTCACAAACCGAGCGCGGAAAGTAATGTAATGTAATCCGTTGTTTTTGTATCTTATTTTTAAAGAGAACTAAAAAAAAAAGTTAAAAAAAATACTGGACTGGTACTAAACAATTTGTTATTCTCTGATAAGCTGGAATAAAAAGACAGTACAACTTAATACGAGTGACATTTAACAAAGACAAAAACAAAAAAAGTATTTAAAATGATAATATTGAAATTTACTTTACTATAACCCTTTTCATTTTTCCTAACATCTTCAGGTGTAGTGAAGGTATCAGTTTCGAATTATGAGAATTGTAGCTAGAATTTAGAATTTTTCTGTCTAAGTTGAATAGTAAACTTTGAATATTCTCAACGAGAGAACCACTTCTGTGACTATCAATTATAAGTAAATATTAATCGTCGCTCTTTACACACTCGATTACAATCGGTCTCGTGCAAACTACCAAAAAAGAGGTTCCAAAAGAAAAATATATTTCCACTTATAAACTTTACACCGAGCCAAGCTAAATTTGTATATACATTGATTCACTGTTTGAAAAAAATATCTACAAATTTTGAAGCAGAGCGTGTAAGTGAAATCAGTGTCGAGTAACGTAAGAGGGGAAGGGTCAATAGAGACCCTTGAGGGCAGATTTAAGAATTAAGATTCGGAAGTTGACCAACGAGAGAAACGGTCGAGGACGATGGATATCGTGTTCGATAGGGTTTGGAAAGTCCAGCGTTGGAGAACATGTCCCCGATTTGGCTCGTGTTCCAGCGTCGTGTCAGGCGTCCCGCATGATTGTCAGTAGGTGGAAAACCACTTCTTGCGGCTGCATTTTTAATCAGTATTCTGTTTCCTGCACTCTGTTCTCTCGCGGTTGCGTCACCGATCCGAGTAGCCGTGATCTTGCGCACCCTGCGCATACACGATCCGTTGCTGACCGTCCGGTAACTTTTTCTGTTCCCAGGTATCAGAATGAGCTTCCAAAGAAGATCAAGTCACGCGGCAAGGACGCGCATCTCATTCACGAAGAGCTGGTGCAAACGATGAAATGGAAGCAAACAGTGAGTGAACAGATCGCCATCGTTCTTCTATTTTTCCATTTACCATCCGCGACGCGCGTAAAATACAAATCGTACGAGAGATTCGTATTCAACGAATCATCGAAATCGATGAAACTGGGAAACGGTTCGAGTATTCGACGCGTAGATCGATATGATAATTTTATCGAAATTTCTCTTGACAATTTTCTACACATTTTCTTCGCGAAACGCTAGTCTCGATCGGTAGTTGTCCGCTTTGAAATTTAGTATTGTTAAGAATAAAAATGTACGAACGACGACACACGGTGCACCGTGTCGGTGTGCTAACGCGAAATTATTTTTACCACGTGTCCAACGTAAATACCGGTAGGTGATCTCCTGTGACCGTTTCCAGGCGACGATGAAGAATCTTATTCGTCGCGTAGAAGGTAGTTCGATTTAACCGTGTTGTTCTGCTTCGTTATTTACAGCGTGGAAAATTTTATCCACAACTGAACTACTTGGTAAAAGTGAACACACCCCGTGCGGTAATGGCGGAGACGAAAAAGGCGTTCAAAAAGCTTCCAAATCTTGAACAAGCGATCACTGCCCTCTCGAATTTGAAAGGAGTGGGCACCACGATGGCATCGGCCCTATTGGCGGCAGCATCGCCGGAGAATGCGCCTTTTATGGCGGACGAATGCCTGATGGCAATACCGGAAATCGAGTTCATCGATTATACCATCAAGGAGTACCTCAACTTTGTCCAGCACATTCAAGCCACTGTCGACAGGCTGAATAAACAAAGTGAGTGTCTCTGCCGATTCAGCTACCAATTAACAACTGCAAGATCAATTTTTTAAACGAGTCTCCGTTTCTTATTCGCGAAATAAAATATTCGATTCGCGTTCAATGTTGGACTGCAGTCTCGATTAACGTTAAAACAGAATAAGTCGCGATACTTGTCTAACGAACAATCGTCCGGACGAGTTATACGGTTTTAATTCTTTCGGTGTTCAGTTTCGAGGACCTCGGTGCACGCCATAGGCAAAAATCCCATGTTAAACTCGCCGAACGTCCATGGGCGTTCGCTGCACGCGATGCATCGATTGCTCGAACGATCGAGTGCATCCACAGCACCGGAAGCGTTAAACCAGGGATGGAGAACCGTTTTATATCGAAAAACCATACTTTACTTAACTGGGTTCATATCAGTCGGCATGCTAAAAATTTAATATATGTGGAACAGTGTTCTTTTTTTTTTATCGACATATTTACTAATTTTAACCAAAGCTTGCTGTTACGTGGCTTGTTTCGTTTAAAAGACATCTGTCTGTTTTATGTGCGAATTGTAAAACTAAAAATACGTAATACTACTAAAAGAAGTGGACTCGAACAGCAAATCAGTCACTGGATATCTTTACGATTGTTCATTTTGCGAGATAGAAATCGAATATTTGCTTCCAATGTTCTTAACGTGTCCCCAACGTGATACTGAATGACCCGTTGAAATTCGTTACCGACCCCGTATTCAAGGCAGTTGGCGAATTCGATTTTTCGTCTTGAAAATAGAAGCTATTGTATCAACTTTCGAAGTTTCTGTAAATTTCATCTGGAAGCTATCAGATGCTTCGGATACGGGAACACGTTTGGTTGAAAAACTCGTTTCACTTGAAAGTTATGTTTCTCAAAGTCGGTTAATTTTGTATCATATTTTCCAGTAAGAAAAATATAGAACAGTTCTATATTCTTTCGTGACGCACTTGAAGGAACAGACTGAAAGTCTGGTACTCTCAGCCGAAAATTGAGGGTTCTTTAAATGTTTTTTCGTTCTTATGAAATAATAATTGAATTAGAATGAAAATTAGTAGACCACTAATATAATGTAGTTCAATGCAACAGGATATAATCTCAGCCGAAAATTGAGGGTTCTTTAAATGTTTTTTCTTGTGAAATAATAATTGAATTAGAATGAAAATTAATAGACCTTATGTAACGTTGTTTAATGCAACGTACGTAACAGGGATTCAACATCTCTGATCGACAGTGATCTCACTCGTTGGATATTTCTTTTGCTCTGCAGCGTATTCAAATTTCAAGTTGATTGGCCCAGGCACCTTTTGAAATATCGTGTACAGCTCTTTAAGTTTCAGAAGAAGGAAGTACCGTATTGAATTTTATTTTAACACATGATCGATCTGTGATGCCAAGTTTGTACAAATCGCCCTCAGCCATTTTAAAACGTTCATTTTCAACCTGGTACCCCGCGCTCTTTTCGGCTCTTTAACGATGACACATCGCCACGTCTGTCGGCGGCCATCGCAATGTACGAGCATAATTATACGTTTTTTTTTTATATCAATTATTGTTCCACGGCCATCGTTATTTACAAAACCGATCGAAAACTTTCTCGAAAAGATCCAAGAAGAAGATTCAATATTTTTCGAACCGCAACGTATACATTGTCGCTGAAAATTTCGATCCAAAACATTCGATATCTGATCCAAGCTTAGCTCGTAATTTTGTTCTACTCTGGTGGTAATCGATTACAATTCGTGAAAGTGTTCGTACGGAAGGTGAATTTCGTATTTTTTTTTTTTTCGAGAAATACGGAAAAAGTCGCGATTGATAGAGTCGTGAAGGCGAAGGGTTCCCTGTCCCTGGGTGAGACCGAGGGAAATCCAATCGGTGTTTAAACGTGCGGATTTGATTGGTTCGTTTCAGCGTCGAACGGCAAGACATGGAGTCCTCACAGGGTAGAGTTGGCCGTATGGACCCATCACGTCGCGTCCGACCTGAAGCCAGAGCTTCTGGACGGGATGCCGGGCTCGACGGAGAATGGGAACTCTCATCCGCCCAGCAACGGTGAGGCGACGGAACCGTCGGACGACAGCAATCAGGAAGTGGCGGTGAACGGCAAGGAGCCGGGCAGTATTGATCCGGCGGCCATGGACGAGAACAGCACCACCACGTCCTTCACCGAGGACTCGATGGACAAACCGGCCACGCCGATCACAGTCGCCGTAGCCAGCGAAGACACCAACGACTCCCTCGCCACGAACGAGAACGACGACAGCAACAACACACCGCGACCAACCGACAGCGAGGACACCGAGGACTCGCAAGACGCGCAGGAGCCGCTCACCAAGAAGAGCAAGAAGTGACCCACCACCAGCCAGGGAGCCACGAATACGAGCAACAACGTCACCACCCTCGTGTCAACCGCCAATCTAACGCTGATCGCAGCGAGGCGCTTCTAAAAACCGCCAGGGTCACCGATCAGGGTCGCGGATAGTAGACCTTGCGTAGCTACCATCGCACCATCACGATCGTTTTTTCATCATTCTCCTTCGCTCACTGATATTTCTTGATCTCTGTTTTCAGCCAGTTGTCTCTCCTTAAGCTTCGTCCAACTCGTCATTCTGTTTCTTTGCGTCGCGCGTGGTTCTTTTTTTCTTTTTTTTTTTTCTTTTTTTTCTTCTTCTCTTCCCTCTCCACCGCGCGTTTTCTCTCATCCACTTCCTCATCCACGTCTGTTCCTCGTTCCCTTCGTAGGACACTCTACTCGAGACTTCTCGTGCAAAGTAGCATTATCGCACACACGATGGGGCTGTTACGCGAGCACCATGCTGGTTTTTAGATTCATCATCGGGGCCCGATCGGAGGCAGAAACAAGAGGCAAAAGCTTCCGGCCAACGTCTCGAAGATCACGCGCGAGTTTTTTGTTTTTTTTTTTCTTTCTTTCTTTCTTTCTTTCTCTCTTCTTTCCCCTTCCTAGCCCTTTGTGCCGTCGTTTTCTCGGTTTTCTTCCTCTGTTCGTTCGGGTGGTCACGCGTCGACGAATTCGGATCGAGGTTGGACTGCCGCGGCTACTCGTGGTTTCTTTTGCGCTAGCGACGCTTCCCGTAGGGATTCAACTAGTATTTTAACGGCGGTGCAGCGTCGGTGGACGAATTTCCTTTTACTTTTTATTCGTTCTTCTTTTTGTTTTTTTTTTTTGTTTTTAAAGACTTGACAGATGAGAAACTTGACCCGCCGGAGCTTTTTCGCTTTTTCTGCCGCGGCGTAGCGCTTAGGAAACACACACACAGAATATATTCTCTGTTCTTTTTTTTTTCTCTCCTCTCTTTTTTGTTTCTTTTTCTTTTTCTCGTTTTTTTTCATTTTTTTTTTTTTTTTTTTGGTTCGTCCGAACGAAGCGATCTCGATACTGCCTTCTTCAGCGACCCGGTTCCCGTTTTCAGCTTTTGTCACACGGTAGCGAAACGACTTGTAGCCTTTATCGAATAGAACGATCATTCCTTTTTACCACGATTTGTACCGCGTGTTCAAGGCTGCCGACGAAATACGAGCGAGACGCGGGAAACCGAACACGTTGACGCGCTTTTTTGGATATATACATAAATATATATTTGCGAGTGGTGTGCAAAGCGAGAATGAAAACAGATAAGGGAAGAACGTGTGGGAGAGAACGAACGTAAACTCGAGGGTGCGTGTGGGTGTGTGTATGTGTGTGTGCGGCGCGCGTGTGGGTGAGGAAGGAGGGAGGGAGAGAGAGGGGAGAGAAAGAAAGAGAGAGCGAGATCGAGTATCTGATTATGCGACCAACAAGAAATATAACGGGCGGTACACCGAACACACAATGATAATATTAATATTAATAATAATAATAATTATTATAATTATAATACAGAATCATTACCATAATTTATATACCTAAACGAAACTGCATGTCAGAGCGATGCATGAAGCAAAACCAAATACCTTGTAAGTAAAAGAAACTTTAGAAACAAATAAAAGTAACGCTTTTTTGAGTCCACCAATAATGAGAAAACGAGTAGCAGTGGCGGCACACCTACACAGATAGACGAACGCGCGCGCGTATAAGATACATTTATCACCATCATCATCGTGTCAAGGTTTTCACGTACAGGGATGTAACTAGTATTTTTGCATTAATCAATGGTTATTATATTAATCGTCGAGGAAGTATGTACGAAGACGAGGAACCTCATTGAAGAAGTAGAAAACGAAGACGAAGACGACGACGACGACGACGACGACGACAACGACAACGACGATGACAATGATCACGACGGTAAAGAAGATACGAACGAAACGAATACACAACATATAGGTAGAACGATGCAAATTAAGATCGATAAAGAGCGAAAGAGAGGTTGAGAGAGAAAGCGAAAGTGAGAATGCGAGCGTGGAAGATTGCGTGTGTCCTCTGAGAGAGAACGATAAGCGAGAGAGATCGCACGCAAGAGATACAGGAAATAAAATAAACCACTATAGCTTGACGAAGAATCGTTCATTCAAATTTTATAAATATATATAAATCTATACATATATATATATATATATATATATATATGTATATATATATTTGTAATTTAGAGAAAACACCGCGCGGTCGGGAGGCTGCTTTAGTACTGACTCTATTAGTAAATGGCACACACACAAACACACACACACGCGCCGTGTAAAGCGGCCGTTCTTGTTTGGCTGCACGAAAAGAAATAAAAGAATACCGGAAAGTGAAGAAACGTGCGCGTAGAACGTTGGTCTCGTATACCTTTCCTCTATCGAGGAACCCAGGATGATCCGACCGATACGAACCGCGAGCCGAAGCCGCAAAACGTGTCTTCGGTGGTGACCAAGAGAGCCATAAATTCATCGACGCTCGGAGAACGAACGAAAAGGGACGGAAGAAGAGGGCCTGGACACGCAGCGAGTACGGACGAACCTAATAAAAAGAAACAAACCCCGTAGCGTACCGTTCTATTTATTTAGCGCCTAATTTATTTCGTATCGATCGTTTCGTTGGCAAGGAAAGAAGATATATATAAATATATATATTGATAGATTCTATGTACACGCGTGTGAGTTTACGGAAGGCGTTGTCGGGGATCCCACGTTTCAGGATGACGATGAACGGAGGACACATTTGTGCGACACGATGCCGAAATCGAGAATAAAATTTAACGATTCACTCGACGACGACCACGACGACTAATGGGATCGATCCACGTATTTGCAAAGTACGACGACAAGGATGATTATTATTATAATTACGATTACGATTATTATATTACTGCTGCCGATGCTGCTGATGCCGATGCTGTTGCTGCTGCTGTTGTTGCTGCTGCTGCTGTTATTATTACAAATGACAGCGAGAACGAGCATAGTTTTCATTGTCTCATAAACGTAGCGGAGGAATTGTTATTTTTTATTTTTCTTTCATCTACCGCCTGGTAAATTATTAATCTCACGGTTAATTGCAATACATTCCACGCGGCACACGTACACGCAGATCGCTTCCTGTTCTGTTTGTTTCTCATTTATTTTTATTTTTCTACTCCGACAACGCAACGCCCGAGAGGGAAGGTGAACCGCGGGAGTAAAACACGTAATCGCGTGGACAGAAATAATCTCTACCGGTAGGAAAAGAAACGATATATACATTCTCTGTTTCTCTCTCTCTCTCTCTCCCTCTCCCCCCCCCCCCCCCCCTCTCACGTTCACACCTGATGCGACGATTTACACGCGGTGCGACAAGAAAGCGAAACCGAGGGAAAGACACGGACGTCCACGTTGGCTCTTGACCGAAATACAACCGTAGTGATTCCCGTTTTCAAGCAACCAAGTGGGGAGCACCGATTTGCTTGAAAACGGGGCAGCCATTTTTCTATGGAATCGAGGCTATCGTGGGTTACCTCGCTTGCGCGTAAACACAAACAATGGACGGACGATTCCATCGCTCGAAAGCGGGAATTATTGTATCGAGGCACAGGTACACGCAGACGCGACACTGGACCCGGTTGTTACTGTGCGGTATACGCCAAAGAAGCAGTAACCTCTAGAAGAAAACAAAAACCTCCCATCTGTATCATCCGACAAGTGTGCGAGCGAGATAGAGCGAGCAGCGAGTTCCGGCCTTCACCAGTGGTCGACAGCCAGGATTATCATCGCACGTGCGATGACTCACTCGCTAATGAAACTTGAAATTTTTATACTTTTCGTTGTATCTCTGCGAGAATACCAACACCGGATCGACGATGATTTCAAACTCGATCTCGCACGGACAATCTTTAATTGTACGAAATTTGAAACTTTTTCTTTCAGGTTGTCCGAATATCGTACGATTAAAGGTGTTCGAACTACGGCCAGGACTATTCGAATATTTTTTACGTGTTCGAATGCCAAGAGGGAACTTGGATTATTCGAGCACTTGAATATTACTATTCAAATAAGAAAATACCTATTTATATACATGCACCAGGTTTAAGACTATTTATAGAATTTTTCTGTGGGGAAACATTCGAATATTCGGCGAATATAATTCGAATTATTGATATACTCTGTATCGCATTATTCGAATACTACGAATGTCCAAATAGTTGATCGGTGCACAAAATATTTAAATACTCAAGTATTGTAATTGTATCCGCTAAATATTCGAATCATTTAGGAAGCGTTCGAACAATCGAATGCAGAAGAATTCGAGAAATAGTCGCAGATACGATTCGAACTCATTTTCATCGGGAAAACATCGTCAATCCTTTTACAATACTTTCATTAAGATATTAGACTGTCCCAGAAAATATTGTACATTTGAAAACTGGAATTTTTTAAGTCACAACTACAAGAATTTAGTAGTATACCGATACAATTTTAATTTCGTGAAATACGCAATTTTACGCTATCAAGCAACGGGTACACTGTTCCAGCGCACACGCAAGATCGGTAATATTTTCAAATCAATGTCGCTTCAATAGATCACACCATGAGGTATCCGAATGATACGGAAAATATTATTTTTCCTCGTATTGAGAATTTACCTTACTGTGTAATTTTTCTGTTCTCGCGGGAGCAAATATTTGTAATAAAGGTATACGTAAGTTGAAAATTAATTTTTATTACACCGAACACACGATCAAATAGTTTTGAGCGGTACGATGTATCCATACACACACTTCATTTCGATGGACAGTTTTATATGAATATTTTCTGGGACATCCTGCCACGATGACAAATATGAAATTTGTAATTTTAAATATTGAACGAAATACAAAAAAAAAAAAAGAAAAATGAAAAAAAAAACAGTGGCTGGCAGAGATGATTTCGTTTTCTCTGCGCGGAAAAAATTGGCGACGTACACGCGGGAGGGATTACACACCGGACTCTCCGGATCGTATTTATCGGCGTTCGTGTCGGATACCCTCGCGCGTTATATTAACGCGAGCACGATGCCCGATAATTAATTGGGTATCTTATCACCGAAGAACGCTCGTATTCGCAACCTCCTGTTTTGGTCGATTAATCGCTCGAAATGTTAATAACCGCGACACGCTTCGAAGAATGAGCAAAGACATCGGTAGTTTACATTAATACAGTGACGTGTTGTTTCGCTCAATGTTAACGTGACAAAGCTTTTTGCGGATCGATCGTCTGTATCGTTCCCACTGAGGGGGAACTCGACGACAAACGGAAACGGAGATCTCTGCTGATCGATCGGAGATTCGTGTCTCAGGTTCATAAAGTGTTAACGATCGGTGATCGATGAGGATCGCCACTATTACTGCCATTTATTGTTACCGATAAGCAATCGCGAAAATCATGGGCTGTGTTCTCGATCGTGTCCGATTCGTTTCGTGGATAATATTAGGTCGCTGCATAAGTTCTGGCCGTGGAGTTCGCGGCGTACACGAAGCAAAGAAAACTCACGACGCAACGTTTACCACGAAGCGTGAAACGTGCTAGATGTCGTCTATAGTGCGGTTAAATTCAACTGTTCGCTCGAGGTCATCGATAGTTTAACCCCACCGAACCGTGCGGCTAGCCCCCACCACTCTGCATACGTATATCTCTTGCGCCTGCGCACGAACCTGCGCACGAACCTGCGCGCACACGTTCTCCGTATCTCGAATATACGAGTCACGCAACGGTACGGTAAGAGGAGAGGTGGATTCCGACCGTGTCCACAGTCAGGGGTATATCTCTGAACGATCAATTGAATTTGCGTCGACAATAGCTGAAACGTGGAATTAAACTTACGGTGTATGCATACGACCTGTTTGGTTCGGAATCACCTGCCGAATATACTCTGGTTTTTGCCAGTTTGCTCTTGGAACACTTCGCACCGTTTAGTTCCGGGTAGCGGGTGTTTTTAAAGAGATCGATACATTATTATACAATACTTGTCTCACGAACAGAACTTATGTATCAGTTCGATACAATCCCGGCTGATCGAAACGGGGAATCACCTTTTGCCTTGCCTTCGACGAGTACCGGTCGATCTAGCACACACAGATCTTAGCGATCGTACGTCCGCAGCCTCTCTCACTACCTACCGATGCACTCTTCTGAATTCCTTTGTCTCAGGCCGCGGCGCCTTTCCATGCCAACCCTCGGTGCCCGTTTCTCTCTACTTTGTACAGAGAGCTTCTGCGACCGATTACTTTTCATTTTCCTCATAGTAACGTGTAACTCTTGGATTAATTGTAAAGTAACGCGATGTCGTTACGAAGTACGAGGTTAAATAAATTATTTGAAAACGTTACGACCTGTGGTGTTCTGCCTGTACCGGACACGTTGCACATACGGCCGAAGGTACTTACTTACTGTTTAGGGCTGGGACTATTCGTTTAAATTTTCTATACTCGAACGTTCCTGATACTATAGTATACGAATAGTCTGCGCGTCCAACGAATAGGTATTTCTATATTCGTAATATTTCAATAGCGTGTTGTAGATTATAAATCGAGTCGAGTCCCAGCTCTGATGCATAATAATATTGTTCGAGCATTCGATATTCATTCGTAATATTCGAATACCTATACGATGTTTGAATATTGAATCAATCGAATAGTCCAGAATCGGATATACGGTAGAAATAATTCGAAATAATACGCGAAACATTCTTCGGAGATAAAATCAGAAATGACGGTTCGAAGCGACGTTTCAATTGCTTATTTTTCGTAACGTTATTCTAGAATTGCGAAGAAAATATTGCTTAAAATCAGAGAAACCAATTTTCAATGGAAAGATAATTGTTTCTAGTGTTTTAAACGCGATTCAGTTTATCGGTTGGTGAAATTTTTTTCTCAGAACAAATAATGTTCAACGTACAGTGGTCTCCCCGTTTGTACGTAACCGAATCGATACCTCGCATTTCCTTATATCCGGGTAAGGTACCATTTTTATCGATCTCGATCTTTTTTATCTCGAACTGGGCCTAGGCTCGCAGGTACCTCTTGAGAAAGAGAACGCGTCCACTACTGAAAATTAACATTTTTATATTATTTGCTATATCATAATGAAAATATTTTTGAATTCAATTTCATTGAATTATCATTGAATTACAACTTCTCCAAAAATAATTGCTGAACGCACAATTGAAAAAGTACTCGTTTATAATAATCCGACGAAGATACAACGATAAATTTAAAAATTGCAAGTCTCAGCAGTGGATGCAATAAATTTCTCGTCCGCCAGTCAATGGAGAGTTGCGTTGAATAAAGAAAAACAATCGCGGCGAGGACTTCGATGCCGTGAGGTTTCTCTTGATTCGATGCTAGTCAAATTTTTCCCCCGATGCACTTGTTTGTCGAAAATGCATTTTTGACGGTGCTGATTGCAGGACCGTGGAAGATTAAATTACACTCCGCCGTAAATTGCAATTGTAACGAGCCTGCGAACACCTGGGAAAACGAGAGGAGCCTCTCGAAGCACGCGATTGCGAGATCGTGCCTCGTTAATGCAACCACGAGTGCATTTACGCGTTGCACCAGTCCGTGCAACGGTTCCCCGAGACTCGCGAATTTACGTGGGCTTTCGTTACCCGAATCTTTTTGTCTTCTATACAGGGTGGCGCATTTGAAACCTGCGGACGTAGAGCAAGCAAGTAAGTGAATAAATTATTTTCCAAATTACACATCTTTTTAAATGGACGTACCTCTAAGAATCGATCTTTGCTTCTTCAAACGAAATCTTGTATTTTCACTTAAGTAGATGCATTTCGTGACAAATTCACCGACCTACGTACGCGTATTCATTGATCTCTCAAAGTAGTTTATCCTCATTTAAAGTTTACCTTCGACTCTTAATACTCTTGAATACTCTTGTATTCAAAAGGACGACCTTGGACATCGACACACTGGTTTGTTCTATCCTCTAAATAATGGTTTCGCGCTACCAAGAGTTGATCTATCGCGTACCAACCTAATTGAAATCGTATCGACGCTTTCGTTAGGCGTACAATCTTCAAATAAGAACGCTGAGTATCGCCGTTAACGATAATACCGGTTCCTTCGACGCGACTGTAGTACACGCTGGCAACAGATGTGTCCTCCGTTTGTAAATAAAAATTAAAACGATAAGTCGTATCATTAGCGCGATGTCGTATCGTGTTTACGACTGAATCGACGAACTACTCCGTTGTAGGAAGCCTGAGGGACGTTCAACGAAGGTAAGCTTTTGGAAATGTCAACACACGTAGTGGTACGTGTGTATTTAGGTCGATGGAGATTCGTCACGGAACGAGCCACGCGTTCACGTAAATGCAAATACACGGTTTCGTTCGTAAAAGCAGCAGTCACCTTGAAATCTTGGAGGCACGTCCACCTAGAAGAGATTCACGACCATCGAATAATCACCCTTGGGAACCTTTTTGAAACAACGAACGGTACGATTACGCTTAAATGTTCAAACGGATCACCCTGTACGAGGTCTGCGCAACGATTGGGAAGCAGCGAGAGGTTGCTGAAAATTGATGGACAGAAGAGAAGCAAAAACCGATTTCCAGGGAACTCGATCAAGCGGTTGTTCGTGATCGACGTAGGTATCCACGTAATAACAACGCAGTCTCCGAACGAAACGGAAATCTTTTTATAGAAACAACGATTTTATCGGGTATCCACTGAAATACCTATTCGAACGACGAAACGGTAATATCCGCGTTATCGAAACAATTTATTCGCATTGAAATTAATTCTGCTCGGAGATATTACGAATAATGAACGTCGAGCTCGAATTGGGTCCGTTCTAGAATTTCAAGTGTAATTAAACCAGCCGTATTATCGAAGATACTCGTCTACGAGCCTCGCTGCAATTTACTCCTTCAACGATCTTCTCCTTGAAAAATCACTCGAACGGAGAGGAGCGTAGCAGAAGAACCGAACGAATCGAGTAGCTAACTCCCCTCCCCCACGCGATGTTTACATTCACCTTAACGCTCGCGGTATCGGAACATCGCTATTTTTTATGTTTTATCCGACGTTCAGCTTTACAGGAACGTAAACAGAGTCACGAGAGGATGGACGGTTAGGTTTCATGCGCGAGGAAAGGGGAGGGGAAGTGTACGTGTATTTTTTCCCTTCGTTTCGCACCGCGTGGAAAATGGAAGTGATCGATCCCCCTTTTGTATCCAGCTTTTGATCGTTTTTAACATGCATGAAAGCTCACTGGGCTGATTAATCGCTTCTTCGTAATACGGAACGCGGCAAGCCTTAACACTTGTGCTCCATTATTTTGCTCCAACTATTATTTTCCCCTTCGAGGAAGTATACGAGCGTATATATTAATTTCTGTCGCGAAATTAGCGATCTGTGAATCGTTCTCCCGGAAGTGATCGAGGAGTTCCCCGTAATTTTCTTCAAACGTTCGTATTACCAGGGAACAGAACCGAACCGAGTTGAATCGTCGTCCATGATCCAACAGATCCTACTTATCGCCCAAGTTATCCTCACTTCCCGAAGCCTCGGCTCGCGTGAACTACTTTAATTAAAAAAAAACTCGTAAACCTATCGTATCGCGCGCGTTAACGAAGCGAAACTCGAGAATTCTCCTTGTTTTATTTTTACGATTCGTACGAAACCTTTGTAGATATTTATTTATTTCGTTTTCGATCAGCTGGTAGAAATTCCACGGTTCCGTTCTTCGATGTTGGGAACAATGCAAAATATCGTTGAATCGGCTCGCGAACAGTCGCTGAGAAATTATTATTATTATCGTTTAACGTCCTTCCTTGCCCGTACAAGTAAAACTGAAAACAAAATTAAAACTTTAACGAATAATTTCACGTTACGACGAGGTACAGATAAGGGTTGATTTTAAGTCTAACTTCGGGCAGGTTAAAATGGACGGAGATCGAAAAAGTTTCGTCTTCGTTTACGCAAAATTGTTACAGGTACGTGTAAAGTCTTTTTGTCACCTTGGCTAAGAATACGATCGACGTGTTTAACGAGCAAGCAGTAGAAAACGTGTTATTAATGCTCGACCAAGTGGTATCGGAGAGTATAATTTATCCTGAACTGTGCAGTAATGTGTTCACTGCTACGGATCACGGGCAACCGAGCGGATATGGAGAGACACGTTGATTAAGACAGAACGAACAATTTTTCACGAACGAACAAAGCAAGTTTCGCCAAGAGGAATAAATAGTACTACTGGATTTATCTTTATATTTCGCTGGTATTCGAAGGATTGGAGAATTTTTTATTTTCCAACGTCAGGTCCGCAGAAACCGAAACGTTAACGATTAAATAAAGATGAATTTTTCCTTTTTCGTTCTTCGTTCGTTAGAAAAATAAATTCCCGGGAAAGAAAAATAATACCGTAATTTTATCACGGGATAGAAAATGTAAGGTAACCACAAAAACTAGCTACGCGACTCGAGTGATAGAAAATACTAGATAAAATTCTAGTCAATCGTTTCGGAAGAACTTTTTATTCCGTAAGATTGAAAATAATCCGAATGCAGTTTCGGTTTGATTCTCGTCGAGAGAACTTGGTCAATCCATTGATAATATTTGTAGAAAAATGCAGGATCGAATGTAAATGTTTTTAGTTTACTTTAGTAGCCGCCGCACCGATAGATGTGCAAGTTCGCTTTGAAGTATGGCCAGTGTCGGTTTTTAAATCCTCAGCTGCCGGCTGCTCGGCCCCGAAAAACGTAAACAGTACAGGGGATAATTCAATGCGTTTTACAGAGGGAGTAACTCGATGTTTTAACGAGGATTACCGTACATCGATCGTTAGAGTTTAACAACCGCTCGTTCAGATTGTCAAATATAATAGGTTGTTCGATAAGTTTCGTCGTTCGATAAAACTTATTGAACGGTATAGTACTGGGTTGCTCGATAAGTTTTATCGAACGATAAAACTTGAACAACCTATTACATACGTACATTATACGAATCAGTAGTTTTTACACTTAATTTCACAGCCGACGCCATTACTTTCAAATTTCTTGACGTTACGAAACGTTAATATTGGCTTCTAACTTGCAATATTCTTCGATACGTTGTTACTTGTTACTCGTTGAGTGTTGTTCGACGTATTTTGCTTAACCAACCCTCGCAAGATTCAATTTGCGTAAACCTGGCTCGAGTTTAAGTTTAATCGAAGCTTTCGGAACTTCAGCTCCGTATAATTCAAGCAAGCAAAGCTCACGAGTAAAACTATTTGCGCTTCGTTCCAACGAATGTAACATTTTTCTAATCAAAATCGATATATCCTGATTAGCAGATAACGAGTCCAAAGGACGCTAGAATCCATGTCGAATAACACATGGTAATCGTATCGTAGCGACAAGGTGATAACTATTTAATGCTATTCAATGCAAAAAATTCATTTATTATTATTACGTAGTATCAAAGTGCGTTGTTAATTGTTCACACTTACTTTTGCGTATTCTTTCGGAAAACAACGTATAAAAACTTCGAACCGAAGAATACGAAACTATTTAAAACAAGGAAAATATAATACTTCAAAACGATAATACGTTTGTTCGAACGACAGTTTTAAAATACACGGAAGAAATAATAGTTGAACGAAGAAGATCCGTTAAAAATGTTCGCTTTATCGAACGATTTCACGGAAAGGTAAAGTTCGAGACTCTGTACCAATATATTATTATTAAAAGATTATTGCCTTCGTATATCTTTTTATCCGTATACTTAAAGGTTCGTTGCTCGTAAATTAATGAATAATAAATAAAAAGAACATCTGTAAATTGAATCCGCGGTGTGTTTCCCCGATGGTTCGAGTAGACATCGAATCCGATCGAAGAGAAGTGGGTTCGACAGAAAAGCATTCGCGGATTCGGGGCTAATGGCAACGCACGCTGCTGTAATTACGCGACCATTAACCGTTACCGCAACGAACGGCGCAGAAACGAACCGGCAATTGATTCGAAATTAATCGAACCTAAAAGGAGCAATTAAGCTTCTTGTTTCGGTGAGAACCGTCAGCGATCGGAGAGATTGGAAGCGAACGGTTCAATTGAAACGATCACAATTTATTAGATAATTGGCCCGGTTAATTACGAAAGGAAAACGAAGCCGTGGAACGACTCGAAAATTGTTGTATCGACTGCCGTTGACGGCCGGGGAAACGATATGTGTGACGTCGATGACGATCGTGGAAACGACGAGGGTGATAATGATTGCGACCACCACGATGACACTTGGGCTCGCGAGTGTTGACGTAGACGCGACGTTCGAAATCCACGATAGTAATTAACGGAGGGAACACCGCTATAGAGAACGACAACCCGACGGTTAAATAAAAACCTATAAATCTCTGTTGTACCGATTCGTCGTCCGGAGGCTCGTGTCCCTAAATATTACCAGTATCGATTTTCCGTCGCGCGAGAATTTAGCCGAGACGGTAAAAGGCATGGGGTTTATACGGGAGCACGTATAACTGGTCGATAGCTCCTCGACCGCGGAACAATGCTTTTTACCATCTCTACCGAACTGTCGTGCCACGGAAACTCGATAAAAAGTTACAATATCTTGATTTCAAAGATGGACAAAATTTTTGTCGAAGTAGATATTCTTTTCAGAAATTGATTCGAGTAACTGTATCTTGATTTAAAAAATGAACAAAATTCTCTTCGTAGTAGATATTCTATTCAGAAATTGATTCGAGTAACTGTTCACCGGAATAAACGTTGCTATACTTGTGGAATAATTCCGAATCGATATTTTCGTAAAGGTTCTTACACGCTCGACCCTATCCGAATCCTCGATCGATCGATCGAGTTGGTTCTTTCAAACGAGACTCGGTAATATGTTTTTATTCGTAATTCAATAGCAGATTCTGGAACGAATTCAACGACCCACTGTTCGATTTTATTTCGTGGAACGAGTCGTAAATTAGAGCGATCGGAGTCAACGTTCGAAAGGTGTCTGTCAGCTACTTACATAAATATATGTATCTGCATACATACGCGTATTAACGTAGGCACATCTCGCGTGACTCTGCTATCTTCTCGTGCCAGACCATTGGTCCGAGACCAATTCAGGCTTTGATCGAATATGTTCCTCGTGTGGAAAAGAGGGCTAATGCTGTACCAAACGTGAAAAATTAAAGATGGCACGATCGATTCTAATGTGCGATAATGTTCGTCGGAACAAGTAACGGAATAATTATTTGTTCGTCGTCTGGTATTTTCTTTTTTTATTTGAAAACACAATACGGTTTTGTTTTCTCTCTCTTGAGTCGATAATGTGCAATTTATCGTGCAATCTATTATCCAAAGACGATGTGGAAGTACGCACTCGTAGTTCTTGGAAATCGCTTTTCAATTGATCGATCAAAAGCTTTGCAAACTTTAAACGTGGTATAGGTTTTTTCTCTTTTTCCCCCTTTGATCGTCAATACACTGTACAGGAGTTAATAGCACATACATACTTCCAACCCCGGAAAAATAATATCCTCCAATACTTTTAGAGATTTTTACAAAAAAAAGTGCAGACATCATTGTAAAGGCTCACGCACAGCGTTCTCGATTTCCCGACATATTTCATTTCTCGAGAAACGAGAGATTGAATTACAATTCTCGAGAATTCTCGATAGGAACAATTTACAAATTTATCCATTTGTTTCCGTGCAATGCGAACGGAGATGTTCGAGGAAACATATATTTAAAAAAAAAATGTGCTACATCATCGTTAATAATTTCTTTCGCGTCCCCTTAGAGGGGACATTCGAGTTGTTGCTAGATTTACGTCCCCTCGCAGGGGACGACCGAGTGTAAAGGGTTAAATATAGTAAATGATTTTTCCACCGAGAATATATATTTAGAATGTTTGTTTCAGAACCGACGACCTATATCCGAAACGTTGGTTCTTTGACCCGAATTTCGAACGATTCCCTTATAAATCATCGATACGATGCGATTTCGGAGCACTTTCGCAATAGCAACGTTAAACGGTTCAGGATTCATCGCGAACAAGAGTCTCGAGACGTCGCGATAAATAAAAATCCATCGATTTCGCTTCGCCTGCAAACACTATTGCTTAGAGTTCGAAAGTTCGTCAATCTATTTCCAAAATACCCTCCGTGTACCTTATCCGCGGTATGGTCGACACATCGTTAAAAGGAGGCGTTTCTTTTCTTTATTTTTTCTTTATTTCAAAATATTCTCGTTCGATGAAAACCAACGATACATCTCGTAGAGATATTTTAGTCCCGCGGTGTAATACCAAGAACGAAATCGATGTTATTCGGCGAGCATTAGCCCCTTAAACGGACGAGGAATGTCCGATTCGCTAAAGCCGAAAGAGGGCGGCGACACGAGGCTTCATCGAGCGAAGCGAAAGCGAAACGCTCTCGAATTTCTTGTACTTTCTCCGCTTACATGCCCGTTCCACGGCTGCCGTTGCTCCCGGGCCCGAGTTGCCTTCCGTTTCACCCGATCGACGTGAAAACGCGCCATTCGATGGTGGAACAGAAATAAAGCGAGGAAGTCCGCAATTTTTATACTCGCCCCCGCGTTACGTTATTATTTTCGTCGCGGCGAGCACCTCCGAGCGTCTCCGAGCGTCTTCTTCCACAACGAGGCGGCGCGCACGCTTCTAAAATTAAGGGGTCGAGCAACCTTGCAACTCGCGGCTCGAAGAGCGGTTCCGTTGCCAGGAACGTGCACATTTAATGCTGCGTAGAGGAAACTCACCTCCGTCGGCAAACCGATCGAACGCGTTGCATCCCGTGCACTCGTTTCCAGAATCTTTCCCGTACTGGACAATCGAGTGCATCCGCTTTCCCTCGTAACTAGAATTTTAATCTAAACGACCGACGCGAAACATCTCCCCGTTTCGTTGCAGATCGTTGCACGACCGAGACGGAGATCACGGAGAGCATTGTACGTTCGTTTAATTTTTCTTTTATCATTTTTCGTTCGTTTTCGTTCAATCGGTCGCGAACCAGACGAACGTGATGTACGTTTACGCGAACAAAAAGAGATATTTAGTATACCTTAGAAGGTATATTTTATATATATTTGTGAATTTTTTCGTGGAGTTGATAACGAAAGAGAAATAGCGGTACATGTTATTCGAAACGACAACCTCTTGCAACAATATGCGAGCTTCCAAACGACGAGGCGGCCAATTGGCCGTCTCGGTGTACACAGTCTCCACGGTTATTTCAGAAACTGCTTTTCTCGGAGCGTTCTTCGGGCTGTTCGAATTTCTGTAAGGAATTTTACACGCGCATTCTCCGATTACGATCGTAATTTATAATCGATGGAAGACTTCGATCCGGTTTGTTGGAAAACCGGTGATCGTCTTAGGTGAAATATACCACGAAGACGCGACGTTCTGCGAGAAAGATGTTTAAACCGTTCATCGAAAGGATGCGCTGGAAGGAGTAGCGTAATTCCTGAGCACGACTCTCTTCCAGAAGCAAAAATGACTTTCCTGACTAAACTTTGTCCCCATTTATCTTAAAGCAAAAGTAACGAAACGATGTTCCAGTTTTGTAGTTACGGAACAATGTTCCAGGTTTTGGACGAATTTGAATCCGTTTGATCGCGATTGGAGAATATCAAACGCAAGATACTTTTCGCGAGAAGTTGGATAGCTCGAAGAACGTCTTGACAGAAGTTAGCTTTCAAAATAACCGTAAAGACCGTACAATACGTATCGTATATACGTGCCACGACAGACATTTAGTCGCATCGCGATCGTTCGCAAGCCTGCATCACTGCACAAATTGATCATTCATCGCAATAATATCATTATCGTTTTCTCGTTAACCGATGCAAATAAATCCTAATGATTTGAAAACGATCGTGTTTCCTGTTTCTGTTTGAATTTCATTCGAAACAGTGAAATTGTCCGTCGCTGTATCGGGTATCGTTCGATAATCGTTTATCGAATCTTTCCAGATAAAAATTACAACCGTACCCTATCGACGTTCCAAACTTTGTTATTTAGATTTTCATCGAGGAATTGTCTAAAAATTAATCGACACAGAAATATCTCCTTACGAATATTTAACACACGTGAGTTATACAGACCACGTAGGTACATACGTACGTATAATACATTTACGTGTTGAAAACGACCGCGCTATGACTAAGTACACAGTTATGCGTTAAATATTTTAAGATATACGCGTCAACGATTTCGAGGATTACAATGATTTAAGTTCAAGAATAGTTTCTTATTTTTGTCGCGATAACTGAACACACTCGGATGGTCAAACTTTCGGAGCGTTCCAAGACGACCAAGTGTACCAACGCTATACATTCGAGAAAAATTCAATTCTTCTACAAGCTCTCCGATTGTTATACCTACCATGCTTCGAAGAAACGTTTCTTTTCCATGTACCTTCAAGGATCGATTTCGGCCATTTTGAGCCAAGGTCTGCACATTCAACGCTGCAAATTCAACGCTGCACATTCGAGAAGAATTAAATTCTTCTACAAGCTCTCCGATTGTTATACCTACCATGCTTCGAAGAAATATTTGTTTTCCATGTACCTTCAAGGATCGATTTCGGCCATTTTGAGCCAAGGTCTGCACATTCAACGCTGCACATTCGAGAAGAATGAAATTCATCTACAAGCTCTCCGATTGTTATACCTACCATGCTTCGAAGAAACGTATGCCTTCCGTGTACCTTCAAGGATCGATTTTGGCCATTTTGAGCCAAGGTCTCCCGATCGAAATTCCTTAAAGCAATTCAATACATTGTGAATATTTCTTATTGTTTCTGGGACCGTGGAATTTTGTCGAAATTCGTACACCGTTGTACAACACGAGTATACATTTTACCAAGAACTTACCAAGTCGGGACGAACAGGTAGCTAAATACCTACGGTCGTCCCAGAGAGCAACCGTGGAAGCTATCCCATCGAGGGTGAGTGAAAACGATCGTGAACGGTCGCGGTCGTTTCTCGTTCGTACGACAGGAAAAGGTGCAACAAACGACGCGGAGCGCGTTTCCCCCGCGGAACGAATCGATCCGAAATCCATTTGACTAGAAGGAACTGGGAGCAAAGGGACGGGTCATCACGGTCGTTCCAGTGACCCAGTCGGCTCTGGCACGACCTTCGAGGCGATGTGTTCACCCATTTAAACCATCCTCCCGTACTTTCTCCCCGTCTCTCTCTCTTACTCTCTTCTCTCTCTTCTCTCGTTCACTCTCTCTCTCACTTTCACTCTCTCGCATCACGAGGAGAGTAAGTACACAAGGGCACGTAGCCGCGCGTACATATGGACGAACACGGCGAGCGGTGCCGTGAGGAGAGGGCATTCGCAGAGGCGGTGAAGGTGGCGAGGGAAAGAGAATTCCGAACGGTGGTTGCGGGACAGAGACATTGCGGCTGCCGGAGGGGCGAGAGAGCGAGCGAGCGAGCGAGAGAGAGAACGAGAGAAAGAGAAAGAGAGAGAGAGAGCGAGAGAAAGTGACGAGCGTATATACACACCGACGGACAGAGAAGTGGAAAGAGACGGGGAAACGCGAACAGACGGAGAGGGCGCTGGCCAGAGGAGAGAAGAGTACCGCGCGACCGAGAGAGACGGACGACCGAGTGGGACAGGATGCAACAAAGCACCGACAGGTCGTGTGATACCCCGTTACGTCACAGACGGAACAACTGGTTGCCTCATGGGGAGTTTGAGGAGCTCTCTCGTGCGCGAGCCGCGCCGGAGGTCGAAAGGGAGAGGAGACGATACCGGATGGGGGTATTCCCCGGGTCCGCGGGCGCAGCGGGGAATTCTGCCGCGGCCGTCAACGGACGGGGGGGGAGGGGGGAACGGGGGAGGGGGGAGGGGGGCGATATATACAAAACACAAGGTCACGAGTGCGGCTATAGGTATCTCTCTGTAAACACGCGGTGACGTAGCAAGCACGTGCCGTAGCAACGTCGTAGTTACCATGGCGGGGCCGATTCAAGGGACACCCTCCACCCTCCACCCACTGCACCCGCTTTCGATTCCCCTACTGCCAACTTCTTCTCTCGGACTCTCTCTTCTCTTCTCTCGCCATCCGACCTGGTCGTTTCGACTTGGTCGCGTTCTTCCTCCGTCTTCCACTCTCTGCTGCCCCGACCGTTCATAGTTTCTATAGACGGTCCCCCTATACCTGAGAAGGTCCACGGTATTTCCACCAACGGTTGCGGTGCAAAAAGTTTAGATACTCGATCATTCGTCGATGTACTTGTCCGTTTGTAGTAACGCTGACCTGAGTAATGCTGTTTAAAAGTTTACAAGTAACTGTTACTTGTTACAGAGGGTAAGGAGAGTAATGCTATTTAAAAGTTTACAAGTAACTACTCGTTATAGAGAGTAACGAGAGTAATGCTACTTACAAGTTTACAAGTAACTACTTCTTATAGAGAGTAACGAGAGTAATGCTACTTACAAGTTTACAAGTAACTACTCGTTATAGAGAGCAACGAGAGTAATGCTATTTAAAAGTTTACGAGTAACTACTCGTTATAGCGATGCTATACACTGACAAGTACATCGACAAATTATCGAGTATCTCAACTCCAAATGGAGATCGTGTCTTGTAAGCGCTTTAGAGAATCGTTGTAACCGTCGTGAACCCAAGGACCAACGTTTAACGCGTTAACTTATGCTGCGCCCGATGAACGCGATTAGTGAAATATCGGAGTCAGAGTTGACTCCGGCACGGGACTGCGGTAGTCGGAGAGAAAGAAAGAAACTCTTCCGTGAAACGTAGCCTATTCGACGACCGTCTTATCTCACGGACACGCGAAACTACCGAGTGCTCGAGTCTCGAGAAACATCTCCCTTATCGGATCGTTGCGCTATAAATCCCGAATGGAGAAAGTATAGTTTGGTAGAAATATTGTTGCGAGAAACGGTCGAGGTACGGTGAAACGACGTGGAAAACAGCAAGGGTACGAGCTTAACGCGTCTTTCGACTCACAGGGGTTGTCGAGGCCTGTAAAGACCCCTTGGCACCACCACCCTTGACATCGGGCCCCACGTTTATTGTTGGTTACCGAACGCGATCGTACCAGATGGAGCATTCAATTTTTTTTCTTTTTTAACACGCTTTTGCAACTATATTGTACTTGCGAGAGCAACCGGCGCGTCGGTTGCTGAAAAATCGTTTCCGAAATATTTTCGACCGTTACGAAACAATTGTGCAAATCGAGCCTGGATTCGAAACGAATTTAACCCACTTTGCTATGGAATTTGAAGAAACTCGTGGACGAGTATCGTTTGAAAATTTTACGTTATCGATCCCCGTGGTACACGAGTTACTCGGGGTTAAGTAAAGGAGTATTATTTGTCCGCGTTTTGTAAATTTTTTAACACGTTCCTCGATTCGTGCGTGGAGCGGAACAGTTGTTCTCCAGGGTCTGGAGTCCAATACCGGTCGGGACA
The DNA here is from genome assembly GCF_051014685.1 of Ptiloglossa arizonensis. Lineage (NCBI taxonomy): Eukaryota > Metazoa > Arthropoda > Insecta > Hymenoptera > Colletidae > Ptiloglossa > Ptiloglossa arizonensis. The sequence goes on from NC_135049.1 coordinate 25,169,622, forward strand.
ACTTTGGCTTCGCTTCTCGAGACGTGCGAGCGGTGCTCGTTTCGATTTATGGGAACTGTATGTAACGAGAAAGAGATCTTCCGACGTCTACAAGACCCGATACGGTAAAATATCGATAAATGCAACTATCGTGATCGCGGAGACGCCGAAAGTTACGCTTCTTGCTACAGTGGCCGCAATGTGTGCAAGATATGTATTCCTGGAATTTTTAGTGCAAGTTTACGGTCTTCGTTCTCTACCTTTTTCACCGTCTCTCTACGTACGTACCTTTGTATCTGTCAACGAATACAGTATCACCTGAGAAGTTGTCGCAAAGTGTGACAACACTTCTTCCATCGTGTTAATAATTGTATCCGAACCGTCCGATGCTACCACTCGTTCGGTAACACCCTATATAAGCTGTTTCGCGTAAAGAAAAACGTATCTTCCGTAGCTCCGACGATACGAAAAATGTTTCACGCTCAATTTCCATTACTTTGTCGTTTCTTTTTTTTTCCAGAACTTATCAAAGACATCCACGTTCTTTTTACGCGGAACAATATGTATATTCTTTCTTTATTTTTATTTTCCCTCTTTTCTTTATCCTCGTTTTCTCGTAGTCGATACGAACGCGCAAAATTTGAAACCAAATAGGAAAGTTATTTTCTTCGAGACTTCGGGTTGTAAAATGTAAACGAACGTGTACAAGTACGGAACTATCCTCCGACATCTCCGTTGTTCAACGCCGCTTTGTTGTAGTTCAAAGCGGATTACAATTCGGAATTTTGCGAGTTGCGTCGCCCGGATCGAAGAAGATTGTTCGGTGAAGCCAGAGTCCCGTAAACATCTTTTTGAATAATAAAACTGCGCGATGGAAAAAACTTTGGTCGAGCACCGACGACACCGCGACAAGCTTTACAAACGCAATTACGCTTCGGCATTCCGTTTGTTAACATTCTCCGCGCGAGAAAAGTACATTCTTCTCCGAACGAGTATAGTGAAATTCCTGCCTTGGGAAACTGGGGCGAAAGGAGAATACATATATCGATCGTCGCCCAATATTCTTAAACGAGGACTCCAACGATCGTTGAAGGCTTCGAAAATATACTCAAAGATATACTATCAAGACTTACCGTATTTTTCTCGCTGGAAATTGATTCGAATTTGTCTCGAATTATCGAGTATTCGAATTACATTCGTTTCGAATTATCGAGTATCGGAATTATATTCTTCTGGAATTACCGAGTATTCGAATTATCGAGTATTGGAATGATATTCTTCTGAAATTACCGAGTATTCGAATTATCGAGTATCGAAATTATATTCTTCTGGAATTATCGAGTATTCGAATTACATTCGTTTCGAATTATCGAGTATCGGAATTATATTCTTCTGGAATTACCGAGTATTCGAATTACATTCGTTTCGAATTATCGAGTATCGGAATTATATACTTCTGAAATTACCGAGTATTCGAATTATCGAGTATCGAAATTATATTCTTCTGGAATTACCGAGTATTCGAATTATCGAGTATCGGAATTATATTCTTCTGGAATTATCGAGTATTCGAATTACATTCGTTTCGAATTATCGAGTATCGGAATTATATTCTTCTGGAATTACCGAGTATTCGAATTACATTCGTTTCGAATTATCGAGTATCGGAATTATATTCTTCTGGAATTACCGAGTATTCGAATTATCGAGTATCGAAATTATATTCTTCTGGAATTACCGAGTATTCGAATTATCGAGTATCGGAATTATATTCTTCTGGAATTATCGAGTATTCGAATTACATTCGTTTCGAATTATCGAGTATCGGAATTATATTCTTCTGGAATTACCGAGTATTCGAATTACATTCGTTTCGAATTATCGAGTATCGGAATTATATACTTCTGAAATTACCGAGTATTCGAATTATCGAGTATCGAAATTATATTCTTCTGGAATTACCGAGTATTCGAATTATCGAGTATCGGAATTATATTCTTCTGGAATTACCGAGTATTCGAATTATATTCTTCTCGAATAACCGTGTATACGTATTGTACTCGTTTCGAGTTATCGAGTATTCGAATCACATTTGTCTCGAATTATCGAGTAAAGAAGAATCCAACGAGTACACGTAGTTTCGACTCGGCTCGCTAATTCGTCGAAAGTACGACGAGAAAGCCGTTCTCTCCGGCACGAGGAGAGATTCGGTTCCGTGAATATTTCAAGCTACGTCCTAACGTATTCTATCGAGGCAGAGGGAAGCATCCAGGACTCGCTTTCCCGCTGCGCTCCCCGAGGGTCAGGCCCTGTCCCTTTGTCGCCCCTTTTCAATGCTACGCCTGCTTGCCTGCTTGCCTGCCTGCCAGCCTGCCTGGCTGCCTGGCTGCCTGGCTGGCTGGCTGGCTGCCTGGCTGGCTGGCTGCCTGCTCGCCTGCATGCCTGCATGCCTGCTCCTCTCTCTCTGGAAGAGACGTTTTTCAAAGTCCCCTCCGCGTTAACGATCGCCCGGTCTCTTCCTATCCCCGATGCGAAACGCGGCGAGGGTCGAAAATCCCGCTGGGAGATTATTTTTCCCTCGCCATCCTCCTACCTTCCCCGTCGCGTCCCTCTGACCTGGCCTCTCCGCCAACCAAGGAATATTACGGCCGGGACACGTTTCCTGGATGGAAAGAGGAAACTTCTGCCCCTTCCGACTTTATCGCGCTGCTTTCAGCAGAGATCTCCCGACAATTTTTCCCTTTTCGGCCACCTTCACCGAATTAACGTTTCGTTTTTATTCCCGATATTTTTTATCATCTCTAAACAAATGAGCTCCCGAATGTATTTCTTCTTTCAAAATTTGCAACCATTCGCCGCAAAATTCCTTGCGATCTAACTGCGAGACATCGATTACCGTTGAACCTTGCGTTAAATTTTATTTCCCGTACCTTACGGTGATTTCATAAATTTCAAACCCGTGTTCTCCTCAAGAGGGTATCTTCGCCCCGACGATCGTTTCGTTGCGAACTCGAATCGTGCGGAAAGTTTCAAATTTTCTTGAGTTTTCGAGTTATCGAAATACATTACTCGCAGTCCCGTTCTCGAGTTGACGAAATCGCTACAGAATCCCTGTTACGACACCATTGTTTGTATCGGTGCGCGATATCTCTCCGACGGACGTGCAATGCCACCGTGCGAGATAATACAATGGCTAAGGAAATACAGAAGCGTTTGGTCGCTTCTATTGTAGTGGGTTTAATCGCATAGAAACGGTGCAAGCGCGCGACGGGTCAAAAGAGACCCACAGGCGCGGTGGATCGAAAAAGACCCAAAGACGCGATGGATCGAACAAAGACTCGAGGACGCGACGATGGGTCGAGAACGACCCAAAGGCGCGATGGATCGAACAAAGACTCGAGGACGCGACGATGGGTCGAGAACGACCCAAAGGCGCGATGGATCGTACAAAGACTCGAGGACGCGATGATGGGTCGAAAAAGACCCAAAGGTGCGATGGATGGATCGAAAAAGACTCGAGGACGCGACGATGGGTCGAAAAAGACCCACGGAACGCGCCAGAGTCAAATGACAATTACGCGTAAATAGGCGTGCACTACCGATCGTAGGTATCGGTTTTTGTCGACGAAATTTCTAAGACGCGTTTCTAAGCGTTCTGTCGGACACTCGATACGCGCCGCGAAGCCTTCGACTCTGTCCGGAAGGCACAAAGAGCAGGAAGCAGAACGACGATGAATTATAGAGGCCCAGGAAACGGAGCACGTCGGCTTCTCCGGCACAGATCGATATCCACTCTACGTGCCAGCCGATGTGTACCGAGAATCGATAATACTCTACGTACCGTGCACGCGGATTATATCGCTAATATCCCGGAGTCGTTAAAAACAAGATAAACAATTTATTTGACGCGTTTGCGCGCCAATTTCGCAGAAACGTCGCCGCAGTAGGCCAACGGAAACGTTTCTCTGTTTCCAGCGCCGAAGCATTGCAAATTTCGCGTTCCTCTGACACGCGGCGCTAGATTTACAATCTCGAACGAAGTGCACCCCGCTATCCGTGAATTGCGCCATCAAAGGGCTACTTTTCCTCCGATCGAAACGAATTTCATTTCCGCGAACCAAACGCGTCAAGTTTCACAAACATTTCGAGGTTTCGTCGAACTTCGTACATCTACGTTTCGTTTTTTTTTTTTTTTTTTTTTATTTTAATATCGTAAATTCTCGAGAGTTTCTCGAGAAATTTTACTATTTCTTGTTTCTCGTTCCTCTAGAAATTACATTATTTCCGTAAAAAGCTACTGCGCCTGAACACGGCCAATGTCTGTGGCGAGGTTTAGAAAAAATAATTCTAGCGAAATTAACGCGTAACTCGAGCGACTTCGATGTTCTCGAAGATCGTGTCCCGTGCGAGAAAATTTGTCTCCACTTTTTCGATTTATCCTCTCGTTTCTACGTACCTATTGCTCGTCGAAGGACACACCGTACGTAGGTGCGACGATGGGTCAAGCATCGCAAAATCTACGGTCGCGACGACGTATCGAAATATTGAAATTCGAACGAATAAATACGCGGCATGGATTTTTATTCAAAGCGTTTACTTCTACGAGCAATAAGACGAAGGCGCGCGTAAACAGTATAAATATCTCTACCTTTTCGATTCTCTTCGAAGCAGCATACTTATCGACGATAAATCGTAAAAGATAGATAAAAAGTTACAAGTGAAAAATTACGATTAACGTAACGCGAGTTCCTCGATTGGTTGTTCGCCGAGAGTTTTTTGGAAAAGTAAAATGGCGCGCGTCGTCTGGGTCTCGTTGGTGAGCGCGATCGGTAAAACTACACCCGGAGAAGAATACATCGCGTATACGTAAATTTTGTTACGTTAACAAATATATGAAATTTCGATCCGTTTGGATGTTCACGGTCCCGGAGTCTGCGAAACGAAGACTATTTCATCGTTTCGAACGGTCGTAGTTAACTAATTTTTCGAACGCCTCTCTCGGATGTTCGCCGCGCGTGTGCCGGTAATCAGCGAGCGACGTTAATGATTATTAACCGAACTGCACCCGGGTTGTTGCGTTTCTCTTTTTCGCTCGTTCGTTCGGTGACCCTTTGTCAGGATCGATATTCGGGGTAGATAGGCGAGGTAAATTATAAACGGCGGACTCTTCTTCGTGCTACCACCTGCACATACAGCTGTAGCCTGCCCGATCAATATTTCTAATTTACGTTTTCCGGGCCGCGACGCGGCACGAATTTTGCCAACAAGAAAAAACATCGAAACGCGTTCGTTCCCGTGCCTCTCGGACCAACGCGCAATCGAATCGTCGTCAAAAACGATTAATAAAGCACTGTACGCGTTTCGAATTAATCGTCAACGTTCGAAAGCGGGGGAGGGGGGAACATTCGACGAAACAAACGAACTCCGACCGGAAACTCGCTTATTTCGAAACGGTACGTGGACGGTTGTCGAAAAATTAAATCGATTTTTCAGACGTAAAATAAATACGCGTGTACGCGCGTACGGTACGGTACGTCTTATGCGATACTCGATTTGGAAAATATTGTAAATCGTTTTCCCCGTCGATCGAGTCGATGGTGTTTTCTAGCTTGTTGGGACAAATTACGTGGACGTTCGTTTATCCATTTACGGGCTGACCGATTAAAAGTGCAGAAACGATGCAAGAATCCACGTGATGCAACGTAACTGAATTACGCAAAGAAAAAAAAGAAAATAATAATACGAAAGAAAATGGTTACGATAAATGGAAACAAGTATACGGAATAGCTTGCAAGGAGCAACGCTAAGAGAATATTCTATTCCCTGTTGCGTATCAAAATTCGATATAATCGAATATCTTGCATCGAATCGTATCACCGAACGATACGCAACAAGTCGATACCCATCTTTACACGTCGAATACCGTCTCGGGTTGCGTTCCAACCGAACGTCCAGGTACGACAAAATTCGACGTCTTTTTCATCCCTTGTTTCTTTTTCTTAACTACTCGAATCAACGAAGAATTTTCACAGCCTTAAACGGTTCGTCTCCGTATGCAATAGATAACGTTTCGCGTTCCTTTGTTTACGTAAACAACAATTATGTAATAGAAACCGTTTGGACCACTCGACCAAAGATACACATGCGTAATATACACAATGTGATATTTTATCTATTGTGTAATATATAGACAATGTAGTATTTTATCTATTACGCAATATATACACAATGCGATATTTTATCTATTGTGTAATATATACGCAATAATAGATAAAATATCACATTTTGTTAAAATTATTCGGTAGATTACCGAATGCCACGGTATCGAACAGTTTCGTTATTTATCGCCGCAATACAAACGTATCTAGCAGCCGATTCGGTATTATATTAACGAAAGAAACATTCCTCCGAATTTTACCTCAACCAAAGAAATACTTCTCTCTTAAATCAACGAAAGAAGTATTCCCCCGAATTGTACCTCAACGAAAGAAATACTTCTCTCTTAGATCAACGAAAGAAGTATTCCCCCGAATTGTACCTCAACGAAAAAAATACTTCTCTCTTACATCAACGAAAGAAGTATTCCTCGTTAAGGACATTTTGCCCCAAGTGTTGCACCGAAGAGGAAAAAAATTCGAACGAGCGAAGACGTGGCACAGTTCGCGCGAGGAAAACGAGAAAGAAGAAAGACTCGAGAGATTCGTGTACGAGAAGTGTGACCCGTGTAAGCTTCGAAATCTCTCTCACGGTTTTTGAAGCTACTCCTAGCCGTGCAGGACAGTCCACGTCCCGCGAGGGGGTTAAGCGCGAACACGTTGACCGGTCGACGCGGATCCGGCGAGAGCTTTCGGCGGAAAGGGTCGTCGAATCGCGTACGTTTCGTCGGCGGAGGACCGCGTTGCAACGAATGGGAGCCGAGAGTGATCGAACTCGAGAGCATGGACCACAGACGCGGCCCTACTGCGGTGCAAACTGGCCGCGGCAAGGAACGAGCAAACCGAACGGAGCAACCACGTGCGCGTGTGCATTTCGCGTGACACGCAGCTTACGAACACCGATTCGCACCCGTAGTACGCGCACACGTGTATCGAAAGACGCGTGCGTGCGTGCGTGCGTGCGTGCGTGCGTGCATGCCTACGTGCGTGCATGCGTGCGTGCGTGCCTGGCTGCCTGCGTACACGAGCGAGTGCGTGGCTGTGTATGTACACCATTGGCCGGGATATCGTCTGTCTCGGGATGAATGAACCATTACGTCACGCACTTGTACTCTCTGATCCCCTTCCGCCTCTTCTCCTCCCTCTGTGCTTCTCCGCGTCCGTCGATTCTGTCTTCGTCACTCTTTTCCACGGGCTTGAGCCGTGCTCGCGTTATACGTATTATGTGCGGGGCATACCTTCCTTCCTCTTTCCTTCCATCGATTAGCGGCGGAATTCCAGCCGGCCAGGGTAGGGAGACGATAGAGCTATAGTTTCGATGGAGGTCAACGTAACGCGGTGGCTCAGACGCCCGGCAGACGTGTCTGCTCTTGCTCTGTAAAACGACGTGGGACGAGAAGGACGCGGGCACGAGGGCCGCTGGGATCGCTTTCGTTGCACCACTGATACACTTTCGCGGTGGCTGCAGCCGTGTCTTCGACTCTCCGAGCTCCGACAGCTGCGCGCGTACGAACCTACGTCCACTTTCGTACCTGGACACACGCCGATCGTTTTCTATTTCACGCGAGAGCGACGCGCCAAGCGGGGGGCCCCGCTTCGAACAACGACCGAACCGTTCGATATTTTTATTCCGGTTAGCCCGATCGTTCTCCTCGATCGAATTCGTACACGTTCGAATACTTATCGCGATTCCGTGCGCCGTTCCGACTCGACGTTCCACCGAGAAACCCGCGTACGGGATGATACGGGTGCGTTTCCTCGAGTGTCGCGAATGCGACTCGAGGAATGCACCGAAATACGAGTATCCTTCGCGAAGCTCACCTTTTCGTATATATATACATATATGTACTCTTTAACTTTCCAAGGATAGACTATTGTTGTTGTATTATTGTTGTTGGTATATTATCGTTTTGTTAGAATTTATCGGCTCCTTGCGAAGTAATTACGATTGTTCTTCGTGGACCTTTCTCTCGACGGCAGCATATTTTCCAGCGTTCTTTCGTGTCGATCTTCTTTAAGAAATATACAATTAACCGTAATACGCGGTTCTGGAATTTCATATTATTCGAGTAAACTACCCGCGTGTACGTTAACGTGTCAACTGCTACCCTGGTTTTCCATATTTAAGGATGTTCTCGACATTTGTTCAAACTGTGGAACAAAGAAAATTCGATAATTCGTCGGTGTACTTGTTATTCTACAGTATTGCCAACGACAGGAATATTATTTTCAAGTTCACAAGTATTGAGATTCGTTCCTTGCGAGTCTTTTGCGGAAATTTAGAGCACCGGTTACCAGTGACCACCATGGCGTTCAACGTGTTAAGAAACCGTGTATGCAAGATTTGGCTCTTCGTAGACCGAATTATCGAACTCGTTTTTCCTTCAACAGTTGTCTCGTTGTTCTTTTTCTTTACTCGTTTTCCAATGGCGGTTCAGGTGAAAATAAAGTTTTCGGACCCCACTTGATATTTTCCAATACGAAAATTCGAAGGCCTACGAGTCACGAGTTTTTCGTCGGTCTTTTCATTTTTTTTTTTAACAAAATTACCGCGCACCGATGCTTCGTAAAGCAAGAACGTTCCCAACAATCGTGGAAAAAGAGAATCGAATGTGTACACGCGATCGACACGATGCGATTCAAAATTGTCCAGTGAACACGTTACGTACACTATCGTGCAAAAGTAGCGACGGAGGTGAAACGCACTCGACCCCATAGATATTCACTTTCGAATGTCTTCGAGCAACTTGATCGATGCCCATCGATCGCATCGAGTTCGATACGTGTTTAATTACACACGTACGATTATCGCTAAACCTTGATAAATTCGAATCCGATGAATTGTTCGCTGTCGATCTCGATTTTTCAAATTCAAGGAAACGAGACACTCCCGATAAATACCATAAGAATAGAAATTCAACTTGAATAATTATACAAGGACAAACATGATGTAACATATTTGGAAAATTAATTTTCCGTGGTACATTTTCATTTGTAGACATTTCGTTTATAACTGTATAGCAATTCGAAAAAAAAATAATTTTTTCTACCGCTTTATCGCTAACGGTAAGTCCAACACGATTTTTAACAATAACGACTCCACCTTTGATCAATCGATCGGAAATTGGATTTCCTAATTGCAAAGTCTCGAGGATACTCGATGGTTTAAATTGCAACGATACCGTACTTAAATATCAACAAATACGTGTTGATAAATAATATCGACGATAATTTGCTTTAACCCCTACTCGATACACCGATACAATTTTGCCATCGGTGTACAAAAATACGATTATACATCCCGTGGAATAAACGTTTATTTTTGTTTATTAAAGAAGATGTGTCTTTGAACTTGGTTATATTTTGATCGTAAATATTTTCTTTCGCGAAAAAACGGCAAAGTTACGTAAATTATTAACTTCTTACAAATAATAATCTTTTCGTACCGGCTTCTAGTATTAAAAAACTATCGAATACTTTTGAACGATAGTGTATACGAAGGTTTCGTATATATTTACATATTTGTAAATACTTATAAGAATAGGCTCTTGAACCGTAGTTGTGACTCGTTTTTTTATGAAATATTACCAAGGCATATTGCTGTTACTAATATTACTATTCGAACGACCCACAGCGGTCTAAAACGCTTCGACCCAATAATCCAGTGTCTCGTGGTTATTTTTGTTATCAATTTATTCTTTAACCTTTCCAGCGGTAAACGGGACACACGTATACTGCAGTGTTTTCTAAACTTCACCTCCGTCAGACCGAGCTCCCTTGATAAAGAAAACGTTAGAACGAAAATGATTTTCGGTCATTCTTTTATGAAGTGAAATTCCAAAACCACGTACATTATCGTGAATTTTATATTATTTAAACAAGATTTACGTTCACGCGATACATAGTTCCATTACGGAAAATACTTGGTTTTATTTTTTATTGTAGATCGACGCAACAAAATACTAGACTGTGCGCCGTTGGCAGGAAGGTTCGTGGAAAATAAAATTTATTACCGAAGTATAAATGTACTTGCACGTACGCGTGTACGTATTCGATCCAGTCGAAGGATTTTGTTGTTTCCAAGCATGGAGTGTTCACGCGTGTTTACACTCGGTGCAATTTAATTTTTGCAATTGGTGCATGCGAAACTCGTATATCGAGTTTTGAGATTATTTCAAGATGAGCAAGAGTTTCAACGATAAACGTTTAAGAACAATTAAATTCTTTCTAGAAGCTGCTCGAGCTGTTATTCAACAATTCGAAAACCTTCTAGTACGTAGTGCTGTTTAATAGCACCTTTGACGAACGTTTTGCAAAATATTTCTTACAGTTACTTTGTACGTAAAAACTCTTGGAAACTCGTACAACACGAGTACGCATTTTATCGAAAATTACTTCTTTTTTGAGACTACTGCGACAAAGAAGTAATATTAAAGTTGCAAATATTTATTCCATAGTAAAATGGTTCGGACGTTTTAGAAGACCTTCGGGATAAGAAATCTTGGATAATTTCGCGGTCTAGGAAATCTTGAAGGTTTTACAAGTGTTGAAAGTTTTAAAAGTCCTTAAATGTCTTTGTAAAAACGAAAACGGAAGAACGGAAAATTTATAAATTAATTCACGATTGTGCAGGTGAACATAGAATTCTAAAACAAAAATACTTGTATCGTATGATAACGAGCAACGTTATTTTAAGATTTTTTAATGTTTCGTTGTTTTCAGAGTAGCCAAACAATTATGTATTTTAATTTGTTGAAAAATTATCGAACAAGTGTAGAAAAATTTACCTCATCGCCACTATCGATGTTGCGTGTCGTCTTTGGCTTTAGACATTTCAGGATTCTGTTATTTACCGAGAGAAGCGAATTCTTTTTTTCTCTGAATTTGGAATCTCGTAATGATTACACTCAAAGCATTTGAGATGTCATTTCGATATTTCAATATCTTTCCTCGTGTTTGCCGATATATTGGTTTTAAAGGAGAGGTAATACACATATCGTGAAATTAAAGTCAACTCGTTATACAGTTTAAGAAAGTATTATTTTTCTTTTGCTTAAAAGAACCGTCGTACTTACATCGTTCGTGGACATTGACGAAGATAACGCGTGACAATCGATGTAATTGTTAGAAAAGTTATGTTCAGTTTGTCGCTTAATTGACTTTACCTCGGATGTACGCGTTCCAAATGATAGGTAATTTTCTAAATCAACCCTCTAGAATAGGTTCACGGGGCTCTCGGCCAGTTTCTTTTAAGTTGGGATACAACTTTGCTTTGAGACCATCGCTATTAATTCTTCCATGGAAATCTGGCTTTTTCTCTTTAGGCGCGCTTCGCTGTAACCAAACGTCCAACAAACTTTTAGGAGCGTAGAGACTACCCTTGAGAAGTTGCTTTCCAAGGGATATCGACGTGCTAGGTGGTGGTGACATCGGTGAATCGGTTGTTGCTCTTATTACACTCGCCCGAGCGGTTCCATCTTCTTTTCCAAAACTGTGTATGAATAAACGGACAATTGTTAGTATTTTTTACCAAGAAAAAAGGAGAACTTGTTTTTTATTTTCAAAATATCTTACACATACCCATCCAATTCGCGTAATGCCTGGTCCAATTCGACCTTATCCTTATCGTCTTTGCTCCGTACTTCAAGAAGACAAGTCAGAACTTCAGAATGCGCGGCAGAATTATTAACATGATGTTTGAGAAACGTTTCTAGTTCTCCCCACAAGAGTCTATAGTGTTCTTCTCTACGTACACCACCTTTACCACCACGCCCCCCACCTATACTTGGCAAAGGTAGGGCTTCGTGTTTTGCTTCCAATTGCAACAAACTAAAGATCACTTGCTTACACTGTACGACCTCTTCAGCAGTGAGTTCCTCCTTTACCATTAAATCCGGCAATGGTTCTATTAACTTCGATACAAAATTTTCATTAATCGATACAGACAGATTAAATGTTAACCGAAATTAAGTTTGATTCGTTTGAAATAAATACCTGTTTTAAATTAAACATAAGAGTACTAGAAATAGTGATTGGCCAATACTTTGTGTGCCGTTCCAATCTCGATCTCATCTTTTCTGCTGGACCTTCACTATTACTGCTTGTACTTCGTTTTAAAGGTACAAGTACATTATTTCGCATAAGTCTTCCAAAATCCTGTAACAAGCAACGTATAAAATGTATCTCTAATCAAGAAGCTTTTGGTGAAAAATTTTAATCTCGAAAAACAAATTATTTAAATCTGATTATACTTACGGTTATTCTGTAATCAGTGACACGTCCACCGCAACCTTCACTAATGGAGGGTGGATCCTCCAATACGCTTCTGGCAGTAGATAACGTATGTATAAAAATTTCTCCACCATGTGCCGCGAGTAAATGAGAAATAGTCTTCCCGCCACTTTTTCTGGCCATTTCGAGCATTACTGACCTACCATTTAAAAGGAAATTAATCAAACAGGACGAAGGTCTACTATTTACATCTACCGGTGTAATTCTGTGCATAGCTGTGCAATTTTGCATTTCGGCTGCACTACATCCTCGTGGTGTACACCATTTCAGAGTTACTGTTTCATACTCTGATCCTTCTTCGAATCTCCTAAATGTTTTGATCAAAGCTGAATCTTGTGGATTTCCTGAAAGGAAAAAGAAATACGTTTGCAATGTAATTTTAATTATACTAATTTTCACTTTACAACTTAATACTGTGTTTAATCAAAAAACCTTTTAGGATTGCAGAATGTGCAGCTGATGAATGAAATATCTCAACATCATAATTTGCAGAGGAACTAGCATTCTGTTCTTCTTTCATCGGTATACCAGTTACTGTGGTACTTGCTAGATCGTAATGAGACAAAATTAAGTGGGACAATTTTGAATGTAAAGCAGGTGCCTTAATTGAATGCACTTCTACCGTTAACAGTGGCGAAACCTGAAACAAAATATAAAACATTATTTCTTTCGTCAAATCGAATAAACATAATGAAAATACATAAGTAAAGTACCTCTCGAGGTCCCTGACTAGTAACTTGTGACTCGATATTGTTAGGAAAAATATTTAGTATAACCAGATGACAATAATCTACAGGTATTAAACTGAAATAAAAGAGAAGAATATATTACAAAATCAATAGTCTTTAACTTCTAAAAATCATATACAAAGATACCAACTGATCTGAAGCTAATGCAGTTTTATTCTCTTGAGCTAATTCGTTCAAAAATATATTTTCCAAGCTCTTCATATTGCTATTATCTCGCGCACTGGTGATACATATTACTCTACCTCTGTTAACAAGTTTACTAGCATTTTCATTTAACGATGTTCTCTTCTCATGTTGAATTTCCGAACACTCGTTCAATGTCTCAATAGCCACCCGTAATCCATGTATCACAGAGTAATCTTCTCCAGGTTCTGGAGTCTTTGTTGGTACTCCCAAAATGGCTGTGCCATTCATTATCTAAAATCGTAACAATCTTTGTCCGAACTACTATTTTACGATGTAAAAGTATAAAGGAAGAATCTATGAAAACTTACATGGTTTAAATTTTGCTGCGATGGACTCCATGAGTTTAATACGTATGCTGCACGATCGGTTACCACAAACCTTATCTGGAATTAAGTAACACTAATGTTAATAGCATTTTATTTTAGAATCATATGAATTTTGTTCATAAACAATAATTAAAAATTACTGTACAAAATAATATACCAATTTTCCAGCTGGAAAAAGGTCCCACACAATACGACAATATTCTAGAGAGGCCTCTACACTGGTAGTCCACAAAGATTTGCAAACAGGTGCCAAAGGAATTAAATTCTGACCGCGACTCTTCAAAAAATCAAACTCCAACGAACATTCGGTAGATATACCAAAGTACGGTGTATGGTCCAAAACAAAAATAGTCTTATGATTTGCTGGATACATTCTCCTACACCACTTTAGGAAATCGTCTTTTTTCAAATTCAATACATTGCAACCTATTTATTATACATTTATAAAAAGGAGAATAGTGCTACGCAAGTATCACACATTATAGGTTAGGATATGAGATACTTCGATGTCGTTAATATTACGTTTCTACCGTTATAAGGATTATATGATAATATGCATTGGTTGTGTAAGAATATTATTGTATTTTTGCATTTCTCTACAATTATCGTATTACAATTCAACGCTATAGGAATATCAACGTTATTATTGTAGTTTGCACAACATATAAACTTTATTCTACAACATTATTGAATAATTTTCTCATATACCTAAAAAAATAATTAATAAGCTACGACAAATTTTGATAGTGCTTTATTAAGATTAATTTAACGATTTGTCTGTATCGTGTCCTGTTAACGTTCAAAATTCCCCGGTAGAATTTCGATACACTTCCGCTAGAACGGGCGTTTCGTTCGTAGATAATTAATTTACTATTTTCTCTTTATTTTAGATTGTATTCTGTTAAAACAAAAATTTTGAAATGTTTAGTTTCATTTTTACAATATTGAACTTTCTTATTACAAAATAAATATTATTTCCATTCACCTCATATCATGTAGCGTTATGTGTAACGTATGTGCAAACAGAACTTCCTTTCCGCTTGGAAGTCTCCTAGTGGCATTGATAACGTAAGATTGCTGTAACACTTTTCTTTATTTATAACTCATATTTTTCTGTAAAAAGTAAAATATTGTTAATAAAAGAGCAGGAATTATCCTACATTTAAAATTGATGTAAAAATTTGTACGAATAGCAAGTAATTACAATAAATTTATGTAATCAAGTTGGTTAACGCACGTGGTATACTTTTAACAAAACTTTTTCTATAGTAACAATAATTCAATATTGCGAATTGTCGGTTTTTCATATGTTACACATTAAAATTTTTGTACTAAAAGGGTACATAATAAATTATGATGGTATTTCTCAAATTTTATTTTCCCGAATTGAGTTTGCTACTTATTTTAGGTTATAAGGGGAGGTTATATTTGCAACTTCTTTAAACGAATAAAATGAATATTCATTTCGACAGTGATTGCAATGGAAAACATAACGTACAAAATGTTATTTGATATATTTTATATTAATACTTATGTTCAGGTTACTCGTAAGTCAACCAAAACGTTAAGATGTCAGGAGGTCTAGACGTATTGTCCCTGAAAGAGGATGATGTTACTAAAATGTTAGCTGCATTTACACATTTGGGCGCGGAAAATATAAATTTCCAAATGGAACAATACGTCTATAAGAAGAAAAATGATGGTAAGTTTTATTTATAATCAAATATTTTTATTTTTAATTGAAAATGAATAATGTCTTATTTTTCAAATTTAGGTGTTAGCATCGTCAATTTACGCCACACATGGGAAAAATTACTACTGGCAGCACGTGCCATTGTTGCTATTGAACATCCTAGCGAAGTTTTCGTCATTAGTTGCCGTCAAACTGGACAAAGGGCTGTTCTAAAATTTGCACAACATACTGGTGCTACACCTATTGCTGGTCGTTTCACACCTGGTGCCTTTACTAATCAAATTCAGGTTGTGTTTGCTACAATATTAAAAATTATACATTGTTTATTTTTATACACAATGATGAACAATGACTTACCATAACTTATATTTGTTGGTTTATTTTGGCTTAATCTTTTCTGATTTTATATAATAATGTAATGAACATTTAACTAGTTTTAAATTCCATGCATTAATTTTAGTAATTACTTTCAGTCTGCTTTTCGTGAGCCGCGTCTGTTGATAGTTACTGATCCATCTACCGATCACCAACCTATCACTGAGGCCAGTTATGTGAACATTCCAGTCATTGCTTTTTGTAATACTGATTCACCTCTTCGTTTTGTCGATATTGCAATTCCATGTAACACAAAGAGTCTTCATTGTGTTGGTCTCATGTGGTGGTTACTAGCAAGAGAGGTACTTCGATTAAGAGGTTCTATCGCTCGCGAGAGTAAATGGGACGTCGTTGTTGATTTATTCTTCTACAGAGATCCAGAAGAGGTTTGTATCATTGATATAAATTGAATCAAATTCATTCTACCTACATTTTATGTTGTTTCTTTCTTTCATTTTATACATGATGAAAAAGTAGTATCCAGAAAAATGGTTGTTGACTTTATTTAATTATGGCTTAATCTTTTCTGAAACTGTTTTAAAAACGTATTTGACCTTATCTAATAATTCCCAAATGATAATACGATATCATTGCATTATTGCAGGCTGAAAAAGAAGAACAAGCAGCTAAAGAAATTGCACCAGTCAAAGAGTTCACAGGACCTGTTGAAGTTCCAACTACTGCAGAATCTGGTTGGGCCAATGATGTTGAGACAACGGCTGCGGTTACCACTGAAAATTGGGCAGATGATGTTGCAACACCAACTGCAGCTGCTGTTCCAGCTGCAGGTGCGGCTCCAGCTTTCCAGGCAAGCGGAGACTGGGCTGCTCAAGTAAATATGAATTTAATAAATGTTTAATAATGTATCAACTGGTACTCGAAATTATTAACTGTATTTATTTTCTATATAGCCATCAGAAGAGTGGACTACAACTACACCATCTACTACCAATCAGAGCTGGGGAGGTGCCACAACCGAAAATTGGTAATTTTATTCTTTCAGAATTTCCATACACTGATACATTTTGTACAGTGAATACAATAAAATGAATAAAAATTGACACCAATCTGCCTTTTTTTTCCAACAATCAAATTGAATATAAATTTAAGGTAGCTCTTAGAAAATATTTATCTAATAGTGAATATATTTAATATTTGTTCTTCTAGACTTGTAACTGATGTAAAACCATAATTTAAATAATTATTAATAATATCCTAGTATAAATGATGGATTAAAATATTTCGTTGAAACATTATTCGCGAAGAATTTTTCGTTGAGGTCCAAATGACACTGTTAAAGCGCTACACGCATCGATTATTGATTAACAAGTGTTTTTCACAATAACTTTTCTGTTTAGAAAAGTAATTAATTAAATTTCGATTTTTTTAAGTAAAAAATATGACTACACGAATTGTATAAGTTATAAGAATTAAACGAATATTAATTTAATGTATCTAATAAACAATCATTATTTTACATGTTTTAAAACATTAAGCAACATGTTAGAACATGTTAGATCAACTTTTACTTCGAATCTCGATCAAATTGTAAAAATTATCAGTCTTCGAAAAAGCATTTAGCCTATAAAACATCAAGGTAGTAATTTATTGTTCAGGTCATAGAAAAGTATAACCATTTCGTTTTAAAATAAGCAAAGTCGCATTAAAAAGAGATGATGTTTTACGAAAACAATGGATTTTCCGGCCATCGTGGTCTCCACCGTTTCTTCATTATTAAAGTATTGGCGAAATATTTATACAAACCATTTATTACTAACTTATGCAAAATATATATTTGTGTCAATTAGCAATCCAGATTCAGAAAATTTCAAGTGTTTTTTAATAAGAGCATTGTTTGTCATGTAATTTACAAATAAAATATTTATTAATAAAACAGCTAATGATTCTATAGTATAAATTAATTCAACCTTAGTTTCTAAAGTAATATTGGTTAATTAGTTGTTTAATTACGTAAAAAAGCGATTTAAAACTGCCAGAATGTGAATAAAGTACTCGTTGCGACATCTAGCGACGTAAATAGAAAGTATTCCTCGACAAACTTGGCCTAGTAGCCACAGATTGCGCCACTTGTGCTATGTGAACAACAGAATTAGTTTATTAAATAATTTTACAAATTATTAGAAATCCTCCAAACCTTATTTAAATTGTATGATTGGTCTGTTAAATATTTTTTCCTTTAAGTTTATTAACATAAAATATATTTTTAATGCAGTAAGAGAATTCATGATAAATTATTGCATTTTTCAATTGTTGGCAATTCTATTGTACAAATTGATTCAACCTTAGTTTGTTAAGTATCACGATTAATTGTTTATTTACGTAAAAGGGATTTAAAAGTGCTAGAATGTGAATATAGACCTTGTTAAGAAATCTATCAATGTAAATATTAGATATTCCTAGTTTGCTGATTTTAGAAATTATATAAATTTAACAAATTATTGTAGCTTCTACAATAAAGAGTATTCGTTATTAGTTTTCCCACGGGATATATTATTTTTGCAAGCGCAGTTGATTTACAGAAAAATTGGTGTAATTAAGTAGTTATTTATTTTATAAATATTCTAAGTTATTTGCATAGTTTGGTGATTGGTAACCACAGAAATATATAACAACGTTGACGAAACGAAAATTTGTATTCATGTCCACTTTTCATTATCCATCGTATACAACTTAGAATAAACAGTTTTACTGAGCTGTTGCTGCTGATGGTGCTGATGTTGTAGCTTTGGCTTGTTCCTCGCGAATACGATCTTTTTTTAGCTGTCCCATAAACGAAACCTTGTCAGCTACAGTTTGGAAGCGACCGTGCCCAAATTTAGAGCTGGTGTCGATGAATTTGAGATTGATCTTCTCTAATGCGGATCGTTTGGTATGTACCAACAAAGACTGTAAACATAGATCTTTATATCGTAGATACAATGGAATAGAAAAACCAGTTTTAAGTTCTACCGAAAATATCAGTCCTATCATTAGATATCATTAAAATTTCATAATGAACATGTTTGGCTCTTTAAGTTATTCATCACAGAAAGCTAACAGCACAGTTTTGAAAAACAATCGTGATTCCTTACCTTACGCAATGTAATTACACGTTTTTTTGGCCCCATACAACAACCTTTAAGTATAATGAAGTCGTTATTCACTTCACCGTAATGAGGAAAACCGCCCATAGGAGTGATGGTTTTTTCGGTGCGATCGTACTCTGTCGAAGCATTATTTTTCACGACCTAAAATAAATAGTGAACTTTATAACCAGTTCTTTCTAATCGAGTTTTTAACATATAATAAAAAACGTTTGTGTCACTTGATTTGGAGACCAAAAACATAAGTAAATGTTTTAGGTACTATGACTACAAGTCATTTATATTCGCCTCCTATGATATTATTAATCTTCATTGAGTAAGACTAACATAGGGAAGAGGCGAGCTTTTATACGAAAAGTAATAGATAAATACCTTGCCGTCTTTTGTGTGAATGCCTTGTCCAATTCTGTAGATTTTCTTATTCATTTCTGTGCGATGATGGTATCCCTTCTGACCAGCACGTGCAACGGTGAACGACACGCGGCTCGGATGCCAAGCTCCAATACAAGCAACTTTTCTTAAACCTTTATGTGTTTTACGTGGTAGTTTTTTTGTATGCCAACGTGATGTAACACCTATAAAATGGTACACCTTTTTAGAACTGTATACGTTAATTAAATCAATGTATGCACGAATCAGAAATTGATAGTAGTCATAGGGGTAACGTTTTAATCCTTTTGCTACGATGAGCGACAATAGTTACTCTCCACATAACACCACTTAAATACGACAGACGTCTGTAATCGGTTTGCCAAGGTATACCGTATATTTACTTCGAATTTTCAGTTTTTTATTAATCGTTCGAGTGCCATGTGACGCAATTGCTTGTTTAGTTTTTGGAAGTGCCAGTCCATAAATCCGCAGAATCAAATTTATTGCACGCTTGGATTTTGTTTATACATACGTTATAAGGAACAAGAGGAGCACGATTGCATCACTCGACATTTTTTAATCTGATATCTGTAAAGGCTTTTGGCATTTAAACGATTAAAGTTTATTAAAAAATTATAAATATTTTGTTTTAAAGAAGTTATTTTTCAAAAAATTATTGCAAAAGCAACTTTTTTAAACGCGACGCTTTATTTAACAGAAGCGTTCTAACAAAAGACCGCTATAGCGAAAGGGTTAATAACCAAGGACTTCAGCAGGAAGGCAGCATGATAATATCGTCAAAATGATCAGATAAATGTTAATCATGCTTTTTCATCATACAGTCCGAGTATTTAATTGAATGCTCTTCAAAATGTATGTTACACATAAAAAAAGGAAAGAGTCATTAAACCTACCTTTATATCCCTTTCCTTTAGTGACACCAATCACGTCAATCATTTCATCCGAAGCAAAGACATTGTTAACAGGTACAGGTTTTTCTAGATGTTCGCGTGCCCATTGAACCTTCTGTTCAATAGTTCCACCATTCAATTGGATTTCCATAATGTGGGCTTTCTTTTGGCGTTGTTTCAATAGTTTCATCTATTTAAAAATAATTTATCAGAAATCAAAAGTTTATTTACTCATGAGAAGTATATTTTTGAAGAATTACCTGAGTATGCGCAATAATTCGTACAACTTTGCAGTACTTGATGATCTTTTTCAAATCACTTTCGATTGATTTACGACCAAGATCATCCTGCCACTTTTTGGAAGCTTTTGTAAATGCCTTCTTCTTGCTCTTGTACCTACAGAAAAGAAACCGTAATGGCTGTCTTTCTATGCACATCTACCATCATGATCCATCTGTAATGTGCCAGTCTCTTCATAATGAGTGGAGACTGTACACAGTTTTTAGATCAACCTTTTAAAGAGCACTTTGCTCTTGGTTAAATCCAAATATTTACTCTCATCAGAATGAGCGGAGAGCTAATTCAGAATTGATTTTAATACATATTGTACAATATAACCTTACAGAACAAACATTAAAAGTACCAAAATGTTAAATCAAAAGATTTTCTCACCAATTCTTATAGAACCTTCTACGGCAGTCTTCAGAAAGATGTTCCGCCCAAACAGTAGTAAGAGCTCGTAACCCATGGGGAGTTTCTATATAGCCAACTACACCAACCACAATCATAGGTGGTGTCTCAAGAATGGTAACTGCTTCCACAATTTCTTTTTTATTCACCTCTAAAAACATATAACATCCATATGTAGCACTCTTAAAAGAAAATTAACAATGCTTAAAATAAAAAGATCTGTCTGTACTAGACATGGTTTATCTCAATGGTCATCACCCAATGGGTTCCAAAGAGTTTATGGAATATGCCTTGCCTACATGCTCTCTGCATAAGCAGGGCACATAGTTGTTCTTCGACACTGCGGTTGAGACCATACTGCACAATATCAAACAGCTCTTGAACCGCGACCAAAATTGACCAATACATTTCTGTATCTATCAAATTAAAGCCAAAGTGTCGGACGATATTACAAAGTGTCTTGTAAATGTAATCGATGACAAAAATATAAATTCTACGTTCCCTCATTGAAAAAAAAAATGTACAAGTGGATTTTCTATTAAAAACATACTCTTGGATCAACTTACTCGATCCTGGACGATCGGCTTCCCTGACCACGTGGGTCATTCCGGCCTTATAACCGACAAAAGCTGTTAAATGAACAGGTTTGTTCGGATCGTCTTTAGGAAAGGCCTTAACTTTCCCACGATGACGTTGAGATCTCTTCTTGGGATAGAATCCCATAGACCCGTGACGAGGTGCACTGAACTTTCTGTGCGACTGTGCAACGAATTTTACGTTAAATACACGATACAAACAAATTAAATAAATTTTTGAATAATTCAAAAGTCAGACCGCCCTAGAATTTTCTTCATGGTTATTCAGTTAAAAACCATAAACTGTACACAACTAGAATCATCATGTAACGCAAACGGACAAAACTCGACACGTGGCCGCCATAAGTGAATTCATTTCTAACGATTGTACAAAACTTTGTAATTAATCTATTGTGAATCGAAAATAAGATTCGAAACGACGATTGTCTCGTGTAAAATTTAATTAAAATATTTAAGGATAATTTTGAAATTTTAAGAGGATACACATTGAACCGCGTAAGAATTTCTCTACGACAAACAACAAACTACTTACCATTATCCTTGGAACGATGAAAATGGAGGATGTATGACACCAAATTTCCTTTTATACCACTGCGACCGTCAAGATCTACAAACATTTTCAAACAAAAATACCTAGATTTAAAAATATATAAAAAGAAAAAATGTTGTATAAATTTGTAGTGGATTTGTCTAGGGAAAGTGATGAAAACAAAAAAAACAATAACTTTACTATCATTACAATTGAGAACTTTTGTGAAATGTTGTCATGATGTCTTTTGTTAAGGGTTCTCTAACTGTTTCTGGTGACACGTTTTTAGTGTCCGTCTGTATCGCGAGGTGGAGTTTTTGCTCTATTACCAACCTCCTTCTATATTAGTTACGTCACTAGAAATTCATTTAATAGATTTAATCGTAATTATATTTTAACTATTATATTATTTATAAGTATAATATGTCGTTTAGTAATATATTGCTTATGAAAAATAAATTAAAATCTTAATTTCACTATACGATAAAATTGAAGAGTATTGTATTTTATAAAAAAAAAATTAGTAAAACCCATATTTGTAAGATTATTAGAAAAAAATTGGTATTATATACATTTATAAATAACAAATATTGTAATTGTATGATATATATCGAACATCAATATTCAGACATTGATGTTGTTTGAAAGTGTTTCATAGTACTCGGGCCAGTAGCAAGGACCAATATAATCTGCTGGCGAAGTAAATCGTTATACATTTGTCTTTTTTTCTAGATCAATGCATACAAAAATGGAAGAAGAACCAAATGCATTTGTCCGATTTATTAATTCTATAGGATACTTAATAGATCGACCAGTTGTCTTGTTCCGAGGTATTATCTAATCAACCATTTAATTATGCCGTTATTCTAACAAGTATAAAGAAAAGCAGAAATCGATGAAAATATACACTTATTTTTTTTTGACAGAAAAGATCGTCGTGCCGAATCAAAAGAAGTATCCCTGGTATCATCAAAAATTTCGTCGTATTCCAACAATTGATGAATGTGGTGAACTTGATATTGTTTGTATTGTTGAAGCAGAACATCAATTCAAACGTGATAAGTAAGTTTCTTTTCTAAAAATGTTAAACAAAGCGTTGTAACAAAGATTTTTTTAGTAATGTTTGTTTTATACGATTTTATTGCTATGTTATATCTCATTCCAATTAATTTTATCTAGGTTGGTCGATGAAGAGATTTTATATTTGTTAAGACAACGTTTTGAAGACTGCACATATATGAACAACAAAGATTTAGAGCTTTGTCAAAATGTAAAACAAACCTACAATGATGCTGCTGCAGCATATTTTCAAAAATGTAGGAGTTTCCAATATTTGTAAAAATATATTCATAAAATTTAATGCATTAAGTATAATATATTTAAATTATCAGTAGATTATAAAAAATCAGTTAGAAATGTGTTATAATAGGTATTTTATAGGTCATGTAACTATAATGTTTTATATTGAAACAGACGGTGATCTTGGTATAAAGTGTACAGCAATCCAAGCATTTATGAAACAAAAACATCGTATGATCTGGGAACGACGACACGGACCAGTTGGTACTGGTATGAAGGAAGAGTTTGCCCCGATATAAAAATATTAAATTGTATAGGTTGTCATATTGATATAGTACAGATCTCTTTTTGAGATAAAAGCTGTGTTTATATTATTATATAGAAATTCTGTAATAGGAGCAAAATAAATTAATATTAAATTTTATATTCATTCTTCTAATAGTAAACCTTCTATACTTAAACTGTGGTTGCGTATTACAAAGTATTACAAGTATTTGCAACTTTTATTGTTTTATTTTGTATAATAGTTTGTAGAAAAATTATTTGTTATATGAAAAAAGTGTTTACAATATTTCTTGAACTCATTTTGTCATATACACAAAATTGATTTTAATATTAATTCTATACTTTTTTTGTTCATAAGTAATTTATTTTTATATTAAATACATCAGTGAAAGTCCATGATGTTCCATATATTTAAACATGTGGATACTACTGTATATACAGAATTTAAGCATATATAATACACATTTTTTATGACAAGAAGTTATCATATAGAAAACATTACAAATTATGTAATACATAGATATGTATGCATTATATGTATTTATATGATTTTATCATATAATGTTACTGTTTAATATTTAAATAAAATGCAATTGGGTGACAAAGAAATATTATTATTCCAACCATGTGTGTTGAATAGTCTTCTTTTATTAGTTCACCTTCAAATTATTAACTTTAGTTTATTAAAATAAATCAATTAACGACAAAGAAAAAACTTCACTAAAATGTACTTAAAGTCCAATATATCCTTATATAAGTATTTATTTTAATTACAAAAACAATCAATATTAGTGTCATACATTTCATGTAATTCAAATAAACTATACTATAGTAATATACAATTTAGAATCTTAAACTTATGTAGATGCATATAATTTCTACATAAATATAATACTACATGCATATAATTTATACATATATAATACTGATATATTTGGCATTATCTAGATACAAATTGAGTGAATTTTGTGAACCTCTGACAATTGTTTGCAGTATTTAAAACTTGAAATAGTTTATTATATACCTAGCTTACATCGTTAAACTATTATTTGTTAAATAAAATATCCCGATGTTTCAAAAATTAATGCATGTAAACAATATTTTACATAATAAATAACAATTGACAACCTATTATAGGAAGAGGTATAAGAGACTAGCTATAAACACAGCCTGTGTTTTGATAATAGTTTATCATATCTATACTATGTTTTTGATATAAAATAGACATTGTATAAAAAATGGACATTATCTAAATGAAAATATGATAATTATATATTGGGAATATAGTTCTCATGTATGCGCAGATTGATTTTGGTTTCTGAGATATACAGAAAAACTACACAGGAAAGAAAAGATATTTTCAGACAAAAATTACTTTAATTAACTAAATCTGTCATCTAATGAATGATTTGTCAATTGTTTATGTAGTTGAAAACAATTTTTACGTGAAAAATAAATAATTTTTTATAACTATCGAGATTTGCTTTTACATTGTGTAGTTTACAGTTATAATAATAATAATAATAGTTTATAAAGGATAATAATAAAATCAAATATATCCGAATGTTATACATATCTACAGATATCCTGTATATCTTTAAAGTTTCGTATTACATATCAGAATTTTTTACGAATTTTTATAAATATACATCTCCTTTTTCGATTCGTTTTTTATGAAAAAAATCTTTTAAAACATTTGCGTGCAATTGAACGGAACAATCATATTGTTTTGACCATGCCGCTATAAGGTCAAGTGCTTTTTCAACTTTTTTGTCTCGAAACTCTTCTTCTTTTTCTTCTTCTTTTTCGTTTCTTTCTTCAGTAGATGAATCTCTTCTTTTCTGTATGCCACTAGTAACACTTAGCGTTTTAACTGTAGACTGAATCAATTTTCTTCGCGGAAGACTTTTCCACGTCAACCAGTTTTCGTCCGTTTTATAAACATTATTCAGATCAATGTTCGCCTCTTCTAAATATTTCAAAAGATCGGTAGAAAGATCTTCCGCTGTTTTATTAATTATATCTGCACTTTTACCCTGCATTTGTAAAGAACGTATCCCATGGCGTTTTTTAAAACGCCATATCCACCCTCTGTTACATACGAATGTTGATGGGTCGTTGCAATTTTCACTAAATTCTCTCGCTTTTTCAAGTAAGATTCTATCGCTGATAATATCGCCCAATGTTGATTGTTGTAAAAACCAAGAATACAATTGTTTATCTATTTCGCTGGCTATAGGTTCCCTTAATCTTTTTTTCTTATTAGAGGTAGGATTTGTTTTCACCTCTTGTCGAAGTTTCACCGCGTCCTTTTTAATGTTATAAATGGTGCGGACAGTGACTCCAAATTCACTGGCCAAATGTTTCAACGAGACACCTTTTTCTATTTCTTCCATGATTTCTAGTTTTTGCGACACTGTTAATTGTTTACACAGTTTTCTTTCATTGTTTAACATTTCTAAAAGATCGCTTAAATTATTCACTTCGCGAATTGATACGTGGTTTTTAAATTCTAATCTTAATACGATGTGTGCACATAATTTTTTCTCTGCACTATTTAGTTCGCCACTGTACCATGATGGGAAACGTTATAATGCTCGTCAGAGTCTTTTAGAAGAGTTCCTCGCTACGTGATTAAATTTTCATAAGAAAAAAAATTTTTCTTGCGCGGACATACGCTTAAATAAGATCAATGCTGGAAGAAACATGCATTACTGCACGGTTAACTTTCACTAACATCTGTATGGTTAACTTTCCACAATTCGTCCCCCCCCCCCCCCCTAATCTCTTCCATTCAGCATCTCGAGATCAACGAAACCTGCCCAGTGGAAAAGAAAGGACACATTAAATATCGTGTAATAGTACACATATTAAGTCAATTAAAAGTATTCCGATTCGAGTCGTGTTTGACCTCATTTTAATCAGAAGCATTTGAAGTACTAGTATGCATTGGTACCGTTTTTGAAAAAATGATATGAAAACTATGAAGAGTAAACTTTTGTATATTGTACGATTATTTTTTTATCGTAATAACATTTTCTTGAAGATTCTCGGTCGTGGTCGCTCGACGTATTACATCTACCTCGCTTTCTTCTGTTGTAATAATTTTCTTCATCAAACAATATTCAAGTTCGGTTCTACAAAAAAATACGCTACTCTGCGCGCAAAACTTTTACTGCTTCTTACCAAATCTCGTGAAAGTTAATCGTACATTACTGTAGTGACAAAGGGATCGCTTATATTCGAGCGAAGAAAGTAAATGAGATAAACTCTGCCCTTGAACTTCTCCCCGGAAAAGTAGTCGAAGAGATAACGAAGATATCGAGGCCAGGTGCGTGTATGGGAGAAAGTTGAATCGTTTCGCTCACCGAAGAGAAAGCACCGTAATAAAATTTGGTAACTATTTAAAAAAAAAGGATCTTACCGATTCCGATGATTTTTCAATATGTTGTAAAAATCAACACTTTCGGCAACTTTTTCCTACACACGATCATCGTTCGGCCTTAGTTTCTAAAATTTTTGCAAAAAACTATTGCTACTACCATTGATAACCAATTTAAGTGATTACGTTTGGGTCGGTTCACCTAATTCGAACCTAATCCATTAAATTAGTTAAGAACGAATTATGCGATACAATAATACCAAATGAAATAAACGAAAGCGATTCGTATTTATTTATATTTTTTTCTATCTTTCTGTAAATTTTTATCTATATGTCCTGTACAATTTCTATATTTTCTACTGGAAAAACTATCCCAACTCTATAACGATGCATTTACAGCACGAGCTACGACGTTAATCGTGCCAAGTTTCTTCATTACTTTTTGTCATGGGATTTTTTCCCCTCGGCGTGGGTGTGCTAATATATCGAAAATCGAACTTAACACTTGATCGAACAAGGCTCTATGTTTTCCTAATAGTCAAGGTCGACCATACTACGTAGTGGAAATTGGCATGTAGAGGAAAATTGTTATTAACATTTGATCTGGCATGTCGGGAAGCGGTAAAATGCACAGGTCAGGTTTGCTGTGCAGATGTGACTACATTTATGGTACCTGTAACAAGTGATCGGTACCTGAGGGACGATCAGCGTATGATTGAAGGGCCTCTTTAATTTCTCCGATAGGGTAGGCTTCGAATTGATCGTTCTATGGATGATAAATGATTTTTGAAAAACTCATTTCTACGCAACAATAACTATTGGTTGATTCAATTCAAAATGAAATCTGAATAAAACTTACCCGAGATATTAACCTTTAATCTCTTTATGGATTTAAGTGACTCGTATTTTGTAAATTTTGTTTACGACTCATAATCATTACCATTCGATCCCCGCCAAGACTGATAAAATAATTAGGTAAAGAATCTTTCTACATTTTTCCGTATTATTGCGAATACAGCAAAATCTAATGAAATACACAGACAGACCTTGTTACAATATTATTGGACTTGTATTTACAGTGACGAGTGTAAGCACGCAATGTTACGTTGCGATTTAATTATTTAATAATTATATTAGATTTTGTATTATATATTACACACAGAACCGATAGTGTTCTTTTGGTCCGCACTAAGCGGCTTCGTTTTGCATTCGGTCTTTCAAAACAATAGCTAAACCGAACTAAAGTATACCTCCGCTATTTATTTTGTATTTCATTTAATATTTTTGGAGTGCAAAACTGTAAATCATGGTATTGCATATTTTCCTTCATCAAATTTATCGTATGTCGCTATTAAAAGTAAAAATGACTGGTTACATTTCGTGTAAAATGTTCAACTAATCAAAATATACAAGTATTAGCCAAAATAACAACGTAGCGTTACGTGTTTATACTTTCACTCGTCATTGTATATCGTCACAGGGACAATGCAAGCAGCCAATTGCAATGGGTTCTTAACTCTTAATGATAATGACGACGTGTAAAAAAAAAACCAAGGTTCGTACGAGATACGGAGCCCGGCACAAAGGATTAATCTAATTTTACAGGTTCGTAGATTACACGTCCCGGTTGCCACGTGTAAAATATTAAATTAATAATGATAACTCAATAATTTTAAAGAAATAAAAGAAAGTAATTAATGTGACCGTAGCGAGCCCAGCGTACACATTACGTGTTCGTGATGTCGAGAGTTTTTACGGTTCTAATACATGTGTAATCGCGATACAAATAAAATAAAAGAAAAAAAATAATTAAAGAAAAAGAGTATCCGATGTACGAGATTACACCCTAGGACTTGGATCGAATGAAACTTCGATGAAATAAGACAAGAAAAATTAATATTCGTAGTTTCAAGTATGTATCTTTATTTACTTGTATCTCTAAAACTATCGAGTTATTATATCTAATGTTTTGCACATAGCAAATGGAACGTATTGTCTATCATCCCAGAAAATCAAAGACAGTCTATTCTATACCTCGTCGGAGATGAAACATCTACAAGTATTTATTCGTTAATATCAGACGTCTCGGTCTCGTCGCGTTCTATATGACGCACAGTAGACAATGATTTCGCAGAAAGTATGGTTGTTTCTCGCTTCTTCCTTGCCGACTTGATTATTGCACACGAAGGACGAAATTCAGGCATCCGAAAGAATCGAGACAAAGTATCAATGCTTCGTCTACCTCGTAACGTTTCTCGCTCGGTTTCAATCCCTCTAATTCATTCTCGCTTTTACAGAGCAAGGGTGAATCAGAAATAATAGTAAGGAGAGCACTCAGCTCTCAACGAATAAATACTGTATTCTGTACCTCATTTGTGGTAATACGAATTGAACCATTGGTACCCAACGCGGTATATCTCAACTATAAGTGAGATATACTATAATCAACTATATATCTCGTTGACCTTTCATTTTTTATTAATTTCTTATCGCAGCGGTATATAAAAACATCTACATCTATTGTACATGTATAACAAATTATTTTATTAGCTACTTATTTAGAAGATTCCACTGATCATTTGTACCTTACAATTTTCTTTATGTTCGTTATTACAATAAAACTGTCTGATACAATCATTTATTATAAGGCGTTATGTATTTTGACATACCTCGCAAAAAGTACAATTTAAATTTCTATTAGTCGGAATGATATTACAAATTAGACACGTAAAATGCACACGTAAAACTTACGCGGGCATTGGCATAAGTGCATAATACTAAAGATTTTGAATTCGCGTAATTAAAATTATTTTTAAATATACAAAATTATTATATTTTATTATGACTAATAGAAAATTCAAATTGTCAAATTCATACGATTTAAAAAACAAAGTAAAAATTATCATCTTCTTTATGTAAATATAAAATACAATAGAATCCATTCTTACACGATGAATATATAACATGTAACAAAACTATTTCGTATGTTCCAAATAAATTAATAGAAGTTGTTTAATAATCGCAGGATACTAGGAAGCCTCGTAAAAATATTAATTCATGATTGCTGATTTATCGAATCGTGAATTTTAATACCATTAGATTCATTGATAATGAATTATTATTCTTTCATTTTTTTAGCAATGTACCGAACTTAAAATATGATACATAGTGGCGATTAAATAGTGCTTTGAATCTAGTAATCCGTAACAATAATAAAATGTGATCCGGGCTTCCTTAAGTCTACGAAATTGTATGCACACTTCATTTTCAATACAAAATTCCTTAATAATTAAAGTAAAATATGAGATCAACATGATCATTTACACAAATCAAAGAGAGCAATCTTTCCTCACATTTTTTTGTTGTATGCATTAAATCTAAAAATAATGTATTCTTCTAGATAATGAATGCCATCATCAATATTTTTTTTTTTAAATTCTCATTCGATACTGAAAGCAGAAAATATTCTAATAAAATAGTACCGTTGTTAAAAGTAATCGTTATTAATTAAATGTCGCAATCTAATCGATACAATTATACATTTCTTCTTTTGCCTTATTTTCGATAAAACTTTTATTACCTGTCACCATTTAATAATATTTCCAATGATTAAGTCTTAATGGAATTCATAAAAATTTGATTCTAAGCATCGTACGCTTTTTCCATTCTTGCGATTTTCAGCTATTTGATAATGACTATTATATTAAAGCTGATAAATATTCCTTCGGTTAAAAACATTTATACATACAATGTTTTTCAATTATCATCAAAATATTCAAAACACATTCATTCATAATACAATTAAAAAATCACATATGCTATAAAAACGAGCAGACAAAAATGAAGGGAAAATTACTGACACAAATGGGAAAAATTATTGTACAAATGAAAATATATGGTAGATGAATATCCGATAAAAATGAATTGTATTCCATATCACAGTTGATAACGACGTTATAGTTAAATACAATTCGTTCTCTGTAACAATAATTTACAATAAATCAATAGGTGTGGGCTGATAACATTTTAGTCACGACAAATAATTTCTTAAGTAAAGTTAAAAGTGCAATAAATACTTTATCTTTGTATTAGTCATAAACGAAATTTGATTTTAAAGATATGCATTACATTATACATGACTTAGTTAATAATATTACTACAATTTGTAATAAAATTGATATTTTATTGAAATATAACTTTATTATAACAAAAATAATGCGAATCAACATAGAAAATTGGCCCAAACCTATGAAATGTGCACAATTAATGCTCATTTCCTCTTTGTCTTTTTTCTATTTTATATCACAGTATGAAAAATGCTATACGAATTTTATATGCAATACAATGAATACATATCAGTCGGTATAAGCGTCACACACTTATTCACATTTCAAATCGGAAATCATAGCTACTTATTACATAGGTATTTATATATATATATATTTTTCCATACTTCTTGAAAATAAATTCTGTTTTTTGTCGCGTATGTATTAAATCGATATATTACTACCATATATTTCAAATATAAATGGGGAGAGGGGGGAGGGGGTGTACCTACCATTTAGGAAACGGTGTATAGGTATTGAGCCCGCTGTGTGACAGCCTACCGAGATGCTACAAATCCCTTCTTTGTCCAATCCCAATAACACATTTCACGATTAAAAAATGTGTTTCGATGCTGGCTTCTTCGCTTTTAGCGTATGTGAGACGTTTGTACATTTTCGAACTCTGTATCGTTCTTTATGATTCAATGGGTTGATTAAACTGAGCAGCCAGGCGACGTTTGTTCGTGAATACTGTACAGAACGAATGTTTTTATTATGGTATTATGGTAACATGTGATTACAAATAATGATTAGTTATTAAAAAACTATATATTACTTACACTGCTTCGTGGGGGTATTGTGGTTTTCGTTATCATTATCATTATCACCATCATCCGTGTTATTGTTATCATTTTCAGTAGTTACATCTTCTGTTGAATGATCGATTATCTTTTTTTGTTTATCCATGAAGATTTGTGCAGTTACAATGTTTTCTGAAGATGAATTCTTTTTAGGAGTTAAAGAAAGTGATGGAAGTGGCAATTCAGAAGGATGAGGAGCAACAACCATGTTACGTTTGGAGGAAAAGTAAGGTGAAGTACGTGGGTTTAAGGGATTTGCAGCAGCTGGTAATAAATTTTTCGTCGGCGATAATAAGTTGCATGTACTATTATCGGATACAATTTGACTCCAAGAAGGAGGCAAGGTTAAGGGAGGAACCTGTTAATACAAAAGGAAAATGATATTATAAAAAGAATTACATTTATTTGTAAATTATATTTACCTGCACATTGGTAGCATGTTCATCCTGCGGATATGTAAACTTTGTTGGAGTTACCCAAACTGAAGATTCCCACTGATTCTTATTCAAATTCTATAAATTGATATAAATTATTTTTAATTTATATGTCGATAGAAAAAGTATACGTACAAAATAAAAAAACACCTCAGGTGGAGAATCTGGTTTAGGAGGAGGTGGTGGAAAATCTTGCGGTAGAATCAGAATACGCTTTAAGCTATTAAAAAAGTTTTCTTTTTCATTCTCTTGTGATGTCCAGTTAAGTAATTGATCCTCCGAAGGTGACATTTTCCAATGCTTATCAGATTCCTTTGACCACAAGCTGTTTTCTTCAGTTTGCTTCCAAGAATGCGGATTATCGATTGTTTGTCCTGCCCACTTTGCACGTTCTTTTAACGTAGAAGAATTATTGGATACGTTTACACGAGAAGAGAAATCGCTTTCAAATGATTCATTACTAGAATCTGTATCATGATTCGACGATGCTGATGTGTAAGTCGGTGGTAATGGTATACCAACGGCTATTTATAAACAAAAAAATCGAATTAGAAAATCCTTGAATCACCAACAACTTTCAAACAGTTGAGAATAAATCGTTTTACATACCAGCAAGTTTTTTATTAAGAGATATAATGTTCTTTTTTCGCCGTGACAGTTTTATTGTAACTGTACAAGATAAGGTTTGCAAAAGTGCAAAAATGGTTGGAAAACCGTATTCTGCTGGTTTACAGACACAACCTGTAGTTGACAAGTATGCTGTCTCAAATTGTGAGAGCTTCAATGATCCACCATAATTCATCATTACACGATATACGTCACAAGCAAAACAATGTAACTGAGTAAGTTCTATTAATTGCTCGTCGTTCACTGTTGTAAACTGAAATAACATCTACATAGTTTTACAAGACTTTTTATAGAAGTATTTCCTTGTTGAGACCAAATTATAGTTTACCTGAACTACCTTAGATAGATTTTGCATAAGTTCATCTATGTTACATGGTTTTAAATAATACTGTGCATAGAGTTGTTCAAACTCTTTAACTAGAATTTTGTGTTGAGGTTTATCCATCAACACTCTGTGGCACTGTAGAGTTAATTGTTGCAAGTGAGATTTATCTACCATTACGATTGCAGGCCCAGTTACTAAATATATAATCTAAATAATTTAAATATCCATGAATTAATATACATATGTAGTTAAAGTATAAGTAAACATTTTAATGCTAAATTCTGGTACCTTTACAGTATCTTCAAGTTTCTGCATAAGTTGCAACACAGATGTACAGCCAAATACTTCTGGTTTTAACGCATAACCAAATTGACGTAAGAAATTTTGTGCGATGTTTAAAACATTAAGACAACCTTTTGATCGTGTTACTAATTTTGATATTTGTTCAGAAAGTACGCGAAGACCTTGCTTTTCTATTAAAGAAATTTGTCTCTCCCCCGAATTATCATCTTCAATCTTGACAACATCGGGTATAGCTTCAAATAATTCGATTAACTTGGTAAAACCGTAATCTGATACACGACACTGATGACCAAAATGATGATGATACGAAGGTACGAATTTATTAAATTGCATTCTGCACTGAGGTGCATGTTGTAACAATACTATAACCTACACAAAACGTAAGTGTATTTTTTATCAATATGATATCAATTTCCCAGACTAGTTTCAATGTATATCTTCCTTACCTCTACAGCGAATTGTTTTGTTCGTTCAATCTCTTCTGCAGTTTGTTCCCGTTTAGGAATTGCTATTATTTTGTCTCCACCATTGATTGTAGTAACAACAACAGTATTTTCCGATACTTTACTAAGAATATCTTCAATTTCACACACACCATAATCCACGACATCCCATGGTTTAGCTGCGTAATTTTTATTTTTATTTTCTTTATCCATAATATATATAACTATATATAATTCAAGAAGATAAAAAATCTTTACCTATTACTCTAGCATAAACGCTTGGAAATTCTGAAAGTGCCACTTGTTTACTCGTTTTAGACTTTAAAACTCTCAATAGATCAGATGTGAAACGACGTACTTGAGCACGATGAGACAATGTTACTATGCGATTATTTCCTTCACCCATCACCTGAAATATATAAGTAATTTAAATTTCAAGAATAAATTTAAATATAAAATATATCTAATTTTTATTCTACTTACTTGTACAGTATGTGTAAGCACTTCTAATAAGTCAATCAATTTAGTGAACCCATAATCAGCAACTCTACACTGTCTTCCAAAATGATGGTGATATGCAGGTATAAATCGATTAAACAGTAATTGGCAGTGTGGAGCAGTTTTTAGAAGATCAATTAATTCTCGACTAAAAAGTGCTAATTGATTGACAAGTGGAGGACTCACGCATTTATTTTCTAAAAAAAATATTATACTTGGCACATAAATGTCATAAGAGTCAAAGTGACAAAATTTTACCTTCATAAGTATTATCATGAGTTTTACTTCCTGTCCAAATAAGGTATTTCACACTACCAATACCCTGTTTTAACTCTACACATGATAAACAGGATACTAAGTGTTCCAAAGGTACCCCATTTTCAGTCACTTGTAGTTTTTCTTTGAATTCAGCTTCGTAACAATTTGGCAGACTGAAATTATTTATTATAAATAATTTTATCACGTGGTATCCAATAATGGAATTTTCATGGAATTCTCAAAATTCAATGAAAATGTTTATAAAGAATGTACCTAGGCAGTGGTAAATTTCCATTATGTGTAGTAAGTAACTGACGTATACGTAGATCAAGAAGTTTTAAAGAAATTTTTACATTAGGAAGAGATGCTACTTTTTGCTCAGCCCATCCTTTATCAGACCATGGTTTTAGTGTGTGAGTAGTACAATATGGTAACTCTACTTGTTCCTCCTACAAATTAAACATGTACTATGTATTTTATGTACATTTATATACTTATGCAAGCATGTTATGCTTATTATTTCAGAAAATTTTCATCGCTTTAAGAATATCGTCACAGCTTCTCAACAATAAAAGAAATAATGACTCTGCTTTCACTGGAAAAGCTCGAACTCGGCTTAATATCCATCATTGTATATTTAATAGTAATATAATGCTGAAATATATTAAGATATAACATACTTGAGTTGCTGTATTGAAACATGGTGATGGAGTGTTTCTGTGATCTGGATTAAGAGAAACCATTCTGCCATCAGGATCTTCAGTAATAATACAAACATCCTTCATTTTGTATAACTCCGAAATACTGATGGTAATCATAAAACGACTTTCATACATTTCTCGAAATTTAAAAAGGGGAAGTTTGTGACCTGGCACTTCTTGTAGCAACATTACAATTTGTGCCCGTACAACTTGAGGACTTGCTCTACCACTATGAGCGTAAGATATTAAAATACGTTTATATCCTAATTTACGACGATGTAATTGAGAAATTGCATATTGCGCATCCGACAAAGATGCTACTTTGACGCTGGCAGCAAAGTTACCATCAGACTGTGTAAAAATAGACACATTTAACACCTAAAACGTAAAAATAAACAAATTAAACACATTTACATTACATCCATAGTAATTATATATATAACAATTTACCATAACATGTTCCAGGAAGATAGAAGCCAGCATATGTTTTAGTTTTTTTGAATTAATACTTTGGTCTAGATTAGTTACTTGCAGTTCAATAGGTGTGCATATTTCATGGTTCATCGAAGATCCATTGTGATTATTTATTGGGTTGAAAAATTTCTAATATACCAAAGATTGTATATCATTACCTACTTAGGTACTAGAACGCAAAAAAAGTCTTAAACAGTTTAAATACCTCAACTTCTTCATTTTCTGCATCACTTGGATGATAAGGTGAAGTGTTTGTACATTGTTGACTCATTGTTTGTATACTGTTCTCATAAGGTGATGGTGTTCTGGTATTACGTACAGATTTTTGATTCTTATAAAGAGGAAAAGTAAAAAATTAGAATTTATATAATTGATTATGTTCATATTGTGCATTTAATTTATTTCATACCTGTCCATTCCACGGACTTCGTTCTCGTGGTTGTAAATCACACATTGGAGATGGACTACGACGTTTGAATGAATTTGATTGAGAATGCACTGTAATATGACAAAAATAAAGTGATACTATTTATGATTTTATAAAAATAAATAAGCAAATAATTTTCAAACCATTTTCATTAAAACTTGCTGAAACATTTAATGGAGGATGTTGTTGTCTTGGTCCAGTCCACTCTGGAGGCTGAACAAAAGAATTATGTGTACCTCTAACACGTCTTAAACATTCTGGATTTCGTAAAGCTACATTATTATTTGTAGCTGTGCTATCCCGAGCCTGCGGGATATGAACTCTTCTATTAAGCACTTTTGTCTTTTCAACCTAGAAATGGTTAATTATGAGTCATGAAAGAAATAATAATTTTATTTGAATATGATACATAAAACTACAAACTTTGTATTGCTCTTCCCAGATATGAGCAAATTGTTGCGAATTAGAGATTTGCCAAAATAATGGCGATTGGACCCTTGCAAGTTCATTATATGCTCTATTAAAAGTTACATTATTAGTTGAATATGGTCGTCCAACAAAAACAGGAGGAGGTGGAAATATTCTGTAAAGAATAAAAATAAAAGATCGTCAACAATTGAGAAATTGATATTAATTATCATATCATTACTCTTTTTAGTGTTATATCAGATAAGATCAAAGCTTCTACAATTTCATAGCCCAAATCAACAAGGACAGTGTCTACTCGCGACTCTAAGGCTCTCTCTCGGAAGTTCATCATTTACAAAAGACTATTTTTATATTATTACTAATTTGTGTAAAAATAATTACGCTGCTGATGTAGAAACTGGAGCACAATGAGTATTCCATGCTGAATTGTATGTTCCAATGACTGGGGATGATGACTGATAATGTGGAATTTGAAGTGCTCTTCCACCTGTTACCGAAGCACTTGCACTATACATTTGTTTTGAAGAATTAGTAACAATTTCTGATTCACTCACAGCACGATTTCTGCTTGTAAAATTTCCTAATATTATAAAAATATAATGTTAGCAAACATTATAATTAACACACATTATTATTGTTTCAACAACTTTAATAACAAAATGTATAATTTAAAAAAAACAATATTATTATATAGTGATTTACCTTGAGTTTTCTGAATATTATTCCCCTTTTCCTTTTGAAATTTTACAGAAATTTTCGAACCAAGGACAATTTCTCCATCCATACGCTTCTGAGCTCTATCAGAAAAAGTCACATTGTTATTGAGCAAAGCAAACTAACTGTAATTACATGAAGCCAATACACAAGATAATCAAATCTGCCTATAAATAACCTTGTAGGACACACTAAATATATTTATAATACAAATTAAGAAATTAATTAATTTTGTGAAGAAATTTATACTTCTTAATTAATATGCATATATTTCAATAAATTTTCTGATCAATTCTATGTTATAAAAACGTTTTATTGTCAAATGTATATGTTATCAACTTACCTTGGATATAAATAAAATCATTGGATTATTTTAACATTGTAATACGAATAAATAAAACGATAAATAATAACAATATATTAAACAAAACTTTATAACAATAATTACTATAGTAAAGATAAATGAAACAAGTATGTTGTACAAATCAAAATTTTGATCTTTCTATAGTGCCACTATGTACGTTACATTGCTGTCTATTGTTTAAATTCTACCTTATTTATGTATCTATCCCTACTACCTCTGGTATAGTTTTTTTTCCTAATACTGAATAACCCAATAAGATGTTTGTAAGTAGGGATGAATGATTGGTTGTACATAGGGCGGGTTATTTAAACACAAGAATGATACCACTGTTACTTATGTTACAAATAAATCATTAACTCTACCTTTAGTAACACAAAAATTGTTTGCAAACAATTAAGTAACATACACATGATAGCAACTTAGATAGGACAACATTTATAAGAATCAAAGTAACAAATGTATATATACCTTTCTGCATAAATTTTTGAAGTAAAACGTACAACTGCAATATTTGACTGGATTTCTACTACTCGACCACCACAATTTTCAGACAATTGTTTAAGACGACGTTTAATGGATGCAACGTCTTGATTTTCGGGAAGGTTACTAACTAGTAAGTCATAAAATGCGGTAACCTGGAAGGAACATGAATTTTACGAAATCCTAAGAAGTACCTAATTTTTATACAATTAATGGTTAAATAACTGAAAGAGTTAAAGCATGCCATTAAAATTATAGAAATGATAATCATTATTTTACAGATATTTCCAGGAAAACCAACACTTAGATATACTTCACATATATATATATATGCATATATTAGTATGAGTACACAAAATAGCAATAATAGACAAATTAACATATATATGTAAATAGTTCTTGAAAATAATAAATTACATAAAAATAAAAAGACATGAAACATATAATAAAATAGTTTATTATGCAAAGCAATTTTCAATTTTTTAAATTTAAAATTTTTTCTTAGTAAAAGGAAATATAATAAAAACAAGTAAGAATAATACAATGTTTGTAAACAAATTTTATTATGAAAAAAACCTTTACCTCTACAGTCCTGGACGGTAGTGATTCCATTAATTCTGAAAAGTCATAATGCTCATTGGCACAGAGTATTAATGCTTCAGAAACATTTTTTCTATGTAAAAGTATCACATGGATTCTTTTTCTATAACGTAAGTCACTGAGATCAGCAGCAAAATTAATATCACCTGATATTAAAATTATAGCTGCTGGACTTCCATGAATATCAGCAAATCTCCTAATAGATTGTTTGAGCTTTTCATCAGCAGCATTTTTATGCACTGCAGCAACATGTATTAAATTAACCTATAACGTAGAAGTTTTATAAATGAAATATTATATTATGAAAGTAACAGAATTGTGCCAAATACTTAATAATATTTTGAATAACATTACACAAATTTACCTGGGCATCATTTAATTCCTTCACAACCTTGCTAGTCTCTTTACAAACATCACAAACTACAATAAATTCTGCCTCCCTGTAACCACTAAAAAATTTGTCTCTAATTACCTGTGTTACAGCCATAGCCGATCTTCCTTTCGGAACCTACAATAGTTTGATTTTTACAATATATATTTTGCATATAACAGGGAATTCTTCCATCAATAACTATGGAAGTAATTTGATGAAGTAAAAGTTTAAAACAAATTTTTTAAGTTCAAAATGTTAAGAAATTATAACAATATTAATATAATTAAATATAATCTATAACAATATTAATATAATTAAAAGATCTAACTTAATACTAACATTACAATTTTCTATATCCCAAAATACACCAATGGGAGGAAGATATATTGGTGATGCTGGTACATTGACTGGGCTGTCATGATGTAAAAAGGCACAATCATATTTATAATGGGTAAGTAATGGTGAGGCAGATGCTTTATTCTCAATTTTAAAGCTGTCTCTATTGCTGTTGATATCACCCAATGGTCGAGGTATGGTACTTTCAATATTCTGCGATGAAACTTTCTGTGCTGATAATAACTGTAACAGTCTCTCATTTAGATCTTCAATTTTATTTTCATCATACGCACAAAGTGCGTAATGATTTGTAATATCTTGGTCTGCCATGTGTTTCATAGAATATCATTTAGAATTCCAATATATAACCTATAAACAAAATAATACAGATGATAAAATACAATCTACAGAAAAATAGAAAGTAAAAATATTGTCTCACTACAATGTAATGAACACAATAGAGGACACTTCAAATTAAATGAAAACATATAAATAAATGTTATCTTTAAATTGATAAATTAAAGTATCGTATTTTGATAAAATAGATATATAACGTTATCTTTAATATCTATAACAATACTTTGTAAAATTAATCTATATGACATTCACAGTATAATGCAATATACAAAGACTCGTAAAGTATTAAACTGTCGTCGTTAATAATCACATAAATGCAGTTAATGGAACACTAAACATATTCTTAAAAAAAAGATTCGTATGTTACCTAAAATATTAGCCCATTATACTCTCAAAAGTTTCTATTGAGTGTATAGACATAGAGAGCATTGTTAAATGTAAGATAGATGCAATTTTGTAATGAGCTCTAGAAAATACACAAAACATCACACGAATTAAAATCGTAAACGTATGTAGACATACATCGCACTAATTCATGACCAAAATTTATACCACATACAGGAAGTAAACACTGAATAACGCAGCAAATAACTATCCGATTTGCTGTCTCTCCCGCTTCTTGCGCAGCGCGAAAAACACACACATTTCATAGACGGTTCTCAACTTCTCATCAAACTGTGAATATATCCTTAAATCACTAAACTTTGTCCAACTTGATGATACACTTAAGGTAAACAAAACCACATAACTTCGACAGATCTTATTGGTTTTCTGTGCAGAATGTAACCAAATACAATAGCTGCATAATACTGCTGCTCATCTATGTCGCGAACTTGCTCTCGCATTACCGAGCAATTTTAACTAACTTTAATCTTTCACAGATCAACGCGAAACATTTGCAGCGACAATGAATTATTATTATTCGTGGTATTCTCTTCGCACTAATATTAATCTACATGCTATTTTTTAATTCATTTTAACTTTCCCAAATATTTAAAGTATAATATATTACGAATCTCTATAAAATAACAAATTTTGACAATAGATCATGATATGTTAAGTATAAAATAAGTTATTACTTTAAGAATTAAATTATAATTTTATAAATATATCTTATTATGTTTTCAGAATTAATTTCGACACATGTAATTAATATTTTGAATATTTTAGTTAAATAACATACATAAATATATTGTGTATACTTAATATTTAATAGACCTGAATGTGGAAAATACATTAGAACAGATGTGTATCGTACATTAAAATACAATCAAATATAGAAAACACACAGTATATATTAGAATACATGACAGTTACATAGTTTTAATATCTTATGATGTTGGTCAATTGCGTTAATCTTTTATTGACCTTAAAGTAAATCATTTCAAAAGTTGTCCTCCTTCTGTATTTTAGAGGCCTTAGCAAAGTTTATCACTCCGCTAGTTATATTTAATTTTTTTCAAGAAGGTAGTTTTAAAGGTTGCACATGCTGGATCCATTTAGGTATTTGCAGCTTAAAAGTGTATAAATATTATTATCCGAAAATGTATTAAAGTTTTAACTAAATTTAAAAATTTCTTGAGTTACGAAACAAGAGATGAAAGCGATATTTATAGATTCTCAAATGTGCGAAGAAGATGAAATGATTGTCAGAGATTATAGAAAATTATGAATTACACTAAATAACTATTTGCACATTACACAATAATATAGTAACATGTATAAAAATTAAGTCCGAATATATAATTAAATATATTTAATAAATAATAATTTAATTTTTGAATTACTTATGTATTTTATACTTTACCTATCAGAAAACTATTGTGAAGGAAAAAGGGTAGTCGATGTACACCGGCTGAAGTAAATACTGACCAACAGAGGGGAAAGTTACCATATTTGAGTTACCCTTTCTCCCTCACAGGTAGCTCTCACGCGTACTGCGCAAAACAGATGCGCAGAATTATATCGCCCATCGTATCACGGATAACTTTAACTTCCAAAATATTTAACCTATAAATTATATGTCATTTGAATTGCTTTAAAATAATTATGCTCTAGCAATAGGTAGCAATATGTAAAGCATAGTGATTTACTATGTGCCCTTTTTCATAGGTTAGATGTTTTGGAAGATCAAATATCGTTCCGTGATGCGTCAGCGGTATAATACTTTAATACTTCTGGGCATTTATTTTGTACACCACGCACGAGAATAACGTGATGGAAGAAAGGTAACTGGAGTATAGTGACTTTCCCCTCATTTGGCTAGAGTTTATTTGACCCTACTGCACAGACGTAAACATTTCAAATGCCTACAGTACTTTAAATTTCATGGATGAATTTACTTGGCAGTAGGATCATCGATAATTATACTTGCAATGATTTCGGTGGGATTGGTTAATCCAGACCAATTAGATTACGAAATCAATCAGGATATTATTTAAATGGTTGTTTACATTGGTCGAAGTTTCGTTGCTTCATCGTTTTGTTGCACTTGGTTTCATTGCAGTTTATACATATATCCATATAAGTGTAGAGTATAGCATAATTATATGTAGCTAGAGTTAAAGTTCCTAGTTTATGTATGAGGTACGAAATTTTCGTAATCATTTGCAAATAATTGTTTTTGTGTGTGTATAGCGTGGGTTTGCCCTTGTGAACGATTCGTTAGTGCTTAGAACGCATGTGGCGTGTTCATTAGTTGGTCTACTTTATTTCTTTCCGTTATACCTTTTTCTATCTGTTCTTTTTCGTTGGATTGCACAACTTTCGATAAATTTAAAAGAAAGAATTTTAAGAGTGAAAAGGTAATGTCAAAATATTCGATGTTTACAGAAAGCACGTCACGGATAGTATGGAAGGTACCACTCATAAATGATGTTTGATCTGATTCAACTCCGTGTGGTTGGTTCCTACATATCTAGCAAAGTTTAATTTGAACGGTCATACATATGATTTTTGGATAATTCTGGAAAATCTATCGCATATAAAGCAGTACACGAATAAGGTCGTGTTGTACTTTTGTGTTCGTCAATTTATAAATTTTTGTGCAGATTCTACGTCGATCGGTTGTTGTTGTCGATACGGTGTATGTTGGGTTCGGACGCGTGAGGAATTGGTTACGAATACTCACTTTTCGCTTTTTTTCTCTTCGATGAAATATTTTCGACCTAAAATCAATGTGTACTCCATGCATGCCCGAAAATGCTTTTTGAAGCAAGCGTTTTTTGTGAAAATCGAATTAGCGCTTACATAGTCATTGGTTTGAACAAATTTATCGTGTATTTTTCAAGTAATGTAGCAAATTTAATTATTTCTATTTGGCAAATTTTGTAGTAAATTTGTTACAATACGATACAATTTTCTTTTTTCTTGGTTACTTGTTTCCCAATCATTGAGTTCCTTCTT
Source organism: Ptiloglossa arizonensis (assembly GCF_051014685.1). Classification (NCBI taxonomy): domain Eukaryota; kingdom Metazoa; phylum Arthropoda; class Insecta; order Hymenoptera; family Colletidae; genus Ptiloglossa; species Ptiloglossa arizonensis. Next base: position 25,212,998 of record NC_135049.1, read on the forward strand.
TCTATGTATCAAAGATATAGCTGCAAGTGGTCCCATTTTAATAATACACAATATCTAGTTGGACTTTGACGCTGAAATATACTTTATTATATAATATTTGTGCTTTTGAATTCTTTATTGTTTATTATTATAGATGACTATTATTGTACGTGTATAGCACATTACATATGCAAAGTGTAGGTCATGCAGATCGTCTGCACAGTAATGTAATGAATAGCTGTGGGAACTCTAATATTAGCACAAAGCTACGTGGATCTAAGTGTTTGGAGATACAAGAAGAATCTCTTGGTAATAATCGATCTGGAGAGTTAGAGAAGGGAGACGTCAATGTTTTAAACAATTACAGTGCAAATGATTTTAATGCACCGCGTGGCACATTGGTCATTTGTCATAGAAGCTCAAATAATTATTCATCTGATCATAGTTTTTCCAGATTCAAACCAAGGTAAAATATATTTTTAATTAGTTATCAAGTAATTTTTTAGACTTTGCACAAATTATTACAGAATTAGTGGTGCTCCACGCAATGAGTTTCGAATGGCTCGTGGTGGAAGCTCTGGAGACCGTGCCAGAGGTGCATTACGGGGTAGAGCTTTTAAAAAGACACCCATTGATCGAGACTCAAATTCAGAAATCAGCTATTATCCTACAACTCGACTCAAATTTCAAGAATCGTTGAAAAATCAAGAAAATTCTCAGGGAAAGTATTATGACGACAAAAGAATAAATGGTTTGAATTATTAATTTTAGAAGTATTTGAAATATAACATCAATAATGTGTGTACATATTTAAGTCATATATAAATCTGTTACAGAAGATTCTAGAATTTCTAAGCTCTTGAGGAGATTATGCCGGGAGGATGATTACGATCATTTTATGGTGCTATGCAAGCAAACACAGGAAGGTATCATAGCGCCTGAAAATCAGAGATACATAAGGCGAAATTTGGACGTTATCTGTGAAAACCTATTGGATATATTATATACAGGATCTGGACCAGAAGCGAAACAACAAGTTGCAAAATGTCTAGGCCGCGTTGGGTATGCAGCTGAACAGGATTTCAAACGGTAAACAAAAAAATTTAACAGTTCAAAACTTATTTGTCTATTTTTATCAGTGAGGTTTATCTTGACATAACCAAAATATTTTACGTATATTCACAGATACATGGATTGGATTTTCAACAAATATTCATTGGAACGGAAGGACGATATAAAGTGCTTTTTGATCAAATCATTTGTTGAAGTTTTTAAAATGGATGCAGAGGCTCCAAGACTAAAAGAATTCTCAGTGGTATGGTATTTTAATTCTCCTTTTTCTTTTTGCACATAGCGCACATATATTTTTGTAGACAAATAGCGTAAGATATTTATAATAGAAAAAGAGGCCACTTTCTATTAAATTGTTTCACAATCAATACTGTGTAACTGATAAAGTATAGTACGTGCTTCTTTTTGTTTTTAGTTAATAATGTCCCAACTACAATCGACACTGGAGAACGTCGATAGATCGGATTTGCTGGTAGCAACTGTAGATGCGATATTGTTAATCATGGAATCCTATCCTGAAACGTTTTCGAGCCATTTTCGTGATACAGTCGACATATTGGTTGGCTGGCACATCGATTCAACTCAGCAAAAAGCGATTGCAAGCTACGCTAGTCGTAGTCTGCAGAGGTTGCGAACCTTTTGGATAGCGGATTTACAATTCACCTTAACATTATTGGGGCAATTTTTAGAGGACATGGAGAGTTACGATGAGGAATTAACTTTACCGGAATCTGGTAGGAGTTCGCCTGGAGACGAGGTATCACCGACACCCAGAGAATGTATCCTTCGTATCACGTCCCTGATCTCGGTGTTTAACACAGTCACAAAAAGCATATCCGAGCATTTAAATCCGAATCTTACACCGAATGTTCAATGGTCGTTCTTATCGGATTGTTTGTCAAAAATGTTGAAAACAGTTGTGAAAGCAATCGAATTGGACGATTGTAACGAAACTTGGCTTTCGACCTTTACCGTTACACCTGAGAGTGCCGATGAATTGTTGAAACGTATTAGAAATACGAGTATCGTTTCGACAAATTCCAACAAAGCCGAGCCAATCAAGGAAGATGTCGTTAAAATGTTTAAGTCTTTGAATCTTGATAAGAACGAGCTAAAAAATTTAAAACAGAGCATCGAAAAGGAGACATCGTCGAAAGAAAAGGAACCATTATTAAATGTTGTGCGATGGATGGAATTGAAAGAAAGAAAGAAAACTCTGGATTTAACCGAGGAAAAGGAAGAACTGATAGTAACAGCGAACGAATGCGCTTTTCTGTTGTTAGGACATCTTCAAAGTCGTATAACGAAAAATCATGAGTTACTCTACAAGTTTATTGACCTGCAGTTGAAACGAATCAATGTGTTTTGGGACGATACAATAATTTCCATGTTGAATACTATCTCGAAAATAATAAAAGAAGTCTCCGCGAACCTACCACTGGAGTTGGTACATAAATTACTTGGGAAGGACTCGGCGTTACTCAAATTGCGATTTCGCGATTCCATTTCCATTCAGAATGCCAGTCTCGGAGTGTATCACAGTTTGCTCAGTTTAAAGAATATTCCATTATTGCAGGAATCATATCGATATATATTGTCCGATCTAGAGATAGCTTATAAGCTTGTCTTAACGGATATCGAAAGTTTAGTGACAGATAATCCATTAATCGACGACGTAAAGTATAAGAATAACGACGCGGAGATCGTGGTTATCTTTTTGCTGCGAGCCCTATCCGATATAGGTAAATAACCGAGCATGTTACGTTCTAAGATAGATTTAAAAGATTATAGACGGAGTTGACACATTTGTGTGCAATGTTTTTACAGCGAATGCGAGCAATTCGATTATCGGTATGTGGGCGTTGAAGCCAAGCATTTTGGAGTTGTTGGCGGTGAAGCTGAAACCATATGAAAGTAGCTTATCAGTGAGAAGTCCGTTCTTGCAGTACAGTATCTTGTACTTGCTATACGCTCATTGTTCCAGGTAAAAAGATGAAACAGAGGAGAGGAAATGAAGGGCGGGATGGTCGATTATTCGAATGCTATTTGATATTTTTGCTACCTGATCGACGTTGTTATCGTTACTTGTATTTTGTTTCAGGTATAATCACTTTGTGCCGAGTTCGAGCTTAATAACTGGTACTACTGCCTGTCGTCCGATAGATATGTTTCCAGGTGCATTGGACGTACCTACTACGTCACCGACTAGTGGCCATCTGTCCATAATTCTTTATCTAATAGCTAAGAGTTACAACGAATACACGCCGGAACAAACGTTATTGTTGTTATCAACGTGGATGCAAGAAATTTGTATACAATCTGAAAATTATATCGGTATACTGAGTAAAACAAAAGAATACGAGAACGTTTTGTCGAGTCTTGTTGCTAGCGGAGCCAGTATCGATCGTGATATTTCTATCGCTGTTTGTGAACTCCTTGAAATGTTGATGAGCGCGAAGAACGTTGCGTGGAGAGAAGAAATATATTCGTGCATAGTGGACTTGGCGACGTTACACTTGACTTCGTGCGATGAAGTCGTTCGGGAGAAGTACGGCTCCTTCTTAACATGCGTGCCTCTGAATATAGTAATACCGAAATTGAACAAGGAATGCTTGCTGTCGGAAACGAAGGTAAGGAGAAAAAGATTCACTCTTGAAAGGGAGTTGACCTCTATTAACAGAGGTATTCTCTGTGTTGAAGTATACCGGTAGTTGCCGGTACGGTACCTCCTACCATGTACAGACGAGTCTTGTTATCAGAATCGATTTATTTCCTTCTAGAAACATCAATGGATTAAAAATTATTCGACCGAGTCTGTAATTCTTGCTCAGAGAATACACATGCGGGGGAATAGTAACGGAGAGATGCAAGCTCAACATTTTAAGACATACATGGCCTTTTTGTTGCAAGAACAACAGCTGGATGCGTTCGGGTTGTCAGAGATGTTTACTCTGTGCTGGCCGATTGTGTAAGTATGTCGTAATATGGTATAGTAAATACGCATCACGGTAACACGTTGTCCTACGCATTTGTGTTTACATTCGCAGGTCCGAGAGCGAAACTACGAGAAGGATGTATCGACTTGGGCTCGCGAATCGATCCTTTTTATATTTTTGGGCCGGTTTCGAGGCGGCTCAACACTGTGTAACCAACAAGCTTCGCACACCTCTGGGAAAGCCGCAAGAAACATTCACGTCGATCGAAAGCGCTTTGAAATCATTGGCGCGCGAGATATCGTACAGTATGGAGGCAACAAAAAAGGAGAAACGAAGTTTGGATCATCTGTTAAGCGAACACACCCGCGTACGATTGTTGATCGAATTTCTCGAACATCTCGAAAGAGCAATACACAACGCGGCTGAGGGTTGCGCGATCGCTTTGTCTCCACTGTCGAAACCGGTCAGAACCTTTTTTCGTACAAACAAATCGACTTGTAAAGAATGGTTGAATCGCATTCGACTGGCATTGTGCGTAGTGTCGTTGCATTCGGGACTGGCTGGTAGTGGTTTGAGAAACAGTCAAAGGTTGTTGGAGGATTTGAGCAATAGCGAAAACACGCAGGGTATTGAGTTCGAAAGGGCGACTCTTTGTACAGCGCAAGCGATGGTAATGCTAGGAGAGGCGGAGGCGTTGCAAGGGCTTTATGTTTATACCAAAGAAAAGGAAAGAAAATTTCCATGGTTGAAAGCCGCGATGGAAGAGGCCGCGAGTCACTATGAATCTGCTGGTGAGGCTTACAAACTGATCATTGAGGAGCAAACACGAGCCATGTTCAGTCGATCGGGGAAAGATTCGAAGCAAGAAGAAAAGGAAGAGGATGAGGGTGATGGTGGCGTTGGTGGCGGTAGTGGTGGTGGTATCGGTATCGGTATCGACATCGACATTGGTATCGACGGTGTTAACGATGGCGATGATCTATCTTCGATCGACGGAAGAGGAAAAGCGGTCAAACCGGAAGGTGATAATCAAGTACTTGGTTTTTGCATGCAGCGGTTGTCCAAGTGTTACGAAGCGGTCACCGATTGGTCTCGATTGGAGGCGTGGAAATTGCAAGAGACAGAGATGCTTGGCCGAGAGAAAAACTTGATCCACGGGAAACAGACTCCGGTAGAGAACAGTGATTGTCGACGAGCAAGGTGCTTGAAAATGTTCGAAGCCGATGAAGCCATATCTCTCGATGATCTAACCGATTGGAATTTACTGGAGGATGGAATTGGGAAAACTGGGAATTGGAGCTGCGCGAAAACACTAGTCGAATGTAGTAACACGCTGACCAACGTAGCGCTTAGGATTCGCACGAACGATTGTCAAGATTATTTCGAGGAGGAGATAGCACGGTGTCGAAGGGTAGCAGCCAAAACAATGGAGGAGGGTCTACGAAACGTACCTTCGGAATACTTGAACGAATCGATATTGGTACGATACTCGGCCGACGGATTAAAGAATTTACTGTTATCTGGTCGAGAAGAAAATGTATTTGAATTGTACAAGACCGAGAAGCTAGACCATATGGATTCGCACGTTCTGACGCGAATTCTGTGGTGGTCCGAATATTTCAGCAGCGCAAGAGAAGAAGAAAATTCCGAAGGACGTCTAGGTGGCGTCAATAGTTCGTTAAACGAGGTTGCCGACCTACGATTGCACATTGTCCGAACCGCCAGAAAGGAAGGTAACTTCAAGCTAGCGAAACGCGAGCTTCTCAGTTACTTACGATCCGAACGGGAAATTTGTCGGATCGATGAAGGAAAGAAAGGTGATAAACGATTCGATCGTATCGATCTGGACTTCGATCGGGTCACCGACGATGTATTGAAGAATGTAATGCACGTCAAATGGTCGAAGAACAATATACGCGCGTTTCGCGAATGTTCGAAATTATTGTACGACATGGGCCGGGTCGATAAAGCGTTGAAAGTTTGTAGCGCGACCGCGCTTGGAATATCGCGAGCCATCGTCGACGGGGAACGATCGATCGATTTACGAGAGAACGGGGCGAAACTGCTCCTCACTCTCGGCAAATGGATACAACAGGAAATTGGGAATACTGAGAACAGTCAGCTGGATCAGCTGCTCGAATTCGAAGCTGTGCACAACGACGGTTTGATGAACAAGTTATTCGGACGTACCACGGACTCGATACCTACCTCGGACATGATAATCGGCAGATTGATGCAGCTCGGTGTAAATCAATGTCCCGATTTACCCGTCGCCTGGTCCAGTTTCGCCGGTTGGTGCTACAAATGGGGTAGGAAGATCGTCGATAATTCCAATTCCGGACAACTGACAGACTCCGATAGAAAGACCATACGGGATCTGTTGCCTTTCGACACCGACGAGACCGAAATGATGGCGATCTTTTCGATTTTGAGTCAAAGCAAGACGATCCCCGAAGACGAGGGTGATATAACGGACACATCCAACGACGTAAACACGTCCGACATGATAGAGACACAGCTGCGTAACGTTTCGATATTGAATCGCGCGAGTTCCGATCGGCTCGGAATGCTCGTCGATATCTGGAAGCAAGCCCAGAAACGAATTTACGCGTACTACGAGCTTTCAGCGAACGCGTACTTCAAGTATTTGCAGCTCGCCGCGAACAAGGAGACCAACAACTGCGACACTATCACAGCCACGCTCAGATTGTTACGATTGGTCGTGAAACACGCCCTCGAGTTGCAAAATGTTCTCGAGTCTGGGCTATCGTCGACTCCAACAGCACCATGGAAGGAGATAATACCACAGTTGTTCTCGAGGCTCAGTCATCCCGAGTCTTACGTACGTACGCGTGTCTCGGAGCTGTTGTGCAGAGTCGCGGAGAACTCGCCGCATCTGATCACCTTTCCCGCGGTAGTTGGAGCTGTCTCTGGTCAGAGGAAAACCTGTGACAAAGTTCTGTACAAGAAAACTCGTACCGATCGCTCTGCGCGAAACGTTTTGAGCTTCATCGAAGAGGAAGGCGAGGGGGAGGAAGAGGCGGTGGAGGGCGAGGAAGAAGAAGACGAGGACGAGGACGAGGACGAAGACGAGGACGAGATCGCGGGCGAGGGTTCCGCTTCGGTGTATCAATATCAAGACGAGCACGAGAAGTTCATGGATTGTTGTTTCTCGCAGTTGGCCGACTGTCTCTCGAACAGAGTTCAGGATTCCGTTGAACAAATCAAGATATTGGTCAAGGAGTTGCGTCGTATCACGTTACTGTGGGACGAGTTATGGTTAGCAACTCTGTACCAGCATCATACCGAGATTTCCAAGCGATTCGAGCAGCTGGAAATCGAAGTGCAAAGGGTACAGGACAATGTTTGGCTGTGCGCTGAAGAGAAAGACAGCCTGATCGCCGAGAAGTATAGAATCATATTGAAGCCGATTGCCTTTATATTGGAGAACCTTTTGGCTATGACCTCCGTTCCGGCTGAAACACCGCACGAGAGAAATTTTCAGGAGAAGTTTGGCCCCTCGATCGAAGAAGCGATAAACAAGTTGACCAATCCCAAGAACCCCGCGAAGCTTCAAGTCGCGATTCTGTCGTTGAAGCAATTGGAAAGTAAACTGGCGCAACGCGTACATAGACGTGCCGCTTACTCTCTTTCTATGAACGATATCAGTCCTGTGTTGGCAAATCTGAGAAATACGTGTATCGCGATGCCGGGCGTGGCTGCCAATGATAACAAAGTGGTTACCATTCAATCGGTCGATAATAACGTACAGATATTGCCGACCAAGACCAAACCCAAGAAGCTGATCTTTCATGGTTCCGATGGACACGTTTACACGTATCTGTTCAAAGGGCTCGAAGACCTACATTTGGACGAGAGAATTATGCAATTTTTGAGCATATGCAACACTATGATGTCGAAGAAAGGGGATTCGAAACAAGTGTACAGGGCACGGCATTATTCGGTTATACCGTTAGGTCCAAGATCTGGCCTCATACAATGGGTGGACGGTGTTACGCCGTTGTTCGTACTTTACAAAAGATGGCAGCAAAGGGAGAACGCAATGACCAATAAAACTGGTAGTGCGGCAGTTTTACGACCATCCGAGTTGTTTTACAATAAATTGACGCCGCTACTGAAAGAGCGGGGTATCGGTTTGGAGAACAGAAAGGAATGGCCTGTTCAAATTTTAGAGCAAGTTTTAGCCGAGTTGATGTCCGAAACACCAAAGGATTTGTTGGCAAAGTTAGTTTTCAAAAAGTTGGCAAGACGATAACTTTTCTCCTGGTTCCCAATCCGTTTAGCCATCCTTTTCTGTTTCTTGGTCAATCTTTTCCTTTGTGTCTATCTGGAACTGTACTAACAGCTTTTCTCGTATTTGTTTCTTGTCGCAGAGAGATTTGGTGTAACAGTATAAGCGCTGGAAGTTGGTGGCAGGCGACCAAGAATTATTCCTACTCGGTTGCTGTAATGTCGATTATTGGTTACATCATCGGTCTCGGTGACAGACACTTGGACAACGTTCTAGTCGATCTGAATACAGGCGA